>NC_064848.1:51587756-52222756 GCF_024139225.1 Suncus etruscus
TTTCTTCCTTCCTTCCTTCCTTCCTTCCTTCCTTCCTTCCTTCCTTCCTTCCTTCCTTCCTTCCTTCCTTCCTTCCTTCTTTCTTTCTTTCTTTCTTCCTTCTTTCTTTTTTCTTTCTTTTTCTTTCTTTCTTTTTTCGGTTTACAGAATTTAATCTTCTGTCTGCAGATTTGAATGACTACCCTTGGCTTTGTTACCCGGCATGCCATTTGACATGCTGTCCTCACTTCTGACTACATGTTTAGTCATTTATTCTGCCACAGTGCATCCTTTTCAGCTCCTAATGCATTTGAGATTTTATGTTTTTTTTAATTTTTATTGTGGCCGAAATGAATCACAAATCTTTCACAGTAATATTTAAGTTACATAGTGACAATGAATCAGGGGCATTCCCACCACCAGTGATGTCCTCCCTCCACCCCTGTTTCCAGCATGCAACCCATATCTCTCTCCTTTACCCCAACAATACTAGTGTAACTGGTTCTCACTTGTAAAGCTTACTATGGATTAGGTATAGATTTTATTGACTTTGACTTTGGGTTTGATGTTCAGGTTTGATTATTTTTTATTTCCACTAAATGTTCATGCCAGTGTCTGGACCTGGTACCATCCATTTTCCCCCTGAACAACCTGATTTAAGCAATGTAGTTCTGTTGGAGATATAGAAAAAAGAAAATGGAAAAGAAGAAAGAAGAAACAAAGAAACAAACAAAAAAACTAGGAGTCCTTCTAGGTGTTATAAATATCAATTTAGAAGATTGAAGGGAAAAAAAGAAAAAAGGTAACAAAACAAAAAACAATAACAAACAACAAAAAGCAATAAAAAGAAAAATACAAAAACAAAACAAAAACACAAACAAAAAAACAAAAGAACAAACAAAAAACACCTGAACAGTTTCTGAGCACATAGCCAGGAGTAACCCTTGGGCATCACCGGGTGATGTTCTTTGGGTGTGGCCCAAAGAACAAAAACAAACAAAAAGATGTTTATAAATGGTTGTAGGTAAATGATATATATTAAAGTTTTAATATTAAATTTCTTATAGCATGAAAGAAAGTCACAAGAAAAATGTACTGGAGAAGGTCACAAGCAAAATGGGCAACAAAGACATATGTAAATATTTTATAAAAATAAGTTTATTTAGCAAACCTTTCAGAGGATTGTTATAAACTGTGATTCATACAAATATACATATGTATATGACCTTACATATGTTTATCAGTACAAATGAATATTTTTATGAATATTTGGAAATTATTGTAGATTAGTTTTCATAACAAAAAAACTAGAATGCATCATTAAAAATAAGTTATGCATGATTATTTGCCTAACCTACTCATCCATCCCTACAAAAGCAAGACAAGACAAATAAAACTCTCTTATCTATGTAAATGTTATGCAAATTGTATGGGTTTTTTTGTGTGTTTTTTTGTTTTGTTTTGTTTTTTGTTGTTGTTGTTGGTTTTTGGGCCGCACCTGGCGGTGCTCAGGGGTTACTACTGGCTATCTGCTCTGCTCAGAAATAGCTCCTGGCAGGCACGGGGGACCATATGGGGCGCTGGGACTCGAACCAACCACCTTAGGTCCTGGATCAGCTGCTTGCAAGGCAAACGCCGCTGTGCTATATCTCCAGCCCCGTATGGTTATTTTTCTGAATAAATATATATTTATCAATAATGGGATCAATTAAAGAGATGGAATCCCAATATCCAGTATAAATTATAACCGCAAAATTAGTAATTCTCAGGATTTATTTATATGGGGTGCCAATGGGTTGGCAGCTTAGTAAATTAATCTTTATTGCTTGAGCTACTTTATATATATCCCAAAGGATGTCATTTATGTTCTAATTTGAATTTTCTAACCTTAGTCCTTCACTTATATTTTTAAATGATAGATCTTTTAAGAGTTATCTTCATATAACTTTACAGTGTAGTGGCTATTTCCCAAGGGTTTCATATATCAGATATCAGGAAAGCAAATACTATCTGATGTGCTTTGTGTTTATGTGTGATTATAATTATAAGAGACTATTTGCATGTGTATATAACTACCATACCATTTTCTGTGGAAGGTGTTTGTTGAGATCTCTATTGGACTTGACTATGAAGTCAATGCACCTTGTACATTCTCTTGACCCCTACCCAGAAGCTATATTGTTTGCAGTTCACAGAACTTTAACTCATTTGTATTTTTTTATTTGGGTATTGTATAAGGAAGAACACAATTTTTACTTTTTATATGGATTCCTGATTGACTATGTATTAATTCTCTAAAGAGCAATTTTAGCCACAAATAATGTATTCATCTATGTAGGACTATTCCAAGACTCTAATATATTCCACTGGCTATTTGTCTATTCTTTGGCCAATAGAAATTTGTCTATATTCTGTATATTTATTACCCTTATTATTCATGTACTGTTATGATTTCCATGCATACATCATTCCAATTCCATATCCATCACCATGTCCACTTTTTCCACTTTTCTCCACTTGTGTCCCAACATCCTTTACATCCATGCTTCTCTCATGTAAACTTAGTTCTAGACAAAATCTCCAATTTTGAGGCCTTTGGACACTAGTTAGTTTCCTTAATATGTTAGTTTATATATCACTTATACTATATGAACATATAAATTATTAAAGTTTAACTGAAATTTCATAACATTGTAAATCAATGACACTGAAATTTTTTTCAAAACTAATCTCAATGTAGTTATAGAATTTAAAACTGTTAGTGTGGATAATTCTATTGTGATGAATATAACAATTAACACTGAATAGATAAATCCTAAAATAATCCTTACAATTTGATAAAGGTGAAGGAAAGATAAGAAGATTTTAAGGTGTACACTAGATAAGCAGGCCTATAAAAGTATAAAAGTAAGTTATGTTCTAAATACAAATATAGATTATGTTAGAAAAATGTTATAGGTAACGCTAAAGTATCTGCATTAATAAGTAAAAGACTGTAACAAAAATGTCTATTGATTCAATAGTCACCTAAATATACATAATAAAAAGTTTTTCCTATATAGTCAATATAAATAAAATATTAACTTATTATTGAACAATTTTTAGCAAGCTAGGAATAAATACACCTTTCTTTTAATAGATGTTTGAAAATTACTTTATTTAAACACCATAAGTGACAAAGCTGTTCATAGTACAGTATTTTTTTTTATTTTCAGTTACCAAGTTGTAACTTATAACTTGACTGAGTTTCAGTCCTATTATGCACTACAACAACATCCTGCACCTGTGCACATTTCTCTCTGCCAATGGTGCTGAAAGGACATAAAGTGAAACAGACCTTACTTAATTTTTGTAAATGGAAATAAATCATAAGCACACTGAGTGGATGCCATATTCATATTCAAATGGAGATGCTTGTCTTGTCTTCTAATGCTTCATGTTATACTGGTTTCAAGTCTAGATTTCCCTATTACCTGTCCATGAGGCTCTGTGTATTGTTCCTTCAAGTATTAATGTCCATCTGGGAAAAGTTTTCCTATTTTTTTTTTTTTTTTTTTTTTTTTTGGCCACACCCGTTTGACGCTCAGGGGTTACTCCTGGCTATGCGCTCAGAAATCGCCCCTGGCTTGGGGGGACCATATGGGACACCGGGGGATCGAACCGAGGTCCTTCCTTGGCTAGCGCTTGCAAGGCAGACACCTTACCTCCAGCGCCACCTACCCGGCCCAAGTTTTCCTATTAAGGATTTTAATTTCTTATAGTTTTTGTACGATATCCCACCAATCTGATCTGGTTGAGTATCATTTGACAGAGATGTAGGCTTTCCTTTGTTTGTGGGTTACTTTTTTGACCTTGCTGCTTTCAATATTCTGTCTCTATATTTTGATTTTTTTATTTTAATTATAGAGTGTTTTGAATAATTTTTATTTAGATTTATTTTGGCACAGACCCTTCTAGCAACTTTAATCTTTATGTCTGTGTTTCCTAACTGGAAAATTCCTGTGTATGATTTTTTAAACTAGCATTTTAAAATAAAATCTGCCTTCCTTTTTTATAAGAATTCTGATGATCCTTAAATCATTACTTTTGACTTTATCCAATAGTTTTATCTTCTGTTGTATTTTGGGTACTATCATTCATTGTTGAGTGGCTTCTGTCCCACAGATATTCATCTCATGTATCTTGGGATTTTTTTTATATTTTCCTTAGCTGTTGTTATTCTGCTACTCAATTCTTATATTGTGTTTTGTGTAATCAACCATTTTATTTTTCTATCACAACTGAATATAGTTTTCTCATTTTCTTTTATACTTTCTTGTGCTTTACTGGCAACTATTCCATCATTTCTTTGAGTGGAGTCCTGAAGTCACTCTTAAATTCTACAGAATTGGTTGATACTGATAGAGTTTTCTGTGCTATAATTTTCTTTTGTTGAACATGGTTCTACATATATTCTACATATCTCCATATTGTGGCATACTTATTATTGTGATAAGGGTGATTTTTTCTAATTAATGACTTTCTGAGCCTCTAAGGAATTAAGTTGTATATTACTATTTCTTTTTTCATCTTTACCTGTCTTGATCCAATTCAGGATATAACTATTAGCTGTGTGAAGTGTGATGACCAGAGCTGTCATGTGGTGGCATAATTAGCCTCATAGTTACAGAGATTCAGAAGTAATCCTGCTGAGATAATAGAGTGGCAAGAGTAGAGACTATCAGGATCTGAATAAAAGGGAGGAAATCCACTTTCAGATGGAAAAAGGCTCCAGGAATAAAGATGACCTACTGAAAAGATGGTGAAGGAGATATCCTTCCTTCCATCCTTCCTTCCTTCCTTCCCTCCGTCCCTCCCTCCTCTCCTTCCTTCCTTACTTCTTTCCTCTTTTCCTTCCTTCATTCCCTCCATCCTTCTCTCCTTCCTTCCTACCTACCTTCCTTCTCTCCTTCCTTCTTCCCTCTCTCCTTCCTTCTTTCCCTCCCTCCCTCTCTCTTTCCTTTCTTCCCTCCCTCCTTCCCTCTTTTCTTTCCTCCCTCCCTTTCTCCCTCCCTCCCTCCCTCCCTCCCTTCCTCCCTTCCTCCCTCCCTCCCTCCCTTCCTCCCTTCCTCCCTTCCTCCCTCCCTCCCTCCCTCCCTCGCTCCCTCCTTTCCTTCCTTCTTCCCTCCCTCCCTCCTTCCCTCCCTCCCTCCCTTCCTTCATCCCCCATCTCCCTGCCTTCCTTCCCTCCCTGCCTTCCTCCCTTTATTCTCTATCCCTCAGGTCTTGAACTCAGGCATCATTCTTGTTGCTGCTCAGGGGACTGAAGGTGTGCTGAGGATTCAACCTGAGGGGCTGCATGCAGTGAAAGTACCTTATCTAATGTACAATTTCTCTACCATGTTACTTTTATATTTTAAAGTGACACTCATTTAATTTTCTTTTAATCTATTATACTTTCTTTAGTTTGTTGTATAGAGGTATTGAAAGAATTTTTAATCACAATAAAATTTTTAAACAATAGATACTAGAAAAACAGGAAGGAAAAATGGGAAATAAATTGTATTCCCAAAGGTAGAAATTTAATGAATCAGTAACTTGACCACTTTGTTATATAAACTGTTCCATAAAAATTCCTTGACTAAATCAATCCATTGAATAGTCTAGGTAAAATTGTATTATATTGTGTTCATTTTGAAGTCCTATTGCCTTCATTTTTAATTTAAATAGCCTTTTACTCTACAAAAAGATATATTATTTTTTACTAAAGGAAATTCATAAACCTGAATAAGCAAAATGGAGAAAATATAATAACTTTTATCCTAAACCACCCAGAGATAATGACTATAAATTTTCTTTGCATTTTCTTTCAAGTAAATAAAGTTGACTATTAGACAGGGTTTGCTATGCTTTAATAAGCATTGCATTATAAATTGTGTTTAATGCTTTTCACCACCCTTTTTTTTTAACTCTCATTGGACTTTTTTCATAATTTAGAAAGAAGTTATAAGTTTTGGAGACAACAACATAATATAATGTATTCTTAACTTAAAAGTATGGATTTCTAAAGTGATACATATATTAAAAAGTTGTTATTATTATCTTCCTTAACATTTATGACACTATTAGTAGAGAACTGATGAAAAAGAAAACATGAGATTAGAGACCCAAAGAGGCTGTGCATTTTAGTATTTCCAGAAGAAACCACGAAGGACCTTATCTTTTCATGATGATTGATGAAACCTCATTGGATAAGTTTTTAGGTGTTTCAGGGGTAAGATCTCACAGAAAGTGAGATGCTAGACAAACATACATAGACAAACATGCCTACCTGCTAATATTACAATTTGTTTGGATAGTTATTATTTTCATTTGTTTGTGGAGAATAAAAGTATACAAGTATTACGTTTCTCTGCAATTTTAACAATGTTGTACTTGGGAATGTAAACTGAATACCTAAATATAGGCTACCTCCTTGAGATGGTAGAGTAAAATGTGTCTTATTCAGATATCTGCTTCTATTCTCTGGACTTAGTATATTATATACTTTTACTTAGTCTATTCAACATATTTTAGAGAAGTTGCACAAAAACATGGATCTTAAAATTAGAAAAGGCAAATGCTTAGGAAAATTCCTAATTTTATTGATTATAAGATAACTAGAACTTAAAGACCATCATCTTTACTATTATTTGCCTACTGCCTGCCACTTTATTCTTATAATCAGATATTTTGGATATGCTTCACTCTACTGATTTCTGAGACTATTTCAATTTTTAGACCATTACCAGGAGGCCTGAGAATTCTCACATGGGTTTTGCTCAGGTTTTTCTGATCTAACTAGCATTAGGACAAACTGGTAGGACAAAATTCATTGAGCTTCGCTTGAAGAATAAGAGGAGTCTTGGGAAATTTTCAGGAGTGCTCTGAACCTAGTTTCACATTAGACATCTATGTACTTAATGAGAAACATGGATCTTATTTCAGTGTAAATTCATTGGGATGTGTTAGCACTAATCCATTTCAAGAAGCACTTACCTATTTCATGGTAATGCTAAACATTATTTCATAGTAATGCTGAACATTATGCCTTAAGTGATTTTAATAATTAGGACTGAAGCTCTAGCCTCACTATAAAATCATAATTTTTATATTTTCATATAAAATTGTGTGTAGTTATAGTATTATTAATATATAGGGCACACTTGATTTCAATTAGTAGCATTTTTCAATGTGCTTATTTAATTATTTATATTTTTACTCAACTAATTTTTATATGTTAGTGACTGGTGCTATGTACATCTACAAGTAAACAACAAAAATTATTTCTGGCTTCTGACATCAGACATTAATTCATAGCTATAGAATAAACTCAATTCTTATCAAATAAAAAAAAAGAAAAAGCAAAAGCAGAATTTAGAGGAAACTAGCATATGAGGAGTTAATAGAAAGTTTTGTGATATGTTTCTAGATATTGAAACTATGAAGACAAATATGGCATACTCTCTGTCCCTGAAGAATTAACGTCCAGGAAAAAGACATTCAAAAAGCTACTGTAAAAATAACTCTTAGAAAAAGATGCAAATTGAGTGTAACCTGAAGGCAGAGGTGGGGTTAATTTAGTGTCAAGGACAGTTTTGTGAAAAGAGAAAACTTCATGTATAGGTTTTTAAGGACAATAATTTTGAAGGTAGAGAGAAATTACCAGGCTATCAAAACAGGGAAGAGTGTAGTAAAGATGAGATATTAAGAAAAGTTCCCTTTGGAAACTGGAAAACTCTGAATATAGAGAAAGGTCTTAGAAAATACTATTTGGAAAGAGATGAGATTATTTATTGAACACGATGGTACAGTTTAAGTTATGTAAAATTTGTGTAAATGAATATATACTTATGCTTTTCTAATGATGGTGGCATCTTAGTATTTTAATTAGGGGTTGAAGTCAATTTGTATTTTCAGACTTATTCTAAGGGGAAAAAAAAGCACAGATAAAATAGACTTAGTTTCTGAAGAGACTAGCCTCAGAGAGACTGATTAGAAGGTCATTGCAATAAGCCCTGAGAGAGAAAGGAAGGACTTCAACTGTGGCATTAGCCAGAGAGATTTAAGAGATAGTTAAGAGTAAAAATCAATGTTAATTGAAGAGTGACTGGCTAGGCTAGATGAAGGAGAAAAAGAAAAACAGAATACATGAAGGTTTCTGTCCCTGGATAATTTATGATATCCATGGTACTAGTAGACAAACAAGATTTGGGGTTTGAATCCTGGGTTACTACCCTTGGATATAGTCACTTAAATATAATGAACCACAGTTTTATTATCTATTCAAAAGTGAAAATAAGAGTTGTGTTTCTAGGCTCTCCATTTAATTTATTTTTCACATGTAGAGCAGGACACTCTACATTAAGATAAAATTGTAAAACATTCAAAATGGTAAATAGCATATCTTCACCAAACATACAAACAAAATAATACATGGTCAAGATAATCCATTTTCAGGCATGCTGAATTTAATGTTCATATTTTCTATATAACTCAATACATCCATGGGCCGGAGAGATAGCATGGGAGTAGTGTGTTTGCCTTGCATGCAGAAGGACGGTGGTTCGGATCCCAGTGTCTCATATGGTCACCTGAGTCTGCCAGAAGTGATTTCTGAGCACAGAGCCAGGAGTAACCCCTGAGCACTGCTGGGTGTGACCCAAAAACCAAAAAAATAAAATAAAATAAATCAATACATCTAGTAAATATTCAGAAATAGTACTTGGGAAGGGATGCAAAGAAGGATCTCAAACTTTTTAAATTATTTTTGGGGACACATCCATCAGCTCTCTAACGGTTACTCTTGGCTCTGCTCTCAGTGGAACCCAGTTCAGTCTCAGATAGATCATGTGCAAGGCAAATGCCATACCCGCTGTGCTATTGTTATTACCCAGGATCTAGAACTTTTGTTTTAGCTTGGAGCTAAAACAGTAGTACCTAAAGAGTATGCTTGGAAAGTAGCTCAAGGTCACATCTGGTATTGCTTGAGGTCAGGAAGTAAGTGGAATAACATGATTCCAGTGATTGAATCTATGCCTGCCATGAGGCAAAGCATGTGCTCTAGCCTTTGAGCTATCTACCTAGTACTAAAATTTTGAGTTTATATTTAGTTTATATATATATATATATGTATATAGTTTATATTTAGTTACTGTTGGAATTCTATATATGAATGAATTCCACTAGGCAAAGACATATATTATTTGATGTGGTTTCACTGGTGCTTAATATTTAAATAAGAAGGCTTGGAGGAAAAAAGATTCCTCAAAAGCAGCTAAAACATGGGGAAATAGAGGCAAAGATGTAAAAATAAGAGCAAATATAAAAACAACTAACTAAATATAAAAACATATGCTCTGAGCACCATGGAAGATGGCAGAACACTTTCTGTCCCGGGCCTCTCCAAAAAAGTGTTTCCCAAGTCCTGGATAAGAAAAGGAAATGAGAAACTCTAGTAGCATAATCAAAAAGGACTTATATGAAAGAAGAAAGAAAGAAAGAAAGAGAATTAAAGAAAGAAAGAAAGAAAGAGAATTAAAGAAAGAAAAAAAGAAAAAAAAGAAAAAGAAAGAAAGAAAGATTAAAGAAAGAAAGAAAAAGAAAGGAAGAAAGGAAGGAAGGAGGGAAGAAGGAAGGAAGGAAGGAAGAAGGAAGGAAGGAAGGAAGGAAGGAAGGAAGGAAGGAAGGAAGGAAGGAAGGAAGGAAGGAAGGAAGAAGAGTAAGTCACTACTTAAATAGGATGGGTGTGTGAGAACCCACATTAAATCTGAGACATTAAGCTGATAAATTATAAACCCTATTTATCAGTTGTAAATGTCCCTTGTTGGGTCAGAAAGATAGTGAAGAAAGGGCATTTACCTTGCATGTGTCCCACCCAGGTTCTGTCCCTGAAAATTCTAAAAGGTCCCCTGATTCTGCTAGGAGAAATCTCTGAATTCAGAGCTAGGAATAAGCCCAGAGACCCAGTAGGTGTGACTCATAAAAAAAAAAAAAAAAAAACCCAAGCAAACAAACAAATAAAAAGTCAGGACTTTCAGCAAAAGTGATTTTAACCCATATTAGAAGTATTAGGAAGTCACAATAAACTTTTGGTAAAAATTTCAAGTGGAGTCCCATATCCATGAAGTATTGTGATTACTCATTATAAACCAAAACTTGACATGGAAATACAAGGTGATAAGGTTATTGTGAGAGTGGAATTAGACAATAGATGTAAAATATTTATTAGGATACTGCATACTAAATATTATACAATAGTTACAATTAAATAATTACAAATAAATAATATGATTAACAAATTGAAGAAAATATTTTCAAAGTAAGCTTCAAGTTACTTTAGGCCAGTAATTTGGTATTGAGTTGGAATGTATGTCATATCATGATGAAGATTAAATATTAAAAATTAAGAAATTTTGTCCATATTGAACCTAAAATGAGTACATAAAGACAGAAATAAAGGAACTTTAGAAACTTAAGTTATCCTATTTGCTGACATTAATAATTTTCTTATCATAAATTATTTATTACTATGAAGTATATCATCTTTTTTAGTGCATTTTACAACATGCCAGCAGTACTTTCTGTGCAACTTTGAGTAAATCATTTGCTCTCTCTTTGCTTCCATTGACACAGTATATCAATAAGTATTTTTACTGAAGAAATACTAATTTAGTTTTAAAATACTATGTCTTTATGTCCACAGTCGAACTTAATTACCAGTTTTCTTCTCTGGCTCAAACTTAAGAGAATTGTGAAAGTTTTTCTGTAGTCTATGTTTCAAATCTTTCTTTTTCTTCATCTTTTAACCCCATTAATATGTCAAGCTTTCTCTGCAAATATTTTTTTAGTGATCTTCGTATTGCCTTCATTTTCCTTCGATGAGATATACAAATATGGAATCTAGAGTAAAGAAACAAGATAATTCAAACTTCAATATAGGTTGTCTCTTTAGAACATCTATATATTTTTCCCTTTCTTTTTTGATACCCTTCTAAAAGTTATTCTCATACTTCATTGTTCCCCCTCCCTTTCCTTCTGTTCCAACTTCTGAGCAAAATTTCATCCATTTGATTAATGTCAGTATCATATGTCAGATTTTGAAATGACTACTTTTCCCTTATTTCCCTTGGGGTAGGAGGATGCAGAAAGACTTAGAAGTCTCTTTGCCAAGATAATGCTTGACCCATTGTTTGTTTGCTGGGAGGAAAACTCACAGTAACAAAGTACTTCCTAATATTACAGCTTCTGCTAGCAATATCAGAAAAAGTACAATCTCTTGATTCTCAGAAATTCTTGAATCCACTTCTGTATGGATAAAGAAAAAAATAAAAGTGAGATTAAAGAACAAGGTAATATAAAATCATCCAGGATAATTTTTTAAATATGTTTGCTCTACTTATCACTGCAATCACTGTCATTGGTAATTCTTACTTTATTAGTATCATGGGACACACCCAGCAATTTTCAGGGATTACTACTGGCTTTTTACTTAGGGTTCATTCTTGAGGTTGTTCTAGGATTTCATGTAATGTTAAGGATTTTAATTATAATTTACATGTAAAAAGAATTACCTCCTTTACTATTCTCTGGCCCTTGTCTTTATCAGTTTTGGACTCCTAAGGTTCTAGCTCTTTTTGCTTCAGACTAATGATAACATTATTAGTGCAGCATTTTTATTTCTCTGTTCAGCAATTCGCACAGTTATCATTAATTCATAGTAGGATAAATTTTACCCAGCATTTTGGATTTTATCTGTAACACAAGCATGACCTTCATAGAGGATGCATAACAAAAATTTATTGAGTACATAAGCAAACAAATCAATTACATGATGTTTGTTCCCTCAAATGTCATATGTTTCTGTTACCTCCACAATACTCTCCTTTAAGACACCTGGCAGTGATGCGAAGACAAGTCCAGCAATCTAGAATAGGACCTTCAATCACAACTGATAAAGAAAAGATAGATAACTAGAAGGGTGTCCATAGTATGGGGTTTCTTTTGTTTTATTATCAAGTATAGTTAGAGGTTTGACATTTCCAGGACTATTAAAGTACTAGTGCTATGAATTCTTTCCTCTAATATGAATCAAGCTTCAAGATGAGTAAAAAAACATCTGTAACTTAAGTCAGGACTCTGGGGAAGAAGTAGGAGAAATGATTTCTCAGTTTGAAAGTTGAAAACTGTTAAATTACTTTAATAGATTTTGTAGACTACAAAGTCTGTGAAGCCTCTGAGATTCCATAAACTAGACTTTATTGTCAGTTAAAAATGGCATTTTCATTTTAATTCCAAGTCTAGGAATTAGGTATATAGTAGAATAGTTTAGGATCAATTAAGGCTAAGAATGGTAGAAAATATGGGGCACAATCTCAAGGCCTCATATGTTACTCACCACAATCTTCGGAACAAGCTAGAAGAAAATCAGAAAGTTTTAGTTAGTTCAAAATTAATATTAAATACATAATATTTAATAATATAAAATAAACTATATATCATATTTAATAATATATATCTCTCTATATTTAATAGTCTGTTTTTATGTAGTAGTTGTTAGCCTCCCATTATCCACTTAAAATCACTCAAATATATAAAAAAAAGTAACACCACATTTTCCTAATTTCTCACTTCGTACTCTGTTCATATAATTTAAATTAAACATCTTTTTTAAAAATTTTTTTTATTTAAGCACCATGATTACATGTACTTGGGTTTCAGTCATAAAAAGAACACCCTCTTTTACCAGTGCAACCTTCCCACCACCAATGCCCCCATCTCCCACTTTTTATTACCAACTTCAGAATAGTTCTTTAATATTTCTTTCAGTTTCGATTCCAGATTTTGGCGGACATTGAGAAGCTTGCCTTGAAGAATAAAGACACCTAAGATAGGACAGAAGGGATATCAGCTAATAGGGTGGCTTTTTCCATCATATCTTAATCATGATTAAATTAATTCTTGAGTATAATACTCTTTATTCCTCTCGCCACTTCAATACTGCAAATAAAAATTCTTTTAACTTAAAAAATTCAATCCTGATGGCTTGTTTTCCCCAAACAAGTTTCCTCATTGCTTGAGCAATAAAATTTTTAACATTGAAATAGTATCTCACCTTTCCATGTTTCATTTCCTAGTCTATAAAGTTCATTCTTCAGCCATACTCTCAACTTGTTAACACTTTTTACAGCTAAAGAGAAGGCAAATAGATATGTGTGGGAAAGGAATAATCACATATATGGAGAAAATTATGTGGACCCAGGTGTTTTCTCCCTTCCCACCCCTCTCTATAGCACCCCAAACTCTCAGGGACACAAGCTTTCCCTCACCCAGTACCCGAAGCATCTTGTTCCTGTGGGAGACCTTGAAGCTTAAACTAATTGTCTCCTTCATTTGCCGTTGAAGCAGAAAACCTCGATCAGGAACTTCCATGGGTACCAGGTTAGCCAGTAAGGTCCTAATTTCTTCATTGAATCTGGAGTCACATTCTAAACAGCCTGTCACCCTATGAAAGGCTATAAGGGGCAGGGATAAGCACAGGAGTAACCACAGCTCTCTCATTTCCTTGCCTCAGCCTCCCTTTCTCCAACAGAAGGTTGTCCTGGCAACTAGTTCATCTAGTTCCCTTTTATTGAAAAGTCCATGAACAGGATCCTTGTCCTGGATAATCTGACTCTACTCTCCTGTTTTTTTCCATCCCGCTTTTTGGGAAATCTTATTTCTATAAGGATCTTAATTATTATTATTTTTTTAAGTTTTAGCCTTCATTCCAAAGGAGAGAACCTGCAGGTTGGGAAGCAGGTGCTTGGGTTCTAATTGTAGAATCCAAAGAAAGAGACAGTTCTTAAGCTCATACAAATAGAGTTCTGTATGGGGGTGGGGGGGGGGGAGAGACATCTTGTCTTTCTTGACCATTGAAATTGAGAACAGAGGCCAGAGATTGTGTAACCCAACTGATTCCGCTAAGATGGTGAGCAAAATACAGGATATTGAACAGATTGGGGTTCAAATACTTGATGGTGGAAATATTGATAATTTTATAACTATAATAAATGGATAATAATAACAAATACAAAATAATGTTAAAGAAATAATTTTTATAATTTCTCATATAATTAGATAATACATTGATAATTTCTCTAGTTATGCTATGTAACTATTTCTTTTTGTTTGGGAATGATGAGTTCTGAAAGAAGCTATGGGTATTTTTCCTATTCCTGGTCATTTGTGTAATAGACAGACATTTACTTTATAGAAACCTGGAATAAAATGAAAAATAAAATTCCAGAAAGATAATATAGGTATTATAGAGAGGGTTACTTTTTATTTAACAATATTTACCTTTATTTGGATTTGACAGATTACAGAAAATTCTTTGTCATACTACTTTTCCACATTCCTTTGGCATATTGATTCAAAGTGGTTTATCTGTTATTCTAATAATTACTTCACCATTACATTTTAATTTGTAATTCAAAATTTTTAAGATAAAATATTTGACTGTAGGATAGTCTTGGGAAAACCTGATGAAGCAAATTATTTTCAAAAATAATGGAAAATTTTGAAGTTAAAGGAAGTCATATAAATGGAAAATAATGGACAAAATACCACCTCTCTTGAGAAATCTGCAAACATGTTCTTACAGAGAATGTTGAGGTAAAGGCATATGTATACACAAACATTTATGGCAAGATATAACAACACTCACTAAAGTCTAAAGGATTATTTTATAGAGAGATTAAGTCTACAAGATTAGAAACAATTAATGGTCTTATGGCAAAAAGTGAAACTTTAGTAATGTTGAGAGTTTGGTTGAACCATAAAGACATGTGATATTAAAAATAACCATAATTAACAAAGGTACACCTTTAAATTTCATAAATATAAAATATTATATTTTGTGAAAGATATAACTGTTATCGATTAAATAACTAACAATTACATTATTTAAAATATCTGGGAGGAAAAATGCTAATGTGCAAATTTGAGATTAATTATGACACTGGTATAACTTGGTACAGAGGTCATATAATTTATAGTCAAAGTAATTTATCATATTACTAACAGAACACTTCATTTGTTTAAATAGTATAATAGACACATGATACCACATGAATTCATTACATTTTATCAAATAAATGTTCATCATGTTAATATATTCCTGGTCACTGTGTTGCATGTGTTTGTTTTACAAAACTAACACAATTTCCCATTAATGCTATAGAATCAGTTGGTTAGTAGCATCAATACAAGGCATATAATCAACTGAGGTTGAAAATATAAGCATTATTTTGATCTGAGAGGTTGCATGACAGATGAGTACTGATCTGACATGTAGCCACCCCATTAGTTTGATTCACAGAACCACATAAGAATCTACATATCTCCAGGTACAGTCGCTGAAGACAGAACCAAAACTAAACCTTGAGCATCTCTAGGTGTGGTCCACAAACCAAAAGAAAATTTTATAAAACCATGAATTTTCTTACAGTAATTTTTTCACATTCTGTGTAAATCTGGTTCCTATTTATAAAGAAACTGAAAATAATGAATCTCATGTGCTTCAGGTTTTTACACACTCGAGGATGACTTTCCCTTCTGAATTCTGTTCTATTGCTTTCCTTTTGTATCTCTTCACATAATTACTAGTAGTTTGATATAATACAATACATAATACATAAATATTTTAATCAGTTGAAACTGACAGCTCTCTTAGCCATTATTAAGATTTGAATCTATTAGTTAGACAATAAATGATTGTTTTAGGCACATAAGCATCATAGTTGTAAATGTTGTAATAGTATATACTAAATACTTCTCATGAAATAATATTTAATATTATCTGTATAACTTCTGGTCTTATGCCATTACTAATTTATCTCTCCATTTCCAAAATCCTTTTGGAAGTCATAGAGTTGGAACCTGAAATAATTTGAAGGAAGCTTTATCTCATAAGAAATCAAGTTAAAGGGGCCGGGAAGGTGACGCTAGAGGTAAGGTGTCTGCCTTACAAGTGCTAGCGTGGGACGGACCGCGGTTCGATCCCCCGGCGTCCCATATGGTCTCCCCAAGCCAGGGGCGATTTCTGAGCTCATAGCCAGGAGTAACCCCTGAGCGTCAAACGGGTGTGCCAAAAACCAAAAAAAAAAAGAAAAAAAAAAAGAAATCAAGTTAAAGGCACAAGTATTTCATCAGAGGCACCTAAGTTAGGAAAAAAGGAAGGGGAGTAATGGAAGGTGAAAATTTGTACCATGACCTGTACTATTGAAATTTTTATTTCTCCAGAAAAGATACTACTCGTGAAAGAGATGCTTTTATACCCTACTGCTTTGAAAGCTATTCCAGGTATACAAATGTAGACAACTATACCTGAGGGAATGTGTTAGCATGAGGACTGTTCTATAGAAGGCACCCCTGCGGCAACACCCTTTCCCCAAGTTTCTAGGAAATAAATACTGTCCTTTGACAGCTTGGTCAAAGTGTAAATGGGGAAACGAATTTAGAACATTATTGGAAATTTTATTTTCGCAATAGTTTTATTGAAAGAAATTTACTTATAATAGGGTGATGGGAAAAGAGATACAGAGAGAGAGAGAGGGACAGAGAAACACACACAGGAGAGAGAGGAAGGGAGAGAGAGAAAGAGAAAATGAGAGAGAGAGAGAGACAGAGACAGAGACAGAGAGACAGAGAGAGAGACAGAGAGACAGAGAGAGAGAAAAATCTTTAAAAGAGAACATGATTTTTTTTCAGACTGGATAAGAAGGAGAGAACAGTTTTGGGGAAAAGCCAAATAATGTTTCTCCAAATTTTCTTTGCCTGGAGTTCTCCACATAGGTCACTTTTTAAACAGGAGGCCAGTTCACTGTTCCTCAGACCGTTGGAGGGCTGGGCTATTGTAAAAACAAAAACTATGAACAAATTCCTATGCACACTGCATATATCTTATTTTGAAGTGAAGAACCAAAGCCGAAACAAATATGATATGTGGCCTGCAGGCCATAGTTTGAGGACCACTGATCTAGATGTTGTACTGGAAGAGGTTTTGACTCCTAAGGATTCTTTCCTTTCCTTATTATGACCTTTGAATTCTCCTGCAGAATCTTCTTTATTGAAGGGATTCAGCTTTCTCCAGGAACCTTATTTGCAAACTTGGGTGGTGCATCAGTTTCTGCATTTCCAAAGAACTCAGTACTTGTATTTCAAAGAGATGTGTTCCTCGTACCTTTGCACTATTACAAGGCTAGGCAATTTCTTCTTAGTTTTGTTATTTCCTAAAACTCATTTCCAGTTTCCCTTATCTTTTTCCTGCAATATAACAGCCAGAGATTTTTTTTCACATCCTAAATCCAGAGTGTTTAAGACTTCAGATAAATGAACCCTGTCTAAAATCTGGACAGTACACTTCTAGGACTTGGAAAGGAAGAAAATAAAATCTTTCCTTTACACAGCAAGCTATAGGGACCTGATGAGTCCACATTAACAAGAAGCAAAAATGGATAAAATGACCAAGTGCTCTGAATGACGTTTCCCAGCAAATACCACAATAGAAGTCAGATGATAAATTTCCAACCTCATTTTAGAAGATCAAAGAATAAAATTAATCTTTTTTTCTTAATTAGCAATAATCACGCCTTGGAAAAAACTCATTGACTACAATACTGCCACTGCACACAGCTGAAGATAAGTATTCTTAACATTAACAAACTAGTTTTATGTAAAAGTAAAAACGTCAATGATTAAATTCGGTGTAGAGAAAAGTTTTTATAATTATAAGGAATTCATGGTAGTTATGGAACTTATAGATAGTTTAAAACATTTTTTCATAATTAGAAGCTATTGTAATTAAGTGCAGAATATTCTTGTATTCTGGAAGTTATATACTGTGCATGATTAGATTAGAGATTAGAGAATGTGGAAATGATATATAACAGCTTTCATATCACTTAAACAAGTAATTTTATAAATGGTAAGATTCTTCAGAATGCTATATACTTCAATGGATCTCTTTCAACCATGCAGTAACATTCTAATGTTCTATATTTAAAAGAATCTAGAAAGAAAAAGGACATGTGAAAGAATTATTCTTCTGAAAGAAATATTACAACCTAAATACTTTAGTGGGTGAAATAATTTTATCATATTGTGCAGATATTGATTTCTTTTCATCTAATTAAGCAGAATAATGTCCAGAAATCTTATAAAAAAATAAAAAACACAAAGTAGAAATGCCTCTGGTATACTTGAGAATAGTATAAAAATAGTGGAAACTTACAATATAAAGAAGACAATCCTGGGCCGGAGAGATAGCATGGAGGTAAGGCATTTGCCTTGCATGCAGAAGGTCAGTGGTTTGAATCCCAGCATCCCATATGGTTCCCAAGCCTGCCAGAGGTGATTTCTGAGTTGTATAGACAGGAGCAACCCCTAGGTGCTTCCGGTTGTGACCCAAAAACTAAAAAAAAAAAGAAAGAAAGAAAGAAAAAAAGAAAAAAAGAAGACAATCCTAAAAATACACGTTTTCAAAATTATCTTTTTTTTTTTTTTTTGGCACCTCATTGCCAAAGATTTTACTCCTGGCTCCCCACCTATGGATCACTCCTCATGCTCAGTGGATCCTATGGGGTCTGGAGATTGTTCCCAGGTTGGTCATGCATGAGGCAAGTGCCCTATCCATTGTTTTTTCTCTCCAGTCCCCTTATGTTTATTTCTACAACCTCTATTTCTTAAATAAAGTTGATCTTAATACCAATCATTATTCCATTCCTCAAATTAATAAAAATGGGGTCTTTCCAAAGAAAATTATTTCTGTGAGAAGAGGAAAATGGTTAGTTTCATATTAGGATTTAAAAAATATAGTTTATAATTCCAATATATTTAAAATGTTTCCCTACAAACATGTTTCTTTACTTTTAAATTTAGTATGTTTTTGTTGTCAATTGAAGTTCTGTGTTTTCCTCAATATTTTATATAAATTATCATAATTTTCATCTTATTTTAAATTTTAGGCAAATGTAAATCATTTGCTTTCCTCTCTTAAAATAGTAATAATAAATGCAGTTGCCAATGAAGAGCACCATTGAACTTACAGTGAATCTCAAATACTGGTTTCTATTTTTATTTGCATGGTCTTTTCAAATCCTTATGGTAAAATTTGGTACTATCATTCACATGGATACTAAAGGAAACTAAAATCTGGTGATTAAATATTTTGTACTAAGTTACAGATATTTGAGTTGAAAGAAGTTGCATTCTCAATGTTTCTTTGACTGTTTTTTTTAATATTTTGAACCACTAAGTTCATTCTTGTCCTTTATTGGATAAACAATGGAAAAAACCATCCAGGTCATATGTCTAAGAAATAGCCATATTTCTGAAAAATTTAATTATTAGAAATTAAGGCTTTAAGGCCTATTATATGCTACTGCATTCAGCTATAATGCTTGTCCTTTTAGGAGAAAAATTCTCTTTGAAGGATAAAATCAAGGAAGAAACTCAACTAATCTTGAACTTCTTGGTCACATCTTTTAATACCTAATGTTTAGAGATAAACATTTTTATTTTTAAAAGCCAAAATTCTTTATAATAAAATATTTAAATAAACTGCATACCAGTAATATCCAACTTGTCAGGTAAAGACTATTTTTATAAATAACAATTTGCATGGCTTGTCAGGAGATTATGCTAACTAAAAGAAATTAATAAAAATATAAACTAGAAGAGTTCATTTACATAAAATTCTAAAGAGAAAGGAAAATTGGAGTAATGACTAACCATTGTCTGGAGACAGAGACCTGAGAAAAGAGAGCAGAAATGTGAATATAGTTAGGGAACAAATCTTGGTAGAAATGAATGTGTCTATATCTAAAGTATGGTAAATATGAGTTTGTGTTGATACCAATACACACATACACACAATGAGTCCCACTAAAAAATTAAGCAATCTTATTTCACCTTATTAATGTTAATATATTAGTGTTGCTTATTGATACTGCCAATTAGGGGTAAACTGGGAAAATGATCTATACATCCACTGCATTTGTGCTGATATACAGTATTCTACAATCATGTTATCCTTTAAAACATTTTTAAGGGGTCGGAGCTGTGGCACAGTGGTAAGCTGTTTGCCTTGCACATGCTAACCTAGGATGGAATGTGGTTCGATCTCCCAGTGTCTCATATAGTCCTCCAAGCCAGTAGCGATTTCTGAGTGCATAGCTAGGAGTATTCCCTGAGCTTCACAGGGTGTGCTCCCAATTTTTTTTAATTTAAATCATTTTTAAGTCTAATTCATTGTTTACCTTAATTTAAATCTCTAGTCTTATGTATAAAAATACATCTTGATGCCCAATTTTTCTTTGTTTCAAGGATAGTGACCTTTTCTCTATATAAACACAAAACAAGCTTTAACTCTAATAATTCCTAGTGTTAAAGAAGTAGTACAAGACTTAAGGTGCTTGTCTTGCATGCAACAAAAGTCTGTCTGGCATCACATATGGTGTTCCAGGTATCATAAAGAGGGATCATGAGTACTGAGCTAAGAGTATCACTGAGTATAGACTCCAAACAAAAATTAATTAAAATATTAACGACAATTTCTTCACATCACATTATACTGCCTATCATTAGTATAAATTTAATTCTTGGACATTTCTCTTTTTTCTTTTCTCTTCTTATTCTGAAATGATTTAATATTGTTTTCAGAAGTTGCTCCTGGCTTGGGGGACCATATGGGACACCGGGGATCGAACCGCGGTCTGTCCAAGGCTAGCGCAGGCAAGGCAGGCACCTTACCTTTAGCGCCACCGCCCGGCCCCTGTTTTCGCCCTAATATCTTAAGTAAATGTTTCCTGCTTTAATAGTCTGTTTAATATTACAGCTTTATTAACTCATGATTCAGTTCATTGAGAACTTTTGCAAATTATGTCTTTGAAAAGTGACCTCAACATAATTACTATCTATCTTTTATACCTAGTATCATAGAGGAAACCAAATGTGTTATCCATGAGGTACAAAATTTTCAGTTCAGTGGTAGAAATACCTTATTGAAATGAGCTACTAAAATACTTAAGTAAGGATTTAGATTTTATGAAATTGTTATCTGATTTTCTGACATAGTTGCTATACTATTCAGAAAACAATAGCTTAAAAACACAATGTTATTTTTTCTAAAATATACCGGTATGTCAAAATATAAATGTGCTAACTGGTATGTACTTTAGTTTTTTTTCTTCAAATAATAGGAATTAAGCTGTTGCATATACTAAATGGGAAAAGAGTCTGGAAAGTTCTATAGTCTACAAACTATTGTAATTTTAGCATAAATTTATTTACCAAATTAGATTATAGAAAACATCAATTCAATTTTTAAATGGTATGGGGAATATTTTAGAGAAAAATCTGAAATTGTTTTTAATTGAAGCTCTGAAAATTTAACTACAATGCAAGTAAGCTTTAAAATTATTTCTTTCTCTGGTGCCTTAAAGAAAAGACCTTGCCAAAGCATGCATTGACCACTTTTCATTTATGCAATGTTTAGCTCTGTCTGAAGGGCATAGGAAATAAATTGGTCATACATTATCCCATTTGTAGTCTGAGTTTTATGAGCTCCTGTAAAACAATTACCATATATACATTTTACAATAAATGGGAAAACAAAGTGACTGCAAACAATATGGAAAAGTCAATAATTAATTTCAGATTTTCTAATGTAGCAGACACTGGAGCTTTCTTCTCTTTTCAAAAGAGATGGTTTCTTTGTTAGGAATATGCAAGCACACTAATTCATTACCTTGTGGTTTCTCTTTTTCCAAAGCTTGTGGAAGGTTTAATTTATTTGCAAGACTGAAGGCTGCTTAAACGGATAATATGCCTCCTTCATGAGAAATACCACCCCTTTATGCTCCATTAAATTCAGTTGACTCTATAAGCTACATACCAATTATTTCTTTCCAGAAACAGCAGCTTAGTTTTTTTTTTCCATAAAGGACAACAGATTATTGCAGACCGCTATTAATCTCCACACAGTTTCACAAAATATATGGGGCACTAGGGAGAAAAATTGAGCAGCTATTTTAACATTTGAAAAAAAAATGCTATGTGGAGACAAAAATGAAAAGGTATTTGTCTGTTTGTTACTTCCAACTATTTCAAATCCCTCAAGAAAGACTAAAAACTCTTAAATTAATAATAACCTGCTGACATTGAACTAGTATCTCTAAATAAACTTTGATATACTTATATCTAGTTGAATTTCATTCTCACCAATATCATGTTTATGAGTGCTATGCAGTTGCATTGCACCTTCTGCTAGTTATATGGTACAATGAGTTAAATGTCTTTTAACAATATAAACTTGTTTTACTTATGATTATAAAATTATTTGAATAAGCCTCACATTCAGAGAAAAAAACATAAATAGTATACTACTCTTCAGTATGATTTGTTATATAGACTGGAGTTTAATATATTTATTATATTTGGGGCATATTATAAATTACTCTAAGCAGCAGGATGGTTTCTGAAATTTTGACACTGATACTGATTCAAAAATCAAAATTCAAGGGCAATTATAATAGTGACAAGCTAGTACTTAAATTATTTGTTTAACATATTTTACTTACTTACTCATCCCATAAAAGGTACTTAAGAATCTGATATTTTCATTCATCAATTATTTATTGAACATTTATTGATAGTACAGATAAAAGATAAGCATTATAGCAATGCATTTGGCTTCTTGGCATTAAATGTAGTGTTGATATTTTAATTAAAATATTTCATTTTATTTTATGTACTCATAGTTTATTTCTTACTGTGTCTCCTCCTTTGGTTTCCTGAAGTTGAGATTTCAGATAAAAAGAAATATGTGAGGTAAGTTGAGACATATTGACAAATTTGAATTTCTAACTCTGCTATGCAACTAGCAAAACTCAGGATTTTGAAAATTTGGTAAAGGCAGTTTAATTGTTGAAATCATATATTGCAAGTTATATATTGCAAAGTTACACAACTGTACAAACTGTGGTACTGAATTAAGCACTTGTTCTAATTAACTAGTATACTCTAGGGGCCTGAGAGACAGCATGGAGGTAAGGCATTTACTTCGCATGCAGAAGGACAGTGGTTCAATTCCTGGCATCCCATATGGTCCCTGAGCCTGCCAGGAGCGATTTCTGAGCATAGAGCCAGGAGTAACCCTGAGCGCTGTCAGCTTTGACTGCCCCCCCTCAAAAAAAAAAAAAAAAAAGACCAATTAACTGGTATACTCTAGTAAAATGTGCACAATATATTTGTTAAGTTTTCCTTCTAGGAATATTTTCAATGCCATTTCTGGATTCCAGGTTAGTTGCAAATCATTTGGACAGTGCTATTGATTATACTGAGGCTAAAATAAAAATTTTAGTCATATAAACATTTTATAATCATTTAATAATTTATATTAAAAGTCAAAATAAAATATTATACTTAATAATTCACAAATTATTAAAAGAGAATACTTTCTCACTTATTTTTGGTTGTTGAGATTGCTGAGAAATCACACAGATGATTGGTTGTTTCCTTGCACATTTAGTTGTGGTACCCACTGGAGGTTTCACACTTTTATTTCAGGTGTTTGCACATCTGACTCTGGTGGGTGATAAACCTTACACTGTAATGGTGCATGGAGTTTCAAGCATTATTGTTGGAATTGTACATGATGCATCTAGGTGGCAAAGGGGACCAAATTCACACTTCACGCTACTAACACTGAACCATCCCCTAAGGCAATTTTGTAAAAGGTTACTTTTGCTCATTTTTTTCTTATAAATTTATTGATGATTCTACCAAGACTTATATCAACCTTTTGTGATAATTTGACATGTCTCAGACAATGATAGAAGCAATATATTTATACCTTTTAAAAGCAACCTTAAGAACAAATATATTATATTCTCTATTCATTAGATAAAAATAAAAGAACTTAGAAAGGGGAAAATATGCTTGTCAAAGTTTAATGTGTATTGTGAAAGCAAAAATCAAACTGCATTGTCCATATTATTAGGTAGATTGGTTCAAAAATAGATATTTTGACTTATTTTTAATTTGCTCAAAGAAAAGGATAAATGAATGCAGAAGAGATGAGAAACTAAAGTGAAAAAGTTTTAGCTTTGTTTAAATAATGAGTAATATGAAAGAGAGCCGGTCAACAGAAAAGACACACTAATTATCAAAACTATTCATGTTAAGTTATAAAATATTTTACGTCAAGGCTTAATGTGAATTTGAAAACATATTCTGAATTAGAACTTGAGAAATATTGGCAAAGCCATGAAAAGCCCCAACATATGGTCAGAACCACAGAATATTAAGTGTATATTAAATAGGAAGTATTTTGTGGGGATGAAACAATTGTTAGTTATAGTGTTAGAATGATAACTCAGAAGATATTAAGAAAAGTGAAGTTTTCCCATCAAAAAGTATTTGAAATACTTTAAGAAATATCTTATTTAAGAACCATAAATACAAACATGTTTGTAGTTGGATTTTTCTTATAAAACACACACACACACACACACACACACACACACACACACACACACACACACACACACACACACACCCTTCACCAGTGCAACTTTCCCATCAATGCCCTCCATCTCCCTCCTATCCCACCTCTTGCCTGTATTTGAGACAGGCATTTTATTTCTCTCACTCACTACCATTGTCATGGTAGTTGTCAGTATAGCTTTTTCTCTAACAGAACTTACCACTCTGTGGTAAGCTTCTACTGTGGGCCAGTCCTTACAGCCCTCATTTCTATTGTCTCTGTGATTATTACAACATTATCTCTTTTTTCCTTAAAACCCATGGATGAGTGAGATTTTTCTGTATCTATCTCTCTCCCTTTGACTTTTTTCAAAACTCAGCCTAATAGTTTCTATGTCCATCTATGTATAGAAAATTTTATGACTTCATTTTTTCCTGACAGTTGCATAATAATCCATGAAATACTAGTTTTGAACTTTGGGCATATATGTTACCATTTGATAGAGCTTTTATATCTATGATCTGGAAGATGACAAGAAATACCTAAAAAGTCATTGTAAAGATTACATAAAATAATAATAAAGTAACCACAATTTCTTATACTTATTAAACCTATTTATATACTGTGGTAGATAATTTTATTAGTATTAAGTAAGGTAATTTGTCTAGTTTCTTCACTTAGCAGTTGTAAATTTTGCATAAATTGTTGATCTCAGGTTATATTTTTAAAGTTTATTTTTTCTAATATGCGTTTAAGCTAATTGTGTAGAACTATGTTTTCAGATTAAACTTAATAATGTATACAGAGATATTATAAATTGAAAATTGAAGAGTGGTGTATATCACTACTTCATCACAAAATCCCATGAAAATTCTCACATTGCATCTTTTTTACTTCTGTCACATTCAACGGGGCCCATTGGGGCTGGAGTGTTAGCACAGAGGTAGGGCATTTGCTTTGTATGCTGCCGCCAACACAGCTCAAACCCGGACTTGATCCCTGGCATCCATATGGTCCCCAAGCCTGTCAGGAGCTATTTCTGTGAGCATAGCCATGAATATCCCCTGAGCACCTTTGGGTGTGGTCCACCCAAATAAACAATAACAACAACAACAACAACAAAATACCATTACCTTTTGTTTATATAGCATGATTTTTTTTAATTATATTTACTTGTCTCTTTCTTTTCTAAACAAGAAAATATATTTATTTTCATTCCAGAATAATATTCCTTTCTTGGTCTTTTATTTGATAGTGTTTCACTGAACTCCACTATTCTCTTTCTACTGTATTACTTCAACATCTATGGCTTTGGATCTTAAATCCTTATCATGATGGCCTTTATATCAGCATTTTCTTCCTCATATATTTTTTTCCTCATGAAATTGTAACTTAGAATTCCTGGTATTTAACAACATAAAATAACAATAAATATGTAGAAATATATTTTAATTTTCTGAAGAAATGGAAATGAGATGTTGGGATATAAAGTATTATTTTACCTTATTTTCTTCACATATATATATATTTTTACAGCAGTTTATTTATTTGTTTGTTTTTTATTTGGTCACATCTGGCAATGCTCAGAGGTTACTCCTGGCTCTGTACTCAGAAATCATTCCTGGCAAGCTCAGGGAATATATGGAATGCCAGGAATCGAACCGGTCCATCCTGGGTCGGCTGCATGCAAGGCAAATGCCTTATTGATGTGCTATGTCTCTGGCCTCGGATTCACAAAATTCTAATCTCAGCTTGAAATTAAACAAATACACCCAGAAAAATATGTTTTATTTGACCATCAAGTTAACATGTGAAACTATTACAAGTCCACCCCCTATCAACATGGTACCCATAAGCATTTCCTTAAAATACACTTAATCTTTAAATAAAGAACAAGACAATATTCTTGCAAAATGGGGAATAATGGTCCTTCTCCCTTCAACCAAAAATATTCTATCTTCTTTCCAGTAGAAAAAAAATCCTTGAATGCTATTTACTATCCTCTTTGAAATTCAGTGGCTTATATACTACGATATAGTCACTATGTTTTATGCTACACAAAAAGCTATAAGAGAGGAAAGAAAACAAAGAAACACAGATATGTATGTATTCATAACAAAATAAAGAAGAAGCACTCTTAACATCTTCTCAACATTTGTTTTGTAACTGGGCATAGGGTTGTTATTCAAAGTTACTTCTACTATCAATGAAATATTCCTTTGTACTCAACAAATATAGGATCTGCCTCCCATCTGACAAGGTGACCCAATTCTTCATTCCTAAAAGGTCTGAGTCATTACTTGTCTTGTTAGAATTAAACCATTGTACTTTTTCAATGAGCATTTTCAAATGCTCTGATAATATTGAGATGTCTAAAGGCTCTTTTATATTCTAGACAGAGTCTCCCTTACCTTCTTGTGCATAGTGATGCAACCACATCAGCTCTCGGCAGAAACTGTAAATCATCTAGATCCTTATATAAACAAAAAAAAGTCTTCTCTCCCTTTGTTATGTGATCTTTGTGAATTCCCCATGAGTTCATATAGGCACTGAGAAATAGATGATAATTGTGCAAGAGTGAAACTGTGAGAATTTAGCCAGTTATTCATGCAATTTGCCTTCAGGATTTGCTCCATTCTGATCATCTAGATCCTTTTCTATTTGGTGATAGAGACCTGCTAGGAGCACTCAACTTTATTATACTTTATATGGTTAGATATATTCCAGGTCATGATAAGAAGCTCAGGTTGCAGTAAGCCCTTTCCTTACCTGTTACATTTGATTTAGCTTTTTGGTCATCATAAATGTGAGTTGCACCAAGAAAGAAGAGCTCTTTTTATAAATATTTAATTTGACAAGTAATGTTACTTCCAATTTGAAGTTAGTCTGGAAAAAAAAGAGAAAAAAGGTTTAATCCATCCAGTAAAAATTGATATTTATGTCTGAATTAAACTATAATTTTTTTGTTTTTGTTTTTGTTTTTTGTGGTGGGGATTTTCTTGGAGCATGGCTCATTTTAAAGTATCAAAGAGAACCAACGCATCAGATCTCCTTACAAATACAACAAGATAGTTCAATACCATTTTAATTTGGTACCCACATATCTGCAGTACACACAACTTGTTGCTAGTTCCCCAGTGTACCTTAAACACCTTGCACTGTGATATACACTCTTGTAAAACTATACCAATTGCCTGTTATGGAAGTATCTGCTTCTCATTTGCCTGTTATAGATGTATTTGCTTCTCTATATCCCCAGCTGTGTCTTTTTTTTTTAAACAACTTTATTACACACATGATTGTGTTTGGGTTTCAATCATGTAAAGAACACCAAACATCACCAGTGCAACACTGAAATATAATTTTGTGCTAAATTGGAGGATAGCTCTTCTTCATGAGATTACTTACTATTTAGACACTTTTATTGTATTATAATATTATATATTATATATACATATATATGTATGTACATATTATATATGTATATAATATATTATATACATAACTATCACATTACAATGGTTTTCATATTTTTATGAAATGCTGATTTTATGAAAGATCATAGTAAGAAATGCATAAATGTTATAATGTCATGTGATTAACTGACCTGTCTTTATTGTTAAGTAAACTAAATAAATACTTTAATTTATATAGCTAGAGCAGTGAAATATACTTTGCAGATTCCTCATTTCAGATTGCAAAAACTTTTTAGCCAGGAAGACAACAACATTGTCTTAAAAGTCACCTTATTTAAATTTAAAATTTCAAGTGAAAAATTATCATTTTTAAATAAAGCCTTATATTATTTAACTAAATACATACTTATATATACTCTAAAATAGGTTGCGCTATATATATACATATATATAATATACATATACACATTTACATTAAGTTTATAGTATTTTATGATGAGATAAATTAAGATTACAAGGGCCCGGAGAGATAGCACAGCAGCGTTTGCCTTGCAAGCAGCCGATCCAGGACCAAAGGTGGTTGGTTCTAATCCCGGTGTCCCATATGGTCCCGCGTGCCTGCCAGGAGCTATTTCTGAGCAGACAGCCAGGAGTGACCCCTGAGCACTGCCGGGTGTGGCCCAAAAACCAAAAAAAAAAAAAAAAAAGAAAGAAAGAAAACTGACAAGCAATATGACTAAACTATTTTGAATTTTGATATAGAAAATAAAGCTTTAATATTGAAAGGATGACTGGGGGCTGGAGACACCATGAAGGTAAGGCGTTTGCCTTTTATGCAGCAGGTTGGTGGTTCGAATCTAGGCATCCCATATGGTACCCTGAGCCTGCCAGGAGTGATTTCTGAACATAGAGCCAGGAGTAACCTCTGAGCGCTGCCGGGTGTTACCCAAAACAAAAAACAAAAAAACAAAATAAAAAAAAAAAGGATGACTGGAATTCTCAGTGTAGAAAGAAACAAGAGTTAAGATAAAACCAAGGCCACAGTCAATTATTATATTTTTGTAATCAGTTCTCTATATATGACTTCATGGTTGCAAGAAATTTTAATTTCAATATTAGATCTTACATCTTATTTAATACAATATATGATTTTTTTTCTCATTTTTCAGTTATGTATAGAAGATTTGTATTTTCATTTTGTAGATAAAATATAGGGTTATGACAGGTGTAAGATTTAATTCTGCATTCATCTGAACCTTGTATCTGTTTTTCTACTTTTTTTTTTCTGTCGTATTAACTCCATAGAGAGTGAAACAATGTTAAAATAGTATCATATCTATTGGGCTGTAACTTAAGACTCTCCAATAAAATTTAAAATTATGGGAATAAATTTTTGTGTTAATGTATTTGGTATAGATGGTGTGTTCTGATGTCATGGTATATTGACAATGACTTGTTCATATGGAAGCTATTAAGATGTTATGACCCGGGGCCGGCGAGGTGGCGCTAGAGGTAAGGTGTCTGCCTTGCAAGTGCTAGCCAAGGAAAGGACCACGGTTCGATCCCCCGGCGTCCCATATGGTCCCCCCCAAGCCAGGGGCAATTTCTGAGCGTGTAGCCAGGAGTAACCCCTGAGCATCAAAAGGGTGTGGCCCGAAAAACCAAAAAAAAAAAAAGATGTTATGACCCAAAAATCCATTCCACCTTTAACAATGTCTGGATATTACATTTTTTTCATATTTTTATATTTATGAATATACTTATTATTCTAATAAATATCAAGACATTGACTACTAAAGTCTTTTAGAGAAATAAAGTACAATTGTTGCTACAATAATAGACAGTTTAAAGACTACATGACCATTGATAAATATTCAATGAACTAAGAATTTACATCTGTAATACAGTGGGGTTTGTGGGCGTTACTCGGAGGGAATTTTTCTTGTTCTTTTTTCTTCTTTTTTTGGGGGGGGGCACATCGCAGTGGTGCTCAGGGTTAACTCCTTTCTTTGCGCTCAGAAATCATTCCCAGCAGGCTCAAGGTGCTGTATAGGATGCCGGGAATCATACTTGGGTCAGTTGCATAGAAGGCAAACTCCTTACCTGTGGTTCTATCATTCTGGCCCCAAGGAAAAATTCTTTTTCTGTGAGTAAAATAGATAAGCCATCCTGACAGTTGACCTATTACTCGAGGCAATGTATTATTAAAATGGTTGTGAATGTTCTGCAGGACAAAACTCGTTTTAAGATAACATATGAGCCATTTATAAAAAATAAAAAAGAGGAGCCGGAGCAGTAGTACAAGCAGTAGGGTGTTTGCCTTGCATATGTTAATCTAGGACAGACTGTAGTTCAATCTCCTGGCGTCCCATATGGTCCCCAAGCCAGGAGCGATTTCTGAGCACATAGCTATGTGCTATATAACCCCTGAGTATAACCCCTGAGTGTCACTGGATATGGCCCCAAAAGCAAAATAAATAAATAAATAAATAAATAAATAAATAAATAAATAAATAAATAAATAAATAAATAAATAAAGATAAAAATATTTTAGGATAGAAATAAATTTAAACAGATTTGAAAAATGAATTGGTGCTAATTAAAATAAACAATTTTAAGAAAATATTCTAAGGAGTTAATAGAAGTGTGCACAAATGTCCTATATCTCAAGAACTGCAATTAAATGATTGTACTTAAAAGTATTTGGATCTAAGCAGAGAAGAGCGTGCAGGAATAAACAGAGACCAAACTATACAAAGTATTATGGAACAACTAACATTTTTTTTATTTTAATATCAGAATAAAATCATTCAGTTCAGTAGTTTGAATTAAATTTATGTTTGTGAAAACCGTTAAGGCTTCAGTTAGATAGTTGAAATTGTCACATATAGAGAAGGAAAATAATAAACTACTAAAAACAAGTCAAAGTCAAAGAAAGGACATTGGAGGTGAAGTGTCAGGCAAAATTCTCTGAGTAAATGATAATCTATATCCATGTGCTTGGAAGGTGACTAGGAATTGGGATAAGCATAAAAAGTGGGGGAAGGAATGCCAAGCTCTCATGTGATAACTAAAAATGAATAAGAATATTTGGAGTATAACAAAAATTCTGTGTATTTTAAGGAAAACACTAGTTTTAAATGTAATAAAGTCTGACAATAAAAGGCCCAGTTGGAGTGACTGGGAATAATTGGACAAATAACCAACTTCCGTCTTTATATGGGACTTAGCCATATCAATTATCTCAACATATTTGCAACATATTCATATTTTAATTTTTAGCAATTTGGCAATTATATTTCTTGTAATAATACAATAACATTTAGATTAAATGAACTTAAAATTATTCTACACATCACTGTTATATAGAAAGAATTAAAGTCCAGTTAATATGGTAGTTACACTTTTTAAATCCTTTTGTTGTGAAACTGGAGGTAAAAAATATATCCTTCTTGGAAATGGCTTATCTTTGCCAGCTGTTCTTTCTTCTATGAGTGTTGAGAACTGGAAAAGAACCTTTTCTTGGTTAGAAGCTCAGGCATCTTTAACTGTCTTTGAATTTTTTATTTGTCCTTGCTTTTCTAAAGATGTAGGTAAGGAGAGCTACCACTGCTCCACAAACATGGCATTTTATATCAACTGATTAGTTATGAACAAGGATTATAAAAAAGCTCCCTTCGTCTTGTTCTTTCTCCGAGCCTAGACAAAATTCAGTTACACATGTAATATTTTATCAAATATTATCTTAAAGTATGGATAAAAGATCCAGCAAGAAATAACATGTTCTTTTATTGTTCACTTTACTGCATGCATGTGTTTCTCCTGTTGTGTTAATAAAGAAAATTGTTTGTAGATCAAATTCTGCTTTAGAAGCCCCAGTGATAGTTTGTACAGAGGGTATGGCATTTGTCTTGCAAGTGGCTGACCTGGGTTCAATCCTTGGAACTCCGAGCTGCAGGGTTAATTTTGGAGCTCAGAGCAAGGAGGAACCTCAGGGCACCGCTGAGAAGAGCCCCCAAACCAAAACCAAACAAAAAACTCTGCTTCAGAATTCTAAGTTCATGCCATGAGTTTCTGCAACAAACGTAGGTGGAGACAACCATTTTAACATGAGCTCAAATCAACTGCCTCTTGAACAGACTATTATATATAACATTTCTAGGAAACTAACTGATATTATTGATAATGTCATGCATTTTGACAGTTTACTGAGGGGGAAAAAGGAGAAAAGAATATTAATCGCTTTTATTATTTTACCATTGTGAATGCATAAAAAATAAAATGTAAAAATTTTATTCTCCCTCAATTATATTGATTTTATAAAAATATAAACATATACAATTGAATAATAAAATGTGTATATATTCCTCAAAAGTTTAAGAATTTTAGGGGGCCGGAGAGATAGCATGGAGGTAAGGCGTTTGCCTTTCATGCAGGAGGTCATCGGTTCGAATCCCGGCACCCCATATGGTCCCCCGTGCCTGCCAGGAGCAATTTCTGAGCCTAGAGCCAGGAATAACCCCTGAGCACTGCCGGCTGTGACCCAAAAACCACAAAAAAAAATTTAGGGCCAAAAACATAGTTCAGAAGATAGAGTGCTTGCCTTGCAAACAGCCTTGATCCAATGCTTAACACTATGTAAGATCCCCCTCAGCCAAGGAGTAGTGATCCCTGAATACAGCCATAGGATTACACTTTGGGCACCACAGGTTATGGCCCCAAACAAACAAAATTTTTCTAGCATTTCAATATAAGAATATTTTTCAAGAGCATCATTTCTACCATTTTTTTCTATAAGAAATATAAGGTGATTTCCCATCATTGAGGAACTGATACCCTAACTGAAAGCAAACAGCAGCAACAACAAAAAATTCATAGCTCAAGGTCAATGAAGTCACTTCTTTTTGGATTTACACTTTCTTTTTATTATGGAATTTGTGATGGAATAAAAAATTTCACAGGAAGTTAGAGAAGAAACTTAACAATTGCTTGCTCCACATTGTAGGGGAGATTCCAGAACTTTACATTTTACTTAGTTTTGATTTTATCTTTGTCAGGAAATGAAGTTATGCCTGAAGTGAATGTTAACAATCTCACTTGGGATTAAAGAAAATGATAGACTACTGCAAAATGGGATCTTACCACTTTGGCATAAGAGCAAATTGGCAGCACCAGCGGTTCTGTTGTAGTTTGTTTTCTCCAGAGTTCACTGAAAATGAGTAATTCCCTGAGTCTGTGTGCTTGATCCTTTTCTTTGTTGTTAAAATTTTCCTTCAGTGAATAACTTAAGAGCTATTTTTCTCACATCAATGTATGCTCAAAGTTGTTTTCTTTCTTAATTAAACAAGATAAAAAAAAAACTTAGACTTGGGTGGATATGAAGTTCCCAAAACTCTCTTTAAAGATAAAAGGACAAGTAAAATAACAATGAATAAAGAAGTTGACCTATAGCTCTTCTTTATAACTGCTATCACTTATATTTCATATATACATGCTTATCTTTAGTTGCTGAATGATGTATCACCCTAAGTTATCCTTTTGTTTATCCTCATTAGGCTTTATGCTTTCTATAATATCTCAAAGTCAGTAAAAGAATGAAATTTTTTAATCAATAACCGAAGTTCTTGAATAATTGACCTAGATGTTGGACAGAACATATTCTTCATTTTCCATGTCACAAGTCTGATATCTTCTTGTTTATTCCATTACTAGTTTGTGTCTACCTACAAAGTATTAATTGTAACCCAAATGCTACTATTATTTTAATAGAAAGTCTAATGAATTTCTGCCCTTGTTCTAATGGGGCGATAGCAATAGAATGGACAAATTTATGTCAGGCATTGATAAACTATAAGAAAAGGCATCAGCATAAAAGCACTTTCCTTTGTCTGGCATTTGACAATACTATGTCTTCAGGGGAATTTTAATGAGTTAAAAAAGACAGCAACTAACTAAAATAATTGAAGTGGAATTCTCTGTTCAACAGTAAGTGTAAATGTTACTGCTCTTCTTCCAGTGTTATAAGATATCATGTTCTTTCTCTTATCTTTGGTTCTCTTTAATATCTCTGATTTATCTTCTCTCACTTACTGAAGATGAGATATTTCTTTTCTTCAGTTCATAGAGTAGTTGAAAGTAAATGTTAAAAATTTTTTTCCTTTTATTTTTTTTTTAACAACAATCACTTCCAGACAGCTATTTTGGACAGAGACTATTGATGTAAGGAAGCCTGATTTGTAGCTTTTCTAGGTTTCCTGTGCAAATACTTTTACTGTGGCCATTTTGAAGCTAAGAAAAAAAATAAACACTGAGTTAATAAAGGTGTGAACAATGATTTTAACAAAATATAAAAAACGATTAAACTTTCTTTTGGAAAATGTGGTTCTTTGGAAAATGATATTCTAGAAAATACTGACTCCCAAAGTAAGTAGTCGATGGTACAATTTACCTAATTATGGCTTAAGTTTGCTTGTGTATAAATGGTAAACACAATTTTACATTATCTTGTTTGTTCTATGTTCTTTTATTGAGATAAACATGTTTTTCATGTGTCACTAATTTTGCTTAAATTTTTATATAGGAATCTAATTTAATATGTTACTTATCAGTAGATTCAAGTGCTAGTGAGATAGTACAGCAGGTACTTGCTGTGTACATGGTTGATCCTGCTCTTTTCCCCAGCACCACATATGATTTTCTAGTCTCCACTGAAAGTGATCCCTGAGCACATAGCCAAGAGTAAGCTCTAAGGTCTGCTCAGTGTGCCCCCTCCATTAGATAAAAACAAAACAAAAAGTAGTTCCAATTTAGAAATTCAGTTGATTTCTGATTTAGGCTATTTTTTTTTATTTTTCTTAGATAAGAACTCAAAAGAGTGAACTGATGAGACATGGAATAAGTTCACAAATTAGGTATAAAATGATCAAAGTTTTTGTATAAATTTATATATATCCTATCAAGTTTTATGATATTTTCTTAAAATTATTATAAAAATTGTTTTGAGTGGTATTGGTATTAAATGAAACTTTTATCTACAGTTCTCTGCAACTAATAATTTACTGAATGTTATTTCATGTGTCTTCTTTCTTTTCAAATTGTCAAAATAATGTTTACTTAATCTGTTCTTTATGCTGCTCATTTTTTGTCTATTTTTATCTATTTATTAACATGCTATAGGATTATAATTTGGACAAAATTTTGTTAGATATACATAAAGTTTGTGTATAACTATTTCTATAATCTTTAATGCTCATATTTTGTTAAGAACAGTTGCTAATATCAATAGAATAAAACTATCATCTTCAATTTTTGTCAATATTTTAGAAGTAGTTACTTTAAGTCAATTTCTTCTAGATTTTCTTCTATAAGATATAATTTATTTTTATTTTAGTTTTCTCTTTGCTTTTAAATATTGAAACTGATTGTTTTCAAGAAGCTTAGAAAGCTTTTATTCTGCTGATTTTAGTGTTTTATATTGTTAGTAAATGAATATATTCATTACTATGGTCTATACTATGGTCATTTACTATGGTCTATACTAAGACCATTTGTTTAACCAATTTGAATTCAAACAATCAAAATTAAAGCACCTGTCTCTGCTATTATGATCATAAATTCATAATTTCAATCTTCATTCACTATGTGAAGTGCACCTGAAAAGTTTCTACCAAATATAATAAAAAGTTATAAATTACTGTTTGGAAATAAAATTGTAAGTTTTTAATCCAAAAATATAACATTAACAAATTTAAAAGTCTAATCACTATAACTTTATTTTCACAATTAAATTTTAGAAGTTTAGAAATTTTTCACAGATATTTAAGATTTAGAAAAAAAACGAGACAAAAAAAAGAAATAAAAAAAAACCATAACAGTAGGTCTAATAGCATAATAATTGTATATCAATAGTTGTATTCTCTTTGAAAATGACTATATTTTTATAGTATCAGTTAATTATACTATTAATCTCAATATTTCTAAAATTCAAGACTCATCATTTTCTTTATATGTTGTCTTTTACTTTAGGACAAGACAACACAACTAACAAATGGCCATGTAGATTACAATAAACCAAGTTTTCTCATTTAGTGACATTCCCTTAAAAAAACCACTGTGGTCAAAATAAAAATTATTATAAAACATTAAATAAAAAAAAAAACACAAGCTTCTATACATTTTAAACCTGTGATCTTGTTCACCTTTACCCATATCATTTCCCAAACCTTTAAAGAAAGGAATCCCGGATGATTATCCTACAAAATTTGTCATTAAATATTATAACATGCATAATTATTTAGCTAGAGGTCTCATTTATTTCCATGTAAAACCAAGCCTAGAATATAGCTCCTTTTGATTTTGTAATAAGTACAGGTAAACTTCTTCTAGTTCTTACCTCTAAAGCTTTCAGTGCTTTTTTGCGATTCACTTCTTGGCATTCATGCTGAAATGCGAGCATCTGTCCATGTTCCAACTGAACAAATCATTCCAAGTAACCTTTCTAAACCAAAGTTCAATGGGAGAGGCAAACCATGATTTATATTTGAGAGATTTTGTTTGTTTTTACAACAAAAGCCATTATCTTACTGTATTCTCAACAACTGCCTGCATTGCATTAATCAGACCTTAATTAACAAGGAAGAAAGGCGATAATTTACATTTATTTCAAATTGACACGTTGTACTTTATTTAGAAAATGAGACCTGTCAGACATCGCCAATGACGCTTAGATTGAAGACAGAGTGTCGAAAATATGTCTTCCACCTGCCTGCACCTTTGTAGGAGGGAGCCTTCAATGTGTTTACAACAGGGATCATTAGACGTACCTCATGCTAAGCTTTCATGAATCTTTGAATAAGAAATGCTCAAAGGTCATCAGGTATGAAATATTTTATAATGACACACTGCCATAAGGTATGAGAAACTGTGATTTATCTTCCAAAGTAAACTCAGATGATAAAGGAGAGAAAGAAACATCAGATTCCAAACCTTTTCAGATCTGTTGCAAATAAACGAGATCAGAAACTATAAAAAGGAAATCTAGAAACTATGATTATAGAAGTTATGGAAAGTTTATTTACTTACTGTAAGCTTGCAACTCAAAGAATTGGAGTCTGACATAATGGATGAGCAACCTAATGGTCATTATCTTGGAGAAAGAATAATAAAATGTTCTATGAAATGCTATGATGGGAAGAGAATTTAAGAATCTGGGACAGCTACATGATAATAAATTGAATTAAAACAAAATTAAAGAAGATAATTAATTTAGGCATTTCTTACATTTTATTGGCTATGTAAGTAACGGCTTAATTTGAAATTTACATTAAATGTTTTTGAAATGACATAAATCACACCCTTTTTATTTATTTAAAATAAAAATGATAACTAAGCTAATTTAAATGACTACAATTTTAGAAATACGATTTTATATCTATTTAAAATATCTGTGATTACACTGTACCCACCAGCAAAGTACCACAGATAGCAACTTTAAAAAAATATCCTTTCTGGCCCGGAGAGATAGCACAGTGGCATTTGCCTTGCAAGCAGCCCATCCAGGACCAAAGGTAGTTGGTTCGAATCCCGGTGTCCCATATGGTCCCCCATGCCTGCCAGGAGCTATTTCTGAGCAGACAGCCAGGAGTGACCCCTGAGCACTGCCGGGTGTGGCCCAAAAAACAAAAACAAAAAACAAAAATAATATCCTTTCATCTGACTTTGGGCCCATGAGTTTTTTTTTATAATCTAGAATAGTAAGAAGCACTGAAATGAAGATGAACAGATATTTGGATGAGAATTCCTTTATGGTTTTGAGCTAATCTTAGAGTCAAATTGCTGGATCATAAAATAAATCATTTAATATTCTGAAAAAGAATATCCATACTAATTTTACATAGAGACTAGAACAACTTACTTTTCTAAAAGTATTCTATTTTCTCCACACATCTAAAAACTTGCTTCTGGTTTTTTTGATGCTGTCTATATAGTCATAAAATTATTTTTATGCTTTTAATTTTCCTGATAATATATGATAATGACTGTTCTCTTTTTTTCATCAAAGCTTATTTTATGGTTTTTATTTTATACATTGTAATGAAATGTTTAAACCAGAAGGAGGAACACTGCAAGTTTTTCTCCTATGTCTTGCTTGGCCTGACCATTGAGCAGCACATAAGGCATGTTGTATGTTGTGCACATCTAGCACCACACCCTTGCCTGTGCTATTTTCTAGTTGAGGTAACTACAGAAGCTCTATGAGGTAAACCTGTTACAATTTTTAGGTGTTGCTGAAATCGTAAGGTTTCTTTTTTTTCAGGACTTCTGTGAACTCAGATTAATTACTATACTCTGCATATACTTCTCCTATGCATTCATATTAAATTCTATTTAGCTTTACTTCCCATAGCTCAGTGGAGTGTCAGGCGCAACAGAAATCTGTTTTAGAAGTTAGTTTCTTTAATCATGTTAATTGATTCCATTGGTTAAGCTTTCAAATTTTGTTTTATATAAAAGGGAAAATGTTAATCACTGTTTTCTTGTTTTAATATTCTAAAAGATTAGATAGATAATATACAAAGCCGAGAGAAGTGGTACAGCTATTTAAAGCACTTGACTTGCATGTGTCTGATCTTTATTACTGCATATGGCTCCCTGAGTACCACCACGAGTGGACCCCTAAGCATAGAACTAGGAGTAAGCACTGAGGCAAAGCCAGATTGCATGTAAAAACAAAGTAAACAGGAAGAGTGAAGTTCCCAGCCAAAATTTTGTTGACTAATATTTATTACCTTCTCATTAGCCTTATTTTAATATTGCAGAGATATTTTTGACCTATACATCAAGAGACTGGGTTAAGATTCAAATGGTGTGAAACTCAATTACATCACTTACAAATATGAGTGGTTTTGTTGAATTAGTGAGATATAGGAGTTATTTGGAAGAGAAAGAGGTATTGTGCTATATATATGCTTTTGTTAAACTAATAAAGTAATATCTATGGAAAAGATACTATTGTGCATGAGTCTTTTATGAAGCCAAATTTACAGTCTCACAACATAACATTGAGTGATTTATTTGTCTTAAAGTGGAAATTTTTCTTATTACCATGATATATTTAGGGGCCGGGTGGTGGCGCTAAAGGTAAGGTGCGCCTGCCTTGCCTGCGCTAACCTTGGACGGACCGCGGTTCGATTCCCCGGTGTCCCATATGGTCCCCCAAGCCAGGAGCAACTTCTGAGCGCATAGCCAGGAGTAACCCCTGAGCGTTACCGGGTGTGGCCCAAAAACCAAAAAAACCCCCAAAAAAACCATGATATATTTAATAAAAGTAACTTAAATTTCTCAAATGTGCTAAGGAAGGCATTTTTGTGAATTAAAGTTGCAAATTCTGCTTTATAGTTTAATATGTATTACAATATTCTAGTTTGCTTTTAATAGATATAATTTTATGGTAATATAGTTTAATAATAATAGTTTAGGGGAAAATTTAGTAATAGTTTAGGACAAATTGGAGCTAAAACTGTATTCCTGATTTTTTCATGATTTTAAATCTTTTAGATAACTTTCAGGTCTAATAATCCGTATCACTCAAGTTATTTTTAAAATTTTATCTGACCTAGATGGAAGATTATTTTTGACACCTCTAGGCAATATGACATTATTGTTTATAAAATATACTATAATACTTTATAAATATATAAAAATGCAATAAAACACACACATAAAATGTACATATATACATATTAGCTATTTAACCTGATTTTTCATTTACCCATAAAGTCTCTACATTTGTTTTATTACATTCCATCTGTTTTCAAATTCTATAGTGTCTCTTTCAGGAGCATTGAAGGTAGATCTGCATTTTTAATTTACTATATAGATGGTTATTGATTAATGTATATAGTAGCTGCCTTGATCTATTTATGAAAATATTTTATATATTCTTTATTCACAGACATTCTTCTAAAATATGTAAGCCATACTGCCTTGAACATTAATTTTAGTTTCCTTAGCATTTTATACAGACCCTTCAAAAATGTTTGGTAGTTTTGTAGTTGAGAATGTTAAGTGTACATCATAATAAATCAATGAATATTTTCCAACTCAGTGTCAATGATATAACCAAAATTGATAAATAAATAGTTAAACAGATAAAATAACTTTAATGTAAGTAGCAAAATCATTAAAGAATTGGTGGGGATATGTGTTGTGGTATAAACGTTTAATGAATTACTAAACTACACACCCAAAAATATGAAAATATGGAAAATCAATGAAAATGTAAGTTAATAGTTAAATAATAAAAAGACACTACATGGGCCAGAGCGATAACATAGCGGTAGGGCCTTTGCCTTGCATGCGACGGATCCAGAACAACCTTGGTTCTATCCCGGGCATCCCATATGGTCCCCGAAGCCAAGAGCGATTTCTGACCACATAGCCAAGAGTAACCCCTGAGTGTCAGTGTCACTGCCCAAGCCCCCCAACCCCAAAAGACACAACATATATAAAATATAACATAACTTTTCTATACATCTCCAAAGTAGAAAATTAAAGAACAGAATGTGTAGTAAGTTTTACTTGCAAATTTAAAATTTTGGAAACTTTCTCATACACTTGGTATCCTTACACCTTTTATCTTCAAGGGTTAAGAACCATGTGTCAAATCATAAATTATATATGAAAATACTTTATTTTAAAATATAAAATTTACAAGTAAATACTGAACATACAGAACAAAGTCATATTTACATGGGTCCTTTATAGATTTAAATATTTATGAAGGAATTAAAAGACTAAAAGAAATTTATTAGATAACAATACTTAGGAAACTTAAAAAAATGATGAGATAGAAAAGGGTTAAGATGTTTAAATGTGTTTAAGATGTGTTTTAAATGAGGTTAATTGGGGCCAGAGAAATAGCATGGAGATAACATGTTTGCCTTGCATGCAGAAGGTTGGTGGTTCAAATCCCGGCATCTCATATGTCCCTCAGGCCTGCCAGGAGCGATTTCTGAGCATAGAGCCAGGTATGACCCCAAAACCAAAAAAAAATTTTTAATTAATTAATTAATTAAAAATAAATGTGGTTAATTCTATTTGATCTGTACACATATGGTTTGCTTAGTAACAGTACAACTGAAAGTGACCCCTGAGAACTGGTGAATGTAGCCAATCCCCTACCATAAAAAGAAAGAAATCAAAGAATATTAAGCTGTATCAAAATTAAGTCAAATGGGAAACAAAATAAAGACAAGGAAGAAAAATAAATACTGAAACCATAGAAATAAAAATACATAAAACATTAATAGAATTATTAAATTATTGTCAAGATAAATTTAGAAAATAGCGAAAAAGAACAAATATTCTTTTTTTTTTCAGTTTTTCCACATATGTATTTATTGATTGATCAATTTTTACTGACGTCTTTATTTTGGTGTAGATATTGAAGTTGATGTCTCCAATTTTATATTATTTTATTTTATTTTATCTTTATCTTTCTTTTTTTTACTTTTTTTCTTAAATATATATTTTTTTATTTAAACACCTTAATTACATACATGATTGTGTTTAAGTTTCAGTCATGTAAAGGACACCACCCGTCATCAGTGCAACATTCCCATCTCCAATGTCCCAAATCTCCCTCCTCCCCACTCTACCCCCACCTGTACGCTAGACTGGCTTTCTATTTCCCTCATACATTCTCATTGTTAGGATAGTTCACAATGTAGTTATTTCTCTAACTAAACTCATCCCTGTTTGTGGTGAGATTCATGAAGTGAGCTGTAACTTCCAGCCCTCCTCTCTTTTGTGTCTGAAAATTATTATTGCAAGAATGTCTTTCATTTTTCTTAAAAGCCGTAGATGAGTGAGACCATTCTGCATCTTTCTCTCTTTGACTTATTTCACTCAGCATAATATATTCCATGTACATCCATGTATAGGAAAATTTCGTGACTTCATCTCTCGTGACAGCTGCATAATATTCCATTGTGTATATGTACCAAAGTTTCTTTAGCCACTAATCTGTTGAAGGGTATCTTGGCTGTTTCCAGACAGAGTCTTTCTATGGTAAATAGTGCTGCATTGAATATAGGAGTAAGTAAGGGATTTTTGTATTGTATTTTTGTGTTTCTCGGATATATTCCTAGGAGTGGTATAGGTGGATCATATGGGAGCTCGATTTTCAGTTTTTGGAGGAATCTCCATATCGTTTTCCAAAAAGGTTGAACTAGACGACATTCCCTCCAGCAGTGCATAAGAGTTCCTTTCTCTCCACATCCCCTCCAACAATGCTTGTTCTCATTCTTTGTGATGTGTGCCAATCTCTGGGGTGTGAGGTGGTAACTTATAGTTGTTTGGATTTGCATCTCCCTGATAATTAGTAATATGGAGCATTTTTTCATGTGTCTTTTGTCCATTTGTATTTCTTCTTTGTCAATGTGACTGTTCATTTCTTCTCCCCATTTTTAGGATGGGATTAGATGTTTTTTCCTTGTAAAGTTTTGTCAGGGCCTTGTATATTTTGGAGATTACCCCCTTATCTGATGGGTATTGGGTGAACAGTTTCTCTCAATCAGTGGGTGGCTCTTGTATCCTGGGTGCTATTTCCTTTGAGGTGCAGAAGCTTCTCAACTTAATATATTCCCATCTGTTAATCTCTGCTTTCACTTGCTTGGAGAGTGCAGTTTCCTCCTTGAAGATGCTTATAGTCTCAATGTCTGGAGTGTTTTGCCTATGTGTTGATCTATATATCTTATGGTTTTGGGTCTGATATCGAGGTCCTTAATTCATTTGGATTTTACCTTTGTACATGATGTTAACTGGGGGTGTAAGTTCAATTTTTTGCAAGTGGCTAGCCAGTTGTTCCAACACCACTTGTTGAAGAGGCTTTCTTTGCTCCATTTAGGATTTCTTGCTCCTTTATCAAAAATTAGGTGACTGTTTGGGGAACATTCTCTGAGTATTCAAGCCTATTCCACTGATGTGAGGTCCTAGCCTTATTTCAATACCATGCTGTTTTGATAATTATTGCTTTGTAGTAAAGTTTAAAGTTGGGGAAAGTAATTCCTCCCATATTCTTTTTCCCAATGATTGCTTTAGCTAATTTTGGGTGTTTATTGTTCCAAATGAATTTGAAACGTGCCTGATCCACTTCTTTGAAGAATGTCTTTAGAGGGATTGCATTAAATCTGTACAAGGCTTTGGGGAGTATTGCGATTTTGATTATGTTAATCCTGCCAATTCATGAGCATGGTATGTGTTTCCATTTCCGTGTGTCCTCACTTATTTCTTGTAGCAGAGTTTTATAGTTTTCTTTGTGTAGGTCCTTCACATTTTTAATCAAGTAGATTCCAAGATATTTGAGTTTGTGTGGCACTACTGTGAATGGGGTTGTTTTCTTAATGTCCATTTCTTTCCTATTACTATTGGTGTATAGAAAGGCGATTGATTTTTGTGTGTTAATTTTGTAACCTGCCACATTGCTATATGAGTTTTTTTATTTCTATAAGCTTTTTGGTAGAGTCTTTAGGGTTTCCTAAGTAGAGTATCATGTCATCTGCAAACAGCGAGAGCTTGACTTCTTCCTTTCCTATCTGGATTCCCTTGATATCTATTGATATGATCATGTGGTTTTTATTTTTTGTTGTTGATATTGTGTATTATGTTGATAGATAACGGATGTTAAACCATCCTTGATTCCTGGAATAAAACCGTAGTTGATCATTGTTGATGATCATCTTAATGAGGCATTGAATCCTATTTGCCATGATTTTGTTGAGAATCCTTGCTTCTGTGTTCATCATCGATATTGTTCTGTAATTTACTTTTTTTGTAGCATCTCTCTCTGGTTTTGTTATCAAGGTGATGTTGGCTTCATAAAAGCTATTTGGAAGTGTTCCTGTTTTTTCGATTTCATGAAAGAGTCTTGCCAGGATTGGTAGTAGTTCTTTTTGAAAGGCTTGAAAGAATTCATTAGTGAATCCATCTGGGCCTGGGCTTTTGTTTTTGGGCAGACATTTGATTACTGTCTTAATTTCCTCAATAGGGATGAGGGTGTTTAGATATGCTACATCCTCTTTATTCAACCATGGAAGACTATAAGAGTCCAAGAATTTATCCATTTCTTCCAGGTTCCCATTTTTAGTGACATAGATTTTCTCAAAATAGTTTCCGATTAGCCTTTGAATCTCTGCCATATCAGTAGTGATCTCTCCTTTTTCATTCCTAATATGAGTTATCAAGTCTCTCTCTCTCTCTCTCTCTCTCTCTCTCTCTCTCTCTCGTTCTTTGTTAGTTTTGCCAGTGGTCTATCAATCTTGTTTATTTTTTCAAAGAACCAACTTCTGCTTTCTTTGATCTTTTGTATTGTTTTTCAGGTTTCCACTTCATTGATTTCTGCTCTCAACTTTGTTATTTTCTTCTGTCTCTCTGTTTTTGGTTCCTTTTGTTGAGCACTTTCTAATTCTATGAGCTGCATATTTAAGCTATTCAGGTATGCCCCTTCTTCTTTCCTGATGTGTGCTTGCAAAGCTATTAATTTTCCTCTCAGTACCGCTTTTGCTGTGTCCCATAGGTTCTGATAGTTTGAGTCTCCATTGTCATTTTTTTCCAGGAAAGTTTTGATTTCCTCTTTGAATTCATCTCAGGACCACTGGTTATTCAGTATGAGGCTGTTTAACTTCCAGGTGTTAAAGTTTTTTTCTGTGTCCCTTTGTAGTTTACATATAGTTTCAGGGCCTTGTGGTCACCAAAGGTAGCCTGCAAAATTTCTATCCTCTTGATATTATGGAGGTATGTTTTATGTGCTAGCATGTAGTCTATCCTGGAGAATGTCCCAGGTACGTTAGAGAAGAGTGTGTATCCAGGTTTCTGGGGGTGGAGTGTCCTGTATATATCTACTAGGCCTCTTTCTTCCATTTCTCTTTTCAGGTCTAGTATTTTCTTATTAGGATTCATTCTGGTTGACCTATCAAGTGTTGACAATGCCGTGTTGAGGTCTCCCACAATTATTGTGTTGTTATTGATATTATTTTTTAGATTTGTCCACAATTGTATTAAATATTTTTCTGGCCCCTCATTCAGTGCATATATGTTTAGGAGAGTGATTTCTTCCTGCTGCACATATTTCTTGATTAATACAAAATGTCCATCTTTGTCCCTTACAACTTTCCTGAATATAAAGTTTGCATCATCTGATATTAGTATGGCCACTCCAGCTTTTTTATGGGTATTGTTTGCTTAAATGATTTTCCTCCAGCCTTTTATTTTGAGTCTATATTTGTTCTGACTATTCAGGTGCGTTTCTTGTAGGCAGCAGAAGGTTGGATTGAGATTTTTGATCCATTTAGCCACTCTGTGTCTCTTAACTGGTGCATTTAGTCCATGGACATTGAGAGAAAGAATTGTCCTGGGACTTAGTGCCATCTTTATATCGAAGTTTGGTGTGTCTGCTGGTCAGTCTTATCTTAAAGTAGGTCTTTCAATATTTCTTTTAAGACTGGTTTTGAAGTCTGTAATGTTTCTGAGCTGTTGTTTGTCTGTGAAATCATGTATTCCTTCAAACCTGAAAGTGAGTTTTGCTGGGTGCAGTATTCTAGGCGAAGCATTTATTTCATTGAGTTTTGTCACTATGTCCCACCACTGCCTTCTGGCCTTGAGTGTTTCTGGTGACAGGTCTGTGGTATAACTCAAGGATGTTCCCTTGAATGTAATTCCTCTTTTTGATCTTGCTGCTTTCAGAATTCTGTCTCTCTCTCTCTCTCTCTCTCTCTCTCTGTGGGATTCGTCATTGTGACTAGAATGTGTCCTGGGGCGTTTTTTTTTTCTGGAATCTCTTAGTTGGTACTCTTTGGGCATGCAGGAATTGATCGCATGTATTCTTTTTTTTTTTTTTTTTTGTGGTTTTTGGGTCACGCCTGGCAGTTGGGACACCGGGATTCGAACCGATGACCTCCTGCATGAAAGTCAAACGCCTTACCTCCATGCTATCTCTCCGGCCCTATCATGTATTCTTTAGCTCTGGTAGTTTCTCTTTAATGATGTTCTTGACCGTTGATTCTTCTTGAAGATTATCTTCCTAGGTCTCTGGGATTCCAATGATTCTTAAGTTGTTTCTTTTGAGCTTATCATAGATTTCTATTTTCATCTGTTCCTATTCTTTGAATAATTTTTCCATTGCTTGATCATTTGCTTTAAGGCTTTTTTTCTAATCTCTTCTGCTGTATGGAGTTGTTATTCATCTCATCTTCCAGTGTACTAATTCTATCCTCAGTTGCTGTTAACCTGTGGAAAAACTCATCCATTTTTTTCTTCAATTCATCTACTGAGTTTTTCAGACCTGTTATTTGATCTGAAATTTCAGTTTCAGGTTTTCTGATTTCTATCTTCATATTCTCTTGATTCTATTAGTGTTCTCTTCTATACTTTTTTTGAGTTTTTGAACATTGCAACTCTAAACTCCTTATCTGAGAGACTGACTATTTGGTTGGCCTTGTTCCAGTCATAAGAATTGCCATTGTCATTCTCTATGTCTGGTGCTGTCCAGCGTTGTTTCCCCATTGTCACACTTGTATTGTGGGTTTTTCTAAGTGTGGGGTTGTATTCATTTGCTAAATGATGTGCGTGGCTGCGTACTTTTCTGGCTCCTCCCTTTCGGGTTATCAACTCACCTCCAGGGAAGGCTAGCCATCTGCAGATGAGCCACACACAGGAAGAAATCAGGCCGAGAATGCAGCACAGCACAGGAGACAGTCAGAGATAGGTGCTGGCATCAGAGTTCCAGCAAAGTTCAGCGGCTTCCTTATAGCTGGTTTTTATGATTGGAAACAGTTCCTTGGCGTTCAGGCCCAGCTTGAATGAGCCTCTGGGAGAGCGATTTTTGGGCCCTTTCCGGCCCACTCCCAAGAGGCTCAGGAGACAGGACAGTAAAAAAACACGCACAAGCAACACTCACAATTTCTCACATTCGGGAACCACAGGGCAGGCGTAGAGTTTCCCAGCCTGACTAAGAACAAATATTCTTAAGGTAAATAGAAATACTGTTATAGATCTGTAGACTATAACTGGTAATAGAATACTATAAATATTTTATGCATATGTTTATACAATGAACATATTCCAAGAAAAGAAAAATGTTAACATAAGCTTACATAATGTAACTATAAATATAAGTAATTATTATTAAATTAACATGCAGTGAAATCTTTGTTATTTTGTTTTTTATTTGTTTTTTTTTTATGTGTCACATATGGTGTCACTCAGGGGTTAATCATGGCTCTACGCTCAGGAATTACTACTGGCAGGCTCAGAGAATCATATGTGATGCAGAAAATTGAACTTAGGTTGGCCCTGTGCAAGGTAAATACCCTATACACTCTGTGCTATTGCTCTAACCCCTCACTGAAATCTTTTTTTTTTTTTGGTTTTTTGGGCCACACCCGGTGACGCTCAGGGGTTACTCCTGGCTATGCGCTCAGAAGTCACTCCTGGCTTGGGGGACCATATGGGACGCCGGGGGATCGAACCGCAGTCCGTCCTAGGCTAGCGCAGGTAAAGCAGGCACCTTACCTTTAGCGCCACCGCACGGCCCCCCTCACTGAAATCTTATAATATCTTTGAATAGAAGTCAATCTTGAAGTCTGTAATCTTGAACACTTTAATAGCATAAAGGGAAAAAATCATGTGACTGAATATAAAAAAGAAAAAATTAGGACCTGAACATAAAAATTTAATGATATTTTGCATTTATTCAATAAATAGCATAAATCCATTAGTGAACTAAGAATAAAAGAAAATTTCCTCATGGTAAATGACACTTTTGGGGATCAGATAAGAGAGAATAGTAAAGAATTTTTTTTTGTCTTACATGAGTTTGACTTCGGTTCAATCCATAGCTCTTCTTCTAATTTCCTGAGTATTACCTGGAATGAACCCTGAGCATAGGGCCAGGAATAAGTCCTAATCATTGCCAGATATGAAAAAAAAACCCCACAAACAAAACAAAACAAAACAAAAACAAGCAAAAGAGAGAGAGAAAAAGAAAAGAGTCACTTGAAAAACATTCAGCACATAATATAATACTTAGGGGTCCACAGTCTCTCCCCTCAACACCAGTGCTTCAGAAGACTACAAAGTATGTTAACATGATAAATAGATAATATGTACTTATTGGAGAAGAAGCTGTGAAAGATTATTTTCAATAAAAAATCTGAGTTAGGGACTGAGAGCTATCTCAGGAGGCTAGAGAATTGCATGGAGAGGCACTAGCCTCTGACTGTGCATTGCCTTCTAATTAGCCAGGTATAGCCCTATTGTTCCCAACACCTCTCTTACTCCTGACAGAACATAAATCATTGACCAGAAAAGAATTCAATGTTTGGGTATTTGCAGCTACAAATATTTTAGTGAAAAATATTGGATCATTTGATCATTTAAATAAATTCTTAGGGGCAATGGCATTTCCTATTGAGAACAATAACACCTGGTACATAAACCAAAAAATTCCTGGTAGATTTTTATCTAAATCTTTTATTTATTTATTTATACACATATTTATTTATTTTAGTCACCATGAATTACAATGTTATTCACAATTGAATTATAGCCCTGCAATATTCCAATATCAGTCAATTCACCAGTGTTCATTTTCCTTGATGAATGTCTCCAGGTTGACTCCCACTCTCAGTATGCCCTACAGCAGGCATATAAAAAATATTTTATATTTAACTTGCTAAAACAAAACTTAAACAAATGTCAGATGAAATTACCAGAAAATAATTATTTTAGTTTTTTTTTTTTTTAATTGGTAGTGGACAACCATATACCTTATTTGTAAGAATTGTACTCAAAAATAAATTTGGAAATTTTCACTATTCTTAAAAGAAGTTCTTTTAGCTGTCACCATTTTAACAGTTATCATTTTTGAATTGGGCCAGCTCAATAGACTCACTCTGCTCAAAGGAGATGCAATCCAAGCCATGAAAAATCAGGGTTACACCAACAGCACAGCAGAAAACTGGAAATCTCATAAGGCTAGGGTGGGCCAAGTACTCACTCTGCCAAAACCGTGCCTGCTGCAACCATCATCGAGAATCACTGTTTTGCAATAGCCCAGCCTCAGCATTTCTCTACACTTCTCTTGGGGATTCCAATCTGATAAAACTTCAGGTACACCAATATTTGAACAGATATCATTAGGGATTTTTGCAGTGAGTGTGAGCACTTTTCCCCTGTATCTTCTTTTTTCCAAGAAGTCTGGCAGCTGAGAATATACCCCTAAAAGCCAGTAATAGTGCGTTGAACTTATGAACAACTTTATTTGTTTGATGGTGTTAATCCTATAGGAACACACCGATTTCACAGAATGGACAGCTAAAACAAAAGCTTACTAAATCCTCTGTCATTATATTAAAGACTTTATTGGAGATTCAATAATTCTCACAAATGTGCTTGCTACTGTATTTTTCCTTTCTTTTTATATTTCCTCACTTCTCTTTTTTATTTTTTCCTTCTATTTTTTAATATAACTTTGTTCTCACTTACTTGGAAACAAATATATTATGGCCAACTATGTCAACAATGTTACGCATTTTCTTTAAGTTAAATATAAATTTAAATTAAAAAAGAGTTCTTTTAATGCTTTTTGATAATTTGGTTTAAGGGTATGAATTTCCTAAACTTTGAAAGCATTTTAAAACATTTTTAACACTGTGGATTACAGTACTATTACTAATAGGTCATATACTTAATACTTTTCTACTTTCATCTTTCTTGCTATTTTCCTCCAGTACTGTGTTTGGGTTCTCTTCCATGTTTTATTTTCCTCACCTTCTCCTTAGAATAAAATGAGTTGGAATATGGAGGAAGCAAGTGTTTTGTACATAAAAGTCAAAATCATTAGCCTGTTTTAACCTCACAGGTTTAATATATTTTACTCTGTTCTTGCCATAAATTGATGATGAGACAAACTTTTATTAAACACCACCAATTTAATACATCATAGACTAATCATATAGTTTGAAGTCCTGCTCATATATAGATGCAGATTTATATTATAATTTTGTTTTTAAAGTGATAATAGAAGTACATTAACCAAAAATGTAATTGTAATTCATTTGTAACTTCTGGAAATAAAATCTAATCTGGTTCTAAAACACAGATTAATTGGTATAGTATTTGAAATATGTTGTAAGATTAATTTTAATTTCCACTACGTAAAACACAAAATCAATATTTTATTGCTGGCTGAAAATTTTATAGAATTTTCACATGCTTTCTGATTATTAAAAATATTAAATATTCAAATGGAAAGTGTGTGTGTGTGATTCTAAACATTAACTTTTTTGTCCAAACCTCTAGAACTTGAAAATCCAGGAACTCAACACAAAGGTAAAGAAAACAAATGAGGAGGGGACCTGTTGCCTTTGCATGTTTCTCTTCTCTTATCTTCTGTCTCCTAAAACTCCTGAGAAGGCCAAGAAAGGCCCAGTGAAAACTCTCATAGGGGTACCCAAGCAGAAAAGCCAAGAAAGACTCAGTGAAAGAAAATCAGCTACCAGAGGTGACCTGGCAGAAAGGTACTTGCTTTGTCTGTGAAAGCAGGTGGGGGTGGTCCCTCCCCTCCCCTCCCCTCCTCCCCCCTCCCCTCCCCTCCCCTCCTCTCCCCTCCCCTCCCCTCCTCCCCCCTCCCCTCCTCTCCCCTCCCCTCCCCTCCCCTCTCCTCTTCTCCCCTCTTCTCCCCCTCCCCTCCCCTCCTTTCCCCTCTTCTCCCCCTCCCCTCCCCTCCCCTCCTCTCCCCTCCCCTCCCCTCCCCTCCTCTCCCCTCCCCTCCCCTCCCCTCCCCTCTTCTCCCCCTCCTCTCCCCTCCCCTCCCCTCCCCTCTTCTCCCCCTCCTCTCCCCTCCCCTCCCCTCCCCTCCCCTCTTCTCCCCCTCCTCTCCCCTCCCCTCCCCTCCCCTCTTCTCCCCCTCCTCTCCCCTCCCCTCCCCTCCCCTCCCCTCCTCTCCCCCTCCCCTCCCCTCCCCTCCTCTCCCCTCTTCTCCCCCTCCCCTCCCCTCCCCTCCCCTCCCCTCCCCTCCCCTCCCCTCCCCTCCCCTCCCCTCCTCTCCTCTCCTCTCCCCTCCTCTCCTCTCCTCTCCTCTCCTCTCCTCTCCTCTCCTCTCCTCTCCTCTCCTCTCCTCTCCTCTCCTCTCCTCTCCTCTCCTCTTTTTCTCTTCTCTTCACTTCTCTTCTCACTCCTGAAACTCTCTTGAGATGGCCAAGAAGGGCCCAGCAAAAACTGTCTCCTAGAAGCTCTACAGCAGACTGGAACTCCAGATGACACTCCGCTTCACTTTGCAACCACGTGCTCTTTCTAAATAATGACCCCCACCACAATACCCAGAGAAAAAAAACACACTACAAGCGTGATGATGGGGAAACCTCACAGGCAAACACCATGCACAGAGAATGAAGATGATAGCTCTGATGACCAAAAAAAAAAAAAAATCAAATCATCTAATTATTCTCTAAGATAAGGAGTTTAGAATAGTAATGTGGAGGATCCTCATGGAAATCACATAGCTCTAACTGAACAGATGCTGGCACATAAAACATACTCCCATAAAATTGAAGGATAGAAATTTTGTAGTCTATCTTCGCTGACCACAAACCTCTGAAATTAGACGTGAACTACAAAGGTACACAGAAAAAACCTTTAACACCTGAAATTAAACAGCCAACTACTGAACAAACAGTGGGTCCGAGATGAAATCAAAAAGGAAATCAAAACTTTGAAGACACAAACTATCAGAATCTGTGGGACACAGAAAAAGTGGTATGAGGGAAATTTTATAGCTTTACAACCACACATATCAGAAAGAAGAAGGGGCCTAGGTGAATAGCTTGATAATGCAGCTTATAAAATTAGAAAATGACCCAGTTCACTGATTCTATTCTTGGCTGCTGTTACCCTGTTGGAGAGGCTTTCTATTGAGGTTTTAATTTCATCTACCATGTTTTTCAGACCTGTTATTTCAGTTTGGAATTTTTTGATTTCTATCTTTGTGTTCTGTTCAGCTTGATGTATACTTTCTTTGATTTCTATGGGGATCCTCCATCTTCCTATTCTAAATTTCTTATCTGAGAGATTAATCAGGTGGATGGAATTTTTGGGGTCATCAGAGCTATCATCTTCATTCTCTGTGCATGTTGTTTACCTTTGAGGTTTTCCCATTGTCACGCTTGTAGTGTGATTTTTTTTCTATGTGTTGGTGTTCGGCTGAGAAGTGAAGTGGAGCCTTTTCTGGAGCCCCTATCTGCTGTGGAGCTTCTAGAAGACAGTTTTTGTTGGGTCTTTCTTGACCTTCTCAGGAGAATTTTGGGAGACAGAAGAGAAGTTGAAGAGAACTTTTAAGTATGAGCATCAAGAGGCCAGAGCATTGTTGCAAGTGATATGGCATCTGCCTTCCTTGTTCTAGCCTAGAACAGACCACTGTTTGATCCCCAGTGTCCCATATGGTCCCCCAAGCCAGGAGCCATTTCTGAGGCACCCCAGAGCATCACTGGCTATGACCCCAAAACAAAAACAAAAATGAGAAATGTACGAACATCATATCCAGACATGTATACAAAGAATGTGTTAAAGTTTTACTGTGTTATCTCTGCTTTATTAATTTTGTACTTTATTCGGTCATAATCTTCAAGATAATATCATAATCTATCAATTTTCTGCCAATTATCTTACTTCTATCATTAAATTCATAAATTCATAAATTTCTGTCACCAATATATTATTCTTTTAAGTACATTCATTTTTATTAAAAGCTGACTTTATGGTTTCAAAACATTAACAATTTAGTAATACTTAAGTGTTCAATAATAATCTTTCAAAGCATTTTGCTATTCCTGATTTACTCTACCTATGATCAATGGGAACTTTTATCTCAGCTGGGAATTGATTTTTATCACTTTTTAATGTATGTCCCTAAAGTTTCTTATTTGAGAGTTTTGGTATAATATTTGAGTAGTGCTCATTCACACTGCAATTATCTCAATAATATTTTCACTGGTTTAAACCCAAATTTTGATGGTTTATTTTCCCTTATTTTATTAAATGAACAGTCATTTTTCCATAATTTTTGTCTCATATAGTATAATGTAAATGTCATTCAATTAACATAAAACAAAATTTCTAAACTGACTAAAATTTATAGAAAACCAAATCACTAGTAAGATTTGAAATTGACAAACATATATACAACACTTAGCTTGGTGGATGAGATCTTTGGCTGAAAAATGTTTTTGCTACCAAAATCAATGTTTTGTCACCTCCCAAGTTATTAAGTTGTAGGAAAGCAAGTTATTAATTATTATTTTCTCTCACATTTTTATGACTTTATGCATTTCCATATGTAGAGTAACTTCAGTTTATTCTGTCAAATATCTTAAGATTAATGACATATCTTTATTTTTTATTTGGAGGGGCACATCCGAAAGTGCTCAGGATTTACTCCTGGTTTGGCTCTCAGGAATTACTCTTGGAGGTGCACCTGGGACCACTTGAGATGCCAAGCATCAGTTGCATGCAAGGCAAGCATCCTACCACTGTACTATTTACGGGGCCCTAAACGACATATTTATTTGTCTCGGTCCTTAAGATTATAGATCAATAGGATATTCAGATAAAAATTATCTTAGAGATTACTCAGTCCATTTTCTACATGAATATATTGGTGTTTGTAGGAATTGCTTGAAGTCACAGTATAGTTATTTAAAGCAAAAATGCTATAAATTTATTCTATTTTGTGCTATTTTCAATAAAGTCTATTTCTCTTTATATTTTCTTGGAGATCTTTTCTTTTCTCACAATTAAAAAATGACTTGTGATCACTATTTATATATACATATATAATTTATGGAGCATCTTTTCCCTGCCTTATCCATCCACTTTCTGACAACTTTTGCTATATGTGCAGTAAAAAAATTGTACTCTAGGGCAAAAATGATAGTACCATTGGTAGGGCCTTACTACATAGGTCTGACAAGTGTTTGATACTCAATACCATATATTTTTATCCTAGGATTTAATAGAATTCAATTAAAGCAAAAATACTGTGACCAGCCTGTACTTTTAAACTCCCCAATTTCCAGAACTAAATTTTGTTTTTATAGTATCTTCTGTTTAATTTTATAGAGTATTTAAATTCTGACTGATTACATAGATTTTAGTTTATATATATGAGAACTGGTATGCCTTTAATCTTATGTTTATTTATGTGAATAGCTATATATAAATGCTTTATTCTAAAAGTATATTAATAGACCATTTGTGTCTCTCTTATTTCTAAAAATATTCCAGTACTGCATATTTTTCATTTAATATTAATGAACAATGTTATATTTGTGTTCATTTTACTCCAGTTTAGCCTTCAATAGTTCTTTTCTACGTTATTATTCCACACAATATTTAGTTGCATGTCAACTATACAGTCAGAATAAAAGCATACATTTCTCTTCTGCATAAATTATAATTAGGACACTAAATAACAAATTAGTCCTGAAAATATAAGTAACATTGTGTATAACATTTTTGATAAGATATAGCTACATATAATGGTAAAACTATTTTAATAGGGTAAATTGACCTTTTATTTAATTTACTTTTTTACAATATGTTTTATTAAAATGCTACAGAAGTTAATTAATGTTTAACATAGAAAATTGTGTTTTGTAATTGGCTTAATTTATTTACTAATTGGTTACATATTAAATCCTCATTTTCATAGAATACTGCTCATTATCAAGAATAATAATTCTAGTGAAGAAAATATTCTCCATTTTGAGTTTTTCCCTAACTGAATAAAAATGTTAATTTTATTGAATTGTCTTTATTAGGAATATTAAATTTAATAAATCTTACCATCTATAGATAATAGTTTATGTATAGTTATATAGATATAAATATATTTATGTGAGTTTCTCTGAATGTATTTGTATATATGTGCTTGGAGTAGCTAGTAACCTAAATTCTGTTTTCTAGAGTTCATCAAAATTCATAACTGCCTCTTAGATAATAGTATAATAACTGCATTACCGGCTGAAGTAAAACATTGTTGCATTGTATTTTGTGTTCTATGATAAAAAATGTAACCAAATCTTGTGATTATGGAGAATACAGTTATTGATGAGGCAAAATATTCATTCAAATATGAACATTTATTTTTCATATACATATTTATAATATAGATAAATATAAGAATAATAGCATGAGGGAATAAAATGGTTTAAATGGGAGTTGTCTAGACACTCAGCCCCAGAGTAAATGAAAAGAAAATAAATAGTATGGAAGAGGAGAAAGGTATGTGAAATAACAGGTTTTAAGAGTATCCAGGTATGGGGCCGGAGAGATAGCATGAAGGTAAGGCGTTTGCCTTTTATGCAGGAGGTCATCGGTTAGAATCCCTGCGCCCCATATGGTCCCCTGTGCCTGCCAGGAGCAATTTATGAGCCTGGAGCCAGAAATAACCCCTGAGCACTGCCGGGTGTGACCCAAAAACCACACACACACACAAAAAAAAGAATATTCAGGTATATTGATGGCTCCAAACAAAGAGTCAACAACACCGAAATTAGGAGAATCAAACTTTAAGAAAAGTTAAAAAGGTGCCTGTTATGATGGCAGGTTGGTGGAGGCTTGGGGAAATATGTGATGGACCAGGGAACATTTGTGGAAGTAGGCTGATACTAATGGTGGGATTGGTGCTGAAATATAGTCTGACTAAAACTCAACTATAAATAACCTTGTAAAATCACAATGCTTTTGTAAAATCACAATGATTAAAGTAAAAAAAATTATAAGGAAATCAGACTGATATCCTTCAGTTAAAAAGAGATAGAATTATCTTTCTCATATATCATATAAAAAAATCCAGACTGATCAGATACATCGGTATTTGGCATTTTTGGAACAAGTGTGGAACCCTTTTCTACATTCTCCTTCCTTGAGGCCTGGCAGCTGAATAAGTGCTCCATGAAAGCCACAGTATCAGTAATAGTGCTTTGAATTCCTGGATAATGGGGCCGGAGAGATAGCACAGTGGTACAGTGTTTGCCTTGAATGCAGCTGACCAAGGATAGTCAACTATGTGATGCATTTTATTTAAATAAAGTAAAAAGACGTACAAAAAATAAGAAATATAATAAGGAAATTTCAAAGACTCAAGTCAACAGAACAGAGATTGTGTACATAACTGAGCATATAGAGAGAGGAAGAGGGGTGGATGAGAGGATTATGTTTGTCTTAAAAACCCAATTCAATGTATTATTTCCCCAACTTTTTCAATGATTTTTTTAGTCTTAAACAATGAAGCTAATTATAATTGCCTACTATTTTTATATGGAGTTCAACATTTGCATGTTATTTCATATATTTTTTCCCTTAGTCTTTTTCATCAGGAAGGTTCCTTTTTTTTCCACAATAATACCATTTTGAGATGTCTGGGCTTCTTGATCTGTTCAATATTCTACATTTTGTTTCTATTTGTATGTTAGGTATGTTTTTCTAATTTTTTTCTTGTTATTTACATTAAATAAGGAAAATGTACAGTTCTGATTGTTTTTGTGAGTTGGCAATTAACATAATGTATTCTTTTATTAGAGATATGTTAAGATCAAAATTCATCATTTGTCTCATTTTAGAAAATGTAACTCAAATGCCTTCCTCCCACTTAATATTTCATAAGATGGTTTTAGATCTTTTGCTTTTCATGTATTTGAGTCAAAATGGCACTCTTAATTTCTAAGTGTGGTGATTAAATATGTATTTTGTTCTTCAACATTATCTGGAAGTCTACTATTGGACAAATAGTTTTTTCATCTTCCATTTATTTGTTATTATCAATATATGACATGTGTTGGAAAGAGTAAATAATTCCTTGAAAGCATAAAGTTTCCCTGGTACTTGTTTTTTTCTTTTATTACTACACACTTTATTCTATCTTGCTTCTCTTGTTAATCCTTGCCAATTTGGGGATCCAACAACTTCATACATTTTTTAAAAATAATTTTTATTTTGACCAAAGTGGATTACAAATCTTTCACAGTAATATTTTAGGTACATAGTTGTTGCCCCATTTGTTGGGTCCCATTTACTCCTTTGTTGATTATTTGTGAATACACAAAGAGCTCCCAGAATGAGAAATTGATTTCCATCCTCTTGTCCTCTTTCAGGGGGAGATCTTGGTAATATTTATCCATAGCAAATAATCCACACAGACAGGAGGGTTAAGGGGTAAAAGGTTGGGCAAAGAGAGTCCTTTGTCAGCCTCCTGCTAGCTCCAAAACACACCTTGAGCCAGCCAGCCAACTCTGGCAAAAGACCCCCAGCACCTCGCTCCCAAACTATTTATTCGGCTTTCAACAGCGCCCCCACCTGGAAGGTCAAGTTGGGACAACAGGCAAAGAATAATCTTATGGAAATATTTTCATATTCAATAAATCCCCTTTTTAGTAAAGAAACAATAATAATTTACATAAGTAAGTAATATTTTCTATAATTATAAAAAGAACAACTAAGCAATAAGAAAAGAGCGGCTGTTTGCATAAGCTCATCAGAGGAAAAAGTAGAGAAAAACTAACCTAAAAACAGGATGTCCAAAACCAGAAACATGTGTCAAGAAATCAACCAGAAGCTCCAGAGATGATAGATCTATGGTGTACAAGATGAAAAATTCCGAAAAAGTTCTTCTTGGAAAAACAGATGTAGAATTTGAAATTCAATGATCAAGGATCTAGTAGGACACAGGGTGCTCCTGGGGCAATCAAAAAACCCTTCTCTTTTGCCCCCCCCCACCGGGGGGGGTTGCTAGTATAAGTGGTTCCCACTGTCTAGCTTGTTATAGATTGGGTATCCATTCTGTTGTCTTTGTCTTTGGATTTGATGTTTAAGTCTGATCATTTCTTATTTCTACTCAATGTTCATACACCTGTTTGGTCTTGGTACCCTCCATTATTTCTCCCCTCAATTTGTGAGGCAGAACAAGATGGTTCAAGTTATATGGTTTTTTGGGGAATAAAAAAAGGGGGGGGGAGGAATCAAACAAGCAAAAAACAGAATAAGTCCTTCTAGAGGCTATAAATATCAATTTAAGAGAAGGGGAAAAAAAAAGAAAACATAAAAAACAATACAAGAAAATCCAAAAAAAGAACTTGAAAAGCACCACAGTAATAAAGACAACAACCAAACAAGAATCACTGTCCCGAAATAAAGGCAAAACAAAGCACACAAAAAAAGAAGAAAAAACAAGCAACAACAACAAAAACGAAAAAATTTAATTTGTGCTTTTTGGTTTTTTTTTGTTTGTTTGTTTGTTTTTTGCATAGACACAGTAAATATTATGAAGATTAGAAAGGGAATTCCATTGGCCTAAGAGATACAGGGTTTCTTCGCTCTTAAAGCATACTGTCATGGGAATAACTATAGACTCGTACATGCACATTTACTCTCCTCTAGGTCCTCTGTGATGTATGAAAACTTTCCACTCAGTCATGGATGATAAAATCAGGCCTCTGTAACTAGAGATCTTGGTATTTACACAAGTCATAGGATGGATCCTAGGATGGAGTCTTTCTTTACCATTCTAGAAGTTCTGTTCCATCACTGTTATTTTAATCAGTCTTCTGTAGTTGGTGGTCTTGGTTTTTGCACCGATCCTAGGACACAGCCTACGATAGAATCTTCTATTATATTTCCAGAAGTTGTGCTCAGTTGCAGTTGTCTCAGCAAGACCTCTGGATTTAGAGATCTTGGGTCTTTTTTATTGGTCTAGGGTCTTTTTTATTGGTCCCAGGATAAATTCTGCCCCCCCACAGTCATGGTTGTCACAGTCAGTCTTCTGTAGATAGCGATCTTAGCTTTTGCACAGATCAAAGGATGACATGTCTTCTGATTTCATCTTGTTGTTAGGTAACCTGCTCTTAGACCAAGTTGTTGCCACTTCCTCATTGTCTGATGTCATATCAATCTGGCACATGTTGGTATCAGAGCATTATTAATAATGTCCCAGAGAGGTTTGGTTCCTGAAGCTGTTGCAGAGAACTGTGTCAGATTTATGCCTGAGATCTAGGGTTTGGGATTGGAAGGTCACTGTCTAATCACATGAGTCTAAGTTGGGACCACATGACATATTTTCAAGGTGGGAGGTACTCCTATATTGTAAAATATATGAGGTCTTATCTATAGATAAGAGCTTGTTTCTATACATAAAATTTCCTCTTTTTACTCTTTTTCTAATACTATATAGTGTCTAAGATATTCTGTTAGTGCTCTTAAGATCTCAAAAGGATTGCTAACTATTTTTATCATTAATTTTTCATAAAATTATGGTAAGTAAATTTTGATTGGTTATGCATTACTTGTAGAAAATTTTATAAAATAACAATTTCAGAACAGAATATTGGATATATTATTGAATTTTAAAAGTTGTTATTTTTGCTATCAGCAAGTTGAAAATATTGGAAAGTAATATATACCATATGCCTACTAGCTGAACATTAAATACTATGGCTTAGGACAATTTGGAATATTTAATATTACTTACATTAAATAACTGACTTATTTTAAGCAAATATTTTACCTTTTATAAAGACTATGGTATTATTAAACATAATTATCATTGAAAATATATAGTTTTTAAATAGGTGCAAATTGCTGCTTTTAAAATGTTCATAAAATTGCATCATTGTGAAAGTTTTTTGAGATTTATATTCACTATCTTTATAACTTTCACTTATTTTGGACCTAAATAATATGATATATTAAATGTGAAACATTAGTCTATTTGGACTTTACAGTGATAATTACACATATGTTTAGAAATGGTTAAAGTCAGGGAATATAATGACTCATCATTTTCTTATAATTACTTGTCTAATAGTGGAGTTTTTTGATTATGTATGAACATTAACAATATTAATCTATGTTCTTATGATGTAATGGAACTCTGATGAGGATTGTATTGCCTGCCTGCATAATACTTTGGGTAGAATTATTTTTTGACAGTGTTAATTCTCCCATATCATAAACATGGAATCTTTTTCTACTAATTTGTCTCATTTAATTTTAGATTATAGTTCCCAGTAAATCTTAAATTCAGCTAGAGTCCTGTTATTCATTTTTTTATATTAATATCTTTATTTAAGCACCTGATTACAAATATGATTGTAGTTGGGTTTCAGTCATGTAAAGAAAACCCCCTTCACTGGTGCAACATTCCCATCACCAATGTCCCAAATCTCCCTCCTCCCCACCCCCCCCCACCTGTACTCTACACAGACTTTCCACTTCCCTCATTCATTCACATTGTTATGATAGTTCTCATTGTAGTTATTTATCTATCTGCACTCATCACTCTTTGTGGTGAGCTTCATGTCGTGAGCTAGACCTTCAAGCCCTCCTCGCTCTGTCTCTGAGGATTATTGCAAAAATGTCTTTTATTTTTCTTAAAACCCATAGATGAGTGAGACTGTTCTGTGTCTATCTCTCTCCTCTGACTTATTTCACTCAGCATAATAAATTCCATGTACATCTAGTCAGAGGAAAATTTCATGACTTCATCCCTCCTGACGGCTGCATAATTCCATTGTGTTTATGTACCACAGCTTCTTTAGCCATTCATCTGTTGAAGAGCATCTTGGTTGTTTCCAGTGTCTGACTGTTGTAATAGCACAGCAATGAATATAGGTATGAGGAAGGAATTTTTGTATTGTATATTTGTGTTCCTAGGGTATATTCCTAGGAGTAGTATTGCTGGATATATAGCTTAATCATATGGGATCATATGGGAGTGTATGGGAGCTCAATTTCCAGGTTTTGGAGGAATCTCCATATCGCTTTCCATAGAGGTTGGACTAGATGGCATTCCCACCAGCAGTGGATAAGAGTTCCTTTCTCTCCACATCCCTGCCAGCACTGCTTGTTCTCATTCTTTTTGATATGCGCCAATCTCTGTGGTGTGAGATAGTACCTCATAGTTGTTTTGATTTGCATCTCTCTGATGATTAGTGATGTGAAGCATTGTTAAGAGTACTGTTATTCGACTTGGGATGTATGGATTAAATATACAAATGTATGGGTTCTTGCCTTGCATGCAGTCAACCAGGGTTTGATCCTTAAACTCCCAAATATATGGTCACAGAGCCTGACAGGGAATGATTCCTGACATTTCTGACAGAGATGATTCCACAAGGAGTGACTCAAACATTATTTTTAAAGGTTTTCTAGGGCTGGAGCAATAGCACAGCGACAGGGTGTTTGCCTTGTACACAGCTGACCAAGATGGACCCAGGTTCGACTTTGGGCATCCCATATGGTTCCCCAAGCCTGCCAGGGACAAGGAGTAATCCTCAGTGCTGCCATGTGTACCCCCGACCCCCAGAAGGTTTTCTTTTTATATATTACCAATGGCATACAAAACCACAATTGGTATGTAAGCTGTTACTTTATAGTATAGGCTATTGTTTATAGAAGGATTATTTTTGGAATTGTGTTGCTAGCGGCTTCTGTCTTGCAGTGCCATGGGATTTTGATGAATTCACTTCAGGGAGAGTGGGTTGCCCGGACCAGCGTACTGAAATAAATGAAATATGAAATAAATGAAACCACACAGACTATGTGGTGTCAACAAGTCTTCTGGCAGGAGAGCGACAAGTTTATTTTCCAAAGGGGTTTTTATAGGAGTAAGCCAGTCACAGGTGCAAAGGATATTTACAATAACAAGGCAAGGTTAATTGCAAAAGAAAAGGTAACACTCAGTGCAGCTTTTAACAACCAACCTCAAATGCAAAATAAGGGTTAGGAGGAGGTAAGAAATATCTAGAAACTTGATCTTCCCAAGCTGGGCTCCATTGTTTTTGGGGTCAAGCACAGGAAGAAACCAAATCTCCTAAAATGTGTTTTCCTATTTTCTGAGCAGAATCAATTTCTCCTTGTTTACCAGAAACTTCAGTTGCAAGGACATATTTGTAAAAGATAAAAACATTGTCTGAATTTTTAGGGTTATATATACCCATAAAAGGGGTTCTCTTAGTAATCTTTGGTGCTGGAATTTCTGAGCCAAATTACTTGATAGAGGCTACAATTTTGCCTGAGATAATGCCAAGCATCTTTTCGGAAATTCCTCAACCATCCACGCAGGGGAAAACAGCATCCACAGTGGGCCTTTTGAGGAACCCCGTGGGGGATATTGCAGTTCTCCCCACCAGGAAAATCTAAGGATACCTCTGGTGGGTTGAATTCTCCTAAAGGTTTATGATGCCATGACAGAATTTTCTTTAATTCATCTATATATAATGTGCATAGTAGTTGTTTGGAATTTTTGTGATTTGAATCTCTAATTACTATTTATTGCCAAGTGGCTTATAATTAAGACTTCTGCTATTCCCAGGTATTGGGGTTGGGGGATACCTCATGCCAGATGGCATTCTCCCTAGCTTGGGGGGTGGTGGGAGGCTTGGAAGGCCTCCAGCCGCTCCCCTATTTCCTCCTGGACACTAGGCCTGGCCTGAGTGCTACCTCAGGTGGCCTGCTGTGGGTTCCAGGTGGACTCTATTAGGGGTCCCCAGGCTTCCCCCCTTCCCTACTCTAGGGAGGAGGAGCAAAGGGAGGGGCCGGGCAGATAGCTGGCTTCCGGTGCCTTGATCCTGGAGGCCAGCTCTTCCCAGGTATTGGGGTTAGGGAACACCCCATGCCGGGTGGCATTCTCCCTAGCTTGGGGGGTGCTCCAATAGGCCTCCAGCCGTTCCCCTATTTCCCCTTTATTCCAGGTATTCCCTGGTTGCCGGCCTAGGTGGACTCTATCGTGGTCCTCAGTCTTTCCGCCTTTGTCTCCCTACACTAAGGAGGGGGAGTGCATGGGGTGGAGGGCGGGCTGATGCACCACTGGTGTATGTCTTGACATTCACTGGTATTTTTTTTTCTCATTGGTCTTCATTTTAAAAACTGCGAGGGGGTACCATATATATTCAAAATAAAAATGGGAGGATGGACTCTCCATCTGGGAGGAGACAACTTTGCGTGGGGGTTCCATATATATATATTCAAAATAAAAATGAGAGGATGGACTCTCAGGCTGGGAAGAGGCCACTACACTTTTTCTACTTGTTCATTCTTAGCGGCTTCTTGACCTCTTCCTTTCTTCACTATGTAACTGTGTTTGCTACCATACTAGGTTTCTGATTAGTTCCCAGATAAGGTGACTATTGAGTTCACTGTCCTAAGTTAGATTGTTTATTTTCCCCACTTTTTATCCCTTTGTTATTTGTTAAATAAGGAAGTTAGTAGAAGTGTCCCACCAATTAAAGTTTATATAAGAACCAAGTCAATTGGACTTGTTCTAATATTCCCATAGGCACCATTTTCGCCATGTGATACTGTTCTTCCTTTGTATGGGCACGTTAAAATGGGAAATTATATTCAAACACGTTCTTATCTTACACAGATGGGAACACACAAATCTTGTAATGCAGTAGGACCTTACACCCTGAACATTGTCTTAAAGACCTGGCTCATTGTTAAATAAGGACTTGTTCTAGCATCCCCATAAGCACCAGTCTTGCTGGGAATTGTTCAATAAGAAATTTTGGTGAAAGAGTCTCTCAGTTTAATGCTTATGTTTGAACCAGGTCACAGGGATTGTTGGACTTGTTCTTTCGGCGCCCAGGTGGCATTATTCCTTGTTTGCATGGGCACATTAAAGTGGAAAATACTATACATACAAATAAGTTCTTATCTAATAGAGATGGGAACACATTAATCTTGTGGGGGCAATGGAACCTTACAAACCCTGAACATTGACATGATGACCTGGCACAGGCCTCAGAGGTTTGGGCATTTTCCAGTCAACCCTGAACCAGGGAAGCCATCTAAGAAATATTCAACGTTGTTTATGACATCACCTGGAAGCAATCCTCTACTGGGGAAGACCCTACTGCTGCTCTGACATCTATTTACTCAAAAGAGTCTTCCCTTAATACAGAAGATTTAAACAACAACAATGACTCGCATACTGGACAGGGCTTTCTGCATTGCTTGTTAATTGTGAGCTGAAATTAGACGCCACTCCGCACCATCCTGACTTCAATGTGGGATGTACAGATTCCAAGACATTTAATGCAGAGGTGTGATCAACAACAGAGACTGTGAAAGATATAACTGTATGGGCACTGCAAACAATGACCAGGATTGGACAAACTAGTTTGCCTGGAGCCTAGAAATGGTCTTCTGTCAGGAAACTTCAGGGGTAGGGTCTCCTTGTACTTAGGACAAAGTTTTTCCTTTCCATGACCCCCATACTTTGGTGGGCCCATGAAAACGATAATTGCCACACTAACATTGTTTTTACAGTGCTCCTTTGACTCCAAACCTTAAAAAATGTTGATGGTCACTATCACTAACAGGTATAAATAGCACAAACCTAAGAACAATAATCCATGTTAATTTATAAGCATTGTGTCCTTGTGGTGTCATAAATAATACACTATATGCAGTACTGAATAGTTGCATCATGCTGATATATTTAATTTTGTGTGTATCCTGTAATTATGCTATAATGTTTTCAGAGAACTTACTGTAAAGAACAAGATATACCTTTGATGTACTATACTAAGCATTGAATGTGTTTGAGTTTAGAATGGTAATACTTCCTTATTTAAAAAATGTAAAAAAAAAAAGACTTCTGATATTGTGTTAAATATTAGCGGTCAATCGAGACTTTTGTCTTATGCCTGGTATTGGAGGAAAACTTTTGTTTTAATGGTAAGTATACTAGAATTAAATTTGGTCTGTGTTGCCAATAATAAATTGAGAAAATATTATTTTAGTTTTTAGCATTAATTGATCTTGCTTCTCAAAATCCTGCATGTTTTAACATGATCTTATGATTTTTCCTTCACATTAATTAGCTTAGATGTATTGAACCAAACCTTGCATCTCTGAAATAAATCCCGCTTGATTATAGTTTATTTTTTAAATTACTTTTAATTTGGCTTGCTAGGATTTTGTACAAAATTTTTTAAGAAAATTGGTTTTGATATTTTGTTATAATGACTCTTCTTTTAGTTTCAGGTTGGACTCACAGCAAATTAAATTATTTATTTTTCTTCCACTATTAGGCAGAGATTGAGAAGTTTGAGGTAGTAAATTCCCTTTGAAGATATTGAACAATTAACTTGTTAATCTGTTTGGACCAGATTAATTAATCTTGCTGGTTTGTGACTGTATCTGTGATATTGATAGCTCATGGGTTTTGCTCAAATGTGGGCAATTTTCAGGATTCTATAGTACCTGTTTCCATATTATCTGCAGAAAATCTTTTCTGACTCTAGAAAATAATTGCCTTTAACACTCATAAATATTGGAAGATTGCTGCTTTTGTTTCACCGACAGGAAGATGTCACAGCCCATTACTGTTCCACACATAACCTTGACATGGTGGAGATTGCTAATGGATTGCTATCCAATCAAGAAGGACAATGGTTCCATTATGGCTTATAGTGGGCAGTAGATATACCTGTTGTAAACTGCTATGTCTGGGACATGTTTTATCACCTACTTGTCTCTTAGTTGGGTTTTGTGAGGGTAGAATCTTAAAGGTTGAAGTGGATTTTTTCCCCGCTAGCTACTTTTCTCCAGGTTAAAATTTTGCCTCTTAGCAGTCTCTACTTCAACAGTCCATTCTCTGTTATCTTTATCTGCTTCTGTTACACAATTGAGAATTTCCCAGAAATGTTTGATGAGTTATACCTTAAATGTACTCCATTTTGTTTTGGGCATCATATATGCTCTCAATTTCTTTACTTCTATCTTAGAATCATTTCAAGGTTTTGAAATGTCACGATTATAAACACACAGAGTTATTTTTCCATTTACTATGTTAATTCCTTTATTCTAAAGGTACAAATTATTTATTTCAAGGAATTTTCTCACATTATATCTTTTATCTAATCATATATATCTGGTCTTTTTAAGATTCCTGCACTTTGGTATTGGACTTTCTCAATCGACTGGTATTTTTCTCATGCTTTACATTTGATACTGGAATAGTCCCTTGACCTTTATCTTCTAAATGTATCACTACTTTTCAATTTAGACAGTTTTGTCTTTTATTTATTTATTTTTTGGTTTTTGGGTCACACTCAGCATCACTCAGGGGTTACTCCTGTCTCAACACTCAGAAATTGCTCCTGGCAGGCTCGGGGACCATATGGGATGCCAGGATTCGAACCACTGTTCTTCGGCATGCAAGGCAAAAACCCTCCTCCATTCTATATCTCTGGATCCTAAATTTAGACATTTTTATCATTACCTTTCTTTCTCCTTATTCTTTAACTATTTTTATTAATGGATTGATATTTTTATTTTATGAAAACTTGTTCATTTCTTCTTCTGAGGCTATTGAGAACATATTTTCTTTTTATGCCATGGATTTTCTTATTTAGTCTTCTGCTTATTTTCTTGTTTATTTTTGTTTTATATTTTCATGTTGGACATTTTCTTGGTGGGATATTATACCAAAACATGAACATGGCATGAAACAAAGCAACTAACATCTAGAATGCTGCAGACAAAATTGCAGCTATTTAAATAGCTCAGCCTTCACCCTGAACTCAGCTCTTGTTTGGACTAATGACCATAGACTGCAATTTCACCATGGTATGAATTTCCTCCAAGAGGAGAAAGAAGCTTCTGATCTTCTGTACTCAATAATATTTATATTTTATCACTTTTTTTATAGCAATTACCACTTATTTTTTGTTACGTTTTGGGGCATTCCCAGAAGTGCTCTGAGATCACACTTTATAGGTCTCAGTGTCCACATTTATAGATTACTGGGGATTGAACCCCGTCAGCTGTTTTCTAGGCTAACACCCTAACCTCTGTGTTATCTTTCTAACCCTGCAATGAATTACTTCATTGTAAGCTTTGTCTTCCAGTGAGCAAAAATAATGTACGTGATTCTCTCTCTCTCTTTTTTTAGTTTTATAATAATTTGCTATCCTTTTGATGGATATTGGGAAGATCTTTAAAATACATTTGCATAAGCATTCTCAATTGTTTTCCTTGAAGTATGATTTATTTATTGTGCTGACTTGTTTCCCATAAAGAAAGGATATATGACAACCTTATTTATAATTCTTTATCCATGGCTCAGCACAGTGTTGTTGCACTAACTACTAAATATGTAGTACTTATTAATTATTTATTAAATCAGTGAATAAAATACTTTAAAACTATTAATAAGGTAGCTAGTATATGTTTCACAGGGTCCACATTTTTATAATTTAAATGATTAAAAATGCACAGGTACTTCTTTCTCTACTTCTATGTATATTATGTATGTTTTACATATATGTGTGTATATTCACCGATATACAACTCAATTTTATTCCATTGACATATATTATTGATTCTTTTCTAAAAATGTAGAAAATCCATTAAGTATTTTGTATATATTTTTGTCCTTTTTTATTTTTAGTTTGGGGCCAGGACAAATATCAGGGCTTACTACTTCATCTGTACTCAGGTATCACTCCTGGTGATTAGGAGCCATATGGGATTCCAGAGAGAATGCAATTCTGCCAGATAAAAGACACTCTGCCTAATTAATTATCTCTGAGCATTCAATGTATTTTTTAAATTTATTATGTTTAATGTGTTGTAGTGAAATAAGAAGGCATCTACAATACACCCCAGTTTTGTAAAATGTGTTTTACTTCATTCTTAAAAAATTGCAATCTCTGGTATGAACAAATGTATTGCACATTAACTTGATACTGACATTCTTGAACACACACAAACACACATGCTCACAGATAACTCTAAAGCACTAAAGAAAACAAAACATGTTTGAATATTCCTCTTGTTCCTCTTATAAGACAAGCATTTTGTCACTTTTTTAATCTGCACTTTTATAAGAACACTGGTATGATCAATGTGCACTTTTCAGAATGGTAAATTGAATCATCTTATAATTTTTGTGGGTCTTGGACCATACCTGGCTATGCTCAGGGGTTTACTCCTGGCTCTGTACTCAGAAATTATTTCAGGTGGACCCTGGGGACTATAAGGGATGCCAGGTATTGACCTTGGGTTGGTTGTATGAAAGACAAGCATCCTACCTTCTTATTACTCCAGCTCCTTATTATATTTAAAAAATATCTGAATTCTAATTTGCTTTGAATTTTTTGACATTGAGTATTGTATTTATTTCTTATTTTATAAACCTCTTACTCTTCACAAAAATGGTTATAATCATGCCCCTAAAAGTGTAACCCATGATATCTGAAAGCAAACACTCTTTGTAATTATTTAAAAGGGCCTTTTAAAAATTATAATACAAAGTGTGTTCTATAAGCAGTTCTTCACTGTGCATTATAATAATAAGCTTACTTTTAACACAAAGACTAAGTGAAAGTTATGAACCACTGGATTTTACAAACATCATTTTATAGTTGCTTTTTGAAACTTTTTTGTTTGGGGGATCTTCTACTTCATCAGGATGCTCAGTAGCTTGGAGTTCCTCTGCAGATTCTCCTTTCTCTGACTCTGAATCACTTTGAGAGTCATCTGGATTTTCAGGATCAGGTGAATCATCATCATCATCATCATCATCATCATCATCATCATCATCATCTCCAGCCACATCACCTTCTCCATCATGGTCTTCTACTTCACTGATGCCAAGTCCACTATGCCATCAGTATCTTCCTAATAATTTACTGTCCATACTTTGTTGACATTAAGACTCCAGTTCTTCATTAATTTTCTTGTCTTCTTCCCCTGTTCAAAAGTGAGATGTTGATTTGTGATCTCTATAACAAGACGACCAGTATGTTCTCTTTCCTGCACCCATGAGTCTCAAAAACGTCTGCTTTCTTTCTTTATTACCTAAATCTGTTGCCTCCTAATTGCTAGATCCAAGATCATGGTCTGGGGAGACTGAACGCTTCACCCCGTGCGGATAGGACTCCCTGGCAGCTCTCATTGTTCCGGGAACCCCCAACGGGATATGTAGAACCCACTTCGAGGTTCTCCTCAATCGTGGCGCCAGGCAGCCGGCTTATCTGCTGTCACCAGCCCAAGCAGTGCTAACTCCAGCTAATTTGATTTGGTTTTGACTACATATACAATCAAGCATGGTTTAAAAGTATCCCTTTGCATGTCTGCTTTTATTAGTATGTCTTTTTAGATCAAAACATTTATAAAAGAAAGAAAATATTCCTCAGAGAAAGAAACTCTTTCTAAATGTTTCTCTCCAGGAAAATTTATCAGTGTGGAATAGAGCAAAAATTTTTAAATAGTAGAAATTTTATATATGTTTATAAATAAAAAAAACCTATTGACATGCACGTAATAAATTGGTAGAGTGTTTCATAAGCCTATGTATACTTATTGCCTGGTGAATCCCAAAGTTTCTTTTTCTAAGTGCTCCAATTTGAACGCAAATATACTTGTTTAAAGAACCAAAATAAAGCAGTGTCAATGTCATGTCTTTATTTCAATACAAAAATTTCTACCAAGGTATACAGATGTAAGTAACACATCCTATAGATAGATAGCCCATTAACTTTTGTTGTATTCATAGAACCAAAATTAGTGTTGCTACCATCCTGTGACTATGGCCATTCTTAATGACTCTTGCAATGCTTATGGATAAAACCAATTCTCAATTATCACTCTGGTAATTGAGCTTGCATTTTTAGCATAAGTGAAAACCATGGGAGGCTCTAAACTTCACTATGTCAGAGAACCCTAAAGCTGCCTTCTCTATCCTTTCTTTTATGATTTGACCTTCACTTTTTCCAGAACCTTGGTGCTGACACTGAAAAAAATATAACATGTGTGTACATTAATTTGCTAACATCATCCTTACATTTTATTTTTGCAATATGAGCCATCCTCATTCTTCCTTTTATCTTTCCACAATTTGTTTTCTTTCAGAAATTCGTCTTTTCTACTTTCTTCATTCTCCTCCTACACCCATTATCTCTCTTTTACATGGTCTCTACTAAAGACTGATCCTCATGTATATAGCACTGAAATTCTGAATGTTGTTATCCGGGCATCTTTTTGTTTAACCTGTTCTCTGTCTAACAATAAGTACAATAATGGAAGAAACATTTTATCCTCTTTTGTATCCCTAAGAGTTTAAAGACTATAAAGCACAAGACTTTTTGCATATATACATTATTGAATTAACATTACTGAAATTCCACTATATTTTTAAATTCTGAATAAGTTCAGTATTTATTTTGTTCAGCTATTAAGAGTGTGTCTGAGAATTGCAGCAGGGTTTAAGTTATATATTATCATGAGAAAAATAAATTATAATAATGTTTCTGCCTTTAATATCAATAACTACAAACATGTTTCTGAAGCTTAGTTGCCAATGTGGTGGCATATGAAGATAAATAGAAGTATACTATTTAGGGCATTACACAGACAATTTTATTCTAGACATTAACATTCTAAACTTGGTGCAAAACAGAATTTGGGCCATTTTGATGTAAAATTTAAAACTTTTGTAATTTTGTGTGATAATTGTTTTCATTTTTTAAACTAACATTTTATTCACTAGTTATTACAAGCTTTCAAGGCAACTTTTGTGTATAGTTACTTGTACAACTACTATAAATTAGAGAAAATTTCAATAGATAAACAGATAAGTACACTTCATATATAGGCTTACTATAGTTTTTAGAAAATATCTTTATTCTCCTGAAATAGTACTGTAAATTATTTGTAAACAACTTTGGTCAAATTAAATAATATTAATAAAAATAAATAAATACCTTTAGGATAATTTAAACAAATTTCTATTTATAAATAATAATTATTAGTGAATTAATAATTAAGATTATATTGATAATAAAAGATAACAGTTTAATGAAACCACAATTTTTACTAAGTGAGGGAAAGCTATGTATAGTTACGATGCATCAGAGAAATTTAGCATAAAACTCAGTTACAATAGTGTTCTTAATAAAACAAAAAATGTGTTTTATTTTATTAAAATATTTTCTTTTTTTTCATATTAGCTGACACCATTCTAATGATTTGACTTTGCTAATAATTGTCCTCTACATAGTTATAGCACAAGTTCAAACTTAAGATGCATGTGTTTTACTAATGTTAAGACTAGCTGATTAATATTGATGGCAGCTAAGGCCAGTGGCTAATGTCTGACATCTGTTTGGGAATCAGTGTTCCAATTCAGGAAGCTGGCATTTCTGTCGAGGTTAGAATGAGGGGTTATTGTGTAAGGAATTATGATTAGGGTTTTGTGTATGGTTAAGGTTAGGAATAGGGACATGATCTATTTCATTTTTGTTCATCTCAATATAGTTCTAGTGTCAAGCTGCTTGCTCTATTCTTTGTTAACAAGGAGGTCTTCCCCTCTGTTCCCATGTGGCATGATCATTGTGGCACATTATTTCAATGAGTCCTACCATGTTAATGGAGTGATTGATCTCTTTTTTCTTCTCATGTGTTAGTATTTTCCTTGTAATTAAACATTTTCTTCTTAGTTGGAGTAGAGGTATTTTTTTTACTCCAATATTTTAAAGCCAGTTTAGACACTTTCTGTGTCATAGGTTAATTTTTGTATCATCCATTTCTAGATGCAAATCTTAATCTTGACCACTCAACAACATCTTTTTTTTAGGGTAGGAAATAACAATATTTATTTTTCCCAAAACTGTTTGGATACTTTTAGAATAAAACTGTAAGTAAAGTAGACTATAGGTATCATGAAGTCCTTGATTTAGATAAGATTTCTTTCTTTCTTTGGTCATTTAAAATTTCTACTGCTATAGGCAGAAGTAAAAATTAGAGAGTGTACAGAGGTCATATGCAATGAGATATAGAGGCTTTGAAACTTATAACAAAAGGAATAATTGGAAAATGAAGTGGATGCAATGATTGAGAGAATGAATCAACTGGAGAAGTAAGTAATCTGGGAAATTGTCACTATATAAAATAATTCACATAGTCACTTATTTTCTCTTTATCATTGCTTTTCTTCAAATTAAAAGGCATACAAAATCATCAAAATCTTAAAAATCTATAAAAAGTTCTCAAAAAGTATCTTAAATTTTTTATATTTTAATGCAATTTACTTACTTGATATTTATAAACTAGTTTCTAAAGCCTAGGGGCATTCTGCATAGTAAACCACGAAATGAAAAGCTAGCGCATTCTTACAAGTTTTGGTTTTGTTGCTTATTTTTAAAGCTACACACAGTTGAGCATAATATTCCCAACTCTATGTTCATGGTTTATTCTTGGGGGTTGCACAGAAGCATTTTTTTTTTTTTTGTTTTGTTTTGTTTTTTTTGAGACTATGCCTGGCTTGGCTTGAAAGACCATATGAGATGTCATGGAACAAACCCAGGTCTGTCTTGTGCAAGGCAAAAGCCCTACCCACTGTGCTATTTTTCTGGCCCCAGGAAACTTATTCGTTCTCAGTCATCAGATGATGGTTGGAAACATGCAAGAAAGTGCCTTATCTATCTAAGTACTTTGTCTCCAGAGATTTTTTTTTTTACAAAATGATATTGAATGTGAAGGTTACAATTAAAGCCATAAACAAACAACTTTTTCTACTAAATCATCGGCTATTGCATTAATGATTTGAGAATTGACAGAAGTTTCTCAAATATATTTGCTAATGAATTCTTTCCCCTTCCATTTTTTAATTCTATGTTCTCTTTCTATTTCTTAATAACTTTGCTTTCTGTCATCCCAAAACAAATGTATTATGATCAGTTTTGTCAACAATGTGATATATTTTCTTTAAATAAGTAACTTAAATAAAAAGAAAGAAGAAAAGAAGTGGAAAACAAATCAGACAAATATTGAGACTATGAGAACTCTATATTAAATGCAGGCTTGGGCTAAGAAAAAAATCTATTTTCTGTTGATTTTTCCAAATCTGTTAAATTTCAGATGAATGTATTTTCCTCACAATAACTTAATTTCAATTTATGTTTTGGACAAAATAACAATGTAAACAGTTTGCATCTAAAATTCTATCTGTTTAAAAGAGTAATAGTATGAAGGCACAACAGTAGTGTAGAGGGCAGGGTACATAATCTGCTCTCAAAGGACCCAGGTTCAATCCCAGGCACCAGAGTCAGGAATAAACCCGATGTACCTCTAGGTGTGGTCCAACAAAACAAAACAAAAGAAAATAGTAATGAATTTATTTTGATAATTCAATAGAAAATTAAATACACTTTGGCATATCAAAGAATCTTTGCACAATAAATAGTATTTAGTATTAACACAAGTATTAATGTTATTATACTGAATACTCAGCTTGTATATTTTCTTAGTATATTTTACAAAATTAAGAAAAAATAAAGAAAACATCCACAGCATATTCATAAAAATAAAATCAAAGAAAATATTATAAAGTTAAAATTGATGTGATTTATTTTAATTTCTTACTAGTAGAAAGATCTAACTGGTACATATAGACTTATGTTGTAAGCTGGAAAATATTTTCTTTAAATTAAAGTGAAATGTAAATTTTTTAGTTTTAGTTCATTGTGCTTACTTTAACCTCTAAAACTACACAGTTGCTCCATTATTTCTATTATGTCATAGCAATGAAATGATCATTGTCTTATATAAACTATAATGTAGGTTAAACATTCATTTTCATCAACTTGGTTTTCTCCAGAACCAGTTATTCCAGCAGTCTGATATATAGTCTTCCTTAATATAAAGTAGACAAAATATATACATTTTATTATTATTAAAATTTCTGACTATTTTTAAGTAGTATTTATAGTTATTCTTATATTACAATCATCCCAGCTCTCAAGAATTCATTATTCTTTATGCACTTAGTGAAAATAGTAAATTATTTATTTCCTCACAATGCTTAAAAGGAATATTTTGTTACTGTCATTTCTTCTATTTAGAAACTGAAATTTGGCTTGATTATATCACTAGCCTACGGATTTTTATGCATCTAGTCACTGAGATCTAAATTTCAAACCATTATCTTTCCTGGCAAGAAAATATGAGCTTTTAAGTTTTCATTGCCTTGCTTGTTTTCTTATTTTTCTGGACATCATTATATAAAGCATAATTTTTAAAGATATAGTTAAGAATTTAAAACTTCACTTGATGTTAAAAAACATACTTAACAAGTAAATTGTAGTATTTGATTGGTCAAGCATGTTCAATAACATTCCAATCAAATGTATCATTTGTTTTTTTATTTTATTCTGAGGTAGATGTTTTTGGCATTCAAATTATTATATATTAGATAGCTTCCTGGACACATATAAATTGCTTATTCATAAATATTTAATTGGAATGTTAAAAGTTTGATCTACCTTTTTGAATTCTATTTAAAGTGACAGCATTTTGACAGCCATGGCATATCATCTCATACTGACTAAAACACACAGCTTTTTCAGATAAACTATTCTATGGACATTCTAAGATATGCTGCCTCTGTGACTAAAGAACTAAAAGTTAACTTCCTCAAAGAACAATTTATCAGATCATTGCTTTAATGTGAATCTACCCCTAGGAGAGAATCATGTTCAGTCTATTCTAATTCAGTTCTAGGACCCTAAAGTTTCTTGCTTGTCTTGTTGTCAACTAGAAGTATTACCAAGTGTCCAAATATAAAAATATGAGATAGAGAAATGTGATGATTTAATATTGTAATTGATAGTTACAAGGTTTATGCTAATATAAAAATTAAATCACATATTACAATTAAAGACTCAGATGTATTCATTGCAATTTGTATCATACAACATTTTTACATTCTTTGTTTCTGAAGTATTGTTTTATCTCTAGACAATTACAAAATAAATAAATGTTATAAATTCTGTAAGCAAATTGATAATCTGAAACCCAGGAAAAATTGATATATATCTTAATAAAAAAGAGTGAGGAAGAAAGAGAATAGAAAGTAATTTGATGTGCTCACACAAAAATTTTTGCTTATATTGGAAAGTGAACAATTTCTGAGAATTTTGGTACAAGAAAATTGTCATTATCAATAAAAACAGTCAACTGACCACTTTTAAGAAATGCCTTAATATTTTATTTTTCTGTATTAAACTAATTCTGTTGACAATTTTAATATAATAAAATGTTGCAGGCAGAGAGAATTAGCTTGATTTTGAGACTGCATTAAAATTTTCCTTGATTTTATATTTTCTTCTGATATTCTTTAGATGAATATTTTATTTTCCCTTGCCAAGTTTCAATAAATAGAATTTAATGGAGGTTTGTTCAAGTTACAACATGAGATGAGCTAGGTAATTTAACTGTCAAGCAAACTGTGGGTATTTAGACTATCTAACACTGTTTTTCTCTCTGGAAATATCATTTATATGGTATTCATTTTCTTTAACATACATCCTAACCTCAGCTCCTCAAAATAATCTCAATGCTATTGTTAAAATATTTTGAATTACTGGCCATAAAGGAGTTTTAAAACACTGCCATGAAGTGCTTTAGAGCTTCACTCTAAAGCATCGGGAGTATTCATTCCTGTTCAAACAAGAGCACAGAAAACAAGTCTGGCTGTAGCAGTTGCCTGCTTCAAAGATTGAAGTCATGGGTGGAAAAGAGAAAAGCACAGGCAACACAGATGGTTAAAAGTAAGTTAGTGTTTCTGAAATTACCGGTAGTTTAAATTGTTCTAATAGCTATCTATTTTAACAGCAACTATTGGTTCATATTTTGAAATTATGTCTATGAAAATAGATGTCAAATTAAAAAAGTATTTACATATTTATAGCAATATGAATCTCCAGATCTGGATTTTAAAAGATACCAAAAAATTTGAAAACTCAAATCAATTATTAGTATTACTATTTTCTGATTTTACAATAAAAAATCTAGATATCTATGTCTTTACAAAGCCCTATAAAGTATGGCTGCATTTCTAGAAGAATGTGCTATTTATTTTTTTGTTTATGCAGTATATTGTTTTCTAATAAAGCTATCACTGTACAGAATATAATGATAGAAGAACAGTCACAGTAGCAAACATTTTAAATCAGGACTTACTGTATATATTTTTTATTTTTTATCTCAGAGAGAACAATTTTCAGAGATACGACCATTTTTAAGTCCCTTTAAGTATTTTTTTTAGTATTTTTAAATTCTAGACATTTTGTAGTAAAAATTTGCAGGTGTTCGCAGAGAACTTTTTCCCCTCTAGCTGGATGTGGAAAGGACAATGCAATTAATAACAGATGGCACGGGATGACCACGTCCTTGAGAGAACGCCTTATTGGCACCTCCTGCTAATTGTATCACATATAACACAACTAAAAGCATAATAAATCTGAACTGGGGGACATTTTATGCAAGAGCTCTTCTCCTTTTCCAGACGGTAAATTGCTCAGCTCTTGAAATATCTATAACCTTGTGACACCCAACTTGCATTAGCTTAATTGCCTTTTTCCCTCCCCCTCCCTCTTTCCTTTCCCTCCCCTACCCACATTCTTTGGTCTCTATCACTCTCATATTTTCATCCATTTTAAGTGTAAGGAAACAACAGGGGTTTTGTTTTCATACCTATGTGTCTAAAATATCTTTATTTTCTGAGTTATGTAGAATGTTGTCAGATTTTGGTCTACCAGTTTTAATGGAAAAAAAATTTTAGCGGGGTTCCTAAACACTTAAACATTCACGTTGAGAAAATGTATATTGAATTGATATGATTTATTAGGAACTTTATAATTTCAATATATGATAGTTATAAATGTGTGTAAGCATCAGATGAAGACACTTAAAAAGACATTGAAATTTATTTATTTTTGCACAGTTGCAACAACTGACTAATATCCTGTAGCAGGAAAAGAGATTGAGTTTTCACTTATGTTATAACTTAATTTGGTACTGTTAATTTTTAAGTAGAGGTCTTACAGTAAGTCATATGTTCTAAATCTCAGCAAATGTATAAGTTGGTAGCTTATATGATTGTTTATTTTTTTTACCAATTTTAAAATTTGGAGACCTGCTGTAAAAATACACCAAATACAAATTTTATTAAATTTGTAAATTTATTAAATATTTATTAAATATTAAAACAAATATATCTGAATAAAGTTATATGTATTATAATTATAATTATGTTTAACCAATTTTATTTGTGCTTATTCTTACTTTAGTTATGTAGCTGCTTATATTTTTAAAGTGATTTATACTCGATATGACTAGTAACCTTAATGTTATGTCAGTAGGATAAATCCACTCTAAAATAAGACAAATAATAGTCTACATAAGAAATTATATAAAGTAAGGGAAATCAATTATATCCTGAGATCTTTCTGTTATTAAAACTATCCCTGTATCCATTATTGGATATTTTTACGTTGCTAGAACATTTAGGCCAGTCCTGGACCTAAAACAACCTAGAAATAGATATGAAAGAAATTGAACAGTAAACTTTTTTGGACATGTTCATTTTTCTTTTGAAGAAATATGAAGCATTCTGTTATCTGTACATTGGAATCTTCCTAAGAAAGTGGGCAATGAAATAATTAAGTCAGTGTTATTAGTATTCTTAAGAACATTAGGAGAACTGATTTAAATTACAGTCAGATTGTAGTTAATGAAAAAAAACCTTGCGAAAGTCCATCATTTTTTTCTGTATCATTTCCCTTGTAAAATGAGAGATTAAATACTAGAATTAAATTAGTAATATTTAAACAATATTAGCTTGAAGACTAGGGATTCTATTGAACTCCATTATGGAAGGAAGAAGAAACACAGGGGAGAGGATGTGGAACAATCTCTCAGTCAGTATTCTCAGAATACATTGCAATTGTTTGTAGTGTTTCTATTTTCAGTAGTATTTTCTTTCAGACTTTATTTTCAGTACATATGTGCATAGCTCAATTAGTTTTAAAACAATTATGCTACATAAATTATATTATTGATATATATTTCATTTAATGTGCACTATTTCTAATGCTCTAAATTCGAGACATTAGAGACACTATGTTCTTTCTCAACTTGTTCTACAGTTCATTTTCAGCACAAGAATAAGCAACAATAAACTCCTTTGAATCAAAAGTATGTATTTGTGTGCATGTTACTTTATAAGATAACTTTTTATTGTTATATTTTGAAGAAAAAAAGTTTTTTACAGTAGACATAATAATGCTCTATTGTCAATAGATTTTTTGTTTTACTTTACTCCTTTTTAATCTTTAATCCTATATATTTAGCATTAACAGTCTTTAGAGACATTCAGTGGATACATTATTTGGAAATAAGGAGATAGTTTTTAATCACATTTAGGAAAATAATAAAATCATATATTAATCATATTGACATTTTGTCTGTCTCATCTATGTCTTTCTGTATATTTTTCTAGGAGCAAATGATTATTTCATGTTCATCAATCAAAATATGTTTCCTATTTACAATAAGAGTAAAGGCTAATATGATAGGAGAGTTATGATTACCACATATTTCTTCACAATAACTCATCAATTTTTTATTTATTCATTTTTGGTTGTTGTGAAATTATATTAATTTATATAGAGAAAAGATTTGTCAAATAAAAAGCTTATAATAAGTTAATTATAAGAATAATTGCCTCATATTTTGAAAGAAAGTCTTAATGGTATTTTTTTGCATTCTGATCACAACATTATTAGTGCTTAGCATATGCTCAGTAAATTTTGATAAATTTACTGGAAATGAGCAAGTAAATGATAAAAAAGAAAATAATGCATAATTGTTTATTTGGATCATGCAAAGATAAATGCTACATAGGGGTTTCTAGTCTCTGAATTGTTTATAACAAGCACAATGAACAAGTGCACCTAAACTGCTTATCTAAACATTGTCATGCTTCTGCAGCAACTGAAAAACAGATTTATTTTTAAAAGGAAAGCTGTCCATATACAAATATCATTCAAATATTGTCATTTATTTGGCATGGCAAGGAGACAAGATAAAAAAAGGAGTCAAAAATCCAGTTACATTAACTTTTTTTTTCTCTGCAACAGATTACTGATTTTGCCTCTCATTTTTAAAACTAAATTTATCTCTGGTCCACACACACCAGGTGATATCTCACTTATATTATTGTAAATTATTTACATCACATTTCTGGGTCATGAAGCAGAGGTGATGGAATATTTTTACAGAAATATGTTGCAATCATGTTTATTTTAAGGTTCTTTTATTGCAATGTATGTCCTACATTAGCCTTTGGATCTGAATATTAGTATAGTGAATAGAACTAGTTATATAGCAAGCATGATATCTCTCCTGATTAGTTCTATACCTAAATACTTGTGAAATAATTGACATGCTGGTCAGGATGAAGTGTTATACATTTGAGTTATTTGAATTGGATAAGTATTTGAATAACATAGAACAATTTATTTTCTAAACTTGAGACTAGAAGGGACTGACATCATTTAGAGTTGAAAATCATTATAACATTTATTACAGAGGAAATGAATTGCTTCAACTTTTTTTAAGGTGGATAGTAGAAAAATACCAAGTTTGGAATGCAACAGACCTGTATTCAATGTTCTTATGCTTTCTGTTATTCTTTAATATTGAAATAGTTTCTCATACTCTAGGTGTCTTACTTTTAAATATCTTCAGATCATATTAGTATAAAGCATAAGTATAGTGCTTTGTATATTACCTGCTGTCATGTTCATTTAAGATTCTGCCTCATGTGTTACTTTTTGATATTGCTTTTTAATTAAAATAAAACTTTGGTTTAGGTCAGGTGTTTTCAGGCACAAGATGAATTTTGTTTTCTTGATTGTTTTTTAGATTTTATAGATCACTACCCATAGAGATTAGACATGCTAAACATTCCACAGTGCACAGGAAATTTTCCTAGAACAGTAAAGTATTTGGCCAAAATGGCAATGATTCTTAGATTGTGAAAACTTGATTTTAAGTAATTTACAGTCAAATATTTTGAAACAAAAGATGTAATTTGAATGAACATCAAATTTTAAGAATTTAAATTAGGACATATCTTTTCTACATGGTTTAGATAATCTTTCCATAATGTTTAATTTAGTGTTAGTCTAAGGGAATGGCTTCTTCCCTTAATGTAACAGTAGAAATAATAATACCTTAACATTTTCCAGATAGATTGTCTTTGATTAATAATTGTCTTCTGCTCAGATTGGTCAGGTAGTTATGAATTGAAACTTCCAGTGACCTTGATTAATTATTCTATTGTCTCTGTTTGCACTACATTTGACTTAACTATTTTCAGGAAATGAGAGGGATTATGGGGAATCGATGTTCCAATGATGGCTAAAAGCATAATTACTTTAGCCAAGCAAACCTTTATTATTATCCATTTTAAGTTTATAGTTTTTATTATAGATACCTATATCCTCTATTCATTATGATTAAATTAAGAATTTATTCAAGAGTATTCTAAGTGATAAAGTTAGGTTGGAACACTAATGTCACAAAATCCTAATATTTTTAGAAAAAAATAGTTTTATTTTAAACCTGATAAAAGCTATTTTCTACATATTATATTCTTTATGAGCATGGAAATTTAAAATTTAATACATAAAAATTATGAAAACCACTTTTATGTGACTTTATTAAAAATAAACATTTGGCTTGATTATAGTTTAAGTTGTACAACACATACATAACAAGCATATGTGAGTTCCTGAATAAATTCTTGGCAACCATATTCTTCCCTCACCTTCCTTTTATTCTGGTGTCCCTTGAGTACTTCTGAATGTACCCTGTCTTCTGAATGTACCCAATCTTTATGAATATTTTTTTATAAAAATAAAATACATATTATATAAACCGAGTTTTCTCCATTTAAGAACACAAATTGCATAATGTCTATTTTTGTGTTGTGACTGTGATGGAACACAGAACACAAAGATAAATAATATGTCCATGAAAGTTTAGACTCTTGTTCCAATCACCTTTACAGGTACATCCAAAGAGATATTTTTTTGGTTTCTATCATTATTTTTCTCGGACAACAAATAGTGGAAACAAGAGTAGCAGTACTTCTTTCAACCTGCATAACCTTCCTAAATTAATTGTGTCTTTATTCTATACAAACTTCTTTCCCTTTTTGTCTCTTTTTTTTATTATCTTTTGTACCCTTTCTGCTATAGTTGGAGGATAGATAATAAACTACAACAAATGATTCAATAATGGCATCACATTGATAAATTCTCTGAGGAGACATGAGGAATAAGCAATGTTATATTGACAAGCTTCACTAGAGGGCAAGAGAGAGAAGAATTCTAGCTTTAGCAACAGTACCACAGAAAACACAAAAAAGGTAAACGTAGCATTTATCCATGGAAGTTAGAAAGTAAAACTGGTTTAAAAGTATTATATAGGGCCCGGAGAGATAGCACAGCGGCTTTTGCCTTGCAAGCAGCCAATCCAGGACCAAAGGTGGTTGGTTCGAATCCCGGTGTCCCATATGGTCCCCCGTGCCTGCCAGGACCTATTTCTGAGCAGATAGCAAGGAGTAACCCCTGGACACTGCCGGGTGTGGCTCAAAAAAAAAAGTATTATTTAAACCTAACAATGAACAAATTCATAACCAAGGTGCTTAAATAAAGCAATTAAATTTTAAAAAGTAGGTTTCAGATATCTAGCACTTTTGATAATTTTTAAAAAGAAAAAAAAATCTATCCCAGTAAGCAATGAATTAGTTTCAATGATTATTCCACTTTTATTATAAAGTGCACATTTTCCTTTGCTAAAAAAATGTTCAAGCAAATTCTTATGAAACTTTAATAGGGAAAATAATCTAGTAAAATTTTGTAAGAGCTATAAAATTCATTGACCATTTCTTTTTGCAATTTGTGAGTTGTCTTCCTTGGTGAGATTTTGAGTTGGGAAGTCAATGTACTGATTGTGTCTTTGCAGAAAATCTTGTCATATGTTGCTGACCATAAATCTTATTATAACAATACAAATTCCAAAACATAGGAATAGGACATTATAGAGGCAATTGCAATGTGGATATTGTCATCTCCTGAACCAATTTACTAGGCCAGAAGTCAAAGGAAATTAACTGTTAACAGCTAGAGTCCTAATTTAACTGTTTATGTTAAATTATACTATCTCCCACAGGACTAGAAAATAAAACAGAACTTTCCTTAAAATAGCAAGTAGTAAAACCCAGTTCTTGTTCTTTTCTGTTTCTATTTACAAAACATGATGGTAAAATAATTTTCTTTTTTTTTAATAATTGAAAACTGAGTTTTGAGAAGTAGATGATAAATAGAAATGCATTATAAATTATAATAGTAAACATAATAGAAACCTAGATTAATCTGTAAAAATAAAACCTGTCAAATTTTTAATGATTTGTATAATTTATGTACAAGTAAACAATAAGTATGGGTATATCAAGTTTGTCAAAGGATTTTTGTTATAGACTCATTATAAAATTTATTTTTATTTAATAAACAGAATCAAATAATTCTCATCTACAGATAATATGGTGTAAACTTTATACCCATGTCATTTAATTCTCATTTACATACAAAAATTACAAAGCAAATATTATACTTAGAATTTATTTCTGAAAACATCAAGACTCAGAGAACCTGATCACTTTGGTTTATCTTATAGAATGTACTATAAAAACTAAACCTTTTTTCTCTGAAACTAAAATCCATGATTCTTCATCCACACCAATATGAAACTCATTATTCTATATGTTTTATGCCAGCTGTTCTCTGTTGCCTTGACCTTAATTGTTTAATATATTTAAATATTTAATTTTACTCATATTAATAGGTTAAATGTTAATTATGAAATTTAGTTTCTCCTTTGATCAGCAAAAACAACAAACTCTGGACTGACACTGTGATGCTTTTGTTTTTAAGAATGAAGAAAAAATTTTGTTCCATTCAAAATCAAACAATGTTTCCCTTATAATAAATATTGTGTCATAAATGTAATAGTTACAAAGATAATTAAGTTTTATTTCAAGATTAGACTTGTAGGATTATTGTTACACTCAAGACATAAATATAATCATGTTGCCTATGAACAGACAAATAATTAGTGTTGGTATTCTTTTTATAAAAATAATGAGAATAGCTTTAAAATGCTGATCTTTAAATAAAAGGCTAACTTAATTCTGGGGGATGTGAATTTTAGAAAGGATTATGAGATTAATATAAATTCAGCTATACTTTTCTCTCTGATCTTTCAATTAATTTATTGGCAGGAAAAACACCAGAATTTTCTAGAAAGAGAATGACACTTTTGAAATATTGGCATATACCCGTGATTATATCATGAGGTTGTCAAATTGTAGAAGTTCAGGAAAAGTAATTGTTATTTTTACTTATTATGAAATAAAATTGAAATAAATGAGGACCATACATGTGAGGAAAGTGTAATAGGTACTTAAACATCCATCGTATGTTCATAAGGATGAACTTTTATCTGTTACTCCAAGGTCTTTGAATGCAGTAATAGTGCTCTTTACATTTTAGTGCTTACAAATGTTTCAAAAAATTTGAAAGAAAAAAAGTTTAAGAAAAGAACTAAATTCTAAGTTATTTACCTAAATTTAATTACTAACATGCTATAGAGAGATTCATATTTGTCAGATTGAGCTTAATTATCTATATATATATTGGCTCTAGTGATTATCTGACAGTCCTAAATTATGTACATACATATAATTACAGACACACAGACATACAAATTAACCATGATACCTAGCAATTTTTTTTAGCTGACTCTCCATATCTACAGGGCAAAATAACTTGTCTTTTTTTGAAACACTTACAAGTTCTCAACTAGAACTTGGAATTCATATTGGGAAGCATTGTGATGATCAAATACATAGAAGGTATCATTATATTAAATTTGAATGGATTTATTACATTATTGTTACAAATGTATTAATTTAAATTGGTTAGAGGAACTTAAAATAATGCAGATGTGAAATATCTAGCTCCTGATTTGAGGTTGAAATACCTAGGATGGGATATAGAATTAGTTTGATTTATTGATTATTAAGTGAAGAAAAGTGTTACATACCATTCTCTGACTTGAGTGATGCTAAACAGTGAGATGATTTGTAATGAAATGAATGATGTCAGGAAAATGAATAGAACACAAAAAAAAGTGTTCAATTTTGGATTGTTAACTGGGAAATGATTGGAATTCATCCACCATCATTTTTCCAGTAGAAGCCAGAAATAAAAATTTAAAGCTTATAAAAATTATCAGAAAAGATACAGATTTTAAAGCCACAATGATGTATAAAGCTCTTGGGCAATAGATGACACAGTGGATGACTTCAGCTTTAACTGGTAAAGATCCAATTACTTCATTAAATACCCTAAGTGGAACAAGATGCAGAAAAGGCAAGCTACAATTTGCTACTATAAATTCTGCATTTGAAAAAAACTTGGTACAAATAAATTTAAAATTAACTAAAAAAAATTAACTTCTTACACATTAAATGTTTTACATGTTCTATGTAACAAGGAATCATGAAACTAAATCACAATTGTCCCACTGGTATATAAGTCATAATTGAAGAAAATAACCCCTGAAAATAGATAAACTTTCTCTCTCCACTCATGACAACAAATACAACATTACACATGTAAATATATTAATCAAGAAATGCAGCATCAAATGATTTATTCAGAACTTAAATAATTCCATTATCTACTTGAAGTAGATTGCAACATTATAGGAAATAGTAAATGTGTTTACTGCTAGTCATTTGCTTAGTAATTTCCAGTAATTCTCTCTTCCTGCTCAAATAATTATTTAATCTAAAATTTATATAGTCATATTCAATCAATAATCAATGGTGCTCACCAATAAATGGTTTGTTTGAGAAAGCTCTGTGAACTTTCCAATTAAATGAATCTTGAACTGTTACCATTGTAACTTACTGTATGTTAAGTGACTGTTCTCTGCCATAACAGATTTAACATTTAACAGATTTGTATTATTTAGTCATTAGGTATACTTGATTGGTAAGCTTACTTTATCAGGGATCCTCAAACTTTTTAAAAAGATGATCAGTTCACTGTCTCCCTGACCATTGAAGGGCCAGACTATATTAAAACACACACACACACACACACACACACACACACACACACACACACACACACACACACACACACACACACAAACTATGAAAAATAGTGGCCCGAGGGAATTGAGACCTCTGCCTGAGACTGAGAGGAGTAGAAATGTAGAGAGAAGAAGATGAGTCAGAGAGTGCAGAACACATTCCACACAGAGACACTTCTATCTGAGATAAGTCAGCCTCTGACGGGACTTTCAGTGGCACAAAAACTCCCTGAGGGGCAAATAAATGTCCTCTGTAGGCTGCATGTGGCCCGAGGGCCATAGTTTGAGGACCCCTGCTATAGTTCTTTAAAGAACTAAAACTAAAAATCTAAAGTTGTTATTCAAAATTGCAAAGTCAGTAAGAAGCAGTGCTCAGTTTTGATGATAGAGTTGAATGATTCTACAGTATCTTTATTTTTTCATTGTAATTTTTCCCCTTGAATATAGAATACAAAGACAAGAATAACAACCCCTTTCCATGCCTATTAAATCTCATAGAGTGGCATTTATATGTAAACCTTCATACAGTAGTAGTTCCCTAAAGTTTTGTAATAGCAATTAATAGAAAGTAATATTCTAATACAAGATTTTAAATTTTTTGCGCTTCCTATCACTCGACTTGTTGCCTTTTTTGTGGAAAGTTTTGGGCCACACCCAATGATGCTCATTGCTTCCTAGTACCTCTGTTCTCAGAGATTGCTCCTGGAATGTTGGGGCTTATTTATCTCGGAGATGGATGTGGGGGTTGGGAATAAGGAGTGTTAACTGAGTCTGAATAAATTTTGGCATCTTTCAAGGCAAGCACCTAAACTTAACTCTGTGCTATCTCTTTAGCCCAACTATAGCATTTTGAATTCTATGGAAAATATGAAATGAATTAACAGAATAAATATAGATAAAATAACTGAGATAGAAATGTGAATTTAATAAATGCCAATTTTTCCAAATTATAAATTAGTTTGAAACAAAAATTACTATTTTGTGCTGCATTTTCTAAGAAATACTCCATTAACTTGTTTACCTTTTTTTGTTTTTTTTTGTTTGTTTGTTTATTTATTTTTGGTTTTTGGGACACATCCAGCAGCTCTCAGGGTTTATTCCTGGCTCTGCATTCAGAAATCATTCCGGCAGGCTCAGAGGACAATATGGGATATTGGGCATTGAACCCAGTTTTGTCCCAGGTTGGCCACATTAAAGGCAAACACTTTACCTGCTGTGCTATTGCTTCTGCCCCAGCCAGTAACATGTTTTAAAGGAAACATTTAATATTCAACAAAAAACAAATTGCTTTTTTACTTAGACTGATTATAGATGGAAGCTATAGTCAAACTATCCAAAATCTATTAAGCAAATTAACCAGCCAATGATTAGTTTTTAATACTATATGATGAGTTGGTTGAGAAAACAGAGGATTCTTCTATCAGAGAAATACAAAACTTTCTTTCCATTAGAATTCTTGATTAGAGTTTTTTACTTTACTATGCTAATTGAAATGCATCATGATTTCTTTATCTGGGTTTATTTTTATATGTTTTTTATATATTTATATATATATTTTATATTTTTGTATGAGTTTTTTAATTTATATTTAAATTTTTATCTATTCATTGGTACAAATATTACCTGAAAATTTGCTGAGTCAATATTTGTCATTGACATTGATCTATTTTTCATATAGAAATATATATGTGTTCTTATAAATAAGGCTGAAATAATTAAAATAAAATTTAACAAAATGAGGGAAATAGATGAAATTGTACAGTCATGCATTAAAATGAGTTATATTAAAACAACTTTCTATATCTTTGGTGAAGTATCTTTACTATGTTAAACATTTTTAATAAATTTTGATATTTTAGGGGCTGGAGCGGTGGCACAAGCAGTTGGGAGTTTGCCTTGCATGCACTAACCAAGGACGGACTTCGGTTCATTCCCCAATGTCCCGTATGGTCCCCCAAGACAAGAATGATTTTTGAGAACATAGCTGGGAATAACCACTGAGCGTCACTGGGTGTGGCCAATAAACCAAAAAAAATTTTTTTGAGATTTAAAATGAAAGCTAATTCAAGCAAAATTTAAATATTTTGTTTAATCTTATGTTAGAAATCTTGTCAAATGTCATTTTGATGTATTACTAAAATTAATACTAAGAATATCCTTTAATCAAATAAAACTTATCTCTAATTCCCTTTATCAGTATACACACACACACACACACACACACACACACACACACACACACACACACACACACACATATATATATATTTTTTTTTTTGGTTTTTGGACCACACTTGGTGAAACTTGGGGGTTGCTTCTAGCTATGTGCTCAGAAATCGCTCCTGGCTTGGGGGACCATATGGAACACTGGGAAATTGGACCGCAGTCTGTCCTAGATTAGCAAGGCAAATAAATACACTACCACTGTGCTACTGCTTCGGCCCCAGTATATAATTTTTTGCATGCAAAAATACAAACTTTGCACACAATTTCCCTCAGAAACATAAAAATTTCTGGACTTATTTGTTTTCAGCAATATTTCATTAATGTATATTTTCTACTTATTTCAAAACTCAGAATAGAAAAAGACAATAAATAGAAATAGAAATAAATAGAAAAGACAATATTACTTAGTACTCTTAAATAAATAACTTAATCTATTGTAATTGATTAACAGCATTCCTATGAACAACACCCCTATGTGATGGAAAATGCACTAAAACTGTAAACCTTACAGCTATAATAATTAATGTACCTAAATATTGAATACATAGTCTGTTTCACTTTTTAAACTTGTTTGTAACTAATATCAATCATATTGGAAAAACATCTATTTTGTGAAGAAGTTATGTTATAAAATTAAAAAAAGATTTTTAAATCATGTCTATTCGTCTTTTGAAGAAAATCAGACATAGGTTTGGATTTTTATCATAGAGCATATTTGAAACAGTAGAATCATGTGAGGAGTGTTATGGCCCATAACTAGAAAGACTTTTTTTTCAGCAATAAGATAGCAATCATTTTACTTTCCTGCTTTATATAACAGATGTTTAGGAACTAAATGTGATAATATTTGAAAGAGCAATTTCAAGCACTACAGAGTTATTAAATTGAAGATATCTCATAAAATATAACCCTCAGTAAAATATTGTGAGGCCTGATTTTATTTTTTCATTGTATTTTCTTATTCAAGGGAACCCACTTCGGTTTAAGGCTTACTCTTGACTCAGTGCACAGGGATCTCTTTTCATGGGGCCAGGAAGGAACATATGTGGTTTCTGTGTTCAAACCTGGGTGAATCTTGTGTAAGACAAGAAGCCTATCTCCTGTATTGTTGCTCTAACACCACAGATTATGATGTGATGATGGAAGCTGTGGACAATTATGGGAATTTTGTAGTGGTTGGGTATAGTAATTTTGAACGTCAGCATAGTAAATTTACTATAACTACAACTATCACCTAAACTATAATTTTCTTATTTTTTATTTTTGCAAACTGTAATTATCCAGGCACCAAAAAAGTTTAGGTATTGTGACTGCTTGTCTCAAGCACAGAAGATTCTGGCTTAGTTACCAGCATAGAAAATTTCCTGAACATACCAGGTGTAATTCCTGAGCGCAGAGCCAGAAGTGATTCTCAGCCAGGCTGAGTGTGGCCTAATCCTTTCCTCTTAGTTTTTAAGTCACATTATTAATGAAGATTATTTTATCATCAATTTGCTAGTAGTGATCCTCCTTACCCATTTATTTAACCTATTCACTTTTAACATTATCATATGAGAACACACTATATATTTATCTATTTACTAGATTATTTCTATAGCATAAGCTTTTTTTCTATGAGTTCTTTTATTGTTATTGACACTTGTATATCCAATACTAAAGGTGTCAAGAATATAATTGTCTTAATAAAATGTTTGCTGAATGAATATGTTAAGGCTTAAAATCTTTTCCAAACTGAGTTTAAAATGGACAATATGTAAAATGTTGACTAGGTTACTAAAAAGGAGTATAAATACACGTATATTTAACTATTAAGATTGATAAGTGAATGACTAAGAAACAAATTTTTCTCCAACTCAATTTTCTTTTATTTACTTGCAACATTTATAAAATACATTTCTCCAGTTCCATAGTTCACTGCAATAAAATATATTACATATCATATTATGTATTATTATATATCAAAATTATGTAAATTTACTGATGTATTTATTGTATATCTAAATAACTTCATCAAGAGGGTCTAATTGTAAATACTTTTGCCTAAATAATGTTATTTCTGTGGTGATACTATACAACAGTAACCATTAAGAGGTGGTAGCAGCCATAAGATGCATGAATAGGCATTAGGATGGCTTTTTTTTTAATTCATTTGTTAACAATCTGAAAGGAAGAATGATAATTTTACTAAATTCTTGGATAGGTTGCTTTAGTTATGTTCTGATGACTCAGTACATTTTCTGACATAATATTCACTAATTGTTCCCTTAGACTGATTCCTGAGCATAGCTCCAAAGTAAGTCCTGAACATCAATGGGTGTGACTTACAGATAAATAAAGTGAAACACTAATAGTTTAATATGATTCAATTAGCAAGCCATTTGTTGAAAAAAATTCATTCAGATCCCAAAAGATAGTACAAGGGCTAAAGCCTTTTAAATGTAAACCCTGACTTTATACCTCACATAGCATATGATCCGCTGAGTAATACTGGACGTGATTTCTGAAACAGAACTGGAAGTAAACCCTAAGAACAAACACACACAAATCATGAAACTTGTTTCATGTGTAGGCACATGTCTCATAGGAGACATTTCAACTTCAGGATAATCCATACTGTATTAGGAATCCCTGGTGAACAACAATTCAACAGACACTTCCATTGAGTGTGAGCAACAGAAATGGGGCTTATAGTGAGTTAGTTCAAACTAGATGAATAAATGCCTAGATGACAAATCTATAGATAATAAGTCTTCCAGGTCTCAGAAAGTATTTGAAAGTTCTAAAGAAGATATTTGAAGTAATAAATATTACTTTAGAATTCATATTTTCCTGTTTAAATTTTGCCGTAGGCTGCTGTGACACAGATAATATAATTATTTACTTGGAATAATAGGGAAAAAGGCAAGACATAATCAGTATTTGAAACAATTCAGATTTTCACCTTTTTTGAGCTACCCTCGTAGATGCTCAGGAGTTGTGCCTAACTCTGCACTCAGAAGTTATTCTTGGTCAGTTTTAGGGGATCATATAAATTACCAGGAGTAGAACCTGGGTCTGCCTTGTGCAAGACAAACACCCTACCCACTGTGCTAACATTCTTCAATTTCTCTACTTTTCTTGACATTGGCATGACTTTATTTGTTGTGCTTTTGGTTTTGTTTTAACCTCTAGTTGACCTTCATGTCACTGCAACAGCACTCACACACACACACACACACAATATTCTCATTTATACATGTCATCACTTTGGAGTGTTTAGAATAAAAATGGGCATATGGTGGTATTGAAGTTCTTATTATATTTAAATGTGGGGCATTTAGAAAATCATTATTGTCATCTTTCAATCTGTAGTTTGATGGTTTATTGATGAACCCTATTAAATTTAAAATGTTAGCATTATGTATCCTTAGGTAAAATAGAGAGATACTTATAGATATAGATATTAATATTATTTGTAGATATTTTTCTCTTGAGTTATAAGGGACATTGGTCTATTGGTCAATTTATAACACTCTTGTTCTCATGTAATATTTCATTTACTTACTACAGAAATGCTTTTAGTGACTATTAGGTGTTCTCTACAAGAAAGAAGTGCTATCATAGAAATGGAAATTTTAATTTACTTCCATAAAACAATTTATAGGATACCAAATAAAGGCTAAGAATTCAAGATTATATTCCTTTTGAAAAATTCAATATTTCTTCCACCAGGCTACCATACAGTCGCTATTTGTTCTATAGCTAATGTCTTCTTTTAAAATCATAGATATATTGAATATAATAGAAATTAAGGAAGCACATAGGCACATAGACAAATCCATAAATGCAGTCTTTTTGTTTGTTTGTTTGTTTGTTTGTTTGTTTTTGGTCACACCTGGCAGTGCTCAGGGGTTACCCCTGGTTCTACACTCATAAATCGTTTCTGGCAGACACGGGGGACGATATGGGATGCTGGAATTCAAACCACAATCTTTTGGCATGCAGGGAAAACGCCTTACCACTGTGCTGTCTCTCCGGCCCCAATAAATGCAGTCTTAATCAAAGATTTTTTTTTTTTGCCAGAAACACAATTTAGGAAAATAGGATAGAATTCTTTCTCATACAACTAGATGTGTGTCTTCTATATAAAGTACTTCACTTTTGGACACCAGGTGGGGAAAATCCGCGAAAGTACACTGGCCCAGTGGGGCCCAACTGTGAAAAACTGTGAGTGTGACCTGTCTATGTCTGTCTACTGTCCTCTTGCGTGAAACTCTTGCGAGTGGGGCAAAAAGAGGCTCCAGCAGAGCACGGCTGCTCCGCTTCGCTACGCATCCCTGCACTCTTTCTAAGGAAAGAACACCATTGCAACAAGAAGGAAAAATCACACTAAGAACGGCGCTATATCACAGAAGCAAACATTTCTCTCTGGACTGTCTTCTCTGTTGCATGCTCGGGCGTAAGATTTGACCCAGTGTGAGGCTTCATCCACGGAGGATTCCCCTCCCTTAGAGGCAAGTCAGCCTATCCAGAAAGGGAGGAGCCAGAGGAGTGTGCTGCCTGCATCATATAGACAATGAATACCACCACAACACGTAGAAAAACCCACAATACAAGTGTGACAATGGGAAAACAACGCAGGCCAGCATCAGACATAGAGAATGAAGATGACAATTCTGAGGACCAGATAATGACCAACCAACTAATCAACCTCTCAGATAAGGACTTTAGACTAGCAATATGGAAGATGCTCAAAGAACTCCAAGAAACCATGGATCGAGTTGAACAGAACACTAATAAGAACCAAGAAAATATGAAGACAGAAATCACAAAACTCCAAACTGAAATAACATGTCAACTAACAGGACTGAAAAAGTCAGTAAACGAAGTGAATGACAAAATGGATAAGCTCTGGGACAGGGTATCAGAAGCTGAGAATAGACTTGGTGCTGTGGAAGATGAGATACATAACAATTCCATACAGCAGGAGAGATTGGACAAAAAAACTTAAAGCAAATGAGCAAATTAGTCAAAGAATGGGAACAGATGAAAATAGAAGTCTATAATAAGATCAACAGAAACAACTTAAGAATCATTGGAGTCCCAGAGACCCAGGAAGAAAATTTCCAGGAAGAATCAACGGGAAAGAACATCATTAAAGAGAAACTTCCAGAGCTAAAGAATATATGTGAACAAATCCTGCATGCCCGAAGAGTACCAACCAAAAGAGACCCCAGAAAAACCACCCCAAGACACATCCTAGTCACAATGACAAATCCCACAGATAGAAACAGAATTCTGAAAACAGAAAGATCAAAAGGGAAAATCACGTTCAAGCAAGCTTCCCTGAGATTTACAGCAGACCTGTCACCAGAAACACTCAATGCCAGAAAGCAGTGGTGGGATATTGTGACAAGACTGAATGAAATGAATGCTTCACCCAGAATACTATACCCAGCAAAACTCACTTTCCGGTTTGACGGAAGAATACATGGTTTCACAGACAAAAAACAGCTCAGAAACTTCACAGACACAAAACCAGTCCTAAGAGAAAAACTAAAAGACCTAATCTAAGACAAGACTACCCAAAATACACACCAAATTTTGAAATAAAGATGGCGTTAAATCCCAGGACAATTCTTTCTCTCAACGTCAATGGACTAAATGCACCAGTTAAGAGACACAGAGTGGCTAAATGGATCAAAAAACTCAATCCAACCTTCTGCTGCCTACAAGAAACGCACCTGAATAGTCAGAACAAACATAGTCTCAAAATAAAAGGCTGGAGAAAAATTATCCAAGCAAACAACACCCATTAAAAAGCTGGAGTGGCCATACTAATATCAGATAATGCAAACTTTATACTCAGGAAGTTGTAAGGGACAAAGACGAACATTTTATATTAATCAAGGGGTACTCAGAGCAGGAAGAATTCACTCTCCTAAACATATATGCAGCGAATGAGGGGCCAGCAAAATATTTAATACAACTGTTGACAAATCTGAAAAATAATATCAACAACAACACAATAATTGTGGGGGACCTTAACACGGCTTTGTCAACACAGGATAGGTCAACCAGACTGAAACCCAACAAGAATATACTAGACCTGAGGAGAGAAATGGAAGAAAGAGGCCTAGTGGATATATATAGGACACTCCATCCCCAGAAACCTGGATACACATTCTTCTCCAATGTACATGGGACATTCTCCAGGATAGACTACATGCTGGCACATAAAACATACCTCCATAAGATCAAGAGGATAGAAATTTTGCAGACTACCTTTGCTGAATTATTTGTGAACTCCAAAGGGACTCAGAAGAAACACTTTAACACCTGGAAGTTAAACAGCCTCATGCTCAATAACCAGTGGGTCCGAGATGAAATCAAGTAGGAAATCAAAAGGTTCCTGGAAACAAATGACAATAAAGACACAAACTATCAGAACTTATGGGACACAGAAAAAGCAGTACTGAGAGGAAAATTTATAGCTTTGCAAGCACACATCAGGAAGGAAGAAGGAGCTTACCTGAGTAGCTTAATGACACAGCTAATAGAACTAGAAAATGCTCAACAAAAGGACCCAAGAATAGGAAGACAGAAGGAAATAACAAAGCTGAGAGCAGAAATCAACGAAGTGGAAACTCAAAAAACAATCCGAAAGATCAACGAAAGCAGAAGTTGGTTCTTTGAAAAAATAAACAAGATTGATAGACCACTGGCAAACCTAACAAAGAAAGAGAGAGAGAGAGAAACTTGATAACTCGTATCAGGAATGAAAAAGGAGAGATCACTACTGATATGACAGAGATTCAAAGGGTAATCAGAAACTACTTTGAAAAACTCTATGCCACTAACAATGAGAACCTGGAAGAAATGGATAAATTCTTTGACTCTTATAATCTTCCACGGTTGAAGGAAGAGGATGTAGCATATCTAAACACCCCCATCACCATTGATGAAATTAAAACAGTAATCAAATGTCTGCCGAAAAACAAAAGCCCAGGTCCAGATGGATTCACTAATGAATTCTATCAAACTTTCCAAGAGGAACTACTGCCAATCTTGGCAAGACTCATGAAATTGAACAAGCAGAAACACTTACAAATAGCTTTTATGAAGCCAACATCACCTTGATACCTAAACCAGACAGAGATGCTACAAAAAAAGAAAATTACAGACCAATATCGCTGATGAATGCAGATGCAAAGATCCTCAACAAAATCCTGGCAAATAGGATTCAATGCCTCGTTAAGAAGATCATCCACTAGGATCAAGTAGGTTTCATCCCAGGAATGCAAGGCTGGTTTAACATCCGTAAATCTATCAACATAATACACAACATCAATAACAAGAAAAATAAAAACCACATGATCATATCAATAGATGCAGAGAAAGCATTTGATAAGGTCCAACACCCATTCTTGATCAAAACTCTCAGCAAGATGGGAATGGAGGGAACCTTTCTCAATATAGTGAAGGCCATCTACCACAAGCCAGTGGCAAATATTATCCTCAATGTAGAAAAACTAAAAGCCTTCCCTCTAAATTCTGGCACAAGACAAGGCTGTCCTCTCTCACCACTCCTATTCAACGTAGCACTGGAAGTACTTGCTATAGCGATTAGGCAAGAAAAGGATATCAAGAGAATCTAGATAGGAAAGGAAGAAGTCAAGCTCTCACTGTTTGCAGATGACATGATACTCTACTTAGAAAACCCTAAAGACTCTATCAAAAAGCTTCTAGAAACAATAGACTCATATAGCAAGGTGGCAGGCTACAAAATTAACACACAAAAATCAATGGCCTTTCTATACACCAATAGTAATAAGGATGAAATGGACATTAAGAAAACAACCCCATTCACAATAGTGCCACACAAACTCAAATATCTTGGAATCAACTTGACTAAATATGTGAAGGACCTATACAAGGAAAACTATAAAAATCTGCTCCAAGAAATGATAGGACACACGGAAAAGGAAACGCATACCCTGCTCATGGATTGGCAGGATTAACATAATCAAAATGGCAATACTCCCCAAGGCATTATACAGATTTAATGCCATCCCTCTAAAGATACCCATGACATTCTTCAAAGAAGTGGATCAGACACTTTTGAAATTCATTTGGAACAATAAACACCCTCGAATAGCTAAAGCAATCATTGGGAAAAAGAATATGGGAGGAATTACTTTCCCCAACTTTAAACTGTACTACAAAGCAATAGTTGTCAAAACAGCATGGTATTGGAATAAGGACAGGTCCTCAGATCAGTGGAATAGGCTTGAATACTCAGAAAATGTTCCCCAGACATACAATCACTTAATTTTTGATAAAGGAGCAGGAAATCCTAAATGGAGCAGGGAAAGCCTCTTCAACAAGTGGTGTTGGCACAATTGGATAGCCACTTGCAAAAAATTGAACTTAGACCCCCAGCTAACATCATGTACGAAGGTAAAATCCAAATGGATTAAAGACCTCGATATCAGCCCCCAAACCATAAGATATATAGAACAGCACATAGGCAAAACACTCCAGGATATTACAGGCATCTTCAAGGAGGAAACTGCACTCTCCAAGCAAGTGAAAGCAGAGATTAACAGATGGGAATATATTAAGCTGAGAAGCTTCTGAACCTCAAAGGAAATAGTGCCCAGGATACAAGAGCCCCCCACTGAGTGGGAGACACTATTCACCCAATACCCATCAGATAAGGGGCTAATCTCCAAAATATACTAGGCACTGACAGAACTTTACAAGAAAAAAACATCTAACCCCATCAAAAAATGGGGAGAAGAAATGAACAGACACTTTGACAAAGAAGAAATACACATGGCCAAAAGACACATGAAAAAATGTTCCACATCACTAATCATCAGGGAGATGCAAATCAAAACAACGATGAGATACCACCTCACACCCCAGACAATGGCACACATCACAAAGAATGAGAATAAACAGTGTTGGCGGGGATTTGGAGAGAAAGGAAGTCTTATCCACTGCTGGTGGGAATGCCATCTATTTCAACCTTTATGGAAAGCGATATGGAGATTCCTCCAAAAACTGGAAATCGAGCTCCCATACGATTCAGCTATACCACTCCTAGGAATATACCCTAGGAACACAAAAATACAATACAAAAACCCCTTCCTTACACCTATATTCATTGCAGCACTATTTACCATAGCAAGACTCTGGAAACAACCAAGATGCCCTTCAACAGACGAATGGCTAAAGAAACTGTGGTACATATACACAATGGAATATTATGCAGCTGTCAGGAGAGATGAAGTCATGAAATTTTCCTATACATGGATGTACACAGAATCTATTATGCTGAGTGAATAAGTCAGAGAGAGAGAGAAAAACGCAGAATGGTCTCACTCATCTATGGGTTTGAAGAAAAATGAAAGACACCCTTGTAATAATAATTTTCAGACACAAAAAAGAAATAGAGCTGGAAGTTCCAGCTCACCTCAGGAAGCTCACCACAAAGAGTGATGAGTTTAGTTAGGGAAATAACTACATTTTGAACTGTCCTAATAATGAGAATGTATGAGGAAAATGGAGAGCCTGTCTAGAGTACAGGCGGGGGTCGGGTGGGGAGAAGGGAGAATTGGGACATTGGTGATGGGAATGTTGCACTGGTGATGGGTGGTGTTCTTTACATGACTGAAATCCAAACACAATCATGTATGTAATTAAGGTGTTTAAATAAATTAAAAAAAATGTACTTCACTTTTGCTATACTGTAGTCTCTATCAATATATATTGTAACTACTTTATCCATAAATTGCCCACAAAAACTCAATTTAATATTCTTTTTGCCTTTGTATCACTCTAAAATTTATAAGAAACACTTAAAAGAAGCATAATATATTAACATTGTCCCCTTTATTTTAGGACATCAACATAGTATAGTTAACAATGATATTTTTTCTTCAAAAATCCTCTGCCTAGTATTTCAGAAACATATGCAGTCAGAGTAATTGGTAGTTCTAACCTCCTATTGTCATAGCTGTCAAAGTTTCCTGCTCAGGAGTATATAGTTAACTATCTTTAATACATGATTTATATTAGGTAAAAGATAGTTTTTGGACTCTTGGAAAGTGAAGTAAATGCATTGTATTGAGCAGCTGAAGATATTTTCGACAGATTTTGTTTAGGTAAAAATGCAAGATATTTCTTTTGCAGATTTCTTGAAACATATTGTATGGTAAAGAACATCCATGTTATTGATTTATTTACATGTTAAAATTATATATTGGGAAAGCTTCTTATATTTTTATTTTTATTATAATAATAATTTTTATTTAGACCAAAGTGGATTACATATCTTTCACAATAATATTTAGTACATATTGACATTGAAACAGGGGAATTCCCACCACCAAAGTTGTCCTCCCTCCACCCATGTTCCCACCATGCATCCCATATTCCCATCCTTTCCCTCAACCCCCTGGGGGCTGCATGTATAAGTGGTCCCCTCTGTGTCTAGCTTGTTGAAGATTGGGTATTGATGTTGTCCTTGGCTTTGGGTTTGCTATTTAAGTCCTATCATTTTTATTACTACTTAGTGATCATATAACTGTTTGGTCTTGGTACCCTTCATTGAATACTTTATTTTTCTTTATTCATAGTAAATATAAAAAAGTAAAAAGTCTGAAAATTCATATTTAGTTCCAAATTTAAATTATGTTTGACATGGTTTTTAAAATATGTCCAAACAAAAATAAGTCTGTGCTTTCAAAGAATAAAGTAAGCATTAAGGAAAACTAAACATGCTATTTCTCTGTAACTTTCCTTATTCCCTTAGTCAAAACAAAGCACCAAACAAACAGAGCCCTCAAATTGTAGAGCCAAATAGTAATTCAGTATATAATTCTATAGAATTTATAGCTTTAGCAATACAAGACTGGGTATCAATTCATTGTTTCCTTTTCTTTCATGCGACAAAACAAAAGAACTCTGTTAAAAGGGGTAATGAATTGTGTAGGCTGTAATTGCTATTCAGTTGTAACTGTTAAAGGTTTATAATGCTTCAGAATGAACTGGAAGCAGGTTGTATTGCGTATGTAGTCTGTGCTTATGCATCTTTTAGTAAGCAGAGTGAAAACAGAAAGACAACCAACTTTCACATTTTTTAAAGTGAAACTTTATTCTGAGTACTTGGAGTAAAGTGTTACATGGATTTTCTGAGTTTTAAAGTTTGTATTAATTTTTAAAATTTGTATATATTTTATCCCACATTATGAGATACAGGGTGATTAGGTGAGATATAAAGGAGCATTTCCTTTTCTCTTTATCACTTTTTTATCATTTCCTATTTCTTTCTATCCTTCCATCTCTTTTTTTACATTTACTTTCTTTTCTCTCTCTTCTCTCCTCTCTCCCCCTCTCTCTTTATCTCTTTCTCCCCCAACCTATATATGGCAATGTTCAGAACTTACTCCACCTCTTTGCTCAGGGATCACTTCCTGGAAGTGCATTGGGAAACCTACATGGTGCCTTGGGTTGAGCCCCAGGTAGGCCACATAAAAGTCAACTGCCAGACTAATTGCCTTATAGCTCCAGCCCTCATTAGCTTTTATCTCTTTTATTACTTATATATCAGTATATCCCTTTGTCTAGCTTAGGTTTCATTTCATTTTCATGTGTATAGGTTTTTTTATCTTAGATGGGATACTGACAATGTAAGAACATTAATTTTAGTTCCTTTCACTGACCCTTTCCCTCAAAAATTCTATTTATTCACAACCTAGATTTTTCTTACATTACTAAGTCATTCTGTACTTAGTTCTTAAAATTTTCTTAAAACAGAACAAAGTTATAACAATTTGAATAATTGAGAGATCAAAATATCAAATAGGCATAAATATAGTTACATCAATGAATGTCTGCTAGTAGACTATAAATTAAGATTTATTTGGGAGCGGAGTAATAGCACAGTGGCAAGGTGTTTGCCTTGTATGCAGCTGACACAGGACAGACCTTAGTTTGATCCCCGGTGTCCCATATGGTCCCCCAAGGAGGAGCAATTTCTGAGCACATCTCCAGAAGTAACCCTTGAACATCACCAGTGTGGCCCAAAAGCCAAAAAATAAATACATAAATAAATAAATACCGGTAACTAAATAAATAAATAAATAAGAGTTATCTGACTTAAATGTTAAAATTATATAATTTTGACTAATTGCTTTGAACAATTTTATTTTTCCAAAAAGTCAAGTATGTCTTTTTTTTTTACCTTTTCCATAAAATTTTTGAGTGTTACAAATTCATTAAAAATGCATTTAAAGAATCTAAAACTGGGGCCGGTGAGGTGGCACTAGAGGTAAGGTGTCTGCCTTGCAAGTGCTAGCCAAGGAAGGACCACGGTTCGATCCCCCGGCATCCCATATGGTCCCCCCAAGCCAGGGGCAATTTCTGAGTGCTTAGCCAGGAGTAACCCCTGAGCATAAATGGGTGTGGCCAAAAAAAAACAAAAAAAAAAGCTAAAACTATAGAAAAATAATTGGTATTCTAATAAATCAACTGATAACTATTAACTTATTTTAAGTGCACTAAAGAACCTTTTCAATAGCATTTTGTTTTTAAAATTGTTTATGTATAAATAATAATTTTGTGGTTGTTTTAATATATGTATTATGCATATTAAGTTGATATCATAAGGGAAGCATAGATATAATTAACATTGTCCAGGGACATGTGATTCATCAAATTTATATATGGTACTTTCCGGCATATAAGATGACTGGGAGTATAAGATAATCTCCTACTTTTCTGTTAAAATATAGTGTTTGGGCTATATTTGCCATATAAGACTACCTCTCTTTTAATACACACCAAATGGAACTTATAAAACGTAAGAGAAAAAGAGTAGAACCCTCAAAGGTTAACAGTATATGTTTAATAAATCTAGAATTTGAAGTGCCAACAATTATTTTACATTTGTCATTTGTAGTGAGTGATTGTGATTTTTTAACTGTGATCTACATTGAGAGCAGGGAGAGGGGGCTCCTCGAAGAGTAGCTGACTGGGGTGCAGTGATTTATAGGACCGCTAAAGGGAGACAGAGCTACTCCTCTGTGTTCCATAAAAGTTAAACAGAGGGATGCTGGTGGTAAGAGGGGTGTGGATCACTTGTCCCTGAAGCTGGAGTAAGTTTCAGCATGCCACATACTGGTTATAAGAAGACCCCCAAAAAACAAAACAGAAAAAGAATCAATAAAGATTTTCAAAAGGTACAAATATGCTACATATGCTAATTATCAGGTGCAAATCAAAACAATAATGAGACATCATCTCACTTCATGGAGACTGGAACACATCAATAAAACCAAAAACAACCAAGGAACAGATGCAAAGAAAAGGGGACTTCAATTCACTGCTGGTAGAAATGTCAACTCGTCCATCTGTTTTGAAAAATAATATAGACATAATCAAAAAATTGATATTGAACTCATATAAATCAGCATACTTTCCCACTCCTGCGAATATACCATAGGTACCAATATCAGTGTAGAAAAGCAGCTGCACTCGTAATAATCAGAATCTTGAAGCAACCCAAGTATCCAAGAAGAGATAAGTGGATTAAAAATTATGGTACTTCTAGGCAATAGAATACTATGCAGCTATTAGGGAAAAAGGACCACATGTAACTTGCATATACATGGATGAATATGGAGAGGAATTTGCTGATCAAAATTAGTCAGAGGGAAGATAGGCCTCACTTATGGTATATTAAAAAAAGAGAAATATGGTATGGTAATAATATCCAAAGATAATAGAGATGAGGCCAGGAGGATTAGCATGGTAAAAAAGATTTCTGCAAAGAGAAGAGTGCAGTTAGGGCAAACAGTAGACCAATATGACATTGCTCGTTGTAATCAATCACTTTGGACATGAACTGGGTGCTAAAAGAAGGCAAAGTGATATACTATACATGATACCCTTTCAGTAAAAATATTACAAACTATGCTATTTAAGAGGGATAAAAGGAATACTAAGAATAATAAACAAAGAGACACACAGAGAAAGAGAAAGGCAGAGAGAGCAAGAGAAGAAAGAATGCAATAGCAGCAGGCAGGGGGAAGGCCGGTAGGAGGGTGGGAGTGAAACTGTAAACATTGGTGGCAGGATATGTACACTGGTACAATTGGACATTGTATGATTGAAATAGATGAATCTGGACAAAATATGATTGAAACTCAACCATGTACAACTTTGTGGTGGTTCAATAAAAATTAATTATAAAATATTATTTTTTTAATTTATGAACCCAAATGTAATATGTTAGAAAAAATAATGTAAAAAAAGAAAAGATAAACATATACAGACTTACTAAAATAAATAAATGTCATGAGATGCTATTTCTTTTTTTTTTTTTTTTTTTTGGTTTTTGGGCCACACCCGGTGACGCTCAGGGGTTACTCCTGGCTATGCGCTCAGAAGTCGCTCCTGGCTTGGGGGACCATATGGGATGCTGGGGGATCGAACTGTGGTCCGTCCTAGGCTAGCGAAGGTAAGGCAAGCACCTTACCTTTAGCGCCACCGCCCGGCCCCGAGATGCTATTTCTTAATCTTAATCATGATGTATCCAGGTACAGGTTTTAGAGAGGTAAGTTAGGATTAATAAGATGTAAATATTTTTAAATTATAAAAGTAGTTTTGAAATATATGTTTCAACCTAAGCTTTATCTCTAAAACTATTTTTTAAGTTTCTAGACTAAGATATTGACATTTTTTTTCATTTTTAGGATAGTGTTGCTTGTTACCTTTATTGTAATCTGAAAATTATTTATGTTTTAAAGATGTTTTAATGTGAATATTTAATCAGACCTATGTTATAAAATTTCTCAACCCCTGTGCAACATTTCTTACAATTCTTAATAATACCATTGAAAGAATAAAGCTATTGTTTATAATGAAGTATGTTTAGGAGTCATAGTTTAAAATATTTTACTAAAATTCAAAGATATTTTTTCATATTTCCTCTTGAATTATTAGAACATATTCTCACATTTTCTCCTCAATTAATAGTATATTTTAATTTAGTTTATCCAAGTGGAGATAATGCCTTTATATTTAGAAGGTTATGGATCAAAGCTACTATTTTACAAGTTAGCCATTTGATACATGGCATTTGTCAAAGAGAAAACATTTCACACTTTGTACTTTATAGTTTGGTTAAAATCAATCAACCATATATATAAAGTCTATTTCTAGAATCTATTATGTTTCATCGATCTATTTGTTGTGATACCAACCACATTATCTTGACCTTTGTAATTTTAAAATACACTTTGAAATTTGGTTAACTTAAATATCTTAGCTTATTTTTATATCATATTTGGATGTCCTAGATCTTCTTATGTGATTTTCTACTTGCATAATGTATTGACTGATATTGTACTGAATATAGAAATAAGTACAAAAATATATCTGTAATTACTATTTTAATCTGTCTATGAATATATTAATACATATAGTTTTATACTTATATAATTTTGTGTAAATTGCCATGTAAAATAAAATTCCTTAAAATGGTATTATTTCAAGATCTGACAGATTACTTCCTTAATATTTTATCCTAACAAGTTAAACTTAAAATATGTTTTAGTTGTCCACTTCTCTTAGCAAGAATATAACTGATTGACTTTGTTGCAGTTATTTCTTAGCTCTAGTAACTTTTATGTAGATTATTTTAATTTTCTTTTTATGTTATTTATGAAGAAAAATTGTTTAATTCTTATTTATAATGTAAATGGTTTTAATTCATTCTTTTCTTGCCTTATTGCACTGGCAAATTTATTGAGTATGATATTGAACAAGGTCAAGGAGAAAATGCTTCCTTTTTCAATTGCTGAAATAAAGAAAAATAAAATCCGTTTTCTCTATTAAGTTCAATCTAGTACTATATTTTTATTACTGTTATTATCACATGAATTTAGTTTCTACTTCCTCCTGACTAAATTTTTGACACAATTTTTAGTTTAATATGTTTAAATTATATCTTAATAATTTTGAAAAACTTTATTTAGATAATGTGTAATATTGTTAATAGTTGGTGGTTTGAAATTATATGTATATTTGATAAGTTTTATTTTTGGAATCAAAGAAAATTTTGTAGAATAAGTTTTATGTTATTTTGTTCTTTTTAGTTTCCAGGGCTTATTTTAGAATTTGATATATTTTTTTCTTAAAATGTCTATTAAAAGGGCTGGAGAAATAGTAGAATGGAAAAGATGATTTTTTTGTACACAATCAACCAGATTTAATGCCTGGAATACCATATGGTCCACTAAAAATGGCAAGGAGTTATTCCAGAGTTTTCTCTCTCTTATTTGTAAATGAATATAGTGTTTTTGTTGCTTTTTTGCTTGTTTTTGTTTTGGGGCCACACCCGACGGCGCTGGCATTCAAGGGTTTCTTCTGGCTATGCACTCAGAAATCGCTCCTGGCTCTGGAGACCATAAAATTATATTCGTATAATATATATTCATATAATTTTATAAACCAGTAGTAAATTGAGATTTTATCTTAACAATTGTGGTCAGTATGGGGCCGGTGAGGTGGCGCTGGAGATAAGGTATCTCTGCCTTGCAAGCGCTAGCCAAGGAAAGATCACCACCAGGGTTCGATCCCCCTGCGTCCCATATGATGCCCCCAAGCCAGGGGTAATTTCTGAGTGCTAAGCCAGGAGTAACCCTTGAGCATCAAACGGGTGTGGCCGAAAAACCAAAAAAAAAAAAATTGCGGTCAGTATGATATACTGTTCAAAAAAATTTTTTTTGGGGGGAGGGGAGGATGCTTAGAGGTTACTCTTGCTCTGAACTCAAATATTGCTATGGCTAGTGGGACGATATGGGATGCCGGGGGATCAAAACGCAGTCAGTCCTGGGTCAAGGGCCTGCAAGGCAAACGCCTCCCTGATACAGTTTTTGTGAAACATAGTAAACATTTGTTAGAAACCCACAGCCCCACTCAGAATGAACCCATCAGTAAAAGATAAGTTACAGAAGAAACTGAGTTTACAAAATGAAAATGACCATCAGCAGTAAAAAAGAAAGAAGGAAAAAAGAAAAAGAAAAAAAGAAAAGAGAAAAGAAAAAAAAAGTTCAATGCTTTCCCTGTGTGGAACAGTGGTCAGATTAACTTGTATATATGCTGAGAACTCCAGGAAAAAAATTGAAGAAATTGTAATAAGCCATCCTCCTGAAAACCATGGAGCTAGATTTTTAAGCCTATGTTCTCCCCTAAATTAGTATCTCCCCTAAATTAGTATCAAGTGGGTATTTTCTCTTGAAAAGGCATCTCTTTCTTGTCTCTCTCTTGCTTGCTTTTTACACTGTAGAGTAGCCCATGTTCTCTCTTGAACACATATTCTGTTTTTCTACCCTCACATCTAATATTCATTCAATAAAAAACTACTTTGTTTCATTAAAATTACATAAATAAATAAGAAAATTTTGGAATTACTAAAGTGTTTCTGTAAGATCTATTTCAAAACATTGTTTTCAACTGTGTGATTATTATAGCAGCATTATTACTCATTTGTTTTTATTTGAGAAATTTTGTATTCTTTATTATGTCCAGATACTCAAGCAAATTATGATGAGGAATTTATGTAATAGGCTTTTAATAAACATGACATAAAGATTGTCTCTTTTTGTAACTATTGTTGGACCCTACATGCCATTCGTTAACCATTTTTAAAGAATCAAATAACATTTGTCATAAAAAACCCAATGATAAATATAAATATAGCATCTTTTTATTTATACTATCATTATTTGATTATTTTTCCTAAATAAGTTACATTCAAAAATATGAAAGTTAAACTATCAAAACAGTACTAGTTATATTTTATTATAAGCTCACCACTTTTTATTTTTGGAGGGTGGAGTAATAGATCATATTTAACTATGTTCAAGTCTTTCTTCTGGTACTATGGTAAGGGTTCCCTTCTGGTGGGGTCTGGGGAACCACATGAGATGCTAGGGACCAAACCAGGTTGGGCACTTGAAAGGCAAATGTTCTTGCTGCTGTGACTATCTCTCTGGCCCGAATCCATAACATTTAAAATTTATACATGTAAAACTAAAATTGCCATTCATATTTATAAAGAATGCTATAATTTTAACAAAGTCATTTAGGTTTAAAACTGTAGAATTAATAAGCTATTTTATTCTTAGAATTTAATTTTTATAATAATAAACACTGAGATATATACAAATAAAAATTTGGATATTACCAGGTTAATGTGATTATTTTTGCATCACAGTACTCTATATTGTCTATTATAGGTTACTACTATGCTACAAAATTAAAATATATTTCAGAATGACATCATATTTTATTCTAAAGGGTACATAAAACCTTTTACCCATATTCTTTTGTGACCTTCCTGGTCATATCTGTTCATTTTTAGAATCTCTTCTAATTTAATTTTTATTTAAATAAAATATTTTACTAGGTGAAACTTTTTCCATTATAAATAATCTTTGACCCTTACCGAAAACCGGACTTACAACTGCACATTATAACAATGGATATGATAAGGTTTATTCTAAGACTTTAGAAATTTACTGGAGATAGTTATATATTAGTAAATATCTAAATGCTTTTTCTTGTCTGAAATATTTTAGCAAGATAAATAATAGAATGTTCTGTAAGCATCTTTCTCTGTAACTTTAAAAGCATATTATGTTGGGACTAGAACACTAATAGAACCAATTAGGTTTTTCTTTTCAAGTGCTAAAACTAGGTCCTGGTTTGATGCCTAGCACCCTGTATGGTCCCCTTCAAACATACCAGAAGTGATTAGATTACTCCCAATTGACTTTTGTAAGTTTCTCATTACCCTAACTCCCACATTATATCTCTCTGAGGTCATAGTTATGATCTAATATGAATATTTCCATAATTATTTTATCTTTTAAAAACAATGAAACCTTTACTATTACATTTTTCTATTACTATTATTTTAGTATGTAATTTTAAGTATTCAATAAAAGATATACTTTATGTACAAGAAAATGAGTGTTTGGGGTCAGGTGATAATACAGCTGTTAAGGTGCTTATCCAGAATGTACATGACCCAGACTTGATCCTTCATTGGTCCTCAAACTATGGCCCACGGGCCACATACTGTATTTGTTCCCATTTTGTTTCTTTACTTCAAAATCAGATATATGCAGTGTGCATAGAAATTTGTTCATAATTTTTGTTTTTACTATAGTCCAGCCCTCCAATGTTGTGAGGAACAGTGAACTGTCGCTCTGTTTAAAAAGTTTGTAGGCTACACCATATCTTGTTCAAGTACTGTCAGTTGTGGCCCTGACGTCCTTAAAAACCACATGTTGTAACAATTACTGTATACTGAAACCCTAGTAATAACCATCCAGTTGATCAAACTTCACTAGAAGTGGTTCCAGTCCTGAGCACCCAACAAACCCACGATTTGTATTTGTTTCAGTTTTTGAATCTATCACATAGTATGTTGTTCATGTAATTATATCTTAAATTTAATATTTATTTTGAATAATATTTAGTGCTTTCTGATAATCAAAGCATAGACAACTTAATATAAGATAAAATTGAAAAAAATGCATTCTAATGAGTGATTGGATACCAAAGAAAAATAGCAAACTAAGGTACAAATACATGTATTGACTTGTTGAGAGACTAAATTTACCTTTCTTTTGTTCTAGGATATGCTTATGCTATACCCCCTTTCTCAAGTATGATCATTTTCAGTAGCAACTCTTCTTATCAAGATCCTCTAACTTTGACTGGTGCTGGTAGCTCTTTATGCAAGTAATCTTATCTAAAATAATCCGAATCATTTTGTATTGTCTAAATTTTCATGTTTTACATTTACACAGAATGAGAATAAAACTGTTTCATATGAGCTTATGAGTCAGGGTATTTCATAAGCAGTATAAAACAACTGATCATCTTAGTGGTGTTAATGACATACGCTCTTTCTGTTTTTGATATTTTCACCATGAAGATTGTGATTTTTTCATGAGTTTCTAGGGACAAAGATTTGTTAGTCTAGTGGAAGAATCATTCCATCAAACCCGATTGTACTCACACTGAGGCAATTATATGCTCTGGTCTACAAAAAAACATGACATTTTATCACAAATATTTGGCCAATAGGTTTAAAAATTGGAGAAAAGTAGGAAATAAAAGTTTACCTGAAAGAATAATCTAAAGGAGGCACAATTATAAACCCTAAGACCATGTAAGTAAAGTCACCTTATAGGCACATTGCCATTCTGACTGAATGCATCTATTCTTTTTATGTCTTTATTTTAATTCTGTTAAATTCCTTTATACTGCCTTTATACTTATTAATTCCTTTATATTTCTTTAAAAAGTCAGGCATGTTTTATTAGCTACATACTTCTTTATTTTCTAATCTTTATTCAGGTATTATTATATCTATTAAGCCTTGCTATTTTATATTACTGCTTCTCCAATGTAACCCACATATCCCCGCTCAATCCTTATTGCTATGTTATGCCAATTTATTCCTGAAAACTAAATTTAATAAAGAAAAACAGTATAGTGTTTTAAATATAGGCAAACATATTGTGTAAATGTACTACATTTATAAGTCCTTATTGAATATATATGTACAAATTTAGATATTATGTTTTTAGTCTATACTTAGTGATACTCAGGGCTAATTTCTGGTTCTGTGATAAGAGATTATTCCTGGCAATATTTAGAGCAATCATACATGGAGCTCAGGTTGGCTGCCTAAAAGCCATGTAGGTAATTCTGCACTATCTATCCAGTTCTTTTACATGAATTTTAATTTTTATTTAAATTTCTTTTATTTTAATTTTCTAATTTAATTTTCTATTTAAATATTTATTTCTATTCTGGGAATTGTTCTAAATATATTTTGCTAATGAATTAAAATGATTGGGGTATAATTTCAATAGAGACTAAATTAATGAAGTCACATGACTTAAATATATTCAACAACTTAAATTTTCTTTAGAATGATCAAAGCAAAGAAAGTAGTAATTATTGGACCTGAATGATTTCACAGCAAGTAGAGCATTTATTTGACTTGCATTCTTCCAATCTGGGTCGATCCCTATCATCCCATATAGTCTTTGGAGTGTGCTAGGAGTGATTTCTGAGCACAGAGCCAGTGAAAACTCCTAAGTGCAGCCAAGTGTGCCCCCCAAAAAAGGCAAAAGAAAGTAGATTTATGAAATTTCTAAGAATCAACCATAGTAAGTGTTTAATGCATATATTAATAGCATAACAATTAGCAAATGAGAAGTTTTAACATGTAAATTAGAGTATCCACTTTAGCATCTCAATTCTGTTTTTCTGCGGATGGCATCTTTACAAAGTTGAGTTACTTTAACTTTATTCTTATTCTTAGTCAGATATTAAAATATTCATGATCTTGGTGTTGAAGAATGGCCCCTTCTTTTCAGTCTAGCTCATGAATTAATTCAATAGCCAGGCTTACTAACCTGGAAGGTGTTGGTTTCTATTTCAGATAAATTATTGTGAGGAAAGAACACAAAGGATTTATTGTAAATCATAAGAGTGATCCAGTGCATTTATGCCATACAACTTGAACAGTTAAAAAAAAACAGCAATTCTCTACCTCAGTTAATGTAACATATATGGTACTCAGTGTTTTTAAGGTTGCAATATCATTCCAGAACTGTCTCTAAAGAAATTTAGTATTGAGTTCCAGAATAAATTTGGAGAGAGGGTTATTTTATTTTCTTATTATTTATGAACTAGTCTTGGCTTATCATATAAGCTCTCGAACCATGTCTAAAGGTCTTAGACTCCTCATCCTTTGTGTCTGAAATTCACATTTCAAAATATTACACCATTACATACACCATGCTCTAGAAAAAAAAATCCAGTAGTGTTTTGAAAGTTTTTCTTTATTTGAACTCAATTAAAGTTACGGAATCATCATCTCTCCTAAAAATTTTTAAAGATATTTAGCCTGATTTAAAGTCTCCATTTTAGTTCACATTAATGTGTTTATTTTTTCTTATTTTTATGTTATCTGACTTATTTTTTATTTAGAAAAACATATAAACCCTATAAGGTAGAAAAGAAGATTGCTAGAATTCTTATTGATATACTTTATCTTATTTTTTCTCATTAACACAGCAAAATAGTTGGTTAAAGAATTAACTATATTAACCATAGCTTGTTATTTCCTTAGAAATAAAGACTAAATTTCTAATATTTTTATTATATTTTTCAATATGAACTTTACTATATATTTTGAAAGAATGACACAGAAGTACAGTTACTTATATAATTCTAATATATACATGACTAGCAATGTTTTATCTGAAGTATATATCACTATGATATACTATAGTTTTGTAGAACCTCTTGATGCTATTTAGATTTTTCTATATACAGATTTCTCCAAGTAGCCTAAAAGATATTGGGCAAGCAATTAGAAGACAGTTTAATTATTGGGTCTATTACACATTAAATGAACAGTATTGAGAAACTAAAAATCTAGAAATTCAAAGTTTTCTCTTCATTTTTCAAGGCACATTTGTAAATGGTTATTGAAAATCTAAAATTGGTATAGAAGTATTCTATAAAAATGTGTCCATTCTTCCTTTGACCCTCACCTTCAGATTCGCTACCTTGCTTTGCACCTGAGATGCTGAATGCCATGTACTATTTCTCTGAAGTAACACTATCCTTTCAATTGGATATTGTTAATTACCAATTAAAAGTAGGGAAAAGAAGAGATAGATAAGTAAGGTGCGTTTCCTCTATGCTTTATCCTTGCTAGGCTTTAGTTTGCCTTTGTACATCATAGTATTATGCTATATTTCCTCTCTTTTCATTTCATAAGTAGTTCTTTAGCACTGTCATTTTCATGATCATTTTTGCATGTTGCATTTTTTACTGGAATCTTAACCAAGACAAATAATTACATCTTATATTGCTAATTTATTTATAATGAAATGCTGTGTTCTCTCATATTAAGCCACATGCATACCTCCCAAGCTCTGTTCTGATGTAAGAAAAAGAGTGACTCGTCCATAATAATTTTACGTCAATCCAAATTTGTCCTACTAGTCACTGTTCTCTCCTTGGGAAAATCATTAAAAGATAGCAATCACTCTAATCACTTATATTTCTGACTAATATTTGACTCAGCTATATAAGAAACAAAGTAATTGTATACACAGACAAGCACACAGAGAGAGACAAAGGGCCTTTCTGATAGTTCTTTCACTCATTTTATGCCACTGAAATCACTATCACAATGCTATGCTCTTAAGTACATATTATGTATACTGATGATCAGATTAAACAAGTCTTCCTGAGAAGTTCATTTTGCTTACCACCTCAGTTATTATCAAATACTAGAGTGAAATTCTGAATTTATGATGATGTTCTTTACATGGCTTGGGTAGAGAATATTTGTATTAGGATATACTGAATTAAATTTCTAAGTGGAGAACATAGATATCCTACATATATAAATATATATCAGTGCTTGATAGATTTTAACTTTGTGAGATTTTTTATGGTGTCAGCAAGATCAATCTCTTTTAAGTTCATTGAATTTTCAACCAAGTAATAATTATTTTCTTATTGAGCACCTACTCAATATGATCCTTTGTTGTTCTGATAGAATTACATTGGTGTGATATTTTGAAAAGTATTCTAGCATAAGAGGAATAACATTCATTTTCTTTGAAAGCATGTTCGACTCTAACTACCAATTCTGATTTAATTAGATGTTGGTCTTTAGGAATGTTTCCAATCTCCTTGGCAAAGAAGTTTGAAGTAATCTTTCAAAAGACTAGTGATCACAGTTCAAGTTTGAGTCAAAATTTTATTTCATTGATAATTTTTAGAGCTCAGGTGTTAGTGTAATTGCACAGAGAGATTGTATTATCTACTCAGTACAGCCATTCCTACAAATAACAGATTATCAAGTGTTCATACATTTCCTATTTTTGAATATATTTATGTTCTAACGAAGACTTTAAACTTTTGGGAATCAAAGCTAAAAAGAAAGTTTGTTTAGAAAAAATTTCTTTGACGCAGCAGAAAATCATCCTTAGCCATATAATGATCACATACTTTATCATTCATTGGTATCATCTTATATCAAGGTGAAAAATAAATTGGTAAACTCTCTAAACTAAATTTTTAATGCTTGAAATCATAAAGAGAATTAATATTTTGCATTTCTATCAAGGTTCAAAAAATACTGTTGCTCGGCTGTTTTAGTTTATAAAATGTCAACCAAAGGTAAAAGAAATCAGATAATGAAGACTTTGGTCATTGAGAAATGCTCTTTAAGAAGGGTAATGTCATATTAGAAACCATTCTGATCTTAGACAAGTCAAATGACTCCCACAAAGATTTGTATCCAAAAGTAGAATAGTTCTATCCTCAATGAAGTAGTGGCTAGAGAATGATCACTATCAACCATCATAAGTGCATTCAAGGGGTTTCCTTAAAGAATATAGTACCTGGGCAAAAGAGAACAGATAATAGGCATAATTTTTATTTTATTATTTTAATTTTTATTGTGACCAAAGTGCATTACAAATATTTCGCTGCATCATTTATGGTACATAGTGACAATGAACGAGGGGCATTCCCACCACCAGTGCTGTCCTCCCTCCACCCCTGTTCCCAGTATGCATCCCATATCTCCCTCCTCTCCCCCCCAGTATGCTAGTGCAACTGTTCTCCACTTTAAAGCTTGTTGTAGATTGAGCATCCATTCCACCATCATTGGAGATAAAATGTTGCTTATCCTAGTTTGATACCCAGTAACATGATGTCCACTGTGCATTGCTAAAGGTCTCTAAGGACCAACATGTTGCCAGAATAATGTGCTACATACATGCAGAAGATTAAGAGCCATACAAAGAATCATTAAAATTCTGGCAATGCTGTATATAAGGGAATTTAAATCACAGAAGTTTGGTGTTCACATATATTTTATTAATATAAATTTATTATTGGTAGAGTGACTGAAAGCATTCAATAAAGTTAGTGAAGCACCTACTACATTAAATAAAATCCAGTTACCCTTCTCATATTTATTAGCCTTAATTTTAACTTAATAACTTTACCTAACACATTTATAGTTATCAATGATTGAGTTTCAGTCTTACAATGTCCTAACACAAATACCTTTATCATTATCTACTTCACTCCAACAGTGTCCTCAGTTTTCCTTTCACCTGCAGCTTCCTCTCTGCCTTTTTGCTTTTCCTTCCCTGCCCTTTTAAACACTGGTTTAAGAGTACTATTACTGATAGGATATATTGTCACTTTCCCTCATTTTAGCAAGTAATACTGATACAGAAAGACCACGTCTCTTAACAATTTTATTAGTGGTTCCTTCCCTAACCTATTACTTTCACCTCCACTCTAGTGCCAAGCTTCCTACTAAGGACCAATTCTCCTATTCTTATTTTTATTGCGTTTGCTTTTGGGCTTTAGTTATTCCTATATTATACTTCTTTATAACCTGCATATGAATGAGATCATTCTGTATCGGGTCCTCTATCCCTCTGATCACTTTTATAGGTCTTTCTGAGAAATCAAATTAGAAAATATGGAAACAGCACACATTGTGGAGTAAGGTATATAGAGTTCAAATTTCTGCTCTAAAATATACTGGCAAACTGATAATGAGTAAATCATTAAGCCTCTGTGCTTTATATCCTCATCATTAAGATAAATGATTAAGATTAGAGTAGGTGGTGGAAATCTATAAGTTCTAGAGATGTAATAACAACACAATACCTAGCTATGTGTTATATAGAAAAGTTAAGAATGGAACCTGAGTTCTCATCATAAAGAAAACTTATTTTTGTTCTCTTCTTTGTATCTTTATGAGATAATGAATGTTAACTAAGCATATTATAATTTTTCACAATATATGTAAACAAAAATTATAAGTAATTATTTTCTCCTGATGTGATAGAGGGAAACATTTAAGAAAAGTTTAGAGAGTTTCTAATATATAAAGTTCTTTTTATTTAGTTATCTAGTAGTTATATGGGTGTTAAGTTTCCTTCTTATTCTACAAATTTTTATGTGCATAGTTTCCTTTAATCCTTTTAGAATGTATAAAATATGAAGAACAAATAGAAAAAAGAATTGAAGTACAAGACCAACGATCTTTTTTGCGTTAAAAGCTTAATTTTAAATTCTGTTTACAATGTAATGTTGCTTGAATCTCAATAGGAGAGAGATCATTAGAGAGGTAGTTCAGTGGTAGAATGCTTGCCTTGCACACAGCTGACCTGGATTCTATTTCCAGCATTCCATATGGTCCCTTGAGTATAGTCAGAAGTGATACCTGAATGCAGAGCAAGAAGTAACCCCTAAACATTGAAGGGCGTGGCTCAAAAAAGACAAAATAAGTTTTATAAAGAGAGATCATCAGATGATCATATAGACTTCATCCCTTCCAGCCTCTAGCTCATCCTGATGGATAACCTGTGGCACTAGCCTTGTGGAAATTGGGATAATCAGTTTATTTCTTTTGAATAGTCGTTAATCATTTTCATTGATTTTCTTTCTAAGGGTAAAATATTCTATGATTCTTTTATGTCACTTTACCTTTCTCTTTAAGCTATCCATCTCTTTAGAGAACACATAATCTCTGGGGGTTTCTGTTCTCCTTCTGCTATTCTGACGAGGGTAGAATTTCTTCTAAAACTGATGAGGCATTTTCTTTTCTTCAGCAACCAGTGTGTGTATACTCTACTTTATCAATATCTGCCATAATTTGATATAGTTGAAACTCCCTTTCTTTCTTGTTCTGTCTGTCATGGCAAGCAACATATATGAAGAATATATGAAATAAGCAATTTTCTTACTACACTGCTGTGAGCAGTGGCTGGGACTTTTATAGTAAGTACTTATACTGTTGGTGCCAAAAAGATTTACGATAGCATTATTCTGAGAACACTAAGTCCTGTACTGCATTTCTAGTTCCAAGGAGTTATTGGACAGTAACATGGAAGCATTATTGACAAAAACACCACCCTATTTCCCACCAGCCAGGTTAAACAATTTTACTGATTGCTAATAATCCATATAGGTAAATGTATTACAAGTTTGCTATTTCAAAACCACTATGTTAAGCAATATTTTATGTAACTTAATGTTAAAATCTCTGATTCAATGATGATAATAAGCAAAACTTAAATTAAAAAGATAATATGAAGAAAGTTAAAGGGAAAACAAAATATTACAAAATAAAAGTAGTTAGGAGAGAAATGAGGATATTTAGAGGTACCTTTTTTATATAGTAAGCAGATATGAAATTCAAGATAAAAACAAAATAGAAAATTTTAATTAATTTTTCTCTAATGATAGAATTTGCATACAAGTTCATATTTTTCCTACTTTTAACTCGAAATTGTATAGCCCATAAAAATTTAGCATAGACAATTTATATCAATCATATAAAGAAATTAAAATCAAATTTTTGGTTTTTTTCTTCTTTAATAAAGGCATCTTATTCCTAATTTTTATTCCAAAATTAGGAAATAACATGTAAATATATACCTGAAGTAATAATAATAAATATGCATAAGAGAGGACTACTTGGAGGGAAAAAAGACAAAAAGCACAAAATAATCTTTTTTATCTATCTAGTTTTTGTTGATTTCTTTGATTTGCTGTGGATATTGAACTTGTTTTCCCCATTTTTATTTATTGATTTTCTTTTATCTCTTCCGTTTTGTGCTCTGTCATGTTTTGTATTTCAAGAACATGGCTATTATGTGGTGCCTATCTTGATTGCTATAGTGCTCACTAGATATTTTATTTGATACTTCTTTTTATACTGTTGTGGCGTTTCACCTTCTTTTTCCCCTTCGTCTCTCAAACCTAGGATAGAGCCTCTAGAAGAACTCTGCCCATGTTTGCATATTTCATTTTTACCCCATTTTATTACTTTTCTCTTCTTCAAACTAAACCACATAACTTGAACTATCTAGTCCCACCTCCCAATTAGAGAAGAATATAATGGCGGTACCATGACCAAACAGTTGTAAGATCACTAAGTAGTAAGCTAGGCACAGAACTGACCACTCATTCTAGTAGCCCCCGGGGGTGAGGGTTGAGGATATGGGAGGCAGGACAGAAACGGAGGTGGAGGGAGGACAATTTGGTGATGGGAATTTTCCTGATTCAATGTTAATATTTACCTAAAATATTACTGTGAATGATATGTAACCCACTATGATTCAAATAAAAATTATATTAAAATGGGTTAGAAAAATTGCTATACCTACCTACCATAATTGGATCTTTTAAAGTTACATCATTAGAAAAGATTTGTTTGAGCTATATTTATATAGAGTAAAATTCTAAAAAACTTGTCGGTCAAGGTACCAAAACCATAAGATAAAATTCAGAAATAGATAGGATCCAAAGATTTTGTTGGGATATAAAGGGGTGCTACATTTACTAAATATGGAGTTGTATTGTACTGTACATGAATAAACTTGAGTACTCAGAGAATGCTCCCCAGACATACAATCGCTTACTTTTTGATAAAGGAGTAAGAATTCCTAAATGAAGCAGGGAAAGACTCTTCAACAAGTGGTGTTGGCACAACTGGTTAGACACTTGAAAAAAGCGAACTCATACCCCAGCTAATACCATGTACGATGGTAAAATACAAATGGATTAAACACCTTGATATCAGACCTGAAACCATAAGGTATATAGAACAAAACGTAGGTAAAACACTCCATGAGAGTAAAGGCATCTTTATGGAGGAAACAGCACTCCAAACAAGTGGAAGCGGAGATAAACAGATGGGACTATATTAAGCTGAGAAGATTCTGCACTTCAAAGGAAATAGTGCCCAGGATTCAAGAGCTACCCAACGAGTGGGAGAAACTATTCACCTAATACTCATCAGATAAGGGGCTAATATCCAAAATATACAAGGCACTGACAGAACTTTAAAAGAAAAAAAACATCTAATCCCATCAAAAAATGGGGAGAAGAAATGAACAGACACTTTGACAAAGAAGAAATACAAATGGCAAAAAGACACATGAAAAAAATGCTCCACATCACTAATCATCAGAGAGATGCAAATCAAAACAACTATGAGGTACCATCTCACGCCACAGAACTTGGCGCGCATCACAAAGAATGGCAATAAGCAGTGCTGGTGGGAATGTGGAGAGAAAGGAACTCTTATTCAGTGCTGGTGGGAATGCTGTCTAGTCCAGCCTTTATGGAAAGCAATATGGAGATTCCTCCAAAAAACTGGAAATTGAGCTCCCTTATGATCCAGCTATACCACTGCTAGAGATATACCCTAGGAACATAAAAATACAATACAAAAATCTCTTTCTCACACCTATATTCGTTGCAGCCGCTATTTACAATAGTCAGACTCTGGAAACAACCAAGATGCCTTTCAACAGATGAATGACTAAAGAAACGGTGGTACATAAACACAATGGAACATTATGCAGCCATCAGGAGAGATGAAGTCATAAAATTTTCCTATACATGGATGTACAAGGAATCTATTATGCTGAGTGGAACAAGTCAGAGGATGAGAGAAAAACTCAAAATACTCTCCCTCATCTATGGGTTTTAAGAAAAATAAAAGACATGTTTGCAGTAATTCTCAGAGAGAAAAGAGAGGAGGGCTGGAAAGTCCAGCTCACTAATTGAAGCTCCCATGAGCTTTCATGAGCGAGAACTGGCACATTGGTGATGAGAATGTTGCACTGGTGAAGAGAGGTGCTCTTTGCATGACTGAAACCCAACTACAATCATTTGTAATCAAACTGTTTAAATATATAAAAAATAAAGAAGCAGTCGATTTGGATGAAAGTAGGATTAGTACTTGAAATATACTTGTATTTAATGAATAGAAGTTCTATTATTATATTTAATAAATTTATTTAAGTAGAAATAATGTTTCCTTCATGAGCGCATACTTTATAGAAAAATTCTATACTCAAATGCTAAACTGTTATTTTCCTATTTTGCTAATTTTTCTCCATTATTTGATACTTGTCTCTCCATCATCTCTCATTCATCTAACTCAGTCTTTTTTATATCTGGCTAATTATTTAGCTACTTATTAATTTAGATATTCCTTTAGAAATCTACATTTACATTAATGTGTATTGGATATATATTGGATGGATATGCTTATACCTCTACTGTTCTATTAAAAGATTTGAGATAGTAAGTTTTAGGTAATTTCTAACTGAGATATCTAGCCTTCTATTTGTGATATTTGTACTTCATCCTTACCATATCTATTTCAGAATGTTGAAATATACTCATATCAGCAGAATATGCCAATTTTTAAATAAGTTTTTAGGACTTTGATTTTTACTATGTTACAATTTCAAGATTACAGTATAAGTTAGAAATGAGATAGTATTATATTTTTACACTAAATATTAGACTACCATTGTATATCTTTGTCAGTCTTCTTTATATAATCACAAATAAGGTAAAATTATATGAAAGACATCAAAATCTTTCTAACTAATTTATGTAATAAAGGATGATGATAAACTGCAATAAAATTTTTGTATTAAATGGAGTTCCAGATGCTGTCACATAGAATTCCTGGCTCAAGTTATTATGATTAGACAGTGACTGTATACATAATGATCTACATTGTCTACTAGATTCACAGTTTGAAGGTTGATCACTATTAATACGTCAAATCCCCCCAAAAACAAATTTGTCAGTACCCTGAATTATGACGTAAAACATTTGGCTGAAATTTACACTTAACAAATAATACAGCTGATAGATATTCAATGATTAGCTCTTTTATTTGTAACAGAAATGTCCACTTTATATTAATTAATTTGTGCTCTACTGCCTGTGCACAAAGCAAATTTTATATGAAAATATTATAGATTATAACATATTCCATGACAGTATTTAAAATCAGCTAACTTATATTGTTTAAACATTTTATTGGTTTATAATTACTAAACTTTTTCATTTTACCAATTTAATTTAACTTTTTCTTAGTTTTCTAGTGGGTGATTATTTTTCATATGCCCAATCTGAGTCAAATTAGTTTTATATAGAGAGAAAAATTTAAGGATTCTCTGATAGTATGTCCCTAACACATATCTGTAACAGAAATTGATTCTTGGACATTTTATGTTTTAACAGTTTTATTTTATGTTTAAAAGTCTTCGTAAGGGCCAGAGCTAAGCAGTAGGGCGGTAGGGTATTTGCCTTGCATGCAGCTACACAGGACAGACCTGGGTTCGATCCCTGGCTTCCATATGGTCTCCAGAGTCAGGAGCGAGCTCTGAGTGCATAGCCAGGAGTAACCCTTCAGCGTCAGTGGGTGTGGTCCCCAAAAACAAACAAACAAAAAGTATTCTTAAAAACATTTAATATAGGGACAGAGAAAAATTCTAGTGGGCAAGACACTTGCTTTCCTTGAATGCAGCTAGCCTGGATTCAATCCCCAACATACCATACAAAAGCTAGAGAACCACCAGGATAATTCTGAATAAAAAAACAGGAATAACTTCTAAGCACTGCTCCGTGTGGCCCCAAATCTGAATAAACAAAAATATTCAATACAAATTTAAAAAAAATGTTTTAATAGTTCAGGAGAAATAGAAAAATATTTTCTTATGAATCTCTCATTTTTTTAGCACTCAGTAAAAAATAAAGTTTGGGGAGTTAACTGTTAAAAAAATAACATCAGCAATTATTACTGTACTACTAGAAATTTTATAAGACATTCTAAAACTATTTAGCATGTATTTTTTATGAATTTTGAGTTAACGTTTAAGTGTCAACTTACTTCCTTTATCTGGTAAAGAAAAAATATTCAAGTGAATCCAAACAAATAGAAAAGCTTCTCCATCTGTGCACAGAATTTACTGTTTTGATTTTTTTAATATAAAGTTTTCACTAAGGGATCTTTGCTTTTAACAAATATATATATTCATTTTTTAATTTGTCTCATTTTAATATCTCATTTTTTTAATTTCTCTATTTGATATAACAGGATAATAAACCTCTTAGATACATTTTTCCACAACCCTTCTAATGGAGGTATAATAAATATATATTGGACAGATCTGGCATAGTTCTTCCTAGTGTCATCCAAGAGATTTTCATTACTGGAATCAAATGATTGATGTTCTTTTATATCAGTTGACTAAGCTAATTGGAACTGACCTTTGCAATTTTTAGTCTGACATAGAAGTAAATAGAAGTAAATTGGTGTGGTGAAAGAATGTGGTAAATGTGCAATGATGAAAAAATGGGTTTGAGTGTTGTATGACTGAATTTCAGTTATGAGTTTGTTTCTGCATTATAAACATTTAATTTTAAAAAGTATACCACTGTCAAAACTGAGTTTTCCAGGAAGGTATACTGTGGATTACAGGGCTCCATGGTTCATTGATGGATGGAAGCATACTTGAAATAGGCGATTGAGTTAAAATATTGTGTGATGAAATTCTGTTAATAACATTAAAATTAATGGTACCTAAATAAAAATGGAAAAATTAAAAAAAAGAAGTAAATAGCAGTACAGTATTCACTGAAAACCATATCTTTTCTTTTAGCAACTTTCTGCTACTAGACCTTTTTTGTTGGTTTGTTTTGTTTTCTGGGCCACCCCTGGTGGAATTCAGAGGATACTCCTGGCTCTATAATCATAAAAATCATGTCTGGTAGACTCCTGGGATCATATATGGGATGCAAGGCATCAGGTCAGATGCATGCAAGGCAAACACCCTACCGCTGAGCTATCACTCTGGCTCCTGCTACTAAAATGTTTACCATGTGTCTACCTTCTTTATTGTAGTGATGCTATTGATTAATTAGAACAGACTGGCTATATATTAAATTTTATGAAGAAAGAGTTCATGCAACAATTTATAAGTACTATAACCATTTCCCAATGCCTTCAGTATAAATGAGAATAAAAATTCTTGGGGAAGGGCTGCAGCGATAGCACAGGAGTAACCCCTGAGTGCTGGCTGAATGTCCCTCCCACCAAAAAAAATAAATAAATAACTAAACCAAACCAAACCAAACAAAATTCTGGGGAAATGAGAGCTGTTAAAAATGTATATTGAGGTTTCTTTTTAAGACTTCGAATAAAGGAAGTTTCTATTTTAACATACTATATTGCAAGTGTCAGTCAAAGCTAAAGAACAGACAATTTAAAGTAAATATATATACACATATACATAAATATATTTTTTTCAAAGGAGAAATACAATGTATGTTAATAACATTTTATGTGAAAAAGTCCCAATAAATCATTTTAGAAAGAAAACCTCTTAGACCTTTTAAAAATTAGTTCAGTAAAATTTAGAGTACAGGTAAAGAATATTTCTACAATGTATTCAAAATAGTCTTATAAACAAAATTTAATTCCACTCACTATAGTTGCATCAAAAATGATAAAACTAGGGGCCAGCGAGGTGGTGCTAGAGTTACGTAAGGTGTCTGCCTTGCAAGCGCTAGCCAAGGAAGGACCGTGGTTCAATTCCCCGGCGTCCCATATGGTCCCCCAAGCCAGGCGCTTAGCCAGGAGTAACTCCTGAGCAGCACAGGCTGTGGCCTGCCTGAAATACCAAAAAAAAAAAAAAAAAAAAAGGTAAACTATTTTTTAAATATACCCATATCAATGCTAGAAATTATATAGGATTATATAGGCCAGAGAAATGAAAATAGGCAAAACAATTCAAAATAAAGTTGGAGGTACTATGTATATTCATTGAATGGTAGAGCCAACCTTGTCTTTAGATAAGTCCTGATTTTCATTCCTTGCACCACATACGCTACTCCTACTAATACCAGCAAGTGTGATCTTGGAGCCTCTGTTTTGGTCAAAGTGCCACATGAACTCTTCCTTTATAAAATATAATATATTATTCATTCTGTTCTAATTAATTAATAGCATCACTGCAATAAAGTAGGTAGACACATGTTAAACATTTTAGTAGCAGGAGCCAGAGTGATAGCTCAGTGGTAGGGTGTTTGCCTTTTTTGACTCTGGGTATCCAAGCCACAACTTGATTATTATTAGTTGTGCCCTTATATAAAAGTTGAATTAACCCACTCAAGTCAGAAATTACTTTATGAATTACAATAAATTTTTATTTTAGTATATAAGTATATATATATTTAGTATATAAGTATATAAATATAAAGTATGTAAAGTTTATAAAGTATATTGAAAGTATAAAGTTTGATTTTAATAAAACGATATATGCATTTATTTATTGAATGCACAACCTAGGAACACAATAAAACAAGTGCATCATATAGTCTATGACAAAATTATAAAAGATACATCTGAAAATATGAATAGTTGGTATTGAAATACTGATTACTAGCTATAAAGAAAGAATAAAAGGGTAGGAGAAAAATAAAAGAAAAGCAAAACTTCAACTAAAGCATTTTTCTCTACACAAAAAGGTATTTAAAATGAATCACAGATATAAATTAAAACATTTATTAGAAAATATGAGATAAAATTCTAAGACACAACACCAAAAATAAAAAATAAGCCAGTACCTCAAAGTAGTCACCTACAATGTGAGTACACAAAAACCAGTCCCTTTTCTATGTACAAATAATGAAGCAGATAAGAAATTAAAAGCAAATAGTCTGTTTCATTCAAAATAGTTTTCAAAAATTAAGTATCAGGACTCAGCTAAATATATCTAAGATCTATTCCATAAAAATGTTAAATAACTTAAATATATTAAAAAAAAACCTTCAAAAGTGGAAAATATCCCATGGTCCTGGATTGGAGTAGTCAATATTGTCCAGGTGACAATACTACTTGAATTATTATCAATAAATTATTATGTATAATCAATGTTATTTCCATTCCAAATCAGAAAACATTTTGAGGGCCTCTGTGGAGTTATTAGTGGAATTCTTTGCTTATATCTAAATTTTGTTGCATTTTGTAACATTATAATACATAGGACATAATTTGCTGATTTCTTGGCCTTTTATTTTAGGTTTTTCATAAGACTTAATAAGATTTTTTATAATATCTTTATTTAAATATCTTTATTACAACTATGATTGTGATTAGGTTTCAGTCATGTAAAGAATACCCCCCTTCACCAGTGCTACATTCCCACCAACAATGTCCCAAATCTCCCTCCATCCCACCTCACCCCCACCTGTACTCTTGACAGGCTTTCCAGTTCCTTCATTCATTCACATGGTTATGGTAGTTCTCAGTGTAGTTATTTCTATAAGTGCACTCACCACTCTTTGTGGTAAGCTTCATGTCGTGAGCTAGACCTTCAAGCCCTCCTCGCTCTGTCTCTGAGGATTATTGCAAAAATGTCTTTTATTTTTCTTAAAGCCCATAGATGAGTGAGACTATTCTGTGTCTATCTCTCTCCCTCTGACTTATTTCACTCAGCATAATAGATTCCATGTACATCTAGTTATAGGAAAATTTCATGACTTCATCTCTCCTGACGGCTGCAAAATATTCCATTGTGTATATGTACCACAGTTTCTTTAGCCATTCTTCTGCTGAAGGGCATCTTGGTTGTTTCCAGGGCCTGGCTATTGTGAATAGTGCTGAAATAAATATAGGTGTGAGGAAGGGATATTTGTATTGTATTCTTGTGTTCTTGTATATCCCTAGGAGTGGAATAGCTGGGTCAAACGGGAGCTCAATTTCCAGTTTTTGGAGGAATCTCCATATCGCTTTCCATAGAGGTTGGACTAGGCGGCATTCCCACCAGCAGTGGATAAGAGTTCCTTTCTCTCCACATCCCCGCCAGCACTGATTGTTCTCATTCTTTGTGATGTGTGCCAATCTCTGTGGTGTGAGATGGTATCTCATCTCTGTTTTGATTTGCACCCCCCTGATGATTAGTGATGAGGAGCATTTTTTCATGTCCTTTTGGCCATTTGTATTTTTCTTTGTCAAAGTGTCTGTTCATTTCTTCTCCCCATTTTTTGATGGGATTAGATGTTTTTTTTTTTTTTTTCTTGTTAAGTTCTGTCAGTTCCCTGTATATTTTGGAGATTAGCCCCTTATCTGATGGGTGTGGGTGAATAGTTTCTCCCACTCGGGTGGCTCTTGTATCCTGGGCACTATTTCTTTTCAGGTGCAGACGCTTCTCAGCTTAATGTATTCTCATCTATTTATCTCTGCTTCTATTTGTTTGGTAAGTGCAGTTTCCTCCTTGAAGATGCTTTTACTCTCAATGTCATGGAGTGTTTTACCTACGTGTTGTTCTATATATCTTATGGTATCAGATCTGATATCAAGGTCTTTAATCCATTTGGATTTTACCTTCGTACATGGTGTTAACTGGGGGTCTATGTTCGCTTTTTTGCAAGTGGCTAACCAGTTCTGCAGGCACCACTTGTTGAAGAGGTTTTTCCTGCTCCACTTAGGATTTTTTGCTCCTTTGTCAAAAATTAGGTGCTTTTATGTCTGGGGAACGTTCTCTGAGAACTCAAGCCTATTCCATTGATCTGAGGATCTGTCTTTATTCAAATACCATGCTGTTTTGATAACTATTGCTTTGTAGTACAGTTTAAAGTTGGGGAAAGTAATGCCTCCCATACTCTTTTTCCCTAGGAGTGCTTTAGCTATTCGAGGTTGTTTATTGTTTCAGATGAACTTCATAAGTGTTTGATCCACTTCTTTGAAGAATGTCATGGGTGTCTTTAGAGGGATCACATTAAATCTGTATAATACTTTGGGGAGTATTGATATTTTAATGATGTTAATCATGCCAATCCATGAGCAGGGTATGTGTTTCCATTTCCATGTGTCCTCTTATTTCTTGGAGCAGGGCTTTATAGTTTTCTTTGTATAGGTTCTTCACGTCTTTGGTCAAGTTGACTCCAAGATATTTGTGTGGCACTAATGTGAAAGGGATTGCCTTCTTGACTTCCTTCTCTTCCCTATCATTATTGGTGTATAAAAAGGGCATTGATTTATGTGTGTTAATTTTGTAGCCTGCCACCTTACTATATGAGTTTATTGTTTCTAGAAGCTTTTTGGTAGAGTCTTTAAGGTTTTCTAAGTAGAGTATCATGTCATCTGCAAACAGTGAGAGCTTGACTTCTTTTATTCCTATCTGGATTCCCTTGATATCTTTTTCTTGCCTAATCACTATAGCAAGCACTTCCAGTACTATGTTGAAGAGGAGTGGTGAGAGCGGACAGCCTTATCTTGTACCAGAATTTAGAGGAAAGGCTTTTAGTTTTTCTCTATTGAGGATAATATTTGCCATTTGCTTGTAGTAGATGGCTTCAACTAGATTGAGAAAGGTTCCTTTCATTCCCGCCTTGCTGAGAGTTTTGATCAAGAATGGGTGTTGGACCTTATCAAATGCTTTCTCTGTGTCTATTGATATGATCATGTGGTTTTTATTTTTCTTGTTGTTGATGTTTTGTATTATATTGATAGATTTACAGATATTAAACCATCCTTGCATTCCTGGAATGATCCTACTTGGTCGCAGTGTATGATCTTCTTGAAGATGCATTGGATCCTATTTGCCAGGATTTTGTTGAAGATGTTTGCATCTGCATTCATCAGGGATATTGGTCTGTAATTTTCTTTTTTGGCAGCATCTCTGTCTTGTTTCGTTAACAAGGTAATGTTGGCTTCATAAAAGCTGTTTGGGAGTGTTCCCATTTTTTTTCAATTTTATGGAAGAGCCTGGCTAGGATTGGTAGTAACTATACCTGAAAGGTTTGAAAGAATTCATTAGTAAATCCATCTGGGCCTGGGTTTTTTTTTTTTTAGGTAGCTGTTTGAGTACAGTTTCAATCTCCACCATAGTGATGGGGGTGTCTAGGTATGCTACATCCTCCTTATTTAACCATGGGAGGTTATAAGTGTCCAGGAATTTATTCATTTCTTATAGGTTCTCATGTTTAGTAGCACAAAGTTTCTCAAAGTAGTCTCAATTACCCTTTGGATCTCTGCAATATCTGTCGTGATCTCCCCCTTCTAATTTCTAATACGGGTTATCAGGTTTCTTTCTCCTCCTTCTTTGTGAATTTTGCCAATGTTCTATCAATCTTGTTTATTTTTTCAAAGAATCAACTTCTGCTTTCCTTGATCTTTCGAATTGTTTTTTGGGTTTCCACTTCATTGATTTCTGCTTTCAGCTTTGTTATTTCCTTCTGTCTCCCTATTTTTGGTTCCTTTGGTTGGTCATTTTCTAATTTCATGAGCTGCGTCATTAAGTTATTCAGGTATGTCCCTTCTTCCTTCCTGATGCGTGCTTGCAAGGCTATAAATTTTCCTCTCAGGACCGCTTTTGCGGTGTCCCATAGATTCTGGCAGTTTGTGTCTTCATTATCATTTGATTCCAGGAAAATTTTGATTTCCTTTTTGATTTCATCCTGGACCTACTGGTTGTTCAGTAGTAGGCTGTTTAATTTCCAATTGTTAAAGTTTTTCTTCTGTGTCTTTTTGTAGTTCACATCTAATTTCAGAGCCTTGTGGTCTCAGCAAAGGTATCCTGCAAGATTTATATCCTCTTGATTTTATACGTTTTTGGGTACACAATCACATGGCAGGAATTGGCCCCACATTCGTTGGGTGGGGACATCTTACTGGGTGTGGGTCCTGGAGAGATTATGGTCCTTGGTGTGTCTAGGCTGGCTCAGCAGGAAAAATGTCTTTTAATTGGTGTGTCTTTTAATTAGTGAATTCAGTCCATTGACATTGAGGGAGATGATTGTCATAGGATTTAATGTCATCTTTTAGATAAGTTTGCTGTGTTTGTTGGTCTCTCTTGTCTTAGAGTAAACCTTTCAGTTTTTCCTTTAAGGCTGGTTTTCATCTGTGAAGTTTCTGAGCTGTTGTTTATCCATGAAGCTATGTATCCTTCCTTCAAACCTGAACATGATTCGGGCTGGGTGCAGTATTCTCGGTGAGGCATTCATTTCATGCAGTCTTGTCACAATATCCCACCACTGTCTTCTGGCCTTGAGAGTTTCTTGTGACATGTCTGCTGTAAGTCTTAAGGATACTCCTTTGAATGTAATTTCCCTTTCTGATCTTGCTGCTTTCAGTATTCTATCTCTATCTGTGGGATTTGTCATTGTAATGAGGATGTGTCTTGGGGTGCTTTTCTTCAGGTCTCTTTTAGCTGGTACCCTTTGGGCCTGCAGGATTTGATTGCACGTAGTCTTTAACTCTGGGAGTATCTCTTTGACGATGACTTTGACAGTTGATTCTTCCTGGCGCTCTCCTCCCTGGGTCTCTGGAACTCCAATGATTCTTAAGTTGTTTCTGTTGAGTTTATCAAAGATTTCTATTTTCATCTTGAGTACTTTTTTCCATCACCTGATCGTTTGTCTTGAGGTTCTTTTCCAATTTCTTCTTCTTCTTTTTTTTTTTTTTTGAGTTTTTTGCATCTCATCTTCCAGCACATTGATTCTGTCCTCAGCAGCTGTTAACCTGCTGGAAAGTCTATCCACTGAGTTTTTCAGTTGAGCTACCATGTCTTTCAGATCTGTTATTTCAGTTTGGTAGTTTTCTGATTTCTGTCTTTGTGTTCTGTTCAGATCGATGTATGCTTTCTTTGAGTTCTACGAACATCTTCCATATTTCTATTCTAAACTCCTTATCTGAGAGGTTAATCAGATGGCTGGAATTTTTGGGGTCATCTGAGCTATCGTTTTCATTCTCTGTGCATGGTGTTTGCCTGCGAGTTTTCCCCATTGTCACGCTTGTAGTGTGATTTTTTTCTGCATGTTGAGGTGGGGTTCATTGGTTAGAAAGAGTGCATGGCCACGAAGCGAAGTGGCCAAGCTCTTCTGCGGCTTCTAGATGACAGGTGATTTTTTTTTTGTGGGGGTGGGCTTCCTAGGCCTCTGAGGAGAGCTTCAAGTATTCAGGGGAGACAGACAAGCAAAGCAGAGTTCCCTTCAAGTCCTCAGGGTCATTCAAGGCACAGCAGCGGGGCGGAGCCAGCCAAGAAATCTCTGTAGTAGGCAGGATCGTGGGCAGGAACGCTAATGAAATCCAGTCTCAGGCAGCTGGAAACCGCATGACCCAAGATGGCTTCTGTGCCCTTCTGATACCCAACAGAAACAAGTAGGAATCCAGGACTTAATAAGACTTTAAGCCCAAGGAAGTAAAATGAGCCCTGTAAAGTTAATTTAGTTGTAACAAATTTCTTAGTTTTTAAAGTGGTTGCCATATTGTATTTTTATGGTATTATAGGATACCATATAATTGAGGTAAATAAAAGCTTTCTAAAGAAAGACAGAATTCAAAAGATAATGGTATTTCTAATAAGTAAAAAGCAAAAGGGATGAACATTGCTAATATGTAAGCTGGATGCAATAATGGTAGTGGAAACAATAGCAAACTACAATATCCTGGACTGAGAAGGATATTTGACGTGTAAGATCTCTATCAAAGAAACACACACATAAAAAGAAGAGAAAATCTAATTTTAAAAAATTTTTGAATAAAGTATTTTTATTTATATCAGATGAAATAATTTTTTTTTTAATTTTTTATTTGTAATTATGAGAACAAGGATGCAAAGAAAGAGGACAAGGTAAAGTTACAGTGGAAGGACAATACATAACATAATTCTCAGAAGTCCCCTTGCTGATATCCCAACTTTGAAATTTCATCCAAAGAACATTAAGATTGTAACACACTATAATATTTCTTAACAGCACACAAGGCAATCTAAAGCCATAAAACTTACATAACTCCTTAAACATTACAGGCATAGCATTTTTTTTTTACATTTCCATATTCATGCATATTAGCTTAAGTTGACCTCAAATCTTAACTGGGTTCTTTTTTAGGATTAGAGTCAAAGGAGCACAGCAAAAATGGTGTTAGAGTGGCAATTGTTGTTTGCATAGGCCCACCAAAATATGAGGGACATGGAAAGAAATAACCTTGGCCTAAATACAAAAAGACCCGACCCCTGAAGGTTCCTGGCACAAGACCAACTCTAGGCTCCAGGCAAGCTAGATCGTCCAATCCAAACATTGTCTGTAGTGCCAACACACTTATATTTTTCACACAGTCTCTGTTGTTGGTATCAAGCTTCTGTATTTAAGATCCTGGAATCTGTATATCCAACATTGAAGTCAGGATGTGGAGCGTCCTCTGGTTTCACCTTACAATCAAAGGGCAATGCAGGGAGCCCTGTCCTGTAAGCAAATCGTTGTTGTTGTTAAGTCTTCTCAGTGTTAATGGAAGTCTCTTTTGAGCAGGACAATGTCTAAGCAGTGTAGAGTCTTCCTTGGTAGAGGATTGCTTCCAGGTGATGCTATAGACCAGCCTGGATGTTTTGTGGATGGCTCCCCTGGATGAAATAAATTTTAAAGAAAAGACAGTATTGAGAGACAAGGATGTGGCTATATATAATGATTAGATAATGACTAAATATCAAGAGGACTTAAAATTGGTTATCATACATGTATTAAAGAAGCATAAATCTACTACTAACATATATGAAAATTGAAAGCAGAGGCATAGTAGTAGTATAAAATTTAAACATGATACTCTCCTATTGCATAGAACAATTATTCAGAAAAAAATAAAAGGTTGGGCTGGAGAGATAGTACAGCAAGTAGAGCATTTACCTTGCATGTGGCCAACACTGTGCTATATATAGTTTCTGTAGTGAAAATAAATCATACAACTGTTTGAGATTAGATGTGTGGATAGCCAAATTAGGTGGCTAAAATAAATGTTTTTGTTTTACTTATGGTTTATGTTATGTGATAAAAACATTCAATTGTTTTGATTGGTCCTTATGTCAAATTGTATTTCTTTAGTAACCATCTTTCTGTTCCTGAGCTTGGTTCTGAAATAAGAACCTATTAAAGACTAAATTTATTTAAGAAATAATTTTTCAACCAGAGGCCCTCTAGTTCCCTTCAACCTGCCCTCAGTTTCCAGGATATTCCATTTTGTCAGATAAAAACTGCATAAAGGGACCACAACATGAAATCAGAGGCCAGCTGGTAGGATAGAAAAGTCATAGGAAAAAAACATGGTTATGAAGGATTTAAAGAGAGAGACCAAAGAGGTAGGTGTGTGTGTCTGTGTGTGTATGTGTATGTGTGTGTGTGTGTGTGTGTATCTGTGTCTGTGTGTGTGTCTGTGTCTGCGTGAATTAGAGCATATTTCCTGGAAAAAATCTTGATTCAGGTTTGCTAAACAAATCAGAAAAGAATGTAAGGATTTCTACTGTGAATGTGGGTAGTGTTAGAATAACGTGGCCTCAAAATTTCTGCTACTATTATGCTTAGACTTTCTGCAACTGAGATTAAAAAATATCTTTGCAACTGTTTCCTGCTTAAAATGTTCTACAGAATCTCTGAAGTAAGATTTCTAATTGATTTTTCACTTCCATAAACCATGATATTTCCCTTTCTGTTAAGACAACCCACATTAGAACTTTTTTTATATGGGATTAAGTATATTTGAAAAATAGTTATTTGATTTTTTTATATTTCAGTTGCAATTTATTTGCTCCCTGCATTTTAAAAATTCAGTAAGAAAATGTTATAAAATTTTATGTGATTATTTTCAGTATCTACAATTAAGATTATATATGCTATTGTTGTCATTGTTTTTTCTTTTACTCTCTTTTTTCTTTTCTTTCCCACTTTTTTTTTATTCTTTTTTCTTTTTTGTGCTTTGTTTTGTTTTTTATTTTAGGACCCTGGTTGTTGTCTTCATTGCTGTGATGCTTTTCTTTCCTTTTAACAGAACCTCATAACTTGAATCATCTTGTTCCGCCTCACAAATTGAGAGATAAATAATGGAAGGTACCAAGACCAAAAAGTCATATGAACATTAAATAGAAACAAAAAACAATCAGACTTAAACACCAAATCCAAAGCCAAGGACAACAGAATCAGTACCGAATTTACAAGCTAGACACAGAGGGAATCATTTATAGTTGCAGCACAGTTGGGGCAGAGGGACTAAAAGAAGTGGATATGGGATGCATGCTGGGAACAAGAATGGAGGGAAAACAGCATTGTTGGTGGGAATGCACCTGATTAAATGTTATTATGTATCCAAAACATTACAGTGAAAGACTTGTAAAAATAAATAAAAACAAAACAAAAGATTATATTTGCTGGTACTAAAGAGATAGTACTACAGATAAGGCATTTGCCTTGCTTGTGGTTGTTGTACTGTATACACAGGATCCCCTAATCTCCATCAAGAAATGTCTCTAAAGGAAGAGAGCCTTAAGAATATCTGGTTGTAGCCAAAATAAAAAAATAAAAAACAAATCACATTACTCAGTCAATAATATGAATCTATATTTTTAGCATATTAATATTTATTATTAAAATTAGGTGATACATAAGGTTGTGGGGTTATCTGCAGAGAAGCCATTATTAACAACATTTAAATCACAAGGTGTAATGAATAAAAATATGAGATAATGATTCAGAACAATAATTTAGTGTTTTATGTAATGAACTACATGCTCTAAATATATGATTTACATAAAACTTAAAAGCCTTTATGATTTTTTAAAATGAATTGGGAAAAAACTAAAAATACTCATTTCTAGTTATTAAAATGACTTACTTAATTGCTCATGCTAATGTATGTCATAAGAACAATAAAACTGTTGCTATTATACCACTATGAATTGACTCTAATATAAATCTCAAATTTATGTAATATCTAAAAACTATATGAAATTTAATTTGTGTACATGAACTTTAACTAAATTTTTATAACTGACATTTTGATATGTTATTTGTCATCATAAACTAAAAGTCAATAGTTTTTTACATAATGAACTGTAGTTACTAAAATTTTATATATCATGCACAAAAAATTGTAAATGATAGTAATAATATTTCAACAATGATTCTTGTTTGGAACCACACCTTTCAATGTCAGGGCTTAATCCTGGCTCTGCTCAGGACTATTTGAAATGAAGAGGATTGATCCTAGTACAAAGAAAGTACATTACCTGCTATACATTCTCTGGCCCCCAACTTCAGAAAAGTTTGTTTGTATTTTATCCAACTCCTTTCTATTGGTTAAATATAATTGTGTTCTTGCATCTGAAAAAAATTATAAACTAATATTTTTAAAAGTAAGGCTGCCTACTATATAAACAAGTAGAAGTAACATAATTAATTCACTATTTACATTCATCTCCATGAGAAATTTTATACTCATTATTGATTATATTAATATTTAATATAAAGTGCTATATAGACAGAACTGATCTGTTTTGTATCAAATACAATTTTATTTATATTTCTACTAATATAATTTATATTTACTTTATAAAGTATTCTAAGACTAAATTAATTCAGGCTATTGTGAACAATTTGGAGAACAAAAACTTAGTAAAGAAAAATTATTTACCTTTTTAATATATTAATTATTTGTAGTGATATTCCTGTCTATTAGAAGTCACTGAATAAATATGCTTATATGTTTTGTGCTTTAACGTATAACCGTTAGTCAAAATATTCAGTTCACTGTTCATTTAGAGTTCTGATTAAAAGTACATGTTTTATTTTAGTTGGGGTGGTTGAATTGACAGTGAAAACATAGACAATAAGGTCTTTTTATGTTGAAACTTGCCTGTTAGCACTATCATTCCTATTAAGAAGTTATCCTGCATATGTGTTAATTATACATAAATTATAGATACGGGGAATATGAGTTTATATCAATTTTATTTACTGTTTAATAATGATGATGAAGATGATGAAGAAGAAATAATGAGGAAAATAAAGAAGAGGACGTGGAAAATAGAAAGAGGAGGAGGATAAAAAGTAGAAGTGGAGGAAGAATAGTAGAAGAGAAGAGGAGGAGGAGAAGAAGAAGAAGAAGAAGAAGAAGAAGAAGAAGAAGAAAAAGAAGAAGAAGAAGAAGAAGAGGAGGAGGAGGAGGAGGAAGAGGAGGAGGAGGAGGAGGAGAAAACAATGATGACAGAGAAAGTACAGCTGCCATGACCTTTGCCTTGCCTGTGTCCAATGTACATTTCATCTTGGTTATTGCTTGTAGTTCCCTCAGTACTCCCAGGATTGATTACTGAGCACAGAGTAGGATGGAGCGTGCCACCCCCCCAAAAAAAAAATCAAAAAATGACTAGATTTAATACTGTGAAATGTATTTCTTATATATTTCTTTTGTGACTGAGAACTCACATTCTATGTCTTAGTAGCTAGTTAGATACTATAACTTGCCAGCAATCTTGGAAATTAAGAAGGTGGATAGAAACAAAGCACTTAATTATCAAGTGGTAAACTAATAAACTAAAGATAGCTAATTTTAGATAATTGTTTGCACTATCTTTATATGGAGTTTGATTCGCTGTGAGGAAAATATTTGAAATATTGGAGAATGCTCATGCATACTTGTTATTGCAATAGCAATTTTTCTTTAAATAAATAAATCTAGTCTCTAAGAACTTTATTTAGAAAAAAAGAATGGGGATTATTTATGAATTGAAGAATTTATGATTTGTTTTTATTTTTTCTTCAACAATAGATACAAAATCTAAGTATTTAATACTGCCACCAAAATGACTTGGAAATATTATGTGAAAGAGTAATATTTATGTGAAGAATGGAGGGAATTTTATGCAGTTTAGGATAAAAATTAATACATATTAATGAGATGTTTGATAGTCAGTAAAGATAGTGATGAATACAAAAGAAGCCTGCAGAAGATAAACAAATGAGAGAAAGTAGATAGCAAATTGCAAACATAAGAGGCATGGTTACAGATAATAAAGCAAGACTATTCAAAGCTGCCTGCTCAGGAAATTCCAATTTAAAAGGTGCAAATGAGTACTATTTTCCATAACCTATATGAAGACTACAGATCTGGAGCAGTTGTAATAGCAGGCAGGATGCTCATCCTCCATGTAGCTGACTCAGGTTTGATCTCAAGTACAATATATGGTACCCTAAAACCTACCATAAGGATCCCCATGCACAGAGCCAGAAGTAATCCCTGAGCACAGCTGGGTTTGGTTTAAAAAATTGTTAATGAACTCTATATTCAAAATAATACTTAAAAGATAAAAAAATAAATTATGAGGAAGGCTTTTAAATTTCGAATCATTTTCTTTAAAATATATGTGTGTTTTAGCGACTATTAGAATCACTAGTTAGAGACCAAATAGTATAGCTGCCAGGTTGCACCCTGCTCACTTGGGTTCAATATCTGGTTATTATATAGTAGCAAGAGCACTGCTATGATTGCTCCCTGAGCATAGAGCTTGGATAGAGTGCCTTGAGCACTGCCAGATGTGTCTCCTAAATAAGAACACTAGTAAGCAAAATAGAATACCCTTGCTATATTATTTTTTATTTTATTTTTTAGTTTTGGGTCACACCCGGCAGTGTTCAGGGGTTACTCCTGGCTCTGCACTCAGATCACCCCCGGTAGGCACTGGGATGCCGGGATTCTAACCACCGTCCTTCTGATATAAGGCAAATGCCCTACCTCCATACTATCTCTCTGGCCCCCTTTGGTACATTATTGACCCCATTAATCAACCCAAGCAATTCCAAAAGCACATTGTAATCTTCTTAACCACAATTCTTAATATTGATCTTGTCTTTTGTATTTTAAAATATGTCTCCTTTGTATCCAGTATGCATTCACATATAGAAATTGAGGTATTAAAACCTTATTTCCCAAGATGCGGCGTTTAAACTTTTTATGTCAGAATCATCCTACTTTTTGTTCAATTACCAACTGAAAGTAAAATATTTATATATATGTGTGTGTGTGTATATGTGCATATATGTGTGTATATATATTTACATATATATATCAGTTTTGGGGTCGCAGTCAGTGACACTCAGGGGCTACTTCTGGCTCTGCGCTCAGACAGTGCTCCTGGCTTGGGGAACTATATGGGATGCCAGGAATCGAACCCAGGTCTATTTTGGGTCAGCTTTGTATAAGTCAAATGCTCTCCTGCTGTGCTATAACTCAGGCCTCTGAACTTTAAATGTTTTGAATAAAAATATATGATGGTGGGGCCGGAGAGATAGCATGAAGATAAGGCGTTTGCCTTTCATGTGAAGGGTGGTGGTTTGAATTCTGGCATCTCATATGATCCCCTGAGCTTGCCAGGAGCTATTTCTGAGTGTAGAGCCAGGAGTAACTCCTGAGCACTGCCGGGTGTGATCCAAAAAAGCAAACAACCCCCCCACCAAAAAAACAAAACCAAAAACAAAAAAAAAGAATATATGATGGTGTATTTAGTTCTAAGAATACAAAAAAAAAATCACCACAAAATTAACCAAATAATTACATTATTGAATCTTTTGTAAAAAGTCTTTTTATTTCTCTGAATAAAATATATTTTTAATCATAAAAATATACTAGACATTTTGTGTTAATAGTCTCACAAATGTAAAAAGCCATTTTGTTGTTATATAATGTGCATTCACATTGTTTTATTTAATTTTCTCAAAGTATATTCTAAGAGGACAGAGAGATACCATCTCTAATCTTTTATTGCCTATGTTTACCTTATGAACCCTCAACCTGGAGGATGTAGCCAACAACACAGTTCTTTCATTACATTCCAAGCTGAGAACCATGATGAGAAGAACAAGTTATAGATGTTCTTTTTTTTGACCTTTGATTTTGCAGAAACTCTCATCCAGAATGAATTTCCTGAGTATTTGTGGTTGTTTTACTCCACTCTGAATTCACCTATAAATTAATAGTGATATCCAAGGTTTGTAAATCAAAGCCATTAGGACACTCATCACCCACTCCCAGAAATATCTAAAGAAGGAGCCTACAAATCTGTCTATTCAAACTATGAAGAATAAAAGTACCTCATCTAGTTCCTTACTCACACAGAGTAATATTACACCAATAAAAGCAGATCAATCTTCTTGCCCCTATTTGAATAGATGCTGAAGTTATGTTAAGAGCAAGAGAACAAACATCAGGAACCGAGTTGTAAAAATTGTATCCTGCTTTCTGTTTTATAATTATAATTTAAATTCAATAGTAATTAGTGTTTAAGTATACAGATTCAGTACATCCTAGTAAATGTATACATATAAGTAATTTTCTAGGTGATCAGCAGTTAAGTTGTTTGAATAAATATTCTTGTATTGCTTTGATTTGTATGCTTTCTCTGTATTTTCATAATGCTTTTATAAAAGACCATAAGAATAAGCAGAAATTGGCTCAATTTATCAGAATAAAAGGAAATTTACAAAATGCCCATAACTAACACTGCCTTTAAATAATTCTTAGTTATTATCTTCTTAACTCATCCTAGGTAAACATTTCTAAGTTCTGGGCATAGCCTTGCCTTTCCTGTAAATGTCATATAATACATAAAAGGTTCTTGGACTTGGCCAAATTTAGGATGAAATATGCTACACATAATTCCTAAAGTGCTGGCTGTTTCATATCTACATGCCTAAATCATTTTATTATCCGCTTAATAGCAGAACAAATTAGTCATCCTCTCTGATTCTGGTGCACATTATGCTGAGACATGCCCACCCTAATATGCTTTCTGATAAAGTAAATGCTCACTCTGTCAGAGCACAAATCTTATTTGGGCTCCATGAAAGTCGAGGGAGAGAGAGCTGAGTCTGCAGTAGGATTGCTTACTCGAGGAGAACTGAGATTTATTAGCTGACTTCATTAAATATATGGAAGACCCCAGCACTCAAGGTTATAAAATTAGGATGCAAACATGAAACTTCAGTACAAAATGAAACAGGTAGCAAGCACAAGAAAGATAGATCTTTGAGCTTTAGACAAATTGGAGAAGCGAGCTTGTATTAAAGTAGCTGCTTCATACCTAAATGAAAAGGTATGCTTACCAGCTATTTTCTTCATTCGGTATTCTATAGATATACTATTTGTAACAGTACTAATTAAATTTTAAAGAAATAAATATCTGGGAAAGATGGAATGAAAAAATGTTTTTTAAAAATAAAAATTATTTTATTTTCAAAACTTTATTTAGAATGTTATTTAAAGTAATAATCAATATCTTATTTTTCTATGCAAGTTTTAGTGACAATGATTTTTCTATTTTAAATAAATTGATGCATGCTACATAATCATGCTTATAATATAGAGTGGCTTCTGTTACTTTGAAAATAAAATTTCAATCAATAGATTCATCATATGTAGGTTGGCTTTCTCTTCAAGCCTGTGTTTCTTGAATTTGAATCTCACCTGCTTGACTTTTTGTCTCTGTTTTCTCTACTCCGGGAAAAAGTTTGTTTCCTCTATTTCTCTCTCCTCTAAGTCTCCATTAAAATATCTAATTACATACAAACACTATGTAGGGAGATGAAACAATTGTACAATTTTTAATGTTTTTCAAGTATACTTTGTGGTATTATTTATGGATAGGAGAATATGTTTTATTATTTTTGAGATAAAACCATATATCCTATTATCTAACACTCTTATTTTAAGTTCTCTTAATAGTTCTTTATATATATATAAATATATATATATATATTTCTGCCATTTTCCTGTCATGTAGTTTGTAAAATTTATTTGCTTTTGATTTGAAAAATGTTTAAAGTGCAGTTAAGAAATAGGACAATCCGAATCTAGAGTATCTTAGAGTAGCTAGAATATCTTGGACTTTAATAGATATAATACCTGTGTATAAAATAAGTAAAGTACTTTCCAAAGAATGTGCTCCAATAGTTAATTTTTTATATCCTGAATTGCTTTTCTTTCCATTATTTTTTTTCCAATTCAAGACAGCAGGTTAAAAAACAAGATTTGTGCTAGTATGTACTTAGCAGAGAATAGAAAAGTTTAAGGTTAATTGATAAGAACAGAAAACAATTACAAATTGCTTTAAGAGGAATTTATAGACAGTGCTGAATTTTTGTAAATAGCAAATGATAGCAGTCACATACAGCTTTCTTTCTTTAATTTACTGCTTCAGAATTTGTTCCCAAAATAAATATATATATAGTTTCATATATTATATTTTATTGTTTAGTATACTTCCATTTCAAATAGTGTTAGTAAAGGTTATATATTAAAAATGTAAAGTCAGTTTATAGAGATTGAATCTATGCTATATGTATTTTGTGAACAAAATTAGAACTTTCATCCACTTTGAGCAGTGTTGAAAGGCTTTACAATAATAATAATAATAATAATAATAATAATAATAATAATAATAATAATATATAGTGCCTGGAGTGGTGGCACAAGCGATATGGCGTTTGCTTGTGTGAGCTAGCCTAGAACAGACCTGGGTTTGATCCCCCGGCGTCCCATAAGGTTCCCCAAGCCAGGAGCGATTTCTGAGTGCAGAGCAAGGAGTAACCTATGAGCGTCACTGAATATGGCCCAAAAAAGGCAAAAAAAAAAATATAACAATAATAACATATAGAACTTCTCTATTGTTTTCTAAGCTAGAAGGAAATAGCTATTGGTAGGTAATAGAAAATTGTTAAGATAAAAGAATCCCAGATCCCAGGATATAGCAGCACAGGTAAGGCTCTTGTCTTGTTTGAGCTCATCCTTGGTATATTCATATAGTTCCCTGGGCACAACCAGTTTTAATTCCTAAATATCATGCCAGGAATAACCCTCAGCATTTCTGGATGTGGCCAACAATATTAAATAAAATGTTGAACGTCACAGTAGATCTAGAAAGTTAGAACATATCGGAAGATAGAACATATGTTCAATATCCGTGACAACCTGTATTTATTCTCTAGTGCTAGCCCCATGAGCACCTAGGTTCTACTGGTAGAGCCTTTGTAACTTTTTCTGTTTGTACCACACCTGGCAGTTCTCAAGGCTGCTTCCTGAGTCTGTACTCAGGAATCACTCCTGGAGGAATGTGGGGGAACCAAATTTGATCCACAGGGGTCAAATCTGGTTTGGAAGTACACAAGATAAACTGCCTACTCATTGTAACTTTGGACAACTTTTAATCTCTAAAAAAGTATTGAAACTATTTTTAAATAAATTATAAAACTGTAATATCATGAGTATTCTATTTGGAATGGGTCTTAGTGATCACCTAATATTGTTCCAAATTTATAGAAAAAGAACTAAAATCAGGGTCATAAATTGATTTGTTCATTGTTACTCAGTTGACCAGTCAGAGAGAAAGAATTTTGGTAGCTTCATAGCTTGTATAGATGTAAAAGTTTTATATAGTAGTTGATTTGTAGATCCCAAGGAATTTCAATAAGAAGCATCTGAACCCATGAATACATTTTATTGTATTTTTTAAGAAACAATTTTATTTTAAGAGAACTATACTCCACCCAAATTAGGTTCAAGAGCTGTCAACAATAAAATAATTCTATCAGCTATTTAAAGTGCAATTATTATTGTGAAGTACTTGGTAGTCTACGGATGTTTTTTTTTTTTTATCATACCAAAACATCTGGACACTTCAATCAACCGAATGTATTAACATTTTGTATACGGAATCTCAATAATGTAACACATTTAGAAATTTTGCATTTTAGCGACAGAAGTAAGTGCTATAAATGTCTGAAATCATCAAAGTTCTAATACAGTAAAGACATTGTTTAGAATTTTAAAAAACAGGACCTGTGAGAAATCACAAGGGTCAGAAGAGTATATTTTACATGTGTGGGACCATGTTTCGGTTTTTAACTCTGCGTGGTCCCCCAAGCCCGATTAGATGTAGCACTAGAGGTGTAACAATAGTTTCTAGCACCTTTGAACCCAAGAAAGGCTGCATAATTGGGCCCAACCATAGAACTTTCTGGCCACGTAGTGCTGGGAGTGACCTTTGGGAAAACTAAGCACTGCTATTGAGGTCCCTCAAAATGGTGCTATTATGCATATTATCTATACATTTCACTCTGATGTGCAAGTCCAAGAACATGAAAACACCAAGACATTTCATTTATGCTTATTTTCACTAGTCAAGATTTGGAAACAACCCAAGTGCCCAAGGACAAATGGGTGAGTAAAGAACTATCAGACATACACAATGTAATACTTCTCAGTTGTAAGAAAGATGAAGTATTGCCTTTCATTACAATTAGTTTCTGGCCTCAAGGCTCTCAGAACTGATGCAGTAGACATTGAGAATACAGTGATTATTATCAGGTTATTCATATTATATATGAAAGAAATGAAATATAATTTCTAGCTTATTTTGTTGTTTTCCATATCTTTAATCATGTTCCACCCATTACATCTTACTGGCCCATTAAACAAAATTTGATCATATTGATCAAACTCTTCAGAAAATTCTATCTGTTTAGAGTAAGCACCAGTACCTTATTCCTCAGGGCATTATACTTCCAAAGATTACAAATGTGGGTAAAGTTTTTTGTTATTTTGCATCTACCTTAGCTAAAAATTATAAATTTAAAAGGATAAAATTTAGAGGTCTGACCTTCTGCATAAACCCTTAGATGTTTCATTTTCTATTCAGATAATAAAACGAAAGGTGGTGACAGGAGGGGCCTATTTATTGAGCCCAGCTATAATATTTTCTATTTAATATGTTTGCACCCAGTGGAATATGAACACAGATATAAAATATGTATACTTGCATTTATATGTGAATACACATACATATAATTTGACTTTTAAACAAAAAAGGTAAACAAGTATTTATACACTGTATCTGTAATGCCATGTCCCATTTAATTATTTTTCTACCTCTTAAATTGATTAAAATTTATACAGTCAGATATTCTGAATATTTCACTTATATTAAATTAGTTGATTATTACTTATTAAAACTTTAATAAATAAGCAAATAATTTAATATTAGTGAAAATATTTAGAATAATATATTAAATAAAATTATACTTATATCATTTGTTTTGTTTTTGTTTTTGTTTTTTGAGGCCACACCCAGTGGTGCTCAGGGGTTACTCCTGCTTATGCGCTCAGAAATCGCTCCTGGCTTGGGGGACCATATGGGATGCCTGGGGATGGAACTGAGTTCTGTCCTAGGTTACCTGCATGCAAGGTAAATGCCCTACCAATTGCACCACAGCTCCAGCCCCTATATTATTTGTTGTACACTAAATGTTTACCATTAAGTAGTAGCAATTAATATATTAATTTATTTGTAACAACAAAATTTTAAATTATGAAAACATCTAAAATGTATTATTAAAATATATTTGCTTCAGTGCAAAATGAATAAATATGGAATTTTGGTCAGTTGATCACAGATAATTCAGTGATAGTAATTTAAACTATATATTTAGCATTTGGAAAGGTTATAATGCAGGCAATTAAAATTTAGTTTCAGTGCATATTGCTGTGAATTTTTCAAAGTAAAACAATATCATATAATGAAGTGCTATGGTGATTTCAAAGAGTGAAAGAAATGGCAAATTTTGTATCCTGAGATTCTGTGTCTTTGTGTATGTGTGTCTGTGCCACATCCAGCTGTGCTCGAAATTTACTTCTGGTTCAGTGGTCAGTAATCACTCTTGAGATGCCTTTGAACAAAATGCAATTCTAGAGATCAAACTTTGATGAGCAGCATGCAAAGCAATGCCCCACCTCTACTGTATTATTTCTATACCCAATGTATAGCCTTAAACTTTGAATTTTTACTAAGTATTCATCAAGGTCTCTTGTATTTAGATTCCAAGCAATACCTTTAAAATAAAAAATGGAATGCCATTTACATTTTAGTATCTAAAAATATATAAAGAACCCTTAGCTATTTAAATTGGTGATAAAAATAAATAATATGATCTTTAAAATGTGTGAGGCTCATGATAATTTTGAAATTCTTCTAGCATTTACTCAAGCAAACTTTTCAAAGACTGCTGTTTTGCCTGATATTTAGTTTAGTTTTACTGGAATCAAATTTTAATGCTGAGATAGGAAGACAAACAAACAAAGTTCATATAGAAAAAGAAGCCTAATAAAGGACCAATAGTACACAGCAAGAGAAAGCAGAAAATATTTGCAGGATAGTGAGCAGCAAGAAAGATACAAATTATGATTAGTTGGGAGATTTGGAAATTTAGCTAATGAAACAGAAACTGTCCCTTCTTTGATGTGAACCCTCTCTCAACAGTGTCTTCCCAGCTTCAGATATTTCACTGGAATTGCTTAAGACTTCTACGCTAACTGCATTTAAGTTTCTTTCTTTTTATTTTTAATTTACCTAATTAAACTTTAGTCATATCTTGCAGGTTTATAAACCAAGGAATCTTCTAGACAAGTTTGTATATGTAAATCTCAATTTTAATTTTAGGGACAGTTTACAGTAAATTCCAGCATAAAACATTCTTTTGAGGACAGGAGGTGCTTGCCTTGACGCTGCCGACCTTGATCAGTCTTCGGCATCCCATATGGTCCCCTGAGCCTGTCAGGAGTGATTCCTGAATGCAGAGCCAGAAGTAACCCATGAATTACTGGATGTGGCTCAGAAAAACGAAACAACAATAATAAAATTATTGTCAGAAAATTATTATTACTAATTTTCTGTCATAAAATCAACTACATCCAATTCTAAATATTTAAAATTAATATTAAATACCAATTGTGAAAAGTGTATTAAAGTACAGAAATTCATGCATTTAAACGTGCCTATTAAATGTAATCTCATTTGACAGACAGCATTGCCATCTTTGTGGAAAATTGTCTACAAAGTGTTAACATTGCAGAAAATAAAAAGAATAAAATGATTGTGAATCTTAAAATGCTTGGATACATTCAAATGTGTGTTGGTTATATGACTGAAGACATTTTTGTGTCTCTGAAAAAAAAGATGCTTGTTAGAATGTGAGATTCAAAGCAAAATTTTTCTTGAACATCCTTTCTTCCTGGATATTCCTTAGAGTAATCCCAGTCTACATGAATTTGCTTAGTATTTTACTATAGACTAGAGACTTAAAAATTGACATCGAGTGCTTTAAAAATGCAATAGAAAAAGTAAAGTAAAATCAATAATAGTGTGAGGAATGACTTGAGCAGCTTGTATTTTCACAGTGGTCATCAAAAAGTAATTTTATATCCAATAATTTGTATCGATTGTTTGTGAAACTGTAATGCATTATGCCATAAGCCTGGTTGTACAGTTATAAATATATGTACCATTTTGTTGGTCTTGTTTTCTTTTTTTTTCTTATTGAGTTTCATTTTCTCTAAAATGAATCTTATTTTGTAGAGGTTATATGTGGAGGTAAGATTCAGAAATCATGACCATTAATTCAAAACAGCTCCAACTATACAATAGCCACTTTTCTCACTGAGTCCTGAAAAACAAGAGCAATAATATATAAAAATATGTGAATATATATTTATATATAAATATTAAAAATACATAAAATGTTATGTAATTTAAAATAAAATTCTTTTGGAATCATTTATACTGTAATCCTTAATTACTGTGATTCCTTCTGGGATCCATATTAAAATGTTATCTTAAAAGCCTGATTGTGCCATATTAAACGCCAAAAGAATGCATTTTCTAGGACACTGAGATATATTTAGTATGAAATCTTCTAATATATCTAGAATTCCTGTCCTGGGTGTATGAGTTATTATTGCATCAACTTTGTGTTGCTCTTGTCTTTTGATTATAGATCTACTGATGAGTGGGAACTTTTTAATTTTCTTTTTTATTTATGCAATAAAAATACTTTCTGCAATGGGGATGCTACTCAAGAAGTTTAATTTATTTATTTAATCATGCCAAATTAAGACAGATCTTATAAGGGAAATCTCTTTTTTTATCTTCTCACATGAGCTGGAATTGAGAAAAGATCTTAAACCCAAGAGGACATTTGTTGATTACCATATTGGACACTAATGTTAATTTGGAGAGAGAAGTATAAAAATTCAGAAATACTATAGAATAGCAACAGCCGTAAATATGTTGTGAACTTCAAATAGAGACAATAACCCATGAGAATTTTTAATTAGCTTTCTACAGTATGTTTAAAAAAAGTCTTTATCTTTGGATTCAAAAGTCATATATCACAGAAATAACTTCTTTCTAGGGAATAAGAGGTGTTTGGAAGAATATGTTAACTCTAAAACTTCAAAATTTTAATCATATACACTATTACAGCATTTAACTGTCATTCTAACATTTAGATTGTCTGGTCTTGAGCTGTCTCTTTAACTTCCTTAAATCTAATTTTTATCATCTGAAAATTAACATGAGTAATACCTAGTTAAAATTGCTAAAAATTCACTTATTTAAAAAATCTCGAACTTTAGTGATTGATATCCTAGTTAGGTAGTCAGAATAGCACAGAAGTTCCCTGTTTAATACTTTTATAGTAATAATTATTACTGCAAATTAATTTTATTAAACTTAAGAAAAAATATATGTGAATTACAAATATAGAATAAAATATTAAGGGTGCCGGCAAGGTGGCACTAGAGGTAAGGTGTCTGCCTTGCAAGTGCTAGCCAAGGAAGGACCGCGGTTCGATCCCTTCCCCCCCCCACGTCCCATATGGTCTTCCCAAGCCAGGGGCAATTTCTGAGCGCTTAGCCAGGAGTAACCCCTGAGCATCAAATGGGTGTGCCCCCCCAAAAAAAGAATAAGATATTAAACTTGGAATTATAATGAGTCAAAATGACATTATAAACATTTCTTGTTGTAAAGAATTGTTTTTCAGATTTTCAAAATAGGTAATATTTTTGTATGAAAAATAACCAATGGGGCCAGAAAAATATTATTGTGGATAGAAAACTTACCTTCATGTGATTGATCTGTGTTCCATCTTTAGTACCATTTATTGCCCTTGAGTATCACCAGTAAAGATCCCTGAATGCAAAGCAAGGAGAAATCAATGAGCAATACTGGGTGTTGCCCCCAAAGCAATAAATAAATGCTAAATACATAAATAATGTGACTAGTGCAAACTCTATTGAAAGTAGTTGAAGGTCACTGTTGAAACTCTTTAAGAGAACAGAAAAAAATCTATTTGAGGTGGGGCGGATATCAACTACAAAGAGCCTAGAATGCATTTAAATTTGATGTGGTGGAATGAGATAAAACTTTTAGTGAACACAGAAAAACTAGCTATTAAAGTATGCTATTCATTGAAGTTCTAAAATTGTTTCATTAACATGTGCATTGATAATTTTATCCAATGTTGGAAACATACTTTTTCATCTAGTAGTGAATGTACTTTTTCATCTAGTATTGAATGTATTAATGTGTAAATTGTTAGTCTATCGGAGGTTATATTATTTTTATTTTACTCAAAAAGTATCACATTAAAATATATTATCTCAGGCTCAGTATCAGTGATTTCATATAGTTCATCCCTTTAATTTTCATAACTTCTGAGAATTCACATCAAAAGCAACATAAAAATATCTTTACGATATGTGCATTGTATATCACATCTCAATAATGACATGTTGTTGGTACTATCATGTTATCCCCTTTTCTATGGCTAATTTGCATTATTTTAATATTTAGAAAACTTATTTCACATCATTTGTTCTACTTGCAATTTGTAACTGTCCTTTTCCCCAAACAATGTTGATGCAACAAACTCCATGGTGTTAGAATTGATGTAATTGTGTACATTATAAAACACAAAGCAATCCAAATGAAAATTAAGAGAATTACTAGTCAACACTAGAATTATGTAAGACTCAAAAATGTCTAGAATTATGATAAATATAAGATTAGATTATCTGTATTTTTATCATAATTGTATCCAGTTCCTCCCATTTTCTAAGTTATAATCTCCTATACAAGAGATAGGGCCTTTGTGTCAATAAGTAAGTTTAAATTGAGTTATATTGAGGGAGCTATAATTCAATTGGACAAGATGTGCACAACACGTGATGATTCGAAACAGGCACTGAGAAAAGAAAGGTACAAAGACAGAGAAGTACATTAACCAACAAAACACCAAAGAGAAATGCATCAGATAAAACCAACCCTAAAAGCACCTTTGTTTTCAACTTTGGGCCTGCAAAAAATTGTCTCAAAATTAGTTTTCATTGGGCCCGGAGAGATAGCACAGCGGTGCTAGCCTTGCAAGCAGTCGATCCAGGACCTAAAGTGGTTGGTTCGAATCCCGGTGTCCCATATGGTCCCCTGTGCCTGCCAGGAGCTATTTCTGAGCAGACAGCCAGGAGTAACCCCTGAGCACCGCCGGGTGTGGCCCAAAAACAAACAAACAAACAAACAAACAAACAAAAAACCAAAAAAATAGTTTTCATTGCTTAAGCAACCAAATATAAGTGCTTTGTTTTATGTTTATTAGGTTTTTTTTTTTTTTTTTTTTTTTTGGGTGGTGATAGTTTTGGAGTCACACTTGTTGATTCTCAAGATTTTCTCCTGGCTCTTCACTTAAAAATCACTCCTAGCTCGGCCAGAGTGATAGCACAGCTATAGGGCGTTTGCCTTGTACGGGGCTTACCCAGGAATGACCATGGTTTGGTTCCCTGGCATCCCATATGGTCCCCCAAGCCAGGAGTGATTTCTGAGCGCAGAGATAGGAGTAACCCCTGAGTGTCACAGGATGAGACAAAAAAAAAACAAAAAACAAAAACCAAAAAAAACAAAGAAACAAAAATCTCTCCTCGCAGGCTCTGGGAACCATATGGGATTATGAGAATTGAGCCTGAGACAACCACTAGAAAGTAAGGCAAACACCACACCTACTGTACTATCACTGCACCCTCAAAATTATGGTTTTAAAGCAGCTAGAGATACTAATGCCCCCACCTTCTAAGCTAACAAGCTATTATCATAATAGTGTTTCATAAATAATGGCAGAAGCCAGATTCTTGAGTCAGAGAAAAAACTTTTATGACTCACTATAATAACAATAAAAACAATATCAGTATATTATCTTGTGCTGGTTCTCTAAATTCCATTTCCCAAAAGATGAGATAAAGAAAGCCAAGTTATTTCTACACATGTATGAGTTGTGCAATAACAGAGGAACCTTGAACTAACAGAAATAGACTAAGTGAGGACACCTTTACGTATGCACACCTTCCCTTTGCTTTGGAGGATATAATTAAACCTGCCCTTTCTTCCACAGAGAGACACCATTTCTATTTCTATCTCCCAAGTCTATTCACTGACATTCAAATATACTTTAAAAGATAATCATAGAACAAATGCAATCAAGCTCTCTATTAGCAAGATATATAAAAAGGATCTAAGGGAGAATTGTCTCCCAATACAGAGTAGTTCTTGTAAAGAAAAAAATAGTGTCTTACAAAAGACTTCAAAAAAATGTTTTAACGGAGAATCAGAGTCTTATATAATGTGAAACTAGCAAATCTTTGTGTTTATGTGATTTATCACAACAAAATAATTATTAGTATATAAGTTGGCCTCTTAAATTAAAATGCTTCTTCCCAATACAAAATCAGGGGCAATACAACCAAATTCTTGGGTGAAAGTTATTGTTAAATTCAACATGAGTCTCTTGTTTAGATAAGTTAAGAGAGAACAGTAATGAAGAAACAGAACTTTAACCGAAGTTTAAAGCTTTAAAATGGAGTCTTGATACAGTTGTGTTTTATTAGCTTCCATTAGGCACAGTTATTACTCATCAGTTTCTATGATCTAGAGTCAGTTACAATTTGTAGGATTTCTTTCTCTTCCCATTCTCCAAGGATAGTTTTTCCAAAAATGTATTAAATATATTAATTTAGTTCCTCTCCAAGGCTTGAATTATACTTGTCCTGAGTATAAGGATTTTTTTCGGGCCACACCTATTTGATGCTCAGGGGTTACTCCTGGATATGCACTCAGAAATTGCCCCTGGCTTGGGGGGACCATATGGACGCCGAGGGATCTAACTGCAGTCCTTCCTTGGCTAGCACTTGCAAAGCAGACACCTTACCTCTAGCGCCACCTTGCCGGCCCCGCGTATAAGAACTTTTAATAGGAAATAATGTTCTCTACATTTTATTTAATCCTGAAATGATGCATATCGGAATCCAAAAATATTGAGTAAAGTGGTTTAAAACTCTTAAATGATCACTATAACAAAATACAATGGTAATTTTACTGTTTTTATTATAACTCAAAATGATAACACTAGTAATTTGTTTTGAACTTATACTCTTATTTAATCATAACAGTGGAGAAGCCATATATTTACTGAGCTAAATTTTTTAAAAAAAATCTGGCTTTTATACAAAGTATAATCGATGGTTACAAAATGATAAAAGAGGGGCTGGGAAGGTGGCGCTAGAGGTAAGGTGTCTGCCTTGCAAGCGCTAGCATAGGACAGACAGCTGTTCAGTCCCCTGGCGTCCCATATGGTCCCCCCAAGCCAGGAGTGATTTCTGAGTGCTTAGCATGGAGTAACCCCTGAGCATCAAACGTGTGTGGCCCAAAAACCAAAGAGAGAGAGAGAGAGAGAGAGAGAGAGAGAGAGAGAGAGAGAGAGAGAGAGAGAGAGAGAGAGAGAGAGAGAATGATAAAAGAAACATTAGAAAATGATGGCATTAGGCTTTTTAAAATGGGACTTTCAAAAGTTTTGACAGTTCATTTTCAAATGTATTAATTGTATTTATTATAAAACCCTCTAAGTTTGTTTGTTGTTTGGTTTTTGTTTTTGGGCCACACCCGGTGACTCTCAAGGGTTACTCCTGGCCTTGCACTCAGAAATAGCCCCTGGTTTGGGTGACCATATGGGATGCCAGGGAAATCAAACCTTGGTTTGTGCTAGGCTAGCGCAGGCAAGGCAGACACCTTACCACTCTGGGCCACTGCTCTGTCCCCCTAGTTTGTTCTTGGTGTGTGTATGTGTGTGGCAAGGGATCTATACCCGGTATTATTCAGGACTTGCTCCTGCCTTTGCACTCAAGGATCATTCCTAGCATGGATCAGGGAACAGATGGACTGCCAGAAATCAAAAATAAAGGTAGGCCAGGCCCAAGGTAAATTCCTTACCTGCTCTACTGTCTCTCCAGCCACATTCTCTGAGTTTTCATTGTGTAATCTTGTTAACCTTGTTACTCTTGTTACTCTTACTTTTAGGTATGTTTTTTTGGGTATGCTCAAAAAAATAAGTAAAAAAAAAAGGAACTCATGATGAGTAATAATTTTATTTCAATAAGCTTCTCTGAATGCACAAATATTTCGTGACTATAATTTTTAAATATTCAAATAGGTGACAAAATAAAAAAGGCAATAAGTTTAATTGATTATTCCTTGTAATGTTTACTTTTAAATATGCATAATTTACCAAAATTTAAATCTTAACCATCATGTATTAAAATGTTAAGTAGGAGCCGGATCACTGGCACAAGAAGTAGAGTATTTGCTTTGCATGTGGCTAACCTAGGACAGACTGAGATTTGATCCCCCAATGTCCCATATGGTCCCCCAAGTCAGGAGCGATTTCTGAGCACATAGCTAGGAATAAACCCTGAGTGTCACAGGGTGTGGCCCAAAATAAAAAAAATGTTAAGAAAATTTTATATTAGATCATTTTAAAAGATTGAAGTTTCATCAAGGACAATAGTTTGTTGCAAACATATTCATTAAGAAAATTTTATTAATATCTTTAAAAAGTTTTAAAAAAACAAGTGAAATTTAATTTCTTGTAAAAAGAAAAACAAATCCTATGTTTTAAAAGTTTTTTTTTTTTTTTGTCTCAGAAAGACTACTGCTTTCTTTCCCAAGACTGCCGTATGCTACCCAATCTACTGAGCAAACATTGCTTTTGAATTTTGGATTCCTGCACAAACCCCCCTAGTAAGGAGTTAATATTTTGACTTGCCTCCGAAATGAGAGGACTATATAGAAAGTTTTCTAGAGGTAAGCAGTCAATAATTTAGCTCTACAACATTTCATTTTTTCATATAGCTTAGGGAAAATATGTTAGACATCTACACTGAATTTACTTATTCTGGAGTAAGTTGGCTGCTCCCTAGCCACACTACACTGTGTAACATTAACTTAGTTCTAGTTCTAGTCATCTACTCTGTTTAAAACTGTCTTATGGAATCCCAGTACTCCTGGAGTAGTGCAGTGTCAAATGACAGAAAATTCTTGGGACTCTGATACCAAACTCTAAATATTTAGAAAAAAAAATCAGGTAGGGATAGCTTCAATAAGAAAGGACAGAAGAAAATAATCTTCCATTTTCTGTAAGAAACATGCTTTCTGGGCCAGGGTGAGCTCAAGTGGCATAAGAATGCTATAGCCCCAAACTGCAACATTCATGAGGAAGCAGTGTGGAACCACACACACCCCCTAATCCACTCTTCATGAGTGAAGATAACAACTCAGAAAACACAATTAGTTTCACCACTTATTTAAGATCTTAGAGTGGCAAAATCGGTTAAAACACTGCATCCCACTCTCTGCTGCCTGGAAGAAACACATTTGAACAGTCAGGGCAAACACAACTCAAAGTTAAAGGTTGGAAAACAATATCTAAAACAAATGGTTCTTTTAAAAGTGTTATGATGAACATTATTATATCAGCTAGCATAGACTTCAAGCTAGAAAAGTTTTTAGGAGATGAAGGTGATTTAAATTTTTATACATCACAATCCTAACCATATTTGCATCCAATAAAGGCCATCAAAATAGTTAAAAAAAACTGCTAATAGACCTGAAGGATGATATCAATTGCAACACATAGTAGTTAGAGACTTTAACACTGCTTTATCACATTTGGGCATATCAACTAGAAGAAAACTCAATAAGGAACACTGGTTTTAAAGAAATAAATGTAGTTAGCAGATGTGCTAGCTTTTTATTCCTCAGAAATCTAATACATATCCTCCTCCAGTTCACATGAGATATTTTACAAGACATACCAACTACTTAGTCATAAAAAACAAACATCTATAAAATGAAAAGGATAGAAATTGTACAAATATTCTCTCAAACCATGATCTATTGAAAATAGAAAAATAATCACAAACAGAAGTGGGGAACAAACTAAAGCACTTTAAAAATCAGCAAATCACTACAAAACAATCAGTGGGTCTAAGAGAAAATAAAAATATTTCTGTAAGAAAAACTGGTCTATAACAACACTGATTCCTAGACTCAATAAAAAAATGAAGTTACCATAAAGAGAGCTACCTTTATAGAAAAACTGAATAAATGTGTCTCTGGTGGCAGGATAGTACTAGAAATTCTGTAGCTGTAGTGTTGAGGTCATATATGCATGAAGATTGTAAAGCTGAAACTTTTAATTCCCATAATATTTATAATTAAATTATATTTATAATTTCAAATTATAAATAAACAATGAGGACAATTAAGAGAAAAAATAGTGCAGCCTACAAAAAGTACAAAGTACTAACACTAGATGATTGTTTACAATATAAAGCTAACATGAAAATTATAGTGTGTCATCACTTTAATTTATAGCTAAAAAGGGGTTTATTAGATTAACAAAATTTTCAGTGTTCTAAGCATGCTCATGAGTAACCACAAAAACATATTCAGTATTAACTTTGAGATTTTAAATATATGTTAACTTGTTCAAATGTGGAATCAATGAATAATATGGGTTCTATGTATATTCTTTATAGGAAAATATAAAGTATTTGAAGTCATATACCCAGTTTAATAAAAATAATCCTATATTTTTCTTTTCTAATTTAGAAACACTGATTTACAATACTGTTGATACCAGAGTTCCATATATACATTATTTCAATTCACGCCAACCACCAGTTTCAGTGTCCTTCCACAAGTGTCTTAAGATTCCTTCCTGTATGTTACCTACCCTACATCCTTAGAAAACTTTTTATTTTTATATAATTGATATAGTTTGAGTAACATATTTATAAATATGATAACACAATTATGACTCACATTACCATGACCAAAGATCAGAAAGCATCATCAATTTTTCTATCCTGTATCCAGTTTAACTCATAATTATCCCCTAACCTCAACCCCCTTTATTTTTCATCCTCAGTTTCTAATATAACCTCAAAAGTTTTCCATAATTTTGTATATTACAATTTGTTTGTTCTCTACATATTACAGATGAGTATGATTGTCCACCATTTCCCTTCTCTGACATTCTTTGCAAAAAATGGTATTTTTCAGTACCAGTGAGGTTTGCAACAAGCTTCATGTCTCTACCTTTTCTTATTATTGTATAGTATTACATTATAAAGATGTACTGTAATATTTTTGAGCATTCATCTATCATTAAATTTTTGGTTTTTCTCTATGTCCTGTCTACTGTATTCAGTTCTTCCACAATGAACATAGATATGCCTCTATATTTAAAAATTAATGTTTTGTATCAAGAGAGTATTTGCCAAGAAATAAACTTGCTGGGTCAAATGGAAACTCTAAACTTACATTTTAAAGTATCTACATGCTGTTTTTTGTAGAGACTGAATCAAACATTTGCACTAGTAATGAATGAGGGCTCTGTGAACTAAAGTTTTGTTCATCACTTCCCATTAATGCTTGTTATTTCCAGTGTTTTTACACATAATATTCTCACTTTCAAGAGGTATTCAAAAATCATTTTGATATGTATTTATTTGTTGATTATGGGATCACGGCCAATGGTACTCAGGTCACACACCTGGCTCTACACTTTTGGCTCAGAAAACTATGTAATATTCTGGTAATCAAATCTGGGTCTGCTTCATTCAAGGCAAATGTATTCACTGTAATATCACTCTGGACCTTATTTATTTAATAATAAGCATCAATAAACATAATTTAAATGCCTATTTTCTGATGTTATATACTCCACATAAAGTGTCTATCTCTTCTCCCCATTGTGATAAAAAATAAAAAGTTCTAAAGACATTGCCACTGCAATGTTGTGTTTGAGTCACATGTGTGGAGCACGTGGGTAGGAATTCCAGCCTCGCCCAACTCTTGATATTTGTGAGATCAAATGCAGTTTAACTATCTCACTCTCCATTTAGTTTCTGTCCTGGCTATGGAATCCAGGGTCTCGCATTTATAAGCAATTGCTCAGTTCCCTTGTTGGAGGCACTTGAAGTGATAACAGCGATGAGGATAATAACTCCATGTGTTGGGTTTTACTCTATGAAGTCAGATAAATAAGCTAATTTACCTCACAACATACCCAATAAAGTGGCTGCTAGTCTACTCCCCGTTTTTTCTCTACTCCTTACTCTTTGGGATGTGGGATCAGAATGCAGGAATCCTGGAGATCCTTTCTGTTGATTCATTTCAATTTACTCTGGGGCTGGGGAATAGTCTGGAACAGTCTCATGACATTCATGTGCCTTAGCCATCTCGGTCTCTCTATCTCTGTCTCTCTCTCTTTCCCCCATTGCCCCCATTCTACTTCTTTCAAGATAAAATCTTTAAGACACATAGAGGGTAAAGCACTTGCCTATGATCCCACAGATAAGCAGTGCCAGTAGTGAGACCTGAATGCACCATCACAGTCCCACAACTCAGGGATAACTGCTGGGTCCTTCTGACTCAGAAGAAGAGGACTAGGGTCTCCCTGTCACACTGACCTGCACCCAAATCGTAGCCTCCCTCACTCTTAGTCCTGTCTTCCCAGGACTGCCAGGGATGAACCCAGAAAGTATGAGTCTGTCATGCTTGGTCAGCATGTGTGCTCTCAAGGATAATAAGAGCTGGGCAAGCACATTTCTGTCACAGATTCTAAGAGGGAATCAGGCTAAGGACAATTTCTCAACAAAGATCCCAGATCCCTTGGGATCCAGCTGCTCACAGCATTTGGCAAAATGAGGTAGTGGTGAAGGTCTTTGAAGGGATCTTGGAAAGGCCTTCGGATGTGGGATAGATCTGCTGAAGGTCTGGTCAGCACCCACTCACAAGAAGGCCAAGGGCAAAGGGGGTGAGCACAGCTACAGCCATCAGAGATGGGTACTTGAAACCTCCACAGTCACTTCTGGAAAGGCCTGGGTGAGACCAGGAGATGAAACAGGAAAGGTCAGAGTGAAGCACAGGGTTTAAGGCAAGCAGAATAGTGGGGGTTTGGAGGGCAACAGAGAAGTGGAAGCAGTTAGGGCTGCAGCCAGTGGGCCAAGGGATTAGAGAGGTGCTTTGGGGGAACTTTTGGGATTAAAGATGCAGGTGCTAAGGGTCTTCTCCTGGTTTGGAAGTCAAGACTGAGGCTATCTGCAAGAGATCTCCGAAAACAGGAGTCGTGATCTATGCAGAAGACAGAATGGTTTAGTGCATGAAATGGGTTCTGAACCCCATTTTGGGTGGGATCCAGTGCAAGAGGGTCAGGGTGGCGGTGGAAGGAGAGTCTTTCAGGGCCCTCTAGGCACTGTGACTCAAGGGCAGCTAAAAATTCAGCCTCATTATGCTATCAGGACTCTGGGGTTCTGGATTTCTCTCTGGCCAATGGGCTTGGAGGTATTGGGCCCCATGCCCACGAGCCCCCCCCTATAAAGCCCGTGGTCCTGCCTCTGTGGTGGCTGGCCTCTTGCAGTGAACTAGTTTATTGAGTATTACTAGAAGAAGCAAGATATTGGTCTATTACTCTCCCTTACCTTTGGAGATAGAGCTAAAACTCAGCAGATATGAGTAAGCAATTCATCATAAGAACTTCTAACGCCTCAACTGCCAGTCTTCCCGGCCGTTGTTGTCCTGTAGTCATTCTTTGTGGCCTGAGGTCAGGGAATGAGCCCCTCAGCCCACTTCATCCCTGGCCTGAGTCTTCAGGCGTTCCCTCCCTGAAGCCTTCTCCAAGGACTTCATGGTACTCTATGTTGGTGCCCCCCTCCCCTCTCCGGGACTAGTCTAACTAGATTAGTTACTTGTTACTAGTCTAACAAGTAAGGCACTAGCTTTGCATGTGGACTATCTGAATTCGCTCCAAGGCACCTGATATGGTCCCAGCACGTCCAGAAGTGATCCCTAACTACAGAGTTTAGAGAAAGCCCTGAGCATCGCTGGGTGTGGCCCACAAAACCACCGACCCAATATAAATACCAAGTGCTAAATTTCTTTGGGTTGCAGAGAACTTGCAGAGGAAAAGGGAAGGGTATTCTTACAAATTTGATGGGAGAAGATGGAGTTTACTGAGCCACAGATGAACAGGACACACTCTGTTCTCATTTCACAAACCACCTGGAAACTCAGGCCTCCATGGTTGTCTCAATAGTCAAGGCCTGAGACAAGCAAGAGATCTTGGGGGTGTGGGATGCCCTAACAATATCCCAGATTCTCAGGTGAAGGGTGGGATTGCTTTCAAGGAACAAGGACCTTGAAGCTGAGGTGCAGTGCTCAGAGCCCACACAGCAGGTATTGAAGATGGGCTGCCCTTGGGTGGGGATGAATGCCAAGGGGTGTGAAGTTGGTCCTACACAAAAGCCTTTGTAGGGAATTGTGTACAGGGTATTCCTTGAGATTTAGGGAGCTGAGAGGATTTGGGAATACCTGCCAACCCTCTGGCTTTGTGGAACTTAACTGACTTTTGTGTATCTTTACTTCTTAGAATATTGGAAGAGAGACTCTGCCAACATTGTCCAAACCTTCCAACATTGACATCTTTGCTGAGGGACCAGTTTCTATGGGATATATTTGTACAATGACACCAAAAGTTAATGGGCTTGTTTCTGTGGTACCATAGGCACCAGGTCCTCTGTGGAGGAGGGTAGACAGAGAAAGCTGTGGAGAGACTAAGGCAGATTCCTGTGAAGGAGAGAAGAGGCCCAAAGATCAGATTCAGGTGTGTTTAGTGAGTAACTCTGAGTGCAATGGTGAGTGGAATAAATGAGAAAATTTCTTAAGCCTGGATCCTGGTTGTCCAGACTCAGGAAGAAGGATGTGGGTGGGAAGTTTGAGGGTGGGGAAGAAGAACCCACAGAAGTTGATCCAAGTGTTTTCCAGTGGAAAGGGCCAAGCAGGGGAGTCCAGGCCATGGGCCAATGTGGGTCATCACCGAGGGACACAGCATTTTCTGCCTTTTATTCCAGTCAAGCCCAGCTCTGAGAGAAAGAGAAACATTAGCTCTACTGAGAAATATTGATTCAAGTGCTCCTTGACAGCCTGATTCCTATATGTGACTCACAAACATGCAGAATCCCATCCCCAATTGCTCCACAGCAAGGCTGGAGCTCCTCATTGGAAAAAAAAAACCTGTAAGAAAATCAAGCTCCCTGGTTGAGGTGGAGGTAAGATCTCACTGCAAAGACAGCCCCAAAACCCCTAAATTTTTATACTGTATATCTATGGTTTCCTACCCCACCTTGAACCACTGTGTATGTGTATAAAAAACATGTTAAGGGGCTGGAGGTGATAGTACAGCAGGCTAGGAATTTGGCTTCATGTGACTGATGTGGTTATGTTCCTAGCTATTCCACCTGGTCTCTCAGGCCAAAAATGAGTGGCCCTTGGTCAGGCTTCCTGTCCTTTCCCTGACCTGATTGGAATGCACTTCGTAGAATTCAGCCTGGCCTCCCCAAGTCTCCAGCAACTCTCCTTTCTCCTGGTTCCTGTCTCAAAGCTGTGATCATGGTGTCATTCCACCATCTCTAACCTTCTGTCAGAGTTGTGCCACCAGAAGCAAGCTTGGGATGAGGGTAGAGCCCCCCTGGTCAGGGCCTTCCTCCATGAGCTTCTTCCATGGTTTAAGTTTTGTTTAATTTGACTCAGTAGTTGGGCTACAGCCAGCAGTGCTCAGGGGTTTCTCTTGGCTCAGTGCTCAGGATTGACACCAGAGGTGCTCCTAAGGTCCAAGTGTGATGCTGGGGATTCAAACCAGTTCATTTGTTTAGTCAGACCCCTCACCACCTGTCCTGTCATTGTCCTCATCTCTTCCCTGTTTGGCAGAGGATTGAGTCCACTGAGGACATGAAGAACAAGATCAACTCCCTCCAAAAGTTGGAGTTTTCCCATTTTAATCCTCCGTCTATGGGTGAGTTTTGGGCAGGCAGCTTGTGGGTTTTTAAGCCTGTGACATAGGGAAGAGCCAGAAGAATGCCATGGGAGGTAGCACTGGAAATGGGGTATTATGACCCAGAAAGAAATGTTGGAGCCATAGATAGGTGAGTCTTGCCATCACTTTACATCCCAATGTGTCCTCTGCAGGGCTGCAGGTGGGGTTTAGGCTCCACTGTTCACTCCCCTAGGGTGTTTCCAGCATCACAAGGCAGAGAACTCTCGAGACCTGGGAGATGGAACCCTGCGTTTACTCACTTCCCACACACCCAGCACGGCCACTAGAACCTTGAATTACCCAACAAGTGAATATTCTACTTTGTCTAAGGTCTAGAGCACTAGAGGGTGTGAGAAGTAAGTCATCAACTCACCAAGAGGCACGGGGAGGAAACAGAGTTGCCCTCTTGGTGAAGAAATCTGGGGTGTGTTGGAAACTTTGGGGACCTTGACTATCTGCTCCCTCGGTCAGTGACATCACCTTGGCTCCTGGCCATGGAAAAAATCTCAAGGCAGAAGCTCTCAAATTCCAGCAGGCACGGTGAGCCTTGAACAACTCACATTCAAGTCCGAGATGAAGGGAACTTGAGCCATTTAAACATGGAGCCTGATCAACGGCTCCTGACATTGGCTCTGGGCCAAACATAGCAGAGCTATGTTTGAACTGCATTGTCAAAAAAAGGCAAAAATGATTTCAGACCCATGAACTGCATGCACCCTGACTCTACATTGTGACAGAACAGCTCAAGGACTGATTCTTAATACCCCTGCAGACTCCTCCTGGCTATTGCGATGCAATCCCAATCCAACCAGGACCTCTCTCGGAGGCGAGATGCTTTCCTGTCTGAATTGGGCTGGTGAGGTCCAAGGACAATCAAGGTCCCTGGAAACCAAGAGCTCTGCTGGTTTAGGAAGGAGGCCACTAAGACTGGGTCTAAGGCAGCACTGACTTGCCACTCTGCAGAGCAGAGGTTTTGCGGAGGAGTGGGAGGCTATCAGGAAGGAATCAGACCTGAGGCAAAGGAGGTCCCAACTTGGGCCCTGGGAACATGGGAACAGACCATCAGGGGCCTATGTAGGATATTGATGCCAAGGGTCTTCCTACTTTGTCCTGGAGTCAGTCGTTGACTAGCACATTTGACTGGATCTGGACTCTCTTGCAGCCTGTCCTCATTCCCAGCATCATTCCCACAGGTCAAAGAGTGTCCTTCTCTTAGGAAGTAAATCCTTAAAGAATGATATTAATAAATATTTAAAAATTAAAATGTATAGTTAATAATTAAATATTTAAACTATTTAAACTTTTATTTTAATTTTAATACTTTTTAAATTTTAATTTATTTAAAATGAATACTTGTTGACCTAAGTTTTGATAATTTACCTTTGCATTGTAATAAACAATATGAAGTAAAATTATTTCTGCTTTCAAGGAGTTAATTATGGTCATAAGTAGGAAATTGGGTACAATGGTAAAGGATAGGTCATACTAGAAGTAGGATAGAAGTTTGAATATTTCATGCAGAAAATGACTTATAAACAACTTGATAAATCTTAGTGTTGCAATATATCGTTATTAAAAATTAAAAAATGATTTTTAAAATAAAAAATAAATTTCATTCACATGTATAAAGGAACTGCAAGAAATAGAGTAATTGTTATTTTAAAAAATAGATTATAAATATATATCAACAGCAAATAATTACAAATAAAAGGGAGAACATAGTTTTCACAATATTGATAACAGAATAGATGAAGAGTTTAAATAATCAAGGGTGGGGGCCAGAGCAGTAACGCAGAGTGGTAAGGCATCTGCCTTGTCCATGCTAGCCTAGGCCGGATCTCGGTTCGATCCCCAGGTGTCCCATATGGTCACACAAGTCAGGGGCGACTTCTGAGCGCATAGCCAGGAGTAACTCGAGCATCACTGGGTGTGCCCCCCAATATATATAATCAAGGGTGGTCCAAAAATCTATAAACAAAAATGAAGAATTTATGGAATAGAAGATATAGCACAGAAGTATAGTGCTTGCTTTGGGCATGGCTAAATTTGATACTATCTCTGAGCAAAGAGTTAAAAATAAATTCTGAGCACAAATGGGTATGCTAAAAACAAATAGGGAAAAGAAAAGGAATTCAAGATGAGTAATGATTTTATTTCAATAAGCTTCTCTGAATGTACAGATATTTAGTGAATATAATCTTTAAATATTCAAATATGAGATAAAATTAAAAAGGCAAACATTATGCCCTTTCCAAGTTAAAGTGTGATTGCTTAAGACTCAAGTTTCAGTTACAATTTTTATGTTGCTTATGTTACTATATCTCAGTCTGCTCTACCCATTGCTTTAGCACACTGCTATACTTGGCACTCAAAGAGAGTCAAAATAAAATCAAAATGAAAGCATTAGTTGTGATTAAATCTTGTCTGCTGTTTAATTATCATTAGTTTGGTCTAGAATTTATTGAGGTCTCAGCACATGAGCCAATACTTGTTTATGTAATAGTTAAAGTATTTTTCTGTTTGAAATTTCAAGAATAGATCAAGAAAAGCCTCCAAGGCTTCATCTAGGCCTACTATATTGTTTGCTATTGAATTCATAAAATGGTGCCCTTCAGGGTAAAATCACCTAGCAGTAGAGAGAGATGAAACATTTATTTAAAATGTATAAGATGGCACAATGTCAGGTAGCAGCATATATTAAAATATATGGATTTTTCAGGACTGTCAGCAAGTTCCTTTGCTCTTATTTATGTGAGATAGAATACATAGCTTAAAAAGATTGTAAGGAGAGTACAACTTTCAGATTTGAAGGACTTTAATAAATAACAATTTTTATTTGCATTGATTAGCAATTAAATAGTATTAGAGCTATATTAACCTGTATGTATGTAAGTACCAGTATGTAGGTATGTATATTTATCAAGTTCTTTGTAAGATTAAAGGTAGAATACACTTAGACTTCATTTTATCAAAATTATAAACTTTTAGACAAATTTGTTCATTTAACTAATTTTTAAAATTTATGTCTCTTACCTATTATGGTAATTGAGGGCATTAAGTACATAGCTACTTGATACAGAAAGTAATGTATAATTATATGCCTTTACATATAATATATAATTAAAATCTTAAATTCTTAAAAAATAATTCTTAAATAATTAAAAATAATTCTTAAAAATAATCTCAATATAGGCTAGTATACAAAAAGTCTATCTTTTCCAATGTTTGTTTAAAATTTCTACTGTTTCTCAGTCTGTAAAATTACATGTTAGACAATAGATATACTTCTTCTGATCTATTATTAGAAGTAGTTAAAAGATATAACTATTAATCTTATATTGATATCTGTTTTTTCACTATTTTGTTTATTCATTTATCTAATAAGATTTCTTTATATGTTGCTAAGTTTTTCTTTGGCAACTAAATGACAAGGTAATGTGGGGAAGATAATTTCTGATCCTCATCTAGCAAATTTATAGAAAATAAAGTAGACATTCATGAAAGATTAACAAAAGCATGACATGAAAACATGAAGTCTATCATCAAAAAATTATATGAAGGTAGGGGACAGAGCAGTGGTGCAAGTGGTAAGGCTTCTTCTACCTTGCTCTCACTATCCTAGTACGGGCCATGTTTCAATTGCCTGACGTCCCATATGGTCCCCCAAGCCAAGAGTGATTTCCGAGCATGTAACCAGAAGAAACCCCTGAGTGTCACTAGGTGTGGCCCCAAAATCAAAAAATATTTTTTTTACCTACTCAAAAAGTCCAAGGATATGTTCTCATCAAAGAAGAGAGAATTCTGGAGATACCTGACAGAAGATGAAGGGTTACCCTTGCAAATAGCAGATATTGAGTTTGATCCTAAATCACTGAATCTGGTAGAAATGATCCCTGCATGTAAAGCCAAAAGTAACCCTGAGCACTGCTAAATGTGGCCCCAAATACAAAAACAACAAGCATAGTTAATCATTTTAGCATAAACTTCTGGTTTTCAATTGGTGTTTTAACAATAGAATTTTTGTAATCCTAATGCTTCTAAATATATTTTCTAGAAAATTTTCAAAAATTTAAAGTTCATATTTTTACTTTTGTTTTATTTAATCTAATGATTACTATTTTTAGCATGGATTACTTATAATGAACCAACACTTTTTACCACTAGTTATATTTTTAATTGACCATTTTATATAAACCAGCATTTTATGACAGTGTTCATGTTCATATTTATTCAAGTGGAAAAAAATAGAAGGTAATTTATTCTTTTTTCTGTTTGTTAGGTCTACTTACTAACAGAATATTTTAAGTGATGTGGTCTTGAGCACTATATACACTTGGAGATACAATAATTGGAACCCTTATTAATGGTTGAAATTCCTAAATGAGGAATATTTATAGTGCTTATTGTATAAATCAATAATTGCTTCCATAGTAAGCAATTATTAGATCTGCTGTGGAGATTTTTGCATTGTATTCTTATAAAAGTTATAACAGATTTTAAATTAAAATATTCAAAATCAGAGTTGATTAGTCATCATAAAGTTTAATTAACTCCAGAGAAAATAAGTATACAGGAAACATTTCTTATGAAATAAGAATCATGTATCAATCTTTATAAATTAAAAAAAATAACATAAAATAAACTGAAAGATTTTGACTATGTTGAGGATAATGATGGTGCAATCACGCATTTCCCAGAATGACAGCAAGTGATATCTGTAAACGGTGTCTGGTAAAAGAAAAAAAACACATTGCTTCAATCAATACACAGTCCATAATGTAAAGATTAGGATCAGAATATTTAAAAATTTAATACTTTGCCACTCCATATAGCACTTTGGAAGTCAATATCTTTGGAAACCTGGTCCATTTCTCTTCTTTGAAAGCATTATATATTTAAGGATTTTAAATTATTTATCTAGTCCATGTGATTAAAAATGAAAAAGTTAGTCTATCCATTATCTTCTGCAGCTGCTGTTTGGATATTACTTCTCCCCCTTTAAATCCTTGATTTTTCTTTCTATTATGAAAGTAGCTCAATAGATACATTAACAGAGCAAAAGAAAACCTCAAGTACTCACTAATGTCAAGGAAGTTGACATTTAAACTTGGAACAAAGGTTATTGTGTAAATTAACAATATGTTAAAATATTTTTATTTAATTGTGTTATTTTCAGATCTGATAATAAGCCATATCATTTTGTTAATGGCAGGAAGTTATAGTGTCTTTAGGTCAAACCATTAATATTTATTTACTATGTAGAGCAAGTTTATTGAGATAACATTCATTATTTTTCAGGGTATGAATAATTATATACTTATTATATATTTAATTTATTGAGCTAACATTTGACTATACATTTGTGTGTTTGTGTGTGCATGCATGTGTGTGTGTGTATGTGTGTGGTTTTTGGGCCACAGCTGGTGATGCTCAGGGGTTACTCCTGGCTATGCACTTAGAAATTGCTCCTGGCTTGGGGGACCATATGGGATGCTAAGAGATCACACCAAGGTTCTTCCTGGGTCAGCCATGTGCAAGGCAAACATGCCCTACCACTGCACTACCGCTCCGGCCCAAGGGAATACATATTTTTATGTTTCATGAATCAATTTTACCACACCCATTACAAAGCTATCTTTATTTCTCCACCATTGTCCACAAATATGTTGCTTGTTTGTTTTATTTTAATTTTAAGGCCACACTTAGTCATACTTGGGGAAACTTCTGGCTCTGTGTGCTGGGATCACTCATTGTGGTTTCAGGGAATCATAAAGGGTGCCAAGAATCAAACTCAGCTTAGCCACATGCAATGTAAAATCCCTACTCATCGCAAGGATGCATGCATGGCAACCTTCTGCCCCTGTAAACAAATTTTACATTGAATTTTCTAGTTCTTACCAATATTGCTGTCATTAAATATAATACTTATATTTATATATAACCAAAAAATTATTTTTAATAGTTGTTAAGGGTGAGGGAGAGAAAATAGTGTGTTAAGATACTTGCCTAAAGGACAGCCAACCAACTTTTATCCCTGGCACTGCATATATTCTTGTAAGCAAAGTCAGGATTGATTCCTAAGCATTTTCAGGAAAAACCCCACACAAAATAAAAAGCAAATAAAATAATAATTAATAAAATAAAATAATAAGTCTAATATAATTTCTCATAAATATTGTTAATTCTCTTTTACTAAAAATATCTTCTCATATATTCAAAATATTTTTTATATGTTCTGTTTAGTTTTATTGAGAGTAGAATTTTTGGTTTTCAAATCTATTTTTCAGTTTAAGATAATAATAAAATCAACTTCTAACATTTACTTTAAGAATGTCTATTATTAAATGTAAAATAAGTTTGTTATTCTACCTTAATACATTTCAACTCTACTGTGTAATATTTTGAGTCTAATACTTACATAGAGATATTTAAAACTTCTGAAGAAACATAAAATATGTGGTGTGAAATTATATTAAAAATCAATATTCAAAAATAAGAAAGAAATTTAAATTGGTGGAATTCTTTATTTTATGTTAAAAAATCAGCCCTGTAATTACTACATGTAATTCTATTAACAATAACTTATAAATCATGGTAAATATAAATGATAAAATAATCTAAAACATTCAACTTAAAGAGAGAAGGAAATACTTTTAAAAAAGAAGGAAGGAAGGACCTACCTTACATAGAATTTTTCTTTTTACAGAGATCCCATCATACCACATGACTGTCAGAAAAACTGGTTATTTTAGTAGTTTCAAGGCATTACGACTATGGATAGCAATACTTTCCTAGTTTTAGGCTGTGCCATCCTAGAAAAAGCACAGAAAAATCCGAAAAGAAAAGTGGGGTTTATTAATAATGAAACAATTTAGTTTGGAAAGATGTAAACCAGGGGTCTTCAAACTTTTTAAAGTGGGGGCCAGGTTACGGTACCTTAGAGAGCTGGAGGGCCGGACTATATGAGCTACTAATTCCTACTCACACTGCACGTATCTTATATAAATAAAATGAAAACCATTTATAAATAAACAGATCACACCAGTATTTCTTTCTTTTTTTTTTTTTTTTTTGGTTTTTGGGCCACACCCGGTGAAGCTCAGGGGTTACTCCTGGCTATGCGCTCAGAAGTCGCTCCTGGCTTGGGGGACCATATGGGACGCCGGGGTATCGAACCGCGGTCCGTCTCCTAGGCTAGCGCAGGTAAGGCAGGCACCTTACCTCGAGCGCCACCGCCCGGCCCCCATCACACCAGTATTTCAATAGGAACTGTGGGCCTGCTTTTGGCTAATGAGATGGTCAATGTCCGGTTCCATATTTGTCATTGCCAGCCATAACAAGTGATGCAACTGGGCATCAGTTAATCTTGATCTGGTTGGAGATTGCAGATGTTTCATTCTTGAAAAAGTCTGTTCACAGGCATAAGTGCTACCAAAGATGGTTACCATTTTGAGTGCATGGTTTCTGATATTTGGATATGTCTCAGAGAGGAGAGATGCATAGAAATTCAAAAGGTTAGTTGAGTTAAATGCGTCTTTCAGAGAGTCACAATTCTGCAGTTCAGCCAGTTCCATTTGGTAAATTGTAAGGACATTTTCTATCTCAACAGAAAATGGGTTACGAAAAAGCTGTATGTCCTGTTCATGGAGATGAAGCTCTTTGAATCTAAATTGAAACTCCTTTTGCAACAATTCTAGTGAAGCCAGACATGTTTTCTTTGGGAATGCAACCAATGGTTTGTCCGCTGACAGGTTTTGAGTTGTTGGGAGATGACTGAAGTTTTCCTCCTGTACTTGTTTGATGAGAAGGCCTAATTTTACTTCAAATGCTTTCACATGCGATGCCATATCACAGATGAGCTTCCCCTTGCATTGAAGTTGCAGATTGAAACTGTTGAGTAGCTCTGTTATATCTGTAAGAAAGGCAAGGTGCCATTTACATTCTGCATCATTGAGCTCTGGTATTTCTTGGTTTTTTGAAAGTAGAAAAGCTGTAATCTGCTGAAGTAAGTCATAGAAACGTTTCAAAACTCTCCCTCTACTCAGCCAATGAACTTCTGTGTGGTACAGAATATCTTCATGGGCAATATTTACCTCAGATAGAAATTCCTGAAATTGTCTGTGGTTTAGTGCATGAGTTCTAATGTAATTAACACAAGATACCATAATCTTCATAACAGAGTTCCACTTCAGTGATTTACAACATAGCGCTTGTTGGTGGATGAGGCAGAGAATGGCAATTGGATGAGGATGGTTATGTTTGTCCATCTTTTGTGTAATGTGAGCAATTACTCCTCTCTTAGACCCCACCATGCTAGGAGCACCATCAGTTGTTACACTGATTAGTTTAACCCAGTCCAGCTCCAAACCATTCACAGTTTGGCAAACCTTTTCAAATATATCTACTCCTGTGATGTACTTTTGATACTTTGCAGTGCAGCAAGCTCTTCTGTGACTTCAAAATACTCATTTGTCCCAAGCATATAAATGAGAAGTTGGGCAGAATCACGAACATCATTACTTTCATCGAGTGCCAAGGAAAAATAGCAAAGTTTCTTTGCAGAGTTTTGCAAATGGTGCGGCAAATTTTCTCCCATTTCTTCAATCCTTCGTGTCATTGTAAGTCCTGAAAGGCTCACTGTACTAAATAAATAGGCCTTCTCTGGACACATCTCTTTGGCAACAAAAATAAGGCATTCTTCAACAAATTCTCCCTCCACAAATGGTTTACCATTGCGCGCTATTAGCTTGGCAACCTGAAAACTTGCCTGCAGTGAGGAAGTATTTAACTGCTTCTGCTTCACAAAAGTATTTTGCTGAGTCATCAGTGTATGTTTCAGTTGTAATATTTTATCTTTTCTCACTTCTCCAACCAAGCAATCATATTTATCTTTATGTTGAGTTTGATAGTGGCATCGCAAATTGTATTCTTTGAACACAGCACCTATATTCTGGCATATCAGACACAGCTTTTTCTTTGTACTGCATAAAAAGTAATGATAAGTCCACTGTTCTTTGAATATCCTACACTTGCCGTCAATTTTTCTTTTTCTTGACATCATTGTTTCCTACGAATTCAAAACTGATATTAGTGAAATACAAATATGTGTGTATATATACACACAGTGTATGAACCCCCATAGTCCCTGATGTGAACACTTACCCCTTGCAGGCTTTTCTAAGCAGACCAGCTCAGTCCCTGATAGTTCAGTTATATCTCCCTATATAATGCCCAAATTGATATGTTCGGAATCAGCATGTGAACACTGAAAAGGAATTGCAAAATGCATATAAAATTTTCAATGTAAACCCTTTAAAATGCTTCAGCATCGAACCCCTAATTTTCCACACTGGCAATTCAGCACCGAACCCCTAACCTCCCAACCACCGCCCACCCCCGAACTTTGATTTCAGCACTGAACGCCTCACCACCCCCAAAGGGGAATTTTCATATGAGTCACCCACAGCCCAATTGGGCAGAACCCCCCATCTGGCAAAAATTTATTTCTATGGCACTTTTGACTGACCTTTGGCAGTGGAGGGAGTGGAGGAAAACCTCACTGACAGGCAGGCATAGCACACAGACACCACATTGCCTGTGGGTGGAGCAGGAGCCTTTTTACATCATATAGTCACCCACATGTGGTACTCCTCGCCACGCTGCGTCCAGCGCCCTCCAGTGACGTCATCAGCAATGCATGCGCCAAGTGTCAGGCAAGGGCGCATCAGTGTCCCTCTCAACACCGCCCTCACGGCCACCCTCCCAGCACACAACATGCCGTGGGTGGAGGCAGTTGACGTCATCCCTGAGAAACCGTCACACTTAGTGTATATGCTGGCAGGTATCTTGGCAACCAAACAGCGCTCACTGCTGGTGGGATGGATCAGACTCCTCTGCGGGCTGCATGTGGCCCATGGGCAGTAGTTTGAAGACCCCTGATGTAAACCAACACAGACCTGTGAATAACTTAGTTTTTCAATGTGTTGGAGATTTTGGACCACACCTTTTTACTTCTGACTTTGTGCCCACAGATACTCTTAGCAGGGCTCTGGACCATATGTGATTGTACAGATGGAATAGCAGCTATGTACAGGTTGATTATGGTTCCAGACTCTGAGAACAATTTTAAAGAGAGAGAATACAAGGTGTAATTATATGCCTAACACGAATAGCATAATTTAACAGTTTACACATATTAGGGTAGTTTTTCAAAAATATATATATATATATATATATTCATGAGAAAGAAGGTCACTTGTGCTGTTAAGGTATATGCAGTGAACATATGGTGATAAACTGAGCACACACTACTATACTGTCTCCTTCGATGAATAATATCCAGCCAGGGTATGGGGTTCTTATTAATACAAAAGTCTTCAAGCTCCACTTTGGCCCAATTAGAGACAACTGAAGTTGTGGGCCAGTCTCTGAAAAGAGATGCTCACACATCCTCTAAACAATAAGCCTTAGCTTTTTCTAAATCCAGGGAGTCTAAATTTTTAGGGGGAAAGAGAAAAGGAGGTTACCATGTAAAAGAAAAATTACAGATTCAAGTATTTCCAAAGTTATGTATATCTCAAAAAATAAGCAAGAGAATGCAAAACAAGATTTTTTGGTGTTTTTATTGATTATAAAAAGTTATTAAGTGTGCCAGTGACCATAATACTTCACTGCAACATGGAATGAGCTGGAGAGATATAACACTAGTAAATGTAAGTCAGAGGAAAAAATATTGAATAATCTCATTTATCTCTGGAAAATAGAGAGACAATAGGAGTAAACAGTATTGACACACAAATCATTGGCCAAGGATGACAAAACTTACCTAAACAATAAACAAACATGCGGAAGATATAAAGAATAATTACTGGTGACATAGTACAATGGTGGGGGATCAAAATTTTTAGGTAGTGGTGAAGGTGTGTAATTTATATACATATAATATATAAGTATGATTATATTTATCTGTGAATTTGTTCTTCGATTAACTTTTGGCTGAGAATAGAGGGATAAGTAGGATGCTTCTGGCACTATAATTTTATCATTTTAAAAGGTAGGTGATGCCTGACTGTGAGAAACTGTGAGTGCTGCCTGTGTGTGTTTGTCTCCTGTCCTGTCTCCTGAACCTCTTATGAGTGGGCTGAAAAGGGCCCAGAAAATTCGCTCTCCCAGAGGCTCATTCAAGGGCCAGAACGCCAAGCAACTGCTTCCAAACAAGAAAACTGGCTATAAACAGTACTTCGTAGAAGGCAGATCCCATGTATGTGATGTCAGGCTGGGAAAATCTACGAATATACGCCTGCCAAGTGGGCCCCGACTGTGAGAAACTGTGAGTGCTGCCTGTGTGTGTTTGTCTCCTGTCCTGTCTCCTGAACCTCTTGGGAGTGGGCCGAAAAGGGCCCAGAAAATTTGCTTTCCCAGAGGCTCCAGAAAAGCAGAGCCTAAATATATATGCACTGAATGAGAGGCCAGCAAAATATTTAATACAATTTTTGGCAAATCTGAAAAATAATATCTCAATACTGGATAGGTCAACTAGACTGAAATCCAACAAGAATATACTAGACCTGAGAAGAGAAATGGAAGAAAGAGACCTATTAGATATATATAGGACACTCCATACCCAGAAACCTGGATACACATTTTTCTCCAATGTACATGGGACATTCTCCAGGATAGACTACATGCTCGCACATAAAACATACCTCCATAATATCAAGGGGATAGAAACTGTGCAAGCTAACTTTGCTGAACACAAGGCTCTGAAATCATGTGAATTCCAAAGGGACAGAAAAGAAAAACTTTAACACCTGGAAGTTAAACAGCCTCATACTGAATAACCTGTGGGTCCGAGATGAAATCAAGGAGGAAACAAAACTTTCCTGGAAACAAATGATAATAAGGACACAAACTATCAGAACTTATGGGACACAGCAAAAGGATTACTGAGAGGAAAATTTATACCTTTGCAAGCACATATCAAAAAGGAAAAAGGGGCCTACCTGAATAGCTTAATGACACAGCTCATAGAATTAGAAAGTGTTCAACAAAAGGAACCAAAAATAGGGAGATAGAAGGGAACAACAAAGCTGAGAGCAGAAATCGACGAAGTGGAAACCCAAAAAACAATCTAAAAGATCAATGAAAGCAGAAGTTGGTTCTTCGAAAAAATAAACAAGATTGATAGACCACTGGCAAAACTAAAAAAGAAAGAGAGAGAGAGAGAAAGAGAGAGAGAGAAAGAGAGAGAGAGAAACTTGATAACTCATATTAGGAATGAAAAAGGAGAGATCACTACTGATATGGCGCAGATTTAAAGGGTAATCAGAAACTACTTTGAGAAACTCTATGCCACTAAAAATGAGAACCTGGAAGAAATGGATAAATTCTTGGACTCATAATCTTCCACAGTTGAATGAAGAGGATGTAGCATATCTAAACACCCTCATCACTATTGATGAAATTAAAATGGTAATGAAATGTCTGTCCAAAAACAAAAGCCCAGGCCCAGATGGATTCACTAATGAATTCTTTCAAACTTTCCAAGAGGCACTACTACCAATCCTGGCAAGAATCTTTCATGAAATTGAACAAACGGGAACACTTCCAAATAACATTTATGAAGCCAACATCACCTTGATACCTAAACCAGACAGAGATGCTATGAAAAAAGAAAATTCCAGACCAATATCGCTGATGAATGCAGATGCAAAGATCCTCAACAAAATCCTGGAATGTTGCACTGGTGATGGGTGGTGCTCTTTACATGACTGAAATCCAACACAATCCTGTATGTAATCAAGGTGTTTAAATAAAATATATAAAAATAAATAAAAAAAGAAAATGAATCATCTAAAAATAAATAAAAATAAAAGGTAGGTGATATGTTGAAAGTAGAAATTTATATGCCAGTCATTAAGGGTTTCCCAGTTTTGTACCTTTGTTTTGTTTTTGGAGGAGGGTGGTTCACACCTGGCCGTGCTCAGGGATTACTCCTGGCTCTGTTCAGAAATCGCTCCAGGCAGGCTCTGGGACCAAATGGGATATCTGGAATCGAACCAGTGTTGGATGAGTGCAAAGCAAATGCCTTTTAGAGGTACTTACTATCTCTCCGCCTCTGTATCCCAGTTTTGTATTTGTTCTCAAACCTTTAGCTAATGTGATCTTTCCATTGGCTGCTATGAAAGCTTGTCCATTGTGGTATTTTTAAAAGACAATGACAAAAGTTTAAATAGATGTACTTACTTAAAGATACATGACAGCAAGGCATATATCTACAAAATGACATAAATATAACTGTAAATTAGAAAACTTTAATGATTAATTAGTTACAAGATGATTAGAAAGTTTCAAGCTTAAAATATTTAATATTACCATTTATTTGGAGCAAACTTATTTTTGGTCAATGTGTTTTTTTTTCTGATTTTTTAAAATTCAATTAAAAATTTTCTCTTTACTTTTTCTAGATTTTGGTGACTCTGTTCTAATATTTCTAGAGGTTTCTTTGGGGGGATGGGCATTGTTTTCAGACCAAACCCAATGGAGCTCAGGTTTACTCCCAGCTCCAAGCTCAGAAATTGCTCCTGGCAGGCTCATATGGGAATTCCAGGAATAGATCCTGGGTCAGCCACATATAATATAAACACCCTAACTATTGTGCTATTACTCTGTCTCCTTATTCTAATATTTCTGAAGCTATTTTCTCCAACCTTAATTGTATTGGATTATTGTAATTTAATAGCTGGATCACAATTACTATTTTTCTGCCATATGCTTATGGTAGAATTAGAATTCAATATCATCTGTTAATTTTCAATGTAGTCTATCCCAAGAATCTTCCAGCCTCCACATAATAAACATCATTATATTAATATTCAGGACTTGATAGTTTGTTGTCTTCAATGCACTGTAGTGTGTTTATAAAATCCTCTTTAAAAATAACCATATATTAGACAAGTTACTGTGTGAACATTAAATACATTATATGTCTACTATTTTAATATTTAATAATAAAAGCTAAAAGTTACAAAGTGTCATTCTCTTCTTTGTATAAAATTAATATAATGACATGTGTAATTTTTGTGAAAAGAAATTTGATAATCTATTTTATCAGAAATGGGCCAATAAGAATTGATTCTATTCTCTATAAACTATGACCTTTGCTTTTAAAATACTATATATTGTTTCCTGAAAATGGTTTATATTTATTTCCATTTCCTTTTTATTTTGTTCCTCCATGATCTTTGTAAAGTTCATTTTAAAGTCTGTTTCGACAGCAGCACATGATGGTAGATGGTCAGACTGATTGCTGTTCTTTAGAAATATCCTTGATGAGAAACCAGCACTGCTTACCATTTTGGTGCCATGGGCCTTCACGACCTTTGTGCTGTTCTATGACTGATGATACTCTTGATTCTTTAATTTTGTAGTAGTTGTATTTTTTTTAAAAAACTTAACTCTCATTTGAGTATTTCCTTCCAGCTTATTCTGTATTTCTGTGATCAGTTTTTTGGTCCTGCTTTATCATTGGAAGATTATTTTTAGTTTAATTTTATTTTGTTTTGTGGCCACACCTGGCCAAGTTCAAGGGTTACTCCTGGCTCTGTTGTCAGAGAGAACTCTTGGCGGGCTCTGGGGACTATCTGGCAAATGCCCTAGCTGCTGTGCTATCATTCAGATCCTGGAGGGATATTTTATTATATGAAGACTTTGTTAGAAAGATTGCTGGAGTATAATTTAAAAATGTAAAATAATTTAGAAATATAATTTCCAAAAAATTAAAATGTGAGTCATAATAAGATAATGGACATGTTAAAATTGTATTTAACACTGATGAAAAAATCAAAAAGATGTTAAATATTTTTTATAAGATAATTTATGGAATTCTGATTTTTATAGGTTACTTTAAAAATACAAAAATAGGGTCCAAAGAAATAGTATAGCAATAGGATGTTTGTCTTTCACGCAGCTGATCCAGGATGGAGAGTGGTTTGGATCCTGGCGTTCTCTAGGGGCCCCCATGCCAGGAGCAATTTCTGAGTGCATAGCCAGGAGTAACCCCTGAGTGTCACTGGGTGTGGCCCAAAAACAAAATAAATAAATAAATATATAAATTTTCTGATAGACTTTTATAAGATTTGTTAATGGTAATGTATACTAGACATAACATAGTAATATTTATGTTATATTTCATTCTTATCAGAAATCATTTGAATTTCTAGTATTGAGAAATGATTGGCAATGATTTTTATCAAGGATTATTTGCCATGTTTTTAAATAGGCATCATGTTAGGGTGCCAGATCAAAAGTACAGTGAGCATAGAGCTTGTCTTGTACATGGTGGACCTGGATTATATTCCCAACACATCACATGGCCCACTGAACCCCTCCAGGAATGATCCCTGAGTGTTAAACCAGAAGTTAGCCCTAAGCACTGCTAGGTGTGGTCCCCAAACAAAACATAACAAAACAAGGAACATATGCATGGAACTCAGTTTCCTAAATTCATGTCTAATACTATAGAATTATTTAAAATATATTAAAAGCTCATAAGTTTAAAAGTTGCTGGCATACAGTTTTTTTTATCCTAGATAATCATATAACAGGTAACCATGAAGTATAGTCTAATCTTAACACATTATTAAAAGAATAATCATTTTCTGATTCCAAATTTTGGACAAAATTTTCATGACAAATGTATTATAAGTAAAAGGTGACTAAAAGAACCTCTACTTCATAGAAATATAGATAATTCATCAGATTATTTATAAAACTAGTAAGTAGCATTATTTCAAGTATTATTTTTTAATTTAGCTATATGTGCTCCTTGGCATTTAGTCAAGCATGGATTAAAATGCTACTTAATATGAATATATTGCCAATCTTTCATGATGCAGGTTACCTTTTTATTCTTCCCAAATTTCATAAGCAAAGTATTAAGTTAGAAATATAGAAACAACTCGTAAATTTTGAGTTTTTTTTACTTTATATTTTTGGTGAGGAACTTTGGATCTTAAAAATAAAAAGTAATTACTTTGGAAGAAATTTAAGTCAAATGACTCTAGATTCAAACTGAAGAAAAATATTCCAATTAAAGGAAAATAGATTCTAAAAATAATGAACTACTTTTTAACATTAAGATTACATTGAACCGGGGCCGGGTAGGTGGCGCTGGAGGTAAGGTGTCTGCCTTGCAAGCGCTAGCCAAGGAAGGACCGCGGTTCGATCCCCCGGCGTCCCATATGGTCCCCCCAAGCCAGGGGCGATTTCTGAGCACATAGCCAGGAGTAACCCCTGAGCGTCAAACGGGTGTGGCCCAAAAACTAAAAAAAAAAAAAAGATTACATTGAACCAAGAAATAGCCATTTTATTATTCAAAGAGTTTAGTCAAGACTTATATTTTTTTAACTGTGAAAATTTGATTCTTGTTTATTGATGGTACAATAAGAGTTTAGAAATCTGCTGAATGAATTCATTGTTTTAAAAAGTCCAAAGAGGGGCCAGAAATATAGCACAGCGGTAGGGTTTTTGCCTTGCACGAAGACAATCCAGGACAGCTGGTGGTTCGAATCCTGGTGTCTCATATGGTCCACCAAGCTAAGAGTGATTTCTGAGATCGTAGCCAAGAGTAACCCCTGAGCATTACTGGTGTGGCCCAAGCCCCCACAAAGAAAGTCCAAAGACTTTTTAGGAAAATATATTTTTATTTTCTTCACTTCTCTCCACAGCCTTTTTATTTATTTACTTTTTTCCCACAATGCTATTTATTTACTTTTATATAAAAGTTGTATTTACAGTATTGTGATTTACAAAGTTATTCATAGTTGAGTTTTACACATACAATGTGTTAGCATCAATCCCACCACCAGTGTCAACCAGTGTCTCACAGAGTTCATCTCATACCACTATTACCACCAACACTCCACCCAGCCTACCATCATAACAAACAACTTTTTAAGTTTAATTGCAAAAGTTGGGGTCTCATGACACTACCATCCTAATATAGTCTACTACATACTTTCATTAAAAAAGAAAATGTATATATGATTATTTTAAAGTTTGCTGGTGATTGGGAAAAATATAAGAGAGTGGCAAACTTTTCTCAGTGACTGAGCAGATTACATAAATTTTCTCATAGAAAAATGGTAAATAAATTTGAAAAATAGATAAAATATAGCAAGGATATATAGCGTTAGAGTTAAATTACTTGCTTAAACATGGCTTTCTCTGGTTCCTACTCCATACATTAGGTAGCTTTCTGATGACTTAAAGATTAAAACATTAAAGAAAATAGTTTATATAAAATATATAGCTATAATTTAAATTTGGGTGAACAGAAACTTGTATTAATAGTAAGAAGCAATAAAACAATATTAATCTGAAAGTTTGAAATGTGCATAGTAGTCTTTCCATCTCTGTAATTGAGAAGAGAATAGCACAAAATTAATTCTGGGAGGCAATTACATTCTTAGAATGAAAGTAATTGTAATTTCTGATACATGTGCTCATTCATTTTGTCTTATTCAATAGCAAAGTGTAGCCACAGTTTCAATAACTAGTGTTGCCTTAAAAGATATATATTTAGACATAAAAGCTTACATTGATATTCTCTGTGTAACTAGTAAATTTTCTTTTTTAGTGAGGTTGATCCTCACTGACAAAAAAAACTTGCTCACCATTTGTCTCTCGCAGCATAGTTCTTTTAATATGATAAAAAAAAAGGGGGGGGCTCTTCTTTGAACCAAAATTTTTTTGTTTTGTTTTGTTTTGTTTTGTTTTTCGGGCCACACCTTTTTGATGCTCAGGGGTTACTCCTGGCTAAGCACTCAGAAATTGCCCCTGGCTTGGGGGAACCATATAGGACGCTGGGGGATCGAACCGCGGTCCTTCCTTGGCTAGCGCTTGCAAGGCAGACACCTTACCTCTAGCGCCACCTCGCTGGCCTCATGAACCAATTTTTTTTAAAATTTATTTAGACACCTTGATTTATAAAGTTATTTACAATAGAGTTGCAGGCCTACAATGTATCGACTTCAAATACAACTACCCTGAAAGCCATTCCTTTGAAGATCCCAAGTTCTCTCTCACTCCCCAGCCTGACTCATTGTCAATTGCATTTTTAGGTAAATTAATATTAGTTGGAGTACCATGCTTGGACTAAGGTTGGGACTAGTGATTTAGTTATATACATATATTTTGCCATTACACCACAGAAAAGCCAAGGCTTGTGAGACTTGCCCTTTTAACAGACTTACTCCATCCCTCCATTTCTCTTATTTGTTGGTATCTTTGTTCCTATAATTAAGAGCCAGGTTTTACCAGCATTTTAAATCTTCTAATAACTAGACAGGTAATTCTTTATAAATACCACAGATAAGATAGAAAACTAGATATTTGCCTTTGTCATTCAAACTGGCTACCTTTAACATGAGGTTCTCTGTTCTAACCAAGTTGCACTAATTTCATGATTTCATCATTTCTTCTGTCTTCATAGTATTCCATTGTATATTTATTTGTATATGTATATGTACATAAAACATTTTTATTACTGGTATGTATGTTCCTGAAACTTGTGTCCCATATCATGGCTATTCTTTATGCTGCAATATATATATATATTGTGTGTGTGTGTGTGTGTGTGTGTGTGTGTGTGTGTGTGTGTAAATTTTATTCAATTGAATATTTTTGCATCTTGGGGTAAAGATATTGAGCACTAAGATCATTGGGTCATACGGTAGCTGAATTATTAGTTTTTGGAAGAATTTTCATAAAGTTTTCATAGGAGATAAATCAGACCACAATCACACCAGCAGTGCCTGAGATGTCTGTATTTTTTTTTACCACATACCACTAGCACAACGTGTTCCTGCTATTTCTATTACATTTTAACACAAATTAGGGAATTGATAATTGTCATGTAAAAAATCTCAGTATTAAGTGAACAAGACATGGAGGATTCAGAACCTCTTTTCAGTGGATGAGGAAAATAAAAAAGATTAAATTAAAATATGTGAGAATGTTTCCAAGTTCTGCATGAAGTAATGAAGCAAATATTTATTTTTACAAATACTGCATGTCTTATTTATCCGGTGATATATGTCTACTATTCTTTCATACATTTGGTAAATAAATATATTAAGTTTAGCAAAAACTTCCTCCTTTCCTTCCTTCCTTCCTTCCTTCCTTCCTTCCTTCCTTCCTTCCTTCCTTCCTTCCTTCCTTCCTTCCTTCCTTCCTTCCTTCCTTCCTTCCTTCCTTCCTTCCTTCCTTCCTTCCTTCCTTCCTTCCTTCCTTCCTTCCTCTTCCTTCCTTCCTTCTTCCCTCCCTCCTTCCCTCCCTCCTTTTCTTTCATTCTTTCTTTCTTTCGTTCTTTCACCAAACTCATCAGCACTCAGGGGTAATCCAGGATCTTCATTCAGAAATTATTTCTGGCAGTCTTGGTTACCTATGGGATCCAAGAATTGAACCTAGGTAAGCAGCTCTTTCACTTCCTTGACTTCATCCTTCCTTCTACCGTTTTCTATTTTATTTTATAAAACACAATAAATTATTTTCAAGGTTTGTCTATAAGTTGAAACCTTTCAGTGTAAACATTCATACTGAAATAATTCTTTCCTGTCATACATATTATGTCAAATTATTTCTCACTTCAGAATTTATTTTTAGTATCAATATTACTACTTATACTTTGTTCTTATGTTAAAAATGCCCGGAGAGATAGCACAGCGGCGTTTGCCTTGCAAGCTGCCGATCCAGGACCAAAGGTGGTTGGTTCGAATCCCGGTGTCCCATATGGTCCCCCGTGCCTGCCAGGAGCTATTTCTGAGCAGATAGCCAGGAGTAACCCCTGAGCACCGCCGGGTGTGGCCCAAAAACCAAAAAAAAAAAAATGTTTTAAAATATATTTTGATTTATTTAATGCTCATTATGAATATCAGAAGAAAAACATTAAAACATTATTTAATTAAGTCAGAATGATAGAGAAATGTGTAAACTTTTTATCCTAAGTGTGCATATAGTCCCTGTCACTGCCAGGGGAGATTCCTGAATTCTGATCCAGAAATAAATATTGAGCACCAAGATATATGGCATAAAAATCAGTAACAAATTATAATCTTTGATTGACATTGCTAATTGTTATATCTTTCTCAAATTCTTGGGTCAATATATTATATTGTTTCTTATTCTCTTGCCCATTTGCTTTTAATACAACTTATAAATGCCTATCATACTATTTCCATTTTGTTTTGTGGTTTGGGTTTTATTGGGGGTTGATTTTTGGGTCACACTCAGCTATGTTCATAGTTTACTATTGGATTTGTGTTCAGGGATCACTCTTGATGACCTTGGGGGATCATAGAGAGTACAGAAATCAAGTCCAGGTCAATGTCATGCTGAGACTTATCTGTTGTACTTTTCTCTACCCCCTACTTTATCATTTTTTAAATAAACAGATTATTTTGAAACAGACAATATTTGCATTTACTATAAAATGTAAAGTCCAAATTATAAATTATCAAACTAAATTTTCCTCTGTCCTGTGTTTTGATCACTGAATTCATCGTTGTGAAACAATCACTTTTAATATTTTTAATTTTTATATTTTGAATTAATTGCATAAAGACTCAGTGCATTGAAAGGATAGTTTTACAATGTTCCACTAACAGCATATTTTATATAGTTATTTGACATCATAACATTTTTCACATAAGATACGCAGTTTGGAAATCTTTGCTAATCTGTTGTATTAGGACTATTACATCTTTTGCAATTATTTTACTGCATAAAGTAATTTAATATATGTTCTTGTATATCATATTGAGGGTGATTCCATTTTTAAATATGCAAGTACTACATTAAAATTATTCTGCAAACATTATTATTTACTTTATGCATGCATGGTCATAGAATAAATTTACAAAAATAGAACTTCTGCATAAAAATAAATGCACTTCATATTTTTAAATTAATTTCCAGTTTTAATTAGGCACCAAGATTTAAAATACTATGAGTAGTATTTCAGTATACATACAGATTCCAAATTTACACTCATCACTAGAATGCCAGCATTCTTGTACCAGTGAAGCCAGATCATCTCCAATTCCCTATCCTTTTGAAGTTTTTTGATATATATATATATATATATATATATATATATTTTTTTTTTTTTTTTTTTTTTTGGTTTTTGAGCCACACCTGGCAGTGCTCAGGGGTTACTCCTGGCTGTCTGCTCAGAAATAGTTCCTGGCAGGCATGAGGGACCATATGGGACACTGGGATTCAAACCAACCACCTTTGGTCCTGGATAGGCTGCTTGCAAGGCAAACACCGCTGTGCTATCTCTCTGGGCCCCCTTTTGAAGTTTTAAATTCTGCATTTATGCTCTTAATCACAATTACCAGTGACCATTTAACCTTATTATGTTTCCTTATATGCCATATATGATGTCGATGATTCAGTGTTTGTCACTGTCTTTGAATGACAAAAAACAAACTTTATAAATTTATGTTTAATATTTAATATTTTTAAATTTTTAAATTTACAATTAAAATATTTAAATATTTTATATTTATATTTAAAATCTTTGTAAATAACCATTAGTAAAAATTTCAGAAGACAATACAAAATGGAAACACATGTCTGTTAGTGTACTCAGAAGATGCTCATTATTAAAATGGTCACCCTACCTAAAACACTATAAATGGAGTGCGACCCACATAAAAATGCTCCTGCCTAAGCCCAAAGTGATTGTACAACAATAAAACTTTAAACTTGCATGCAACCAACCTAGGCTCAAATTGTAAGTTCAATTATTCATCTTATATAGTCACCTGAGAACCTAGATACAGAGCCCAATTTTCCCAATTGTCCCCAATTAATTGTCCTTAAACAAACAGAAAAAGGCAAACAATTAAATTCTAACATTTTTCTAAAAATACGGGCCTAATAAAATTTCATTTATACAAAATAACAAACAAAAATGAAAACCCATGTAATTCTGAGAAAATGAAATTAGTAAGCTTAGCTTTTACAACTTTAAATTATACTGAAACTACAGTAATCAGACAATACATGTACAGTTTTAAATTTTATTTTTTTACAATTATTAAAACTGATGTTAAAACATAAAGGCAGTCAAAACAAATGACCACAGTAACGTTATCATAGAACTTCATTTACAAAATAAATAGGCTATATATGACTTATGGGATAGTTTTATAAAATGTCTCAAACCACTTTATGAAATGTGTTTTTCTTCTCTGTGTACATGTCTGTTAGGATGAGTTTTCAGCATTCTTCAGAGGATGAAAGCAAACTTACTTAGCTTAGTAAATAATCATCCCCAGATTATTTCTTTCATTAGTCTTCAAATAATAGAAGACTTTTTACTCATTATAGTCAGTCAATATTAGAGGTCTATATGGTCTTACGATCTTTTACCAAAACATTTCTCAAACAAGTAAAAAGTCCATACATATGAGATGGACGGGTTCATAGGGAAGAGAGCTTCCCCAGCGAATCTAAGAGTAACATAGGAATCAAAACCAGGGTTTTCTTCATTAATATAAACACAGTGTCCTATATATTATCATCTCTCAGATCAAATTTATAAATTAAATAAACCCTCTTAAGTGAAAATACTAAGTAAAATAATAACGTGTTTTTGCTTAGAAAGATGCAGAAAATCCATGATGTATGATTATTAAACTGGATAAAAGATATGTAAGAATATTAAATGTTTATTTTTGTCAAATAAGGAATCATCTTCATTTGGTTACATTGATTTGGAAGCTTTACCTTTAGAGATGAAATATTTTGGAAAGAAAATGAGTTTAAAAACAAAGTTTGAGTTAATCTCAAATAAACTGGCTTCAAGAAGGGCATAAACTCCAGTTTTCTCTGATGTTCTGGATGTAAATTCACATTTGTCCATTGATTACTTGATGTTAAAAGTGCTTACATACTTTTAGACCTTGAGATCTTTAAATATTATTATTTTGTTTATGCATTTTAGCAATTAAAATACACTTTTATTTTTTTTATGAATTTACTTCATGAAATTTATAAAAAAAACATCAAGGTTTTGTTTCAAATTTTAATGCATAATATTTTCAAATTTAGGGCAAACTTTATGTGTTAAAGTTGATTTTTATGAATTTATCAATTTTAAAGTACTTAGAATACCTTAATATAATGTAGTATAATTACAAATAAAGCTAGATGCTTATATGCATCTACTCTTTTGTTCTACCTCGTTACATAATTTGATCCTGATTTGTGACATATTAAGTTATCTAACTACATGATTTGTTTAATTAACCATTTAATGTTATTATTTTTGGAAAATATTTAAAATCCATCACAGATGCAATATCTAATTTTATTTCCTGCAGTGCTCTCAGATAGAAGTACAATGTCTATGATACATTAATCACATTATCAAAGTATAGTTTCTTACATCATAAATTAAATGATCAGTTTTCTCTTATAAGTGTAAAACATATAGAAAAAACTGCTTCCGATATTCTTAGCACCAACAACCAACTGTCAGTAAGGTCATTGAAGAGTTAATATTCTATTTACTTTTTAGGTCTGATTTTTACATTTATCCTCAGAAGAATGGTAATAACCCATCCTAACAAGGCATGCACCAGAGAAGAGAAAATGCATTCATCTAGATCCTGCACTTTGTCAAAGAGGAGAATCAGTCTTCAGCTGCTGTCAGCTTAGATGGTTCCACTGAAACTGCTCAATTAAGCCTCTGATAGAGCATCAAGTAGATTGCCACTTTGGGCTACTGGATCAATAATAATAATTCCTTGTCTTTGTATAGCAAGCACTTACACTCCCCAAAAGTACTTTCACATCCATTGTCTAATTTTATCCTTATAAGAACGGGGTCAAATATGAGGGTCAGATCACCTTTTCTGTTTCACAATGAGGACAGTTCAGCCCAGAGAGTTAACAGACATTGTCATCCGCAGAGATGGAACAAAGAAGAAAACTTTTGGTTCCTCCATCTGGGTTAATTGCTCTGCTCACCAGATATACCTTTACTTATGGGACTTGTAACTGTAAGTTTAATAGCAGAAACATGGCTAACCACTTATCAGTCCTTTGTAAGAAGATAGAAATGATACAGGTTAAACTGAGTAATTTTATATTTCACTTTTATATCACAATCAGCATTGCAATGGATATAGTATAGTAGAGTACAAAGATCATAGACATGGAAGCAATACAAATGTGAACCCTCTTGCCAGCAACGCAAGGATAAATGTTCATAGTTGCAAATGGTCAATTCTAAGAAATAAACCTAGATTTGTGTGTACAAGGTAAGTACCTTACCCACTGTACTAACTTCCTGGTCCTTATTTTTATTTAATTTGTCTGAGATTAATAGCCTTCTACTCAATGTTCATCTGCTTCTTCTGTGTCATCCATATTATCCACAACAAAAATTCAACTAGATAATGATAACACTGTAGTCTACTAAATTTTTTATTTTATTTTATTTTATTTTATTTTTTGTTTTTTTGGGTCACACCTGCAGCGCACAGGGGTTACTCCTGGCTCTATGCTCAGAAGTCACTCCTGGCAGGCTAAGGGGACCATATGGGATGCCAGGATTTGAACCACCGTCCTTCTGCATGCAAGACTAACGCCTTTCCTCCATGCTATCTCTCTGGCCCCAGTCCACTAAAATTTTATTCACCAAATATTTATTATAAATAAGTATTGTCCTATATAAGTTTTACTAATGAAGGTTTGTAAAAACAATTTGATTATAAGTTCTAAGCAGATGTCAAAATCTGTATTTTTTCTTTGATCTTTCACATCACACCTGGTACCTGTGAATATGAAGATAGAAGAGGCAACAAGAAGTCAGACAAATTAAGGATAGCAACTAAAGATGGTAGAATATATCTTAACTTCTGACATATTTGATATAGTCATATTTCTTCTCAATATCTCATGTGCATATCCTCTTTTGTTAAAAGAGATAATAGATTTTTAGAACAATGCCAAAAAATTTCTGTAACAACCAAAATTTACACCTATTATAATTGCCTTCTATGTAATTGATTGTTTTTGTTTTTTGTTTGTTTTGGGGTCACACCCTGCATGCTAAGATGTTACTACTGGCTCTGCACTCAGAAATCTCTCCTGGCAGTCATGGTGGACCATATGAGATCCTGGGATTCGAACCACAATCCCTCCTGGATTGGTTGTGTGCAAGACAAACACCCTATGACTGTGCTATCTCTATGGCCCTATTTCATTGTTTTGTATTATATTATTTTGTTTTTAGTAGGGAGTATGTGTTGGATCACACCTAAAAGTACTCATGACTACTTCTATCTATGTGCTCAGGGTTTACTCCTGAGAATTCCTTTTTCTTGGGGGGGGCATCCGTTTGACGCTCAGGGGTTACTCCTAGCTATGCACCCAGAAATTGCTCCTATGGGATGTCGGAGGATTGAACCACAGTCAGTCCTAGGTTAGCTTGCAAGGCAGACACCTTACCTCTAGGGCCAGACTCCGACCCCAACTCCTGAAGATTCTTGAAGATCATGTGATAATTAAACCATTTTGATAATTAAGCCAAGTTCTCTGTATTACCTATCAAGTCCTTTATCCAGTTTTTGGTTTCAATCTGTTCTAAGTATTTTTAAATATAAATAATACATTAAATTTTTCTGGGTTATTTAATATGCTAAGAACATGCACTAGTATCTATAGTTATTAATGGAAGTGGATTTTTCTGGTGGGTCCATCAGAGAATATGCATTATTTCCCATGATATAGGATCCACTGTAATGTTTTTTGACTTTGTGTTTTACCTGTGGTGTGGCATTATGTCATAGACCTGAGAGCTTTATTTAACAGTATACCAAGCTCTTACAACTATTTTTATAAAATAGAACCCATTATTATATATTCTAATTAAAATAAATAAGCTTAATAGAAATAAAGAAATTTCTAGAAAAATACATCTAGTAAAGAGCAGAACTCTAATCATATTTCAAATTATTATGTAATTCTACCCTTATTCCACATATAAAATATCAAATGCAACATTGTAATTAAAAATATTGAATATCCTAAATAGAAAACTCTCTTTAAAAAATCTCTAAGTTGGGCCAAAAAGATAGCACAGCAATAGGTCATTTACCTTGCACACAGCCGACCCAGAATGGATGGTGGTTTGAATCCTGGTATCCCATATTGTCCCCCATGCCAGGAGCGATTTCTGAAAGCAGAGCCAGAAATAACTCCTGAGTGTTGCTGAGTGTGACTCAAAAAATACAAAAAAAAAAAAAAAAAAAGAAGAAATTCTAAAAGTTTATATAATATATATAGTAGATTTCACAAAATCAGTGAAATATGATATATGTTACTGTTAATTCTCAAATGATACTCTACACAACTTATAGTATTGATCTTAATATATTTTGGGTAATAGTCTTGCCCAAGATCATTACAATGGTTTCTTAACACATAAGGTATCAAGAAAAATCCTAGAATTTATCCTTTGATCCTTAGGGACAGGAGAAATCAGTCTCCACTACTTTAATAAAAATTATCTGACTTATAGCTCATTTTAAAATTTTCTCTCATCTAAAACCAGACAGCAGCATTTCTGTTTTCTTTTCCCTAACATCTGGAATATCCATGATATAGGATATATTTCTGTGGATTTAGAATCTAAAATGTCACCACATGCTGTTGCTAATAATAACACATAATAACTGCTGTGAAAGTTCTTTAGCTGTCAGCTTTTTTTTTATTTCATTAAAAATAATAATTCCAGTGCCCAGTGTTGTGCCTCTGAGTGCATTTACAAGTCAAAAATATATTTAAAAAAATGTTAAAATAAAAGAGCAATACCTAACTCAATCAGATGGTAAGCCTCAGGCAAAAAAATGCCTAGATGCTAGCAAATAATAAATGATCAGAGTTTTGAGCGATCAAGAATTGATCTTATACATCAGTAGAGTTCAAACACAGAATACAAGACATATGGTACTCTATAAACTTATCTTGTTCAATTTTAACCTGTTAAATTAATATTTCTTCCTTACCTCTGACCACATACAAAAACTTAAAAGATTTTCTATTAAATAATATTTTATGCTTCTTTTCCTCCCTTAATGGGAAAGTTATTCTGAGCCAGTCATTCTGTTTTAAGATTCCTTACGTCAAAAGCAAGGTGTTTGTTTGCTTTGTTCTTGTCTGTCTTTAGATTGGGTCTAAAACTTCTGGAAAATTTTACTTATTAGCTCTGTTTCTGATTTCTATAAAGAATAGAATCTTCCATCCATAATTTTCAAATAATTAGTTGAATATTTTTATTTGAAATCATATATTTAGTATACCAAGTATGTTATCACATTTTATTATTTATATTGAAGATTTTTGTTTATTTCAAACTTAATTCAAGGTGCCATGCTTGATAATACTTTTAATGATAGGGTTTCATGCAGACAATAGCCCAACCATATTCTCTACAAGAATGACAGATTCCCTTCACCAAGGTCTAAAAGTTCTCTTCTCATTATTCCTTCCTTGCTTCCTACTGTGGTAAGTTCAGTTCTGAAGACAGTTCCCATGCTCTTATGCTCTTTATATTTTACATATGAGAAAGAATATTCTGCATCAGTTTCTTTCCTTCTGACAAACTTCACTTCACCTAGATAGCAGTGAATTGAATAATTTTTCTTTTCTCATAGTGAAAAGCATTCCATTGAAATCATCATACATAATAGTTTTATTATTTAGTCATCTTTCCTTGGATACTTGAATTGTTTCCATATTTTGGTATTATGAGTAAATATTTAATGAACATAGGAGCTCAAATATCTTTTTTGAACTAAAATTTTGGACCCAAGGGGTAGGTGCACAGTAGAAGTGCTGTCATAGGGAAACTCAATTTCTAGTTTTTAAATAACCATATTGTTTTACAAAAAAGGTTTAATCAGTTTACAATCAACATAGATAGCTATTGGCAAAGTCCTTTTTCCCAACACTGATTGTCTTTGTTATTTTTATATGTATCATTTGGTGTTATATGGTATCTTATTGTTTTGATTTGCATTTTCCTACTGAAAAAAAATGAAGACCTTCATTTTTTTTTTAAATTTGGGCCACACCCAGTAGTGTTCAGTGCTAACTTCAAGCTCAGTCACCAGTCCTGTCAAACTCAGGAGAACATATGGGATGCCAGGGATCTAACCTAGGTTGGTTTCCTGCAAGGTGGCAAACATCATACATGCTATGTTATTACTTTGGCCCCCTTTATAAATATATATAGATATGGATATAGATATATTGCCAACTTAAAGTGTCTTTTTTTGAGGAGGAATCTGTTCATCTCTTGTCCCCATTTATTTTCTATATTTTCCAAGTGCTTTACAATATTTTAGATATTAATCCTCTCTCAGATACATATGGAAAAATAACTTTTCTTAGTTTTTATTTGTTTGTTTGCTTGTTTCGTTTTAGTTTTGAGGCAATGCCTTTTAATGCTTACGTGTTGCTTCTGGCTTTACACTTAGGAAGTATTCCTGATAGCACTTGGAACTATATGGGGTTCTGGTATCTAATCTGTGTTTGCAAGTGCAAAGCGAATGCTCCACTCAATGTACTATCACTATAGCACCGATTTTTCTAGCTTTTTTATTCTGCGGTGTGTGTGTGTGTGTGTGTGTGTGTGTGTGTGCACGTGCGTGCTAGTGCTCATGCACACATGTACATGTGCACATTTGCATGTAGTGTAGATTCCTGAGTGCAGAGGCATAAGGTAGCGCTGACAACTATAAGTGTAACACAGCACAAAAACATAAAAGGTTATTTTCCTAATTGTTTATCATTGAGCCACACCCAGGACTAACAACGACTGCCTTACCAACTCCTTAAAGACTACCATTTAACTTTTAAGTAGCAAAAATTCATGGATTTAATGATTTTGTAGCTGATTGCTCTGGGATACCATACCTGTGGAGTGAGATCTGGACATTCTCATTAACTCCCAATCACCACTGAAGCCTTAGCAACCTCACACACACACTCCACAACCACCACCATGTCAAAGGTGTAACTTCATTGCTTTTCCACTGATCTCTGCAGAGAAACTCGTCAAAAACTCCAGTAAGTCAATTTGGGGCCTGTGAATTCTGAGCTCAGGGTGGGAAGCCTCTCATGAGATTCTGTACTTACAAAAGCTTGGCAATCACACTTAAGATCCCACACAACCACAATGTCGGCTCATTGGCCTAGTTGCGCAAATCCTTAAACTTCTAGAGAGCGTGGCCTCATCCCTCTATATATAGTCCATACTAACATCTATGTAAAAACAAACCAAATTATATGTGAAATTATCTATGTAAAAACACACCAATATAGTGTGAAATTATATGTTTAGCACCCAAGCTAAACAAACAAAACCAATATCACAAAATGTTTAACTGACAGCAGCTTAGTAAACTTTCAGACTATGACTGATTATCTGAAGTTTTACTTCCCCTACTAAAAGAAATTTTCTTTTAGTAGAGTTTATTTTATTAATTCATTATCATATAGTTGTAAAAAGTGATATTAAGTAAATTATTCATTCCTGCCAAATGATAGGTTAGAGGGGATGGTAAACTGGAGACAATGGTGGAGGGAATATTACACTGGTGGTAGAATTGGTGTTGGAACATTGAATGCCAGAAAAAAAACTGTATTATAAGCAACTTTGAAAACCATCGTGTTTAATAAAGAAATTGGAGGCTGGAGAGATAGCATGGAGGTAAGGCATTTGCCTTTCATGCAGAAGGACGATGGTTCGAATCCCGGCATGCCAGCCATATAGTCCCTGGAGCCTGCCAGGAGAGATTTCTGAGCATAGAGCCAGGAGTAACCCCTGAGCACTGCCGGGTGTGACCCAAAAACAAACAAACAAACCAAAAAAAAAAAAAAAGAAAGAAAGAAAAATAAAGAAAGAAAAAATTTTTAAAAAAAGGTTTATCATTTTTTTCTGTTTGCTTGGCCAATGGAACTGAGTGAGCCCTGAAGATTCTTCTAAATTTGATCATCATCATAATGTTCCTTTTTTTTTTTTTTTAGTGTTTAGGTCACACCTTGCAGTCCACAGAGGTTACTCTTGGGTAATTGCTCAGAAATTATGTCTGGCAGATTCTGGGGAACATATGAGATGCTGGGGATCAAACCCCAGTATGTCCCAAGTTGATCATGTATAAGGCAAACGCCCTACCGTAGTGCTATTGCTCTAGTTTCTATAAAGTGTTCTTAAACAAAATCACAACATGTTGAATAGGACATTGTTAGTTTTATTTAAAAAAAAGACTTATGTAGAAACCTACTCAGAATCTTAGATTTGACTTAAAGAGTAAAAGGGGTAGTTTTAGTTTTCCTGTGAAGTCCTTCAACACCGAATGATGTGACAATTATCTAGATAATTTCAGTACCAGCATCATGTACATGCTTCATTTTATTGGATAGTGTTAGATGTTCCATATTCAACTCAGTTTCTCTCCTGACTTTTAACCTCTTCCCTGGGGCTACAATTAGTAGAGCTCTACAATAGAACTCTGGCATTTGCCATAGCCTCTTTGGAATACTCTAAACTTTTAATCTCCCTTCAAGTACCAACTCATTTACTGCTTTCCTGACCTCCCAAGTCAAATTTCATGTTACACAGTCTCAAAACACCATTGATCTCTGTATCCACAACTTGTAAAACACATCAACCATTGTGAGTTTACATTTATTCTATAACCATCTGTCTATCTATTTAGATTATGAACTCCATGGGGAAGATGGCTTGATTCTGTTGATGCCAATGTATCCTCAACACAGAGCTCAAATTTTAGTTCATTATGGATGATTAGTAAATGTTTGTTAAATAAAAGATTTAATGAATGCCTGAAAAAATTGATAAAAAATTCTATGAATTCTATGAATTTGTAAGAGTAGATTTAGTAGAATAAATAATCTGAAATTTTTCTGTATGTGTAATTATGACGGCAGACACAGACACAAATCTGTAAGTTGATTAAATAAGTTGAAGTGGGGATATAAACGAACATTATAAAGCAAGCTGAATCTCAATAGGTTACAAAAATTAGTATTTAAATTTGGTCATCTCAAACTCCTTGGTTGTTTTTTTTTTTTTGCCTGAATCCATAGCAATACCATTACTCTTTCATTTTAAAATAAAACTGTAGACTTGAATCAAATTCAATAGAATTGAAGTGACCAATTTCACAGAGATATAAGGCTATAGTGACAGTTATTGTAAATGTTGCTATGATTTAAAGTGAGGAGAGAAGGAATAAAATGAACAGCAATGAAAATACCAGCATCACTACTAGAGTACTACTTAAAACTTAAAACCCTCTAGGTTGGAAATTGAAATATACCTGTGATCAGTAACTCATAGAAGAAGCGTTATGCAGAATTGGAGATGAGAGGATTTTAATGGGGAATGACCTCTGAAGAATACAGTAGAGGAAGAAATATAAACCTAGGAGCCTTCATACCTCAGGCAAGTGACTGTAAAAAAAGAAGACAAAACATTAAGAAGAGTCAGACCTCAGAACAGTTCTAAGAAACAGTTGGTCAGGTCAATAGGGAGTTCTAGAATTAGAATGGTTCATTAAAGAAATTCTACATTGCAAATGAAGGCTCAGTATTACACAAATGAACTGTAGTACATAGTCATTGGTTTGGGTGGGTAGTCTTGAAAAGTGTTCTCAACTAAAGGATATGTCCAGACAATGATTGTAATATTTACATAAATATCCTATAGGCAGAAAAGATCACAACTGTTTCTTATAAGTACTGTAATTTTTTAAAGAAATTTAAATTTGTTCCTTTAAAAGTATATTGATGTTTAGGATTTTGTTAAAAACAGTATTGATCATGAATATTTAATTTATAAATCAAATCCAAAACATACACAAGCTTATTAAATATAATTTAGCTCAATTTTTAATGTTTTTAACTATAAGAAGTGATCTTGTATAAAAGAGACTAACATATAATCATTTCTATCATTGTTATAATAATTATAACAAGTATATGTTATATAATTTTTATAAATTTAAAATTTTTCAAATTCAGTGTTTTATATTAAATATGAGGCATATAGTAATGTCAGAATAATGTATTTTGGGGAATCTATACTATTTGTATGCCTGGAACACAAATTTTATATACAAAGAGAGGGGAGAAAACATAAAAAATACATAATTAGACTTAATTATTATGGTCAGCAAATAATGACTTATGTATCAAGACACAAATGTGAAGCATTATGAATAAAGAACCGAGAACTATATAAAAATATTTTCTGAGGAAAGAATTATTCTATATATATATATTTTTTCCATTTTCTCCTTTATTTGATAACAGTGATTTAATTTTGTGTTAAAAATCATTTGTTATCAGCTGTATTGTTTGGCTTGATTCTCTCCCCTTGCATACATACATCCGCCAATTTGACAAGTGAGAAAATTTCCTTTCTTTGGTTACCATGTTTAGTCCAGTAATAAGGACCTAATTCAATCAGTTCAAAAGGTTTAAATCTAAATTTTGGTTTTATGAAATTAAGAAGAAAAAGAAACTTCTGATCTTGTTAAACTTCTATAATATAAATATTAAGACCCTGTCACTATAAAAGGAAAATAAACAAAGTTACCACCAAAATCAAGGAAAGAGAAGAAAATCTTGTACCTGATAGTTTAATGCCTGGAATTAAAAGTATCTGTGCTTGAAGATATAACTTTAGTAATATATTTTGTAATATTAAGATTACTTAAGTAAAAATGAGGCTAAAAGTTTTAGATTATTGACATATTAATGTATTTTAAAGTATTGGAATTAAGAGACAGGGTTTGCAAAGCAAATGCTTCACACGCTCCATTATCAATATAAAATTATTTATATATAAATATATATATATATATATATTTATAATCAGCAAGTCTTCTTTAAGGAAGGGACTTTTCTGCTCTTTTTCCCATTCCATTCTCTCTCTGAGAGTCTTTGGGCTTTTGTTGTGAAGTTTAGCCAGTGCTTTAGAGATCTTAGATACAAGTCCTTTTCAGATGTGTGCAGAGCAAATATTTGCTCCCAGACAGCAAGGAGTCATTTTATTCTAGTCATATTTTTCCTTTGTCATACAGAAACTTCTTTATTTGATACAGTCCTGTTTGCATATTTTTACTTCTTTTTCATTGTTAGTAACATTGTATCATTGAAGATAATATATCTGGAATTCATATCATATATTTTATTTAATGTAATTTGTGTATTTGGAAAATATATGAAAGTCTTTAGTATACTTTAAATTGAATTAACTTTCCTTTATTATGTGAAATAGGGATCTATTATTCCATATTTTTTGCATAGAACTGAACAGTATTCTCAACATTATTTATCAAAAAGACTTTCCATGTCCCACTTCATATCCATAGATCATTTGTTCATGGACATGTGTTGTCTGCCTTTGAGCTATAGATTTTATTTTATTTATCTTAGAGTCTGTATCAGCACCCCACATTTTCTTGATGTACATAAATACACTATTGACAGGAATATAGAATATCATGATTAGGATAGGTTAATAGGTTAATAGCGCAAGTAGAAGTATACATGTCTAGAACATGCCTAGAACATGCAATGCCTTTATGCCTTTACTTCAATCTCTTCTAAATGACCCTAAGCACTCCTAGGTGTATCCCTGGTGGCCCCAATTACTGCCAGTTATGAGACATATAAAATATATTATGACATATGCTATTGAGCTCAGTTACACAGGTAAATGTTTTGATATTTTGTTTTAAATTCTAGTAGATTAAAACAGAATTTTATTCCATTTAAATCTTGGTCTTGCTATGTTCAAGTTGCATGACCATGTTCAAATATAATATCTATGTTGTGTCTCTGTACTTTTGTTTCTTCTCATAGAAAATAGGTTAATGAAACCTTCCTCATAAGAATTTTGTGACCATAAAATATGTAAAACCTTAGAATCTAAGTGCCAGAAATATGATTCTTTTAACATTATTATTCTATATAAAGAGGATGAGTCTCTTTGGGTACTGAGAAGATGAGGATAAAAATAGAAATTATAGTTTAATTCAAAATTAGATGACTAACTGTGGCACAAAATTTAGTATGGTTATAGAAAAAATGGAACTGCTGGACAACATTATCAAACTCAAGTTGTGGCATCTTAGATAAAGGATGTTCTACCTATAGATATATCTCACTGGTTTTGTGTCTATGGAAATTTCAGTTGGAATAATAAATGGAGAATGGTATTATCTCTATTTCTAATATTAAATTAGTAGCAGATATGTACATAATTTAATGTATACCATTTTCTGTTTTGGTCCTCTATAGTGGAATGTGTTTGGTAATATATTGCAAGAATATAAAAACAATAGTTGCCTCTAAATTATGTTAATTTATATTACTCTAATTAAAAAACCTTAAAGGAATTTTAGATAAATATGAGTGCTTAAATTAGTATTTACTGATTTTGGGTTATGTTGTACATATTTTTTGTTTATTTCCCTGACTTTTACATTTTAATATTCAAGGAGACTCAGAAAGTCTCATTGCCTCATAGTGGGGCTGAATATCATGTAGTTGATGCTAATATATTTGAATATTGTTGCCTTTGCCATTTATAACAATGGTATGATTAATGTGCAAGACCATTTTTACTGACCTTTGATCTGTTTGGTTTTTGTCTAATGCAGAGAAGCTTATTTCCCTTAGTCATCTAAATAAATCCCAAAAATTAAAGGTGAGAAGTATAAAAGTTGTTTTATGTAACTTTTCTAGAGTTCCTTAGTATTACAAATCAATAAATAATATTTGATGGTATTTTTGACCCCAAAACTCCCTTATAAAAATAAAATACAGAAAGTAATAGAATAAACAGAATAAATGTCATTGCTAGTATTGTACTAGTGTTGTGACTTTACTTTTATCTTCATTGAAAGCAAAAAAATGGGGTACCAGTTTTATATGTGAACATTTAACTAAATTCTTGAGGAAATGCAATGCTTAATAGAATAGATCTTATTGTTTTAATTTTTTAGGTTAAAACAAATAATACCTGCATGTTGTTACACATTAGATATCATAAACATTTCTTTCAAATCAAATTATTTCTCTTGTTTCCCCACCTCTTTCTCATAACTAGATACTATTTTTATATGCAGCAATCAATTTTCCATGCCTTTTTTTTTCAGGGAGAATGTGGAGTCTAGCTCAGGGTCAGTACTAGCAGTGTTCAGACCACTTGTTATTCTAGGTAAATGAAAATTGGTCCCCTTTAAGGCACATGCATTAAAACTGGTATTAAACCAGTGAAATCACATCCAAAATAGTTAAAATAATGGTCATCAATCAAAGCCATTAGCTACAGGGAGGCCTATCATGAGGAATTAAATTTAGGCAAAAATATCTTAAGAGAACTAACTCTGGAAGATCTCTACTATCATCAGACTAGCCAGGTAATCTGGAAACACAAGGTGTGCCTCTTATATACTTGCTATAAAAAGTCCTGCTGAAGCCCCTGGGCTTTTTGAACTCTGTTTGGTAAACTGTCTCCTGCTCAAAAGAAGAAAATAAATTTTAAAGTAATGCTGGCTTAAATTGCACTTTATAATTAATGTTGACACGAATTCCTTAGTGAGATGTTGAGTTTCTGTAATTCGAGTTGTTAAAAAATAAGTGCACACAGTTGGAAAGAATTTTATTGACACTTTAGTAAAAGATTTGAATATCATTTGAGAAACTTTTAAGCCTTAAATTTTCTGTTTCTATAACATATTTTCACACACATAAGTGAGAATTATAAAGGGAATCTACATACTCATGTAGGTAAACATGAATAAGTCAAATTTGTTTTATCCACTATTAAAATTTATTTCAATATAGAACTCTTTCATGATTATTATTTTAGAAACAAAGGATGAGACTTAGGTTTTAGAAATCCTCACTGAAAAAAAATTTTTATATAATTTGTATTATACTGGAAAGAAAAATTCTAGGCAAAAAGAAATAAGAAAGAGTGAATATAGAAATTGGTACTGCTCTTCTTATTTATTGCCTGGAGAAATGAACTTAGAATTTAAAACATGAATAAAACTTGAAAAGTTCTGAGTGTAGAGTTGAACTACTCGGGAGATTTACATAGAAATATAGTCTACTATAAATATCATAAAATGAATATCTATTTGAAGGGTAAAAGAGCGTCAAAAAAACCAGATAAGATAGTTTCTAAACTGTTATTTAAATTCTTTGAATATGGCTGTGCATAAGGTAGGTAGAAGGAAGAAGAATGCATAACTACAGAGATGCAATTTTTAATGGAAACTAGAAAGATGTAAGATTTATGTATATATGTGGTTAGAATATATATATGCTGTTTGAAGATAAAGAGAAATTGAAAACATTTTGTATTTTCAGTACTGAATTCATGGAATAAAGAGATATTTCAATAATTCTTTCAGAAGTTATCTAGAAAATATATTAGGATATAGTGGGGCCACAGTTATGGCACAGCTGTAGGGCATTTGCCTTGTATGTGGCTGACCTAGGACAGACTGTGGTTCAATCCTTGGCATCCCATATGGTCCCCTGAGTCAGGAGCAGTTTCTTAGTGCAGATCCAGGAGTAACCCATGAGTGTCACTGGATGTGGCCCAAAAAACAAAAACAAAAACAAAACAAAAAACAAAAGCAAAAGAATATAGCAAAATTGCTGTATTGCCCCTTAATTGTGAGGTTTGTCTATAACATCACCTGATAGCAATCCTCTACCACGGAAGACCCTACCACTGCTCAGACAGGAAGACCCTACCACTGCTCAGACATCGTCCTGTTCAAAAGAGACTTCCCTTAACACTGAGAAGACTTAACAACAACAACCTGCCTACAGGACAGGGCTTCCTGCATTGCCCTTTCATGGTGAGGTGAAACAAGAAGACACTCCACATCATGACTTTAATGTAGGATATGCAGATTCCAGAATCTTTAATACAGAAACATGATACCAACAACAGAGACTGTGTGAAAAGTGTGTTGGCACTACGGACAATGTCTTGGATTGGACGATAACTTGCCTGAAGCCTAGAGCTGGTCTTATGCCAGGAAACTTCAGGGGTAGGATCTCTTTGTATTTAGGCCAAAGTTATTCCTTTCCATGCCTCTCATATTTTGGTGGGCCTATGCATACAACAATTGCCACTCTAACACCGTTTTTACTGTGCTCCTTTGACTCTAATCCTAAAACGCACCCACTTAAAACTTGAGGTTAACTTAAGCTAATATGCATGTACATGGAAATGTAAAAAATACTATGCCTCTAATGTTTAAGGAGTTACATAAGTTTTATGGCATTAGATTGCCTTGTGTGCTGTTAAGAAATATTATAATGTGCTACAATCTGGGGACTTGAGGGACACATGGATTCTGTTTTATTTATCTTAACGTTCTTTGGCTGAAAGTTCAAAGTTAAGATATCAGCAAGGGGACTTCTTCTGAGAATTATGTTATGGGTGATTGTCCTTCCACTGTAACTTTACCTTGTCCTCTTTCTTTGCATCTTTTGTTCTCATAATTCAAACTAAAAAAATTTAAAAAAAGAACATAGCAAAATTAGAATTAAGAGAATTATGTATGATAATTGTGTGGGTATAATTAGAACCCATTTTCCAATAATATTTACTAAAAATTCCTAAACACCTAGTTATATTTAGTCATAAATTATGAATCAGTATAGATATTGCCTTGGAGTGTTTTATTTTTCCATGTGAAAAGGAATTTTGCTTAAATTGTATTGTTTTGAATCATTTCCTTACTCCATTGTCATCCTGGTCCACTCAAAACCAAGGCTATAGTAATAACAATGTGGAAATGTCCATGTTTGTACAGCTTTATGTATAAAACAGAACCCAGATCTTTCTTCTTTTATCAACTGGACATAAGAAATTCCCCCATGAAGCTGTAGAGAAAAACTGATAGCAAAGAGATATATAGTACAACTAATTAATCAGATTCCCCAGGAAGTTAATTTTCTCTGGCCTTCAAGAAAAACTTATTTCTTATTTCATATATATGTACATATATTAACTGACATATATATGTATATATGCATCAGTTCTCCTTGATATTGATTCTGCTTTTGCCTTCATTTATGGTTTTTACTGGAAGTAGGGTGTCTTCAGATAGCACTCTTCCAGTCTCTTCCATTACTTTATTCCAAACTAAAATATCATTTTAAAGTATTTGTTGCAAAGAAATCTACACATCTTGGTAACTTGATTGTTTTCATAATTAAGATTATTCTAACAGTAATTCATATACTATGTCACCTAAAGAATTTACCTTTATTTTTTCTACTTCTCGAGTTTAAGCAATTCAATACCCAGGTGTCAGGAGTTTTGCTTACTAGTGAGAACTTTCTTCCTCCCTTGTAGATGACCTTCACTCTATGTTATTGTTCTCATAAGACAGAGTCCTCTCTGTTCTGAGTGTAATGATCCTATCATGGGAATTTCACTTTCATGCCCTCATCTAATCTTAATTGCCTTCTAAACACATATCTCTTAACACCATCACAGAAGAAGTCAGGATTTCACTTGAACAAATAATAGTTCTAGTTCAAATAATATGTAACTCTCAAAGAGTTTAGATTTTATATGAGGGAAGTGTAGATCAGTTTACCATTTTAAGCAGGCCTATGAAACAATCATTTTTAGACTGAGGAAATACAAGATAGCTTTTCCAAATCTAATAGAATTTAGAAAAACAAAATTTATTGGAGGCTTTCTTTTCCATTTTTCCTGTCAGTTTTCTAACAGAAACACCTTGTTTTATAAACTTAAATCCATCATATATCAAAGGAAGATAGACTTTACTTCTAAAACAAGCATCTATAAATTGACGACTATAGAAACATTGCTTCAGTACAGCTAAGTTTTCATAAAAGGACAGCAATATTTATAGACCATTTTGTTTCAACTATAAAGCCAGTCTATGAGACAAATTTGAAATGTAATATTTTTATTTAGAAAGGTTTGAAAGATTAATTATCAGACTATTTAAGGCAATGAAAACAATTAAACAATACAGATAACTCATCTATTAAATTCCTCATAATTATTAGGTGATAAATATTATAAATTGTTATATTTATGATATATTATAATATAAATTTAATATATCATATTTATATGAGTTATTTATAATAGAATTATTATAAAATTATTATGAAATATATATGAACATATGTAATATATAAAAATTGTATTATACAAAGACTGCTTAGATCTCTGGTACCAGCTGAAGTAATCACTGAGCACAAAAGGAGGTGTAATCCCTGGACATTGCAAGGTTTAGCCCAAAGATAAAGGAATAAAAATATCTAAACACTTGAAAATGAATGTAACTTAGAACTTTATAAATATATCTAGATTTTTCTTGAAAGAATTAATATTTATAAATGTAGTTGGAAACACAAGTGTCAAATGCTTATTAAAGAATAGTGTTTGTTCTCTAATGATTATATTCTCTAAAGATCCAAGTCTTACATAATGTGAAGAAATAAATTGAGCTTAAAATCAAGATTCTAAAAACAAAATATCATCTACATACTTATTTGGTGTTGAGTGTCTGCTCTCATTCTCTCAAAGGATGCTTTCACACTATCTAATATTCCTAAAATCACTAATTTTATGCCTAGTTTAGAATGAATCAACTTGCTGATCTTATTTTAAATGGTTTAATGATTTTTACTTGACTGTGCTTTGGTTAAGTAGTCAGTGGGGAGTAGATTATATTTAACTCTATTAACCTAAGGAGCAAACATTCACTACCAAAACAGTTTGTATTTGGCTAATGGGAATCTTCCAGTGAAATCAGTGGAAGGATGTTTTTAAATTTTTTTGTATATAAGTCTTTAAGAAATATGATTATGAGGCTGATTATAAATGGATGATTAGAGCACATGTTTATCATGCAAGAGCCACAGGTTTGATCTCTAGTATTGCATGTTTCTATGTGCACTGCAAGATGTGGTTAAGTAAATCGAAGAAAGAAGGAAAGAAGGAACCTAGTAACAAAAGAGTGTAGGTAGGAAGGAAGGAAGGAAGGAAGGAAGGAAGGAAGGAAGGAAGGAAGGAAGGAAGGAAGGAAGGAAGGAAGGAAGGGAGGGAGGGAGGGAGGGAGGGAGGGAGGGAGGGAGGAAGGAAGGAAGGAAAGGAGGGAGGGAGGGAGGGAGGGAGGAAGGAAGGGAGGAAGGGAGGGAGGGAGGGAGGAAGGAAGGGAGGGAGGGAGGGAGGGAGGGAGGGAGGGAGGAAAGAAGGAAGGAAGGAAAGGAGGAAGGAAGGAAGGGAGGGAGGAAGGAAGGAAGGAAGAAAGGGAGGAGGGAGGGAAAAAAGAAAGGACTGAAGGAATTCTGGGGCCAGAGTGGTGGCGCTTGAGGCAAGACAGATCTGCCTTGCAAACGCTAGCCTAGGATGGACCAGAGTTCGATCCCCTGGGGTACCATATGGTCTCCTCAAGCCAGGAGCGATTTCTGAGAGCATAGCCAAGAGTAACCCCTGAGCATCAAATGGGTGTGGCCCCAAAAACCAAACATACAAACAAAAAGAACAGAAGTATGTTTTTCACTACCTAAATTGAATCTAATGATGCTATAAGTTAGTTTGAACCTGATTTATAAAACATAACTATTTTTCTTTTGCTTATTTCTGAATAATTTCAATTTGAAAACTTAGGCTAAATTCAAATTAAGCTAGTATAAGTTTTTTTTTTATGAAGTATCAGTTTCTGCAGTATTTTAGACTTTATTTTTGCATTAGATGATACATGGTAGCCAAAAAATTTCTTCATATAACAACCTGAGTTGATTTAAATGAGATAATTGGAACTAATAAAGAAATGTATTAGATATAGCTGGAGAGACCATACAGTGATAAGGCATTTACCTTGCACAGACCAACCTAAATACCATGATTGACCAACTTCCACCAGGAGTGATCCCTGATCACAGAGCAAGAAGTAATCACTCAGTGCAGATAGGTAAGACCTAAGTCTCTATCCTATATACTAAAATAAAAAAAGATATGAATATAATGAAAAGAATTAACCTCATTGCAAGTGTTGTAGATCACCTTTATATTCATAAAACTTAATGCAAAATAATCACCAACTCTCAAATAGACTTATGTTTAAGAAAACCTTTTTTAAATAGCATTCACTTAAAAAGGCAACATTTTACAGAGTAATATTATATTAAACATTAAGAAGAATTTCAGAAAAAGAAAACACTTCAAATTGCTCATTATTTCTGTTCTATATATCACTAAAACAAAACTTGAAACCTAAGAGGATAACTAAAAGAATTGAATGAACTCTGTGGAATGAAACATAAAACATTTAATTTAATGTCTAACTCTTTTATAAACATCCACAGAGGAATAAACTGAAAATAAAGCCAGAAATACCAAGAGAACCATAAAAGAATGCAAAGCAACTTAAAAAAAACATTGGCAGAGTGGAAAATAAAGAAATCATAACTATACACAGTGGACTTCTTTACTCACAGGCCCTCAGATTACTTTAGACACTTCTGTAGAATGGAAAATATGATGCCCTCCATGCTTGCAATTTTAGTAGATAAAGATAGCAAAATACTATAAGGCACTTCTTCCAGGTGACTAAAAAGGGGAAAGTAAGTAGGTTTATAATGGTTATCTTAAGCAATCACAAATCCATTGCCTTCACTTGTCCAAAATATCATGGATATATTAGTATAGTTTACACACTTTCTGAAAGTATATAAAATATTACAAGAATGTAACTATCTCAAAATCATTGTCACATCCTAATAAAATATACTTATAATAAAATATTGTAATATACTTATAAGTATGATAAATGATATAAAGTACATTATATAAATAATATAATTAAAGTTATATCTTAACATCACAAATATATTTTTACATCTATAATTTTAATGAGGGAACAAACCTGAAAGAAAAATGCACCTTTGGTCTTGAATCATGCAGGTGTTTTTCTTCTTTTTCTTTTTGGGCCACACTCTCTAATGCTTAGGGATAATGCTTTGCTCTGTTCTCAGAGATTGCTCCTGGTGGTGCTCATGAATTGATATGTAGTGCAAGAGATTGATCCAGGTCATATGTGTGCAAAGTAAAACCTTCTGTATTTATGCTCTGGCTCAAGAATTTTCTTATATAATATTTCAATATCAATCCCATATGTGAAAAATAAAATCAGGTATAATGTTATGTTTTATCATACATGACAAGAACACATATCATGTAATGCAATCATGTTGGGAAGGATCATAGTAGCAAATAATGTATCTTCTGTCTTTTAATTTGTAAGTAAATATTTTTACAATTTTTTTTACTTTTGTAAATAAGGTTTCAATGATAAATATACTCAGAAGAAAATTACTCATTTTGTTTTGGAAGAGAATGGTCATTATTATGCCTTTTATTAAAGATTGTTTTGTAGAGTGAATGTTTACCATAGATTATTTTTAAGTCCATTTATATTCTTTTTGTTGGTATTGCTATGCTAATTAGTGGTGACACACCCTGTATTATGATATATACTTGACTTACTTGAGCTGCATTGGAATTACAACCAGGTTTTCTAATATTCTATGCACAGAGCATTGGGACAGGGCATTATAACTAGCGATAAAATTTGTAAGTCAGACAAAATTACATTCCCCAGGTCCCCATCATAAAATCTTTTTAATTGAAAAGGAGATTCCCAAGGAACCCAGGGCCCCTACCCAGTGATTCTTTGCCAACCAAGCCATAGTTCAATGCAAAGAATTTCAACCAGGTTTAGCAATATACAAGATGTATACCTTAAGCACTGTACATTCTCTAAGTCCATTATTACTCTTTATTGTGTTGTTAAGTTCTTCTATTAATATAAGTGATCTTTAAGAAGTTAATAAACTTTTGCTACTATGGACCTAACAAAGATATATAGTGCCTTTAAATTATAATGTTTATTCTCATGTTTCTGCATAGAAAATGTCATTAATATTATTATGGTTGCTACCTGAAAACTCTGTTATTCAATTGTATCAAAGCCAAAAATTCTTCACTTAAAATGAATGTGAAGCAATACTAAATATTTTTATTAGTATTTGATGCAAAAGCAATGAGATACCTGAAAGGGTTTTCAAAGGAAAAGGGAAAGGTTTTCAAGCCTAGAGTATGTTCACAGTCTATTAATCTATGATGTCTTCTCATAATCACTTATTATTGTTAAAGATGAATTTTAAGGAACTCTAATGCTTCCATGAATCACTTTCATAACGACTTTTGGAGCATAGGATCAGGCTGGTTTAATCTCACACAATCATTTCAAAATAATCACTATTTCAAATCAGATGAATTGATCAGGATTCAGTTACATGGGCAAAAAAGCAGTAAGGATTTATGAAACCTATGATGGATAAGCGTTTGCCAGAATTAGGAATTTAAGGCTTCATTCCCTGCAGAGAAATGAAAGGATAGAAAAGGCACTGAAATTTTCCTATACATGGATGTACATGGAATCTATCATGCTGAGTGAAATAAGTCAGAAGGAGAGAGATAGACACAGAATAGTTTCACTCATTTATGGGTTTTAAGAAAAATGAAAGACATTTTTGCAACAATCCTCAGAGACAAAGAGAGAAGGGCTGGAACTTCCAGCTCACTTCATGAGCTCACCACAAAGAGTGGTGAGGCAGTTAGAGAAATAACTACACTGAGAACTATCATAACCATGTGAATGAATGAATGAGGGAACTGGAAAGCCTCTCTAGAATACAGGTGGGCATGGGGTGAAGTAAGTTGGTGCCAAGGCAGCATTAGGGCCTTCCCCAGTAGTAGACAGACTCCTGGTGCTGGTATAGAAAACCATGCCTGTTCTACAGATGGATCCAAGGTTTAGGGGTGACAGCCATTTTCCAATCATCTGAATCCCAAGTCAATTCACATTGATAAATGTTCAGGGTGAAAGGTTCCACTGCAATATAAAGTTTATGAGTTCCTATCTGTATTAGATAAGAACTTGTTTCCATATGTAAGATTTTCTTCATTTTAATGTGCCCTTTAAAAAAAGAACAAGGCCACATACTACTGGTTCATGTGGGAGTAAAAATAACAAGCTAAACAATTTTTATAACCTGGTTCTAACATGAACTCAGAACCCAAGAGAAACTTATCTACTAAAATTTCCTACTAAACATATTCCAAAAAGGAATGGTGAAAACTACCTCTACATAAGAAAATAGACAATAAAACATATAGCTATTAAGGAAGAACGTCTAAAGAAATAAATTAAGAGAATATACACTTCCCCTTTAAGTCTTTAGAACTAGTCTGGGTGAAGGGATAAAAACTTGAGTCTGCAACATGGTCTTGTGGAGACTGAAGAATAGCTCCCAGCAGTCATAGATCAGGAAATGTACTCGCTTGGTATTTCTCAAAAAACAAATCCGGTAGTCACAACAAAGGGAGGTGGGAGAAAAGGGGCCACCAAGAGCAAATCAACAGCAAAGGTGGTGACAATTTCTACCCTGGTCAGAGGCAAGATATGCTGTGAAGTGGTCTTTTTACTTTGGGAGCTGATTGGCAGCTGATTAAGGTCTTTTTTAAAAGTAGTGGAGTCTTTTTATGGCTGGTGTTACTGTGCAATATGAAAGAAAAACAAAGTAAATGCATCAAATTTACAATTGATTACACATTTACAAATTTATAATTAATTACAATGACAATTTGTGATCTTGTCATAAATTGTTTTATTAAATACTTAAATTGATAAGTTAATGTTTACACTGAAAAAAATCACTATTTCCACTGCAGTGTTTCAGGGATTATGTTATCTATTTTTAGTTAAGTTTCTATGAATTACAGCTATTCATAATAGAGTTTTAAGTGTACTGTCCCAACACAAATCTTACCACCACTGTGAACTACCTTCTAGTATTATTCCCAAATTACCTGTAACTCCCCAGCTCACTTCTTTTACTTTGGTATTTTTATGCAATACTTTGAGTGCCCTGCTTGTAGTGTTGTTGGCTCTGTTTGTTTTAGATATATACATATATCTTTATATCTAACCTTATATCACTCATGTACTGACCCTCAGGAGATGACATTATTTTTGCTTTGGTTTTGCAAATTCTTGTTAATTCTCACAAATTAGTCCTGACTTTATTCTCACTTTTTTAAAATATACCTAGCCGAACTCAGGGACCATTTGGAATGCCAGATTGCAAGGCAAGCAATTTACCTACAGTACTATTGCTCTGTCAAGATACCTGGCTTTTCTTTTTTTTTTTTTAGGTTTTAGGACAACACTTGGAGATAATCAGGGGTGACTCTTGACTGTGCTCAAGGTTCATGCCTAACAATCTTGGGGGCCTTATGGGATGTTGGGGATTGAATCTGAGTCAGATACATGCAAATCAAGTACCCTATCCACTGCACTATCTCTCCAAGCCCCAAGTCTTTAGAACTTAGACTTTGACCTTAGTATCCAGAGCTAAGGGTCAGCTGACAATGATAACTGTGATATTACAGTTAAGAATCTCGATAATAGAACCTCCAAGTTTTTCTATAAATAATATACTATCCATGATTTTATTCAGAAAGCTCTTAGATTATTTTGGCTCTTATCAGAATTATCTGAACTCTCCATAATGGGCTAAAATGTTTTTCTGCTTAGTTAGTCAGAAATTAATTTTATTTTCATTGGCATGAAGCATCCTGAGTTCTACTTAATATGTTTTATTTTCTGGATATATTTTGCATAATTTTATGCTAAGTGACATTTCTTTTATCTCACCTCCTGTGTTTTATTTATTCTTTCTTGGCAATTCATTTTGACCATTCTCATCATGCATTCATTATTTTATTGTCTGAAAAAGTAGCAACATTTCTACAACCTCTATCTTGCTCTGAAAAGAGTGTCTTATTCTAGAACAAAAGCTAAAACAAAAGTCTTAGTGTAGCAACATCAACAGGGAATTTTGCATATTGAAAACTGTAGAAAATTTATTACTCCCAGTGAATTAAATTTGTCATTGATTAATGTATAGATATGCATGTGAAGTATATTTAAATAAACGTATTTAATACAACTGTTATTTTCTATGTGGTTGTTTATTAGACCTTAATAATAGATGTTCCAAACTTGTTTTTCTTTTCCTTCATCCTCCCAAATTTTCTTTGAAACAAGTATTTCTTCAACATCATTCATGTTGCTTTTATATAATCTAATATTCTGAGTAATAATGGAAGTATAGAAAAATCAGTCCTGTAAAATGAGAAGTTAATTATTTAATCTACATTGAAGTATTTTTTGTGGTAAATATGATTATGAAAGCTGTATTGGATACCTACCCCATGATAAAATATGAAATGTCCTGTGTACAGTGAGATTCATCAACCTACACATGTGGGGCAGTATGGTGTAATGAGAATCTAGTGTAAAAATTAGAGGGTTTATTTTTTTTATCATCATGAATTAATTTCACTAATTGTTGAATATAATTGAGACATTTCAAATAAGAATAGCATTTCTTCAATATATTTTGGTAAAATGAACATGTATAACAATCAAATATAAAAGCTTATTTGCATACCTTCAACAACTCTAAAAGCTGAGGACATTTGGGGTGCTTGTGATCGAACCTAGCTGCATGCAAAGTGAGTGCTTTATTCATTGTATTATTTCAGTGACCCCAGTTTTATAATTTTATTTACTACTGTTGGGATCATAGCAGTGGTTATGTAGATAAAACTTGAGCACTTGCACCCTGAACTATTTCTATAGAAATATTTCTTTAATATTTCTATTTCTTTAAACCATTTATTTAGCAGGTTTGATATATTTATTATATACAACTTTAAAATTTGAAGACAAATATAATTTATAAATTCATCACCACAAACTATTCCCAAATAGATGTAATATTAGTCTAAGCTTGTATACTAGTCTTGTCAGCCAATCAGTAGGAAATAAAATGATGCCTTATCTAGAAAACTTTTTAGAATATATATTTTATTTCTAATAGTCTTCCATAAGTTTATTTATAAACTAAAGCAACTTGGTATTACAAGAAATATAAAATTAATCTGTGTAAATTTTGTATACATTCATGTTTTGGAATAAATTCTATAGACTATATTTAGTTAATGTACTTATAATTGTTGATTTCTTAAGATCATATAAAGTATAACATTTCCTTTCTTTTAACTAGAATCTAGTGCCCCCAAATCACATATACATTTTAAGGCAATGTCAAAGGAAATAAAATTAATTAAATTGATGTTCTTATTTTTCTAATTCTTAATATATAAGAAAGAAGTAACTCAGGGCCAGATTGGTGGCGCAAGCGGTAGGGCAATTGCCTTGCACGTGGTAACCTAGGATGGAGCGCAGTTTGATACCCTAACATCTCATATGGTCCCCCAAGCCAGGAGTGATTTCTGAGCGCATATCCAAGAATAGCCCCTGAGCATCACTCAGTGTGGCCCAAAAACCAAAAAATAAAAAAAAGAAATGACTCAAAGTTTTTTTGTTTTGTTTTGTTTTTGGGCTACACTCAGTGATGCTCAGGGGTTACTCCTGGCTATGCACTCAGAAATCGCTCCTGGCTTGGTGACTCAAAGTTTTACCTCTTTGATCATAAATACGAATATTGATTTACCAAAATCAATCTTTAAAACTGGAAAAATAAATAGTATGATTTGATTTATTAATATTAAATGTTAGGGAAATATTACAACTTATTATTAACATAGAAAATCAGTGATGATAAGTATTAAACTAAGTACGAAGTGCTTTTACAAATAGTACATATAAAGGATGGAACACAGTTACTCATAGAGATTGATAAGGATAAGAAACTTCTCACAATTCAAAAAATTTACTCTTGATGTTCTGTTTATGTGTGCTTTTTACATATTACTGTGGTTTGTCTGTCTCCTCTTTCTCCTGATATCTGCTAAGGGCTTTGCTTTTATCTAGTTCATTTTATTAGGCTAAATAATTCAACATATAACTGCTATTAATACTATTACCACTGATATAGAGCTCTTTATATTTTTCATATTTTTCATATTACCATTACTATATTCATAAACAGCCACATGCATATTTCATATGACTTTGCCATGTAATATCTGTGTATTATTTTGGGGGGATTCTTTTTTTGGGCCACAACCAACTGAGTTCAGGGTTACTCCTGACTTGACTCTCAGGGTTTATTTCTGACAGTGCTCAGGGAACAGACAATATGAGGTCCTGGGGATAGAACCTGGGTCAGCTTGTGCATTGCAAGTAGCTCATCTTCTGTACCTTCAACCTGACCCCTAATAGTTTATATCAAGTTAAATACCTTCCTTAATTACTGTGAGCATCTACTTCTAGAAGAATGCAAGGAATATAACGTGTTTAATACAATTTTGTGAAATAAAGAAAAGTGTACTATAAAAATCATATTGTATCTGCCGAGTGTGACCCAACCCCCCCAAAAAATCATATTGTATCATGTTCTCTCTACATGAATACTAGTTTTGAGAATTGTGGAACATGCCTGGATACTATTGTATAGTAGATCCTCTTAGTATACCATAAGATATTTAGCTCTATATTATAATGCATTTTAATTGGCTTAGTATGAAAGACTTATTTATTATAACCAAATTAATATGAGCTAAATATTTTATTAACTTAGTAAAAATAATTAGGAGTAGAATTAGTAATATATTATAAATTGTCTTGTAAATCTTTGTCTTTAGTATTTTTAAGCAGAAACTTTAAGGTTTGTACATTTTAATGTTACGAAGTTAAAAGTTTATAACATAGTAAATGAGGAATGAATGCCTTTACACTAACATTTGTAGTTCTCCAATTTAGTAGGAAGTTAACTATATTTTTCTATTTGAATTATCAATGGAACAATAGTATATTTAATGTAGAATTGGTCTCTGTGATTTTGAAGAGAATTAGAGTTTACATTACTATTTTCATGGGAATTATCATTGGGATTTTGTTGTGAATACATTTTTAGTTATTCAAGAGTTGTTGTTAAACCAAGTTCCATTTTTATTCTGAAAACACTGTAATTCATTTTATAAGTTTTTAAATTACAGCATAACATCCTATAGTGACATTGTATTAGGTAGATTTCCCTCTGAGAGGTCCACAACCTATTAAAGTCATATATTAATGGAATTTTCTGCCCTCAACCATATTACAAGAATATTTTTCACCTCCTCTGCAGAAAGGTTCTTATTTGAATTAGGCAGGGTTCCTTTGTATCTTTTTATTTTCACTTTGGTATGTCAACTGCATTCAGATGCACTGAATACATTGAAAGCATGTTAGTAAACATTATGTATTAAAATAAAAATATATTTAATTTTAACTTGAAGATTATGAACTATTCTTTATCCAAGATAACATATTTTTCATACAATTTGATTACTATTTATAACATCTTTTTTAATAATAATTTTTATTTTGACCAAAGTGGATTACAAATCACTCACAATAGTATTTTAGGTACTTAGTGACATTGAATCAGGGGCATTTCCACCCCTGCTTCCAGCATGCATCCCATATCGCCCCTCCTTTGCCCTCCTCCCCCCATACTGCTATTATAAGTGGTCCCTTCTGTATCTAGCTTGTTGTAGATTGGGTATCGTTTTTGTTGTAGTTGGCTTTGGATTTGGTGTTTAAGTCTGATCATTTTTTATTTCAATTCGATGTTCATACGACTGTTTTGTGTTGGTGTCCTCCATTATTTTCCCCTCAATTTGTGAGGCAGAACAAGATGATTCATGTTATGTGGTTCTGTTTGAAAGTAAGAAAAAAAGGGAGGGGGCAAAATTCAGAGAAGCAAAAAATGGGAGGAATCTTTCTAGAGACTATAAAAATCAGTTTAAGAAAAGAAAGGGAAAAAGGAAGAAAAAGATAAAAATAATACAAAAAATTGGCAAAAGCTGGCTCCCTGTGTGTGACACCAGGCGGGGAAAATCCGCGAAAGTACACCGGCCCAGTGGGGCTCAGCTGTGAAAGACTGTGAGTGTGACCTGTCTATGTCTGTCTACTGTCCTCTTGCGTGAAACTCTTGCGAGTGGGGCAAAAAGAGCCTCCAGAAACCTCGCTCGCCCAGACGCCATTTTCAGGGAGGGACTTCAGAGCATAAAAACCGGCTAACCTTTGCAAAAGCTGGCTCCCTGTGTGTGACACCAGGCGGGGAAAATCCGCAAAAGTACACCGGCCCAGTGGGGCTCAGCTGTGAAAGACTGTGAGTGTGACCTGTCTATGTCTGTCTACTGTCCTCTTGCGTGAAACTCTTGCGAGTGGGGCAAAAAGAGGCTCCAGAAACCTCGCTCGCCCAGACGCCATTTTCAGGGAGGGACTTCAGAGCATAAAAACCGGCTAACCTTTGCAAAAGCTGGCTCCCTGTGTGTGACACCAGGCGGGGAAAATCCGCAAAAGTACACCGGCCCAGTGGGGCTCAGCTGTGAAAGACTGTGAGTGTGACCTGTCTATGTCTGTCTACTGTCCTCTTGCGTGAAATTCTTGCGAGTGGGGCAAAAAGAGGCTCCAGAAACCTCGCTCGCCCAGACGCCATTTTCAGGGAGGGACTTCAGAGCATAAAAACCGGCTAACCTTTGCAAAAGCTGGCTCCCTGTGTGTGACACCAGGCAGGGAAAATCCGCAAAAGTACACCGGCCCAGTGGGGCTCAGCTGTGAAAGACTGTGAGTGTGACCTGTCTATGTCTGTCTACTGTCCTCTTGCGTGAAACTCTTGCGAGTGGGGCAAAAAGAGGCTCCAGCAGAGCACGGCCGCTCCGCTTCGCTACGCGGCCGTGCACTCTTTCTAAGGAAAGAACTCCATTGCAACAAAAAGGAAAAATCACACTAAGAACGGCGCTATATCACAGAAGCAAACATTTCTCTCTGGACTGTCTTCTCTGTTGCATGCTCGGGCCTAAGATTTGTCCCAGTGTGAGGCTTCATCCACGGAGGACTCCCCTCCCTTAGAGGCAAGTCAGCCCATCCAGAAAGGGAGGAGCCAGAGGAGTGTGCTGCCTACATCATATAGACAATGAATACCACTACAACACGTAGAAAAACCCACAATACAAGTGTGACAATGGGGAAACAACGCAGGCCAGCATCAGACATAGAGAATGAAGATGACAATTCTGAGGACCAGATAATGACTGAACAACTAATCAACCTCTCAGATAAGGACTTTAGACTAGCAATATGGAAGGTGCTCAACAGACTCCAAGAAACCATGGATCGAGTTGAACAGAACACTAATAAGAACCAAGAAAATATGAAGGCAGAAATGACAAAACTCCAAACTGAAATAACATGTCAACTAACAGGACTGAAAAAGTCAGTAAACGAAGTGAATGACAAAATGGATAAGCTCTGGGACAGGGTATCAGAAGCTGAGAATAGACTTGGTGCTGTGGAAGATGAGATACATAACAATTCCATACAGCAGGAGAGATTGGACAAAAAACTTAAAGCAAATGAGCAGACAACGGAAAAATTAGTCAAAGAATGGGAACAGACGAAAATAGAAGTCTATGATAAGATCAACAGAAACAACTTAAGAATCATTGGAGTCCCAGAGACCCAGGAAGAAAATTTCCAGGAAGAATCAATGGTCAAGAACATCATTAAAGAGAAACTTCCAGAGCTAAAGAATATATGTGATCAAATCCTGCATGCCCGAAGAGTACCAACCAAAAGAGACCCCAGAAAAACCACCCCAAGACACATCCTAGTCACAATGACAAATCCCACAGATAGAGACAGAATTCTGAAAACAGCAAGATCAAAAGGGGAAATCATGTTCAAGCAAGCTTCCCTGAGATTTACAGCAGACCTGTCACCAGAAACGCTCAATGCCAGAAAGCAGTGGTGGGATATTGTGACAAGACTGAATGAAATGAATGCTTCACCCAGAATACTATACCCAGCAAAACTCACTTTCCAGTTTGATGGAAGAATACATGGTTTCACAGACAAAAAACAGCTCAGAAACTTCACAGACACAAAACCAGTCTTAAGAGAAAAACTGAAAGACCTAATCTAAGACAAGACTACCCAAAAGACACACCAAATTTTGAAATAAAGATGGCGTTAAATCCCAGGACAATTCTTTCTCTCAACATCAATGGACTAAATGCACCAGTTAAGAGACACAGAGTGGCTAAATGGATCAAAAAACTCAATCCAACCTTCTGCTGCCTACAAGAAACGCACCTGAATAGTCAGAACAAACATAGACTCAAAATAAAAGGCTGGAGAAAATTTATCCAAGCAAACAACACCCATAAAAAAGCTGGAGTGGCCATACTAATATCAGATAATGCAAACTTTATACTCAGGAAGGTTGTAAGGGACAAAGACGGACATTTTATATTAATCAAGAGGTACGTAGAGCAGGAAGAATTCACTCTCCTAAACATATATGCACCGAATGAGGGGCCAGCAAAATATTTAATACAACTGTTGACAAATCTGAAAAATAATATCAACAACAACACAATAATTGTGGGGGACCTTAACACGGCTTTGTCAACACTGGACAGGTCAACCAGACTGAAACCCAACAAGAATATACTAGACCTGAGGAGAGAAATGGAAGAAAGAGGCCTAGTGGATATATATAGGACACTCCATCCCCAGAAACCTGGATACACATTCTTCTCCAATGTACATGGGACATTCTCCAGGATAGACTACATACTGGCACATAAAACATACCTCCATAAGATCAAGAGGATAGAAATTTTGCAGACTACCTTCGCTGACCACAAGGCTCTGAAATTATTTGTGAACTCCAAAGGGACTCAGAAGAAACACTTTAACACCTGGAAGTTAAACAGCCTCATGCTCAATAACCAGTGGGTCCGAGATGAAATCAAGGAGGAAATAAAAAGGTTCCTGGAAACAAATGAAAATAAACACAAACTATCAGAACATATGGGACACAGCAAAAGCAGTACTGAGAGGAAAATTTATAGCTTTGCAAGCACACATCAGGAAGGAAGAAGGAGCTTACCTGAGTAGCTTAATGACACAGCTACTAGAACTAGAAAATGCTCAACAAAAGGACCCAAGAATAGGAAGACAGAAGGAAATAACAAAGCTGAGAGCAGAAATCAACGAAGTGGAAACTCAAAAAACAATCCGAAAGATCAACGAAAGCAGAAGTTGGTTCTTTGAAAAAATAAACAAGATTGATAGACCACTGGCAAGCCTAACAAAGAAAGAGAGAGAGAGAAACTTGATAACTCGTATCAGGAATGAAAAAGGAGAGATCACTACTGATATGACAGAGATTCAAAGGGTAATCAGAAACTACTTTGAAAAACTCTACGCCACTAAAAATGAGAACCTGGAAGAAATGGATAAATTCTTGGACTCTTATAATCTTCCACGGTTGAAGGAAGAGGATGTAGCATATCTAAACACCCCCATCACCATTGATGAAATTAAAACAGTAATCAAATGTCTGCCAAAAAACAAAAGCCCAGGTCCAGATGGATTCACTAATGAATTCTATCAAACTTTCCAAGAGGAACTACTGCCAATCTTGGCAAGACTCTTTCATGAAATTGAACAAACAGAAACACTTCCAAATAGCTTTTATGAAGCCAACATCACCTTGATACCTAAACCAGACAGAGACGCTACCAAAAAAGAAAATTACAGACCAATATCACTGATGAATGCAGATGCAAAGATCCTCAACAAAATCCTGGCAAATAGGATTCAATGCCTCGTTAAGAAGATCATCCACTACGATCAAGTAGGTTTCATCCCAGGAATGCAAGGCTGGTTTAACATCCGTAAATCTATCAACATAATACACAACATCAATAACAAGAAAAATAAAAACCACATGATCATATCAATAGATGCAGAGAAAGCATTTGATAAGGTCCAACACCCATTCTTGATCAAAACTCTCAGCAAGATGGGAATGGAGGGAACCTTTCTCAATATAGTGAAGGCCATCTACCACAAGCCAGTGGCAAATATTATCCTCAATGGAGAAAAACTGAAAGCCTTCCCTCTAAATTCTGGCACAAGACAAGGCTGTCCTCTCTCACCACTCCTATTCAACATAGCACTGGAAGTACTTGCTATAGCGATTAGGCAAGAAAAGGATATCAAGGGAATCCATATAGGAAAGGAAGAAGTCAAGCTCTCACTGTTTGCAGATGACATGATACTCTACTTAGAAAACCCTAAAGACTCTATCAAAAAGCTTCTAGAAACAATAGACTCATATAGCAAGGTGGCAGGCTACAAAATTAACACACAAAAATCAATGGCCTTTCTATATACCAATAGTAATAAGGATGAAATGGACATTAAGAAAACAACCCCATTCACAATAGTACCACACAAACTCAAATATCTTGGAATCAACTTGACTAAATATGTGAAGGACCTATACAAAGAAAACTATAAAACTCTGCTCCAAGAAATAAGAGAGGACACACGGAAATGGAAACACATACCCTGCTCATGGATTGGCAGGATTAACATCATCAAAATGTCAATACTCCCCAAGGCATTATACAGATTTAATGCCATCCCTCTAAAGATACCCATGACATTCTTCAAAGAAGTGGATCAGACAATTTTGAAATTCATTTGGAACAATAAACACCCTCGAATAGATAAAGCAATCATTGGGAAAAAGAATATGGGAGGAATTACTTTTCCCAACTTTAAACTGTACTACAAAGCAACAATTATCAAAACAGCATGGTATTGGAATAAGGATAGGTCCTCAGATCAGTGGAATAGGCTTGAATACTCAGAAAATGTTCCCCAGAGATACAACCATCTAATTTTTGATAAAGGAGCAGGAAATCCTAAATGGAGCAGGGAAAGCCTCTTCAACAAGTGGTGTTGGCACAATTGGATAGCCACTTGCAAAAAATTAAACTTAGACCCCCAGCTAACATCATGTACAAAGGTAAAATCCAAATGGATTAAAGACCTCGATATCAGCCCCAAAACCATAAGATATATAGAACAGCACATAGGCAAAACACTCCAGGACATTACAGGCATCTTCAAGGAGGAAACTGCACTCTCCAAGCAAGTGAAAGCAGAGATTAACAGATGGGAATATATTAAGCTGAGAAGCTTCTGCACCTCAAAGGAAATAGTGCCCAGGATACAAGAGCCACCCACTGAGTGGGAGAAACTATTCACCCAATACCCATCAGATAAGGGGCTAATCTCCAAAATATACAAGGCACTGACAGAACTTTACAAGAAAAAAACATCTAACCCCATCAAAAAATGGGGAGAAGAAATGAACAGACACTTTGACAAAGAAGAAATACGCATGGCCAAAAGACACATGAAAAAATGTTCCACATCACTAATCATCAGGGAGATGCAAATCAAAACAACGATGAGATACCACCTCACACCCCAGAGAATGGCACACATCACAAAGAATGAGAATAAACAGTGTTGGCGGGGATGTGGAGAGAAAGGAACTCTTATCCACTGCTGGTGGGAATGCTGTCTAGTTCAACCTTTATGGAAAGCGATATGGAGATTCCTTCAAAAACTGGAATTCGAGCTCCCATACGATCCAGCTATACCACTCCTAGGAATATACCCTAGGAACACAAAAATACAATACAAAAACCCCTTCCTTACACCTATATTCATTGCAGCTCTATTTACCATAGCAAGACTCTGGAAACAACCAAGATGCCCTTCAACAGACGAATGGCTAAAGAAACTGTGGTACATATACACAATGGAATATTATGCAGCTGTCAGGAGAGATGAAGTCATGAAATTTTCCTATACATGGATGTACATGGAATCTATTATGCTGAGTGAAATAAGTCAGAGAGAGAGAGAAAAACGCAGAATGGTCTCACTCATCTATGGGTTTTAAGAAAAATGAAAGACACCCTTGTAATAATAATTTTCAGACACAAAAGAGAAAAGAGCTGGAAGTTCCAGCTCACCTCAGGAAGCTCACCACAAAGAGTGATGAGTTTAGTTAGAGAAATAACTACATTTTGAACTGTCCTAATATTGAGAATGTATGAGGGAAATGTAGAGCCTGTTTAGGGTACAGGCGGGGGTTGGGGGGGGAGGAGGGAGATTTGGGACTTGGGTGATGGGAATGTTGCACTGGTGATGGGTGGTGTTCCTTTTATGACTGAAACCCAAACACAATCATGTATGTAATCAAGGTGTTTAAATAAAAAAAAATTAAAAAAAAAAATACAAAAAATCAAAGCCCCCAAAACCCAAAAAAACCAAAAACAAACAAACAAAAAACCTGAAGAGCACCACAGCAATAAAGACAACAACCAAACACTAACCATGATCCTGAAATAAAGAGGAATCAAAGCACAGGAAAAAAAAAAGGCAAAGAAAAGAAAAATTTTATGCACTCAGATCTTGTCATGAAATTACCATCTATGGTAGTTGCTTTCTTCTATACTTTTTCTCTTATAAACTCTTATTCATGTTTATTGTGCACTGATTAAAGAAGCAATTATTTAACAAGAAACCTTAAGAAAAATACATCATAATGTAATTATGTCTTAAGGTGTGTTTGTTTGTTTGTTTGTTTGTTTGGTGTGTGTGTGTGTGTGTGTGTGTGTGTGTGTGTGTTTGGGTCACATTTGGCGGTGCTCAGGAGTTAGTCCTGGCTCTGCACTCAGAAATCTCTCCTGGAAGGCACGGGAGACCATATGGGATGCCAGGATTCGAACCGTCTGTCATGAATTGGCTGAGTGCAAAGCAAAAGCCCTATAGCTGTACTATCTCTCTGCCTGTGTCTTTGTTATTGTGTTACTCTAATTTTCTAGTATATTTCTTTCTCAGGTTTGGGAAAGTTATGCCCAAAGCTTACCAAGACATAATGAACTTAAATCAGTTTTCAAGTGTCACTAATATGTTAATTGATATTTATATAATTATTCATTGCAATCACATATGCAAATTCATAGACCATAGCCAGTTATAAACTTAAGTAAGTTCTTTGTCTTATTGATAAACAGTTTTATAAACATAATGTTTTGTAAGCATAATGTTTTGTAAACATAATGTTTTGGGACCACAACTGGCTGTGCTTACTCCTGGCTCTACTCAGTGATCACTCCTGGCAATGTTTGGGAGACCCAAAAGAGTGCCTGGAGCCAAATTCGGTCAGGTACAAGTTTGACAACTGTCTTACCTGTTATATTTTTTCTCTCTGATCCTCAAAAATCTTAACTATACTTATGATGAGAGCCAATAATTTTATTCCTAAATATAAATTTAGGATAAATTGGAATATTTGCCTGCATAATTGTTCATTAATCAATATAAATAATATTATTTATAAAAGTCAAAACTTACAAGAATTAAAAAAAAAGACAACATCAGTGAATAAACAAAATGGTTCACTATTCAACCTGGATAAACAGTGAAATTATTTGAATTACAAAACATAAATACTATAAACAGAAGTGTAATAAAGATGGCATAGTGTATGTAATTATATAAAATATCTTGAATCATAATTATATAAGGACAAGAAGTAGATTAATTGCTATAATGGGGATTGAAGATGATATGCTAATAGGCCCATTCTTTCTTGCATTTATTATATATTTTATCATTATTCTTTTATTTTTAAAGTTATAAAATAATTATTATATATTACAGAAATATGGATACTTTAAAATTACTAAGTTGTACTTTTAAAATGTAATTTTTACAGTACATTAATCATATATACTGAATATGATATAAAACATAATAGAAGAAAAATAGAAATATAATAGAAGAAAATCATATGGCAATAGAAAGATTTAATTAAATCAATAAATTTATTTAAAAGAATAAAAATCTTGGGGCCTGAGTGATAGTACAGCAATAGGGCTTTTTCCTTGCACACTGCCTACATGGGAAGGCCCGAGTTCGATCCTGGTATTCCATATGGTCTCCCAAGCCTCCAAGCCTGTCAGAAGTAATTTCTGAGTACTGAGCCCTGAGCACGACCAGGTGTGACTCCAAAAAAAAAAAAAAAAAAGAATAAAATTCAGTGGACCTGAGGCATAAACATTTGGCTGTGCACAGTTGACCCAGTTTGATTCCTGGCATCCCATATGGTCCCCTGAGCCTAGCAGGAGTAATTTCTAAGCCAGGAATAACCCTAATCACTGCTAAGGGTATCCCCCCAAAAGTGAATAACATTTGAATAGATGTAGTACACACACATAATATCTGTGAAGCAAGAAATACTTTCTAGGGGACCAATTAAAGGAGACTTTGTCAGAGAACAGTAACATATATAATATATATGTGAAATGAGTACATATGAACACAATATATAAAATAATTTTATATAAAAATTATACAACTATTAAAGGCAGTATACAGGAAATACATTACATGTTAAATAGGATTTTTACTTAAAATATCTAGAATTGATAGACAATACCTGAAGAGTTTGTGATTCATAGCATTTTATACAGTAGAATTGTGAGCACAAAGGTATATCCCCAGGTATATGGATAGTTAATCTTCAATAGAAGAGCAAGCAATATAAGTAGAATAAGAAATGCCTCTTCACTCGACGGTATTGAAAAAACTTGTCAGGCACAGTTTAACAAAATGAATTTAAAATATTTTCTCACACCACACCAAAGAGTCAGTGAAAAATTAAATATGTTGATAGCAAACCAAATCTATAATATTGAGGAAAGAAAAGGAGGCAGAATGCTCATGATAGAGAATCTAAAGATATATTTAATAATTTAATTCATTCTTCATGCACACAGAAGCAAAGAGAAACAACTTGGACTACATCAAATTAAGAAGCTTCTATACTGAAAAAGAAAGAAGAGCAGGAGGCTGGAGAAATAATACGCCAGGTAGTGTAGTTGTCATGTATGAGTCTGGCATGGGTTCATTCCAATACCTCACATAACATATGGTTCCCCTGCACGTCTAGGAGCGATTCCTAAGTGCAGAAACTAAAAAAATTCTTAGAACTTCTGGATGTGACCCGACAAAACAAAACAAAATGAAAAATGACCAGAATAAAAAGATACCCTGTAGACTGCGAGCTTATGTTTTGCATAATTTATATAACAAAGGATAACTATCTAAGATACATAAGTATTTATAAGACTTAATAAGAATATAATAAAACAATAAAAAGTGGCCACTGCAAAAATAATGAGAATAAAAGATGAACAGAAGCTTCTGCAAAAAATACATATAGCTGGCCAATGGGTATATAAATAAAATTCTGTGTATAACTTATAATCTGGTAAATGTAAATCAAGACAGCAATGAAATATCTCCTTACATCATTGAGAGGGAAACATGCCACAATGAATAAAAATAACTGAGGTTGGCATAGATGTGAAAACAAACAAACAAAAAAAGAAACACTCATTTATTACTGGTCTTTCTTTGCCTAATCAACTTGAGTTTCAGATACCAGTTTATATTTGATGTCTCTTTAATTATGTTTTGTACATTCAAGAATCTCTGATAGACTTAAAGTTGAAACTTTAAGATTTTCTTGCCCTAGATATTCTGATTAAGAATTTCTGGGTTAAGGCCTCTAAGTTTACATTTTGTTTATTATTTATTTAAATTTTGGGCTACACCCAGAAGTGCTCAGGTGTTACTCCTGGCTCTGAACTAAGGAATTATTTCTGGCAGGTTCGATGACCATATGGGATGTGGAGGATTGAATACAGGACATCCCTGAGGAAGGCAAATGCGCTACCTCCTTTGCTATGGCTCCAGTACCCTAAGTTTACATTTTAAATATACTTTTTGGTTATGTTGCTATGGTCTAAGTGCCACTATATACCTTTATTTGTAGTAAAATAATTTTTTACTTTAAAACTAATCATCATAATGAGTGTGGTATTGGAATGATATACACACAAAACCTTCATAACTACATTGTAAAATAAATATTTTGTTAATGAGTATTTATCGCGCCACCTCACCGGCCCCAATTTATCAATAAAGATGAAAATTTAAAAAATATCGATCAATATAGGGAAGTTGTGATGACACAATAAATTGTAAAGGAATGTACTTGGTAATTAAGTACTAAAAAAAAGGAAATTTTTCAATGCTGTTAGGAATGTTCACTAATCAACTATTTTAAAAAATATGAGTATTTTTTAAATAAAAAATTGAGATTCTATATGATACATAATTCCACTCTTTGGCATCTACCCCCATGACCCCAAAACTCTATTCATAAAAGAAAGTGTTACTACTGTATTTATTGCTGCGCTAGTCACAATAACCGAAGTATATAAACAACCTAAGTATTTAGAAGAAATAACTGGCTAAAAATCTTTTAGTGTGTGTATACATAGATTACTTCTTGACTTAAGGAAAAAGAATTCATGGAATTTGCTGCTCTATGGATGTATCAGGAGAGTATGATGCTGAATGAAGTAGGTCAGAAGAGAAATACAAAAGAATAATCTCTATCATTGTAGGATGTAAAAAAGCATAGAAGCACAGAAGGTGAAAAACAAATGTCCAAAAGCAATAGAACCAGAGAATTGAGCCTACTATGATGTATTAAATGAGAGGAAGTTTGAGGGAATATATTTAGGATGTGCTGTTAGAACAGTGTAATCATAAAACACTGCGATTAATAGTATTAAAAATAACAGTGTCTTAAATTTTAACAATAAAACAAATACATGTATAGTGATATCAAAGAAGCAAATGAGATCTCTATTTATTTTAACAATTGTAATATAGATATAAGAAGCAAAATAGACCAGAGACGATCTATGAAAAATAAATAGAACAAAATATATCATTATTCACAAAGGGAAATCAATATTTTCTACTAGTACTGGAAAAAACTTGAATTACAGCATCAAATTAAAAAATATAAATTTGCTTACTTATACTCAACAAAATGCCCTTTACAAACCTATATTTTAGGAATAAAAACTTTTAAATAAAATGGGGAAAGACACAAAGCAATGGTAGATGTAATTAATCCAAATACAGTTTGGCTATATGTAGTACTTAATATAGCAAACAAATTGGAAGAATTTAGCAATAAAAAGGAATACAAATATAGTTCTAGTCATCTTGAATGATGATAATGAGAAAAAAGTACTAGAAAAAGAAAGAAGTACAAAGAAAAAGAAAGTTGTTGAGTAATACATGTATTTGTACCATTATCTATCACAAATTAACTTTCCTAAATTTTGTTTCATAACTATTGTAGATTCTAGAACTGGAAGAGAGACAATAGGTTTTAGTGAGCATTTTTCTTGTATTTTTCTTGTAGCTTCCATTAAACCAGCAAAGTTTCACTCTATCTAGGAAAAATAATAAATGTTCTAAAGTTACAGATCAACTTGAGATTACTTTGATCTTTAGAAAAAACTGGACTTTAAACTTTAAAATTTATTATTAAAGAACAGAATGGAGGAATTGATATCCAAAATGAGCAAGAAAACAATTAATTTAAGGTTAGGCATAAGAAAGAAGGAAACAATATACATGTCTCATAGAAAAAACACAAGACAAAGGCATGCATATAAACAAATGACAAGATTAATGAGATTGTACTGACAGTTGTTAGCAATAGGTTGATAGGATAGGAAACTTGATTACAGATGGAAAGTATACTCAGAGGGAAAAATATAGAAATAATATGAAACTTCTTTTGCAAGTTACTTGAATTGCTGGCTTTAAAAATGAATCTTACCATTGCTTTATTAAACTGACAGAAATTGTTGCTTGGTATCTATATCTACACAATTTCAAATCTTTAGGACAGTTTATGATTCTGCTGCAGTTGAACTTGGGCTAATTAAAACCAATAGCTGCCAGCAAATTCATTAATCCTGATCCTGTTTATAGATCTGTTGTAAAGAATGGTCATTTATTATCTTAGGACCCTACGCCTTCTTGATAACTATTATTATGTTAAAATATGGACAGAAAGTGCCTGTTGGCAATAACTGTTAATCTTTTCAATTCACAGTTAGATTACTTGTAAAATACAAGCACATTATCTCTCATTGGGAATCAGTGATAGGTTGATTTAAACCAAAAGACCTCTCTCTATATGAATAGATATATTATTTGATAATAGAAGAATCAACATAGTCTTAACTAATGTGTTTGCTAATAATTGTCCCCAGAATAAGATATTTATTCTAGCAATATTGTAACAAATGGGTACTTTAAATTTAGACTTAGATCAAAATCTATTTTTGATCTCAAAATATTTTTATGCTGAAAAATCATAACATAACTCAAAGTGAGATTCTTACCCTCACCAAGAGTGGTTTACTGATATTTCACAAAGAGTGGTTTACTGATATTTGTTATCACATTTAATGAAAAATGCTTTTATGTGATGTGTTCCAGTATTATCAGCTGATGTGTATGTGTCTTTAGTATTTGTACATGCATGCATATTTGCTTACATTTGTGAAAATTGTCAGAAGAGTTCTTACTGACCCACTGACTATAAATTATTTATTTGTGTTTGCTTCTGAGGTATTTCTGTTCATGCTATATAATCATTGCTGTTAAAAGATTAAGGAGGCAGAAAAGATGGTAGAAAGACAGCAGCATCAGCAGGGCAGCAGTAGAGAGAACCTAGAGTAACTTTTTCCTAAAAAATCCGAGCATCAAATTCCCAAAACCCTGGAGCTAAGCAATGGTATAAAACTCCTGGAGAAGAAGCAATGGTAGTTCACTAGATCAAATATCAAGCACCAAGGGAGATTGTCAAAAAAAACAATGGGGACAAAGCTACCAGAGAGAACGAGACTGAGTTGAAAATAGCGACAGTGGCCTCAATGTTCCCAGAGACAGAGTGAGTGTTGCCCTGAAGGTGCTGCAGCAAGGCTAAGAATTGTGCAAAGTGGCAGCAAGGCTGGAAATTCTAGAATTTAGCAAGGACCCAAGAGTTTAGTTGAGCTTGGATCAGGGACATTACTGCAAAGGGAGAGGTCTAAAGCCAGGCTTTAACAGGAGGGTGCTAATTAAGCCATATTAGTGTCTATAACTATTAGACTGCTAAGAGTGGGATATGGCCAAGAGACAGAGCTACTGTTATTTGGAGGCTGTCTGAGAATGCTGTCCTCACTCATTCTAAGACCAGACTCTGAGCACTAGGACTCTGAGCTGTCAGATGGCCCAAACTCATCAGCAAAAGTATCACAGACATTAGTATTGAGGGAGTGAGCTAAAGCTATGCCCAACAGGAGGACCCATCAGCTGCAAGGCTGTGAAATAGCCAACCAGGGCAGTGAGGCTGCCATGAAACCAATTTGCTTTGTGTCCTCACATGCTTCCAAGTTAGGAGATATAATAAAGCACATTAAAAAACAGTCAAACAAACACTTCACATTGCAAAGGTCACAATGGGAAGACAAAGCAGAACTCTACCACAAATAGTGAATAAAAATAGTAGTTGTGATGACTCAACCAAAGTCAACCACCTACATAAACTCTCTGGTAAGGAATTTAGAGAGGAAATGTGGAAGATATTCAAAGAACTCAAAGAAACCATAAAATGAACTAAATTAAGACCAAACAAGACTCAAGAGGATATGAAAGTAGAAATGTGAAAACTTCAAACTGGTCTGAAAAACCTGATAAAGAAAAAAAGGTCACTGGAAGACCTCACCAACATAGTAATGGCTACCAAGTACAGATTCAGTGAGATGGAAGATTATCAGCATACCACCTTCACTAATAGAAGAAGTTGGAAACTAGTCTTAAAATGAATGATTTCAAGATGAAACAATTATCAAAATAAGAGAACAGAAAACAATAGACATTTGGGATATATTCAACAGGAACAACGTAGGAATCATTGGGTCCCAGAGCGAAAAGAAACAAACCCAAATAAAGAAGTAATAGTCAAAGACATCATTGCTGAGAAGCTCCCAGAACTGACGAATGCTTGTACTCACATCCTTGATGCTCAAAGAATACCAGCTAAAAGAAAACAAAAGAAAAGCACATCAAGGCACAGTATAGTCACATGTTGAAAATCGCAGATAGGGATAGAATAATGCAAGCAACAAGATCAAAAAGGCTTATCACATAAAGAAACATCCTTGAAATTTACAGCAGATTTATCAAAATCAACCCTCCTGGCCTGAAGGCAGTGGTGTCGTATAGTGAAAAATTCAATGAACTATTCGAGAGTAGTTCACCCAGCAAGACTTCATTCATGCTGGAAGGAAGGATACATATCTTCACACATAAAAAAAAAAAAACAAAAAAAACAGCTCAGAAACTTTACAGACTCAAAGACAACCTTAAAAGAACTGAAAATATGCTTTAAGGCAGATTGACCTCAGAAACACACCAGACTTTTACAAAAAGAGGACACAAAACCCCATGACAATAATTTCTCTTAACGTTAATAAACTAAAATGGACCAGTTAAGGGACATAAAGAGAGAAATCAGAGATATAGCATGGAGGTGGGGCACTTGCCTTCCATGAAGAAGGGTAGTGGTTCAAATCTCGGCATCCCATATGGTCCCCTGAGCCTGCCAGGACTGATTTCTGAGCTTAGAGCCAGGAGTAACCCCTGAGCACTGCTGGGTGTGAACCCCTAAAAAACTAAAACAAAACAAAACAAAAGAGACATGCAGTGGAAAATAGATCAGATAATTAAGTCAAACATTTCCCTGCTTGCAAGAGACATTATAAATATTCAGAGCAAACAGATTCAAAATAAAAGATAGGACAATTTGGCTGCAGTGGCTATACCAATATTAGATGGCATACTCTTCTTCAGGTTTGAAAAGATTAGAGACAGAAACCATCATTTTTTAATAATAAAGGGATATGTACATCAGGATAAAAATCATACTCATAAAGATATATGCACCTTATAGGGTCCATCAAAATACTTAAAGCAACTGCTAATAGATCTGAAGAAGACATCAATAGCAGCACAATAGTTGTGAGAGAAATTTCAAGACCACTCTGTAACCTCTTGATAGATCAACCAGGCTAAAACTTAACAAAGATATGCTGGTTTTGAAAAAAGAAATGGAAGAGAGTGACTTAGAAGACATATATAGGGTTTTTAATCCCCAGAAAGCTGACTATACAAGCTTCTCCTATGCAAATGGGACATTCTTCAAAATAGACCACATGCTGGGCCATAAAACATACTTTGATATCAAAGGATAGAAATAGTATCTACTCTGTTCTCAGACCATGATGCACTGAAAATAGAAGTGAATTATAAATAAAAACAGAGAAATAACCTTAACAGCTGGAAATAAAACAGCTTACTACTGAATAACCAGTTTGGTCAAAAAAAAAAATTAAAAAGAAAATTAAAAGATTTCTGGCAACAAATGAGAATGAATGCATAAATTATCAGAACTTGTGGGACACAGCAAAAGCCATACTAAGATAAAAATTTATGGATTTTCAAGCATTCATCAGGAAGAAAGAAAAGGCCTACATAAATAACTTAATGGCATAGCTTAAGAAATTAGAAAATGAGCAAAGGAGCCAAAGGTAGACAGGTAGAAAGAAATAATAAAACTTAGAGCAGAAATTAATCAACTGGATATACAGAAAACAATACAAGAGATCAATACAAAGAAAAAATTTTTATAATAAAGATCAATAAAACATTAATAAGACTCATAAGAAAGCAAGACCAAAAAGAGAGAGAAAGAAACTTAAAAAAAAAAAACAGAATCAATAATGACAAGGGAGATATTACTACAGATACTACAGAAATACAAAGGGTAATCAGTGATTACTTTGAGAATTTTTATATCTTATAACCAGAGAACTTAGAAGAAATGTATATATCTTTGGACTCATAAAACCTCCCAAGTTTAAACTTAGATGATCTGGAATACCTGAACAGTCCTATCAAGATTGAGGAAATTAAAATGCTAATCAAAAGGCTTCCCCAAAACAAAAGCTCAGAACTAGATGGATTCACTAGTGAATTCTTTTAAACATTTAATGAGGACATTCTGCCAATCCTTTATAGAATCTTCCAGGAATTTGAAAAAAAAATACTTCTGAATAGTTTCTATAAAGCTAACATCATCTTGATAGCATGCACACACACACACACACAAATCAGGCTGGTATCGGTGCAAATGTCCTTAATAAAATGCTAGCAAATAGAACCTAACAGCTCATCAAGGTTATACAATATGACCAAGTAGGATGCAAGGATGGCCTAATATATGCAAGTCAATAATATACTAAATCACATTAATAAACAAAATATTTAAAATCGTATGATCATATCAATAGATACTATGAAAGCATTTGCCAAGATTAAGCACCACTTCATGATAAAAATTCATAATAAGATGTGAATTGAAGAAACTTTTCTCAATATTGTCAAGGCCATTTACCAAACGCGCATGGCAAACATTATATTCAATGGAGAAAAACTAAAAGCCTTTTCTCTAAGAAAAGACATGAGACAAGGTTACTCCCTCTTGCCACTTCTATTCAATATAGCACTGGAAGTACTTGCCATTACAATCAGAGAAGAAAAAGATATCAAGGTCATCCAGATAGAAAAGAAAAAAGTCGAGCACTCACTCTTTGAAGATGACATGATACTCTCTTTAGAACATCCTAAAGAATACTAAAAACCTTTTCCTAATAATAGACTAGTATAGTAAAGTGGCAGTCTAGAAAATCAGTACGCAAAATTCTATGGCTTTTTTATACACAAATAATGAAAGAGAAGAGAAAACGATCAAAAGAACAATGCCATTGATGATTGTGTCTCAGAAAATCAAGTACCTTGAAGTCAATTTAACTAAAGAAGTGAAATACTTATTCAAAGAAAACTGCAAAACACTGCTTTTAGAAATAAAAAGAGGACACAAGAAAATGGAAACATATCTTTCTCATGGATTGGGAGTATCAATATCTTTAAAATGGCAATAATTCCCAAAGAATTGTACATATTTAATGCAATCCTTATAAGATTAAATATGACATTTTCAAAGAAATGGATCAAACACTCCTGAAATTTGCATGGAACAATAAACTTCCACAAATAGCTAAAGCAATCCTTGAAAAAAAGTTGGAAAGAATCACATTCCCCAATCTTAAACTGTATGTTAAAGCAGTAGCCATTAAAACAGCATGGTAATGGAATAAAGACAGTCCACCCTCAGGTCAATTGAATATATTTGAAAATTATGAGAGATGAAACTCTAGATATAAGAGCAATTAAACTTTTATATATGACAGGATATATAAAGTAGAACAAAGTAAGACTCTTCAACAAGTCTTGTAGGAAAACTGATACATGCAAAAAAAAGCAAAGTCAGATCTCAATTAAATATCATGCACAAAAGTCAAATCAAAATGAATTAAGCCTTGATACCATACCTGAAACCATAAGGAACATAAAAGAAAATGTTAGCAGAACATGCCACAATATTGAATCTAACCTTGTTGATGGAGATAAAGTGATAGCATGGTACCTCTTCATTAACAGTAATGCAAAGCACAATGTCTAAAAAAAAAAAGAAACAAAGGGAGAGTAATAAAGAAAGTGAGAGAGAAAGGCAAAATCCCTGCCCCTGACACAGGTAGGGGTAGGGGAGAGAGTAACTGGGATCATTGGTGGTGCTAAATTTTCATATGTGAACGGTGGTATACAGTGTCTGAAACTCAATCATGAATAACTTTGTAATCATGATGTCTACACTTAAAAAACATTTAATTTATCAAATTGAAGTCATCACTTGGGGTATATATCTCACAATTCTTAAATGAACAATATTCAATGAAATGAAATGAGGTTTCTCATGTAATTATTATGGTATTTATTTTATAGCTAGTTATTTTCACAGGAATCTAGCATCACATGCTTTATTGAGAGCTTATCTAATTGAAACTTTTTCTGTAAATTATGTGAATTTTTATTACACCTACTTAAAATATTAGGTTCAATTAGTAAAGTCATATAACACAAATCAGACCTTAAAAAGTTTATGATGATCATCATCATAATCAAATTATCAAAAATTTCAGATATGATTGCATCTCCCTCCTCACATGGAACTTTATTTTTTCCTTAATGTATGGAGTATGTTAGTCCTAGTCCTAGTTATATTTTAATTTTTTTGAGAATATATAATCTCATAAAATATATTTATTACTACTTCCAGAATATATAGACATGAGTATAGTTTATAAATTTTTAGTTCTCATTATGTGTTAGAAGTCTTTCTTCATTTCCATGAAACTACTTATGATGATATTACTACTTTGGTAAAAGAAATATACACCATATATTATGTTAAGATGCTGTCATTTAAGAATCAATATCAGAATTTCTATCATTTTTTTTCTTTTTCATGGTGATCACTTAGGTAGTAGATTATAACAATCTATGTAATCATGAGAAATAGTGTGATAAGGCAAATTACTTAAACTATTAAACTTTTAAAATATTCTACCAAAACATGATCTATTTTGAAGAAAATGTGATTGAATAAGGTTAATGCTTACCATCAATTTCATTATGGACAAATCTTAGTTACATCAGAGCATTAGAAAACTCTGTGGGCCCGAAGAGATAGCACAGCGTCGTTTGCCTTGCAAGCAGCCGATCCAGGACCAAAAGTGGTTGGTTCGAATCCCAGTGTCCCATATGGTCCCCCATGCCTGCCAGGAGCTATTTCTGAGCAGACAGCCAGGAGTAACCCCTGAGCACCGCTGGGTGTGACCCAAAAACTAAAAACTCTGTACAGAATATTGATTTATAGCACATAAAATAACCAAATTACACTTTTTTAAATTGAAAGTCTTGATTTTTTCTTATGATACTGGCTTTGAACTCAGATATTTATTTTGCAAATTATAAAATGAATATTTTTTCTTAAATTCAAAATATTGTAAATGTTTCAGATATTGTATCATTTTTATTGTCACTATTTGATTTTTAACTATATTCATTTTCTATTGTGGCACATAGCGTAGCACAAGAATGTTTATGAGTTTTATTAATTTAATTGTAGTAATAGTTCTAATACCTTGAGTACCATTTTTTGTTCTTTTTTACGTTTTTAGATTTTGAATGGCAAAAGTGTTTTTGTTCTAGGGTTAAAAAGAAAAGAGATTGATAAATTTATTCATTGTTTTGTCTTATTTTGAGAGTTAACATGGCTATTTGCAAAATTATTAGTTATTTTAGGAATGTTTGCACATATATTTGTCAATATCATGGCTGTGTTCTCAGGGGTATTCAAAAGTGACAGTTGAGATACTCAGGGAATCATATGTGCTTCTAGGAATTGGAATCAGGGTCAACCACATTCAAAGGGAAACACTTTAAGTTCTGTACTCTTGCTCTGATCTAAGAATATTTTTTATGTGTCTAGAAACTAAGATAATCAGAGTTATTCCTTGCAATCCATTTGTTTGACTACTATGTACCAGAGTCATCCAAATGAATTTTAGCTACATGAAAATGACTAAGTGACTACTGCTATAAAAATATAGACTTTATATTGTCAAATGATGCATAAATACCCAATTTTCTTAAGATGCAGAAATTTTGTTCATGTTTCTGGGCCTGACAGAACACAGGGGGGCAAATGGCAGGAAAATACAAAATAGATATAGATTCATTAGTACTACTGACTAGACTGCACACTTTAAAACTGAAGATTGAAATCCTTTGTGTTTATTCACTCAGAAAAACATTTACTGTTTCAAGCATCTGAAAGAAAGACTTAAGGTTTTCAAAAATATGATAGGACACTGTAGTTCATCACAGGCTACACATATAGGTTTCTAATAACTGTCAAATGGTTGCCAAAACTTGTTATCTGGGAAATACAAAGGACTTGGCAGTGACATCTTTAAACTCAGGCAATCAAAACACACTGACTACCATGTGGAGCATTATCTACACAATGAGTATAAAGAACAGCAACAGGTTCTCAAATACTGCTGTTTAATTTAAAATTGTTTTAGTATGATGTTGATGAAGAAACAAACAAAACAAGCAGCATCCATCTTGGCTAAAGATGGATGTCGCCAAGTTTTACTGAAGACATGCTTTTGTGTTTACACACACACACACACAGATATATAGATATATGCATATATCTATAAATATTAACAAAATGTACATAGAACAAAATAAACACACATATATAAAGTGATAAAACCCTGACAGCACCGTGGAATGAGTACTGAGCACTGCTATGTGTGACCAAATCAAAATCTAACAGTGAAACAAGCAACAAAATGAGAAAATGATCAGAATATACAACGAAAATAGGTGAGGAGAAATAAGTTCTATCTCACTAATGAATCTAATATGTTCCAAGAACAATGGTTGAGCTCCTGTATGCGAATTACCATTAGAAGGCAAGGGGGCAAAAAAAGCTCAGGAATTGAACTCTTAAGTGTAAACAAGAGTCCAAATATTTTAGAGTTCACTTTATAAATGGGTTTTTAATTTGTACTGCATTTTTAACTGTTTGCAATATTGGCAGTAAAATTCAGATGCCCTGCAGTACAAGGCAAGTGTTCTGCTGCTGTGTTACATCTACATCTTAATACAATTTCTTTTTGTTTTGTCAGACTATACCTAGTAATACTCGAGTTCAGGTTCTGGGCTCAGGGCTCATAGTCACTCCGCTGTTCAGGATGCACAGAGTGCTGGGGATCAAACCTCAGCCTCCTGGCATTCAAAGCATGTACTTTAGTCTACAGAGCTGTATGTCTAACCCTGTTGATTTTATTTTAATAATAATGAAATCCAATAAATGTAGTAACATTGGGACCTATCAAACATAATGAATAACAGGTAAGACATAAAAGGGAAGAAAGTGCTTCCTACTTTTAAGCTTTGATGTACAGATTGCAATTACTTTGACACTACCTTATAAATGATACATTGAGCCAAAATCACACAAGGTCAAATTCAAAGTGCAAACAAGCAATGTTAAGAGACTCTTTAATCCTCTATTATCATTGTCCTCATCAGCATAAATATTAGTTTGAGTTCAATGTATGAAAATCTAATTTTGGAACTACATAAAAACTAGGGAAATTCTTTGGAAATGCCATCAACACAGAGTGTCCTGGGTTGCAAGTTTCTCTCTCTCTCTCTTTTTTTTTTTTTTTGTAGTATCAATAAAGCATTCTGGCTTGTAAAACTTTACTTGGCTTTTTAGTGTGTCTTGCTACTGCTCTAATGTAGAAGGGCATAATGGTCACAAGTATAAAAGGCTCTTTTACATTAAATTACACAGAATAAATTTCCCTGCTCAGAAGATGATAGTAGCTGATTTCTTCAATTTAGCTGCAGAAGATTCTAGCATTAAATCTAAAGCTACCACCGAGTGATCCAACTTTGAAGATTACAGTGATGATAATGGGACTTCTACTGAACGAAATTAATGTTTATGCCTTTTTCTTTCTTGCTTCCATTGTCATTGCTGCTGCTACTATAGCTGATTGTGATTTTAGTATGTGTGGCTTTCCTAGTAGTGTTAGCTTTTGATATTGGTTTTAAGGCCATAAATAAAATAATATACATGCAAAAATGTAAATTCATAGTGTCTTATAGATTTTAGGATGTATAATTATGTTAAATAATTTGCTTACTTTTATATTTTCACTCTTCTCTGGAATGTCTCACTTTTACTTCCAAGCTTAAAATCATTTCAGAATTTCTTTGAAATTACAATGATACTAGATATGATCAATTAAGTGTCAAGAATGCTTGTGTGTAATATACATTTATCATTAATACTGCTCACTATTTTCTGTCAAATTAAATGCTGTTATGTTTCATTCTTCTTCTTAGAAGTAAATTGAATTGTACAGTATATTTTAATTTTTTATATGAAAGTTTCTTTGAATTATTTTATGTTCCTTTTAAAAATGTAAATTTTTATAAGAAGTATTTTAATGGGTGGGTTAAGAGTCAATATATCAAGTTGTCATTCACTGGAGTAACCATGAAAAAGATCTTCCTCTTACGCAGTGATATCTAAAGAAACTCAGTTTCCTATGGAACCATGATATGATTTTCATACAATCTTTAATATCAATATTTATAATGATGTGGGATGATGACTTAAAAATTCTCAGAAAATTGTCTTATACAAAGTTAACATAAAAATTTTCTAATGCCTAAGTCCTTCTAGTTATCTCTGCCAAATTATACTCATTAAATTACACTGTGAATTGGTAGCATGTCAGGGACCTTGCTTCTTTTTCAGATACTGTTTCACTAATCTCTAAATATTTCTTTCTGGGAGGATGAAACTAGAGTAAATTGTGGACATTCTTTTGCCCTTGTTTTTCAGAGTCCCTTGTACTGTGACATGTTATTCATATTCACTTCAGTTCAACTCTAAATGTAAACATTTGCAAATATTTTTACTTTTCCTCTTTACAAATATAATAGTGTAAACATTTCTTAATTTAGTAAAAGGTCAGAAAATATATTAATCCACTCTAAAACTAAAATTAAGTAATTTTACTGAGGCTTAATAAGCTTTTCTGTAGATAAGACTAAAAAATTAATAACCTAAATATATTTTCTAGGGTCATACTAGTAATTAGATAAAGATAATACTTAAATCTGCTACTCAAAATGATAACACAAACACTTCTTAAACTTGTTAAAAGGGGGAGATAAAGTACATTGGGAGTGTAGGAAGCAGATGTTCTGTGATTAATGAAATAAGGTTGAGGTAAGAATAAGAAGTTCTACAAAAAAAATTAGTTTTAAGATTTGAACCTGAAAACTCTATGTTGTTTACTTGAAAAGTAACTTTATTTAGATACTAAGGCTTATAGTTAAGGGGAAGTGAAGTCAAGACTTAGTTTTATACAATAGGAAAGAAAGCTTTGTAACTAGGGAAGTAATTGACTTGTTTAAAAATACATCTTAATTTTAAATGAAGGATAATATAGAAAGTTTAAATATTTTCTCTTATAAATATATAAAAAGAAGAGAAATTACTAAGGTATGGTATATGCATGTTAGATTTTGTTTGTTTGTTTGTTTTTTGGGTCACACTCGGCAGCGCTCAGGAGTTACTCCTAGCTCTACGCCAATATAGTCCTGGCAGGCTCGGGGACCATAAGGGATGCCAGGATTCAAACCACTGTCCTTCTGCATGCAAGGCAAATGCTTTACCTACATGCTATCTCTCCGACCCCAATGTTAGAATATATTTAATTGATTGTAAAAGCATATGATGGTGTAAAAATAATAACCTGGAATTGACAATGGGGAATTAAGTGGCTAGTTAAATGACAACTGAGACTTAAAGAAAATTGGAAGAATTTAAACTGTATATAAGATAGAAATTGTGACTGAGCCTTAGAATTCTTTTAAGTCAAAAGATTAGAAAAATATTTTCACTGAAGACTGAACATGTACCTGTCCTAACAATATGATGATGAAAAAAGAAAGCAAACTCAGTAGAGAGATGTATTAGTATAGAGACTAGAGGGTGGTGAGGTACAAACAGAAAGGCCAACAGAGAATATCAAGAAAATAAAATCTCTTCATGCTAAATTTAATGAGCACAATTATAAAAGGGATAAATTCTGCATAGCTAAAATCTTTTCCTAATACTACAATATTTTATTAAAACCAATTTATTTTTGTTTTTTAAATTATTTTATTAACTGACATGATATACAGCTATTCATAATTAAACTTTAGACATGAAATGTTCCAACAATAATCCCACCACCAATGTCAAACAAATTCCCTCCACTAGTCTTCCCATGATCCCTGCAACAAAATCTCTGTGTGTGTGTATATATATATATATATATATATATATATATATATATATATATATAGTCAAAATAAACATTATATATATAATATATATATATATAATGTTTATTTTGACTATATTGGCTTACATATCTTTCACTGTTGTATTTTAGGTACATTTTAACATTGAATCAGGGGAATTCCCATCACCAAATTTGTCCTCCCTCCACCCCCATTTCCATCCTGTATCCCATATCCCCCACCCTCACCATCCAGAGCTGCTAGAATAAGTGGTCCCCTCTGTGTCTAGTTTACTACTTAGTGATCATATATCTGTTTGGTTCTGGTACCCTCCCCTATATTCCCTGCTATTTGAGAGGCAGAACTAGATAAACACAACCTCTTTTAAGTCTGCCATCTTGATGCAACAGCTTTCTTTTCTTTTCTTTTCTTTTCTTTTCTTTTCTTTTCTTTTCTTTTCCTTTTCTTTATTTTTCTTTTCTTTTCTTTATTTTTTGATTTTTGGGACACACCTGGTGACACTCAGGGGATACCCCTGGCTATGCCCTCAGAAATCGCTCCTGGGTTGGGGGATCTTATGGGACATCGAGGATCTGAGTTTGAAAGACAAATGCCCTACCGCTGCCCTACCGCTGTGCTATTGCTTCGCCCTGATGCAACACCTTTCTAAAATGATTGTTAAATTTTGGGTCTCGGGGGCCGGAGAGATAGCATGGAGGTAAGGCATTTACCTTTCATGCAGAAGGTCATCGGTTCGAATCCCGGCGTCCCATATGGTCCCCTGTGCATGCCAGGAGCAATTTCTGAGCACGGAGCCAGGAAAAACCCCTGAGCACTGCCAGGTGTGACCCAAAAACCACAAAAAAAAAAAAAAAAAAATTTTGGGTCTCATGATTTCAGTATTCTTGACCTTGTGATTTACATGTTTAGTTCTGTCCTTCCTTAACACAACCAATAGGCATGAAGGCCCTCGACTTTTGCCCCCTGCTATTTCTAAGACCAAAGGGTGATCTAGGTATTCCTCTTTAAACCATTGTATTATCTCAAGCAATTATTCGAAATAGCGCTTATCAGTGATATTATCCTGTATTTATTTTTCTTCTTCAGTCTGATTTAATATGACATGATATACATTGATAAATGATTATCAATTCTTGGATAAATATAATAAATTAAATGTCAAAATCTGCCACAGATAGTGTTACTGATAATGATAAAAACATAATATTTCATATTAACTAGAAATCTGAGATCATAATAGTCAGTGTTAACCAAAATAGATGATTGTTTCTTGCTTTCATTCAACACTCTAATAATTTGCACAGTATGTATTTACTTCTACATTGTTTATATCTTAAGTTAATTATTGTAGGTTATGGTATTTTTAATATCAGAAATATATATTTCTTTTATGTGTTAAAAACACAATAAGAAATATGACCAGCTAAATATCCTTAAAATTGCTTCCTTTTAGTCATATAAATTAACTGTAAATCATAGAATTTATTTGCCCAGGCAGTGGAACAACAGAAATGATGGCATTGGAAGACCATATGTGGATCTTTCTTGCATGTTTTTATTACATTTTATAATAGCATTTTTGGTGGTACATTTTAATCAAAAAGGTAGTGGGAACATCCAATAAAACAAACAAACAAAAAACAATATTGAGAAAGAGAAAGACAGTCAGTTCAAAAGGTAGCAGTGATTGTGTCCACACCATTAATAGACTAATACAAGGAGTGATGACCTTACGGAGTTTGCTGGTGATGAGGTCATAAAATGTGACAAAAAGAGATTGCAGTTTTTATTGTTCCATTGATTTCACCTTTTCCCTTTTCGATATGAAGTTGGCTAAAAGACTTTATCTTGTTACTCACTGAGTCTGGGGAGTATGCAGAGAGAATGATATTGTCTTCTAATAGGTGATAACCATGTTTAGAAGCACTTAAGAAAGTTGAAGTTAAGTGAGAACTTGTATTTTGGAAAAAATCCAGATGCATGATGAAAATTCTAATAGTTAATTCATAAACACAAAGAGCAGATGGGCTTGCAGAAAAGCAAAGAACCCATTTTCAGAAAATTTTCTTTGCTATATAAAGAATAAAAGCAATTATAGAACATTATTAATGTCACAGATGTGGTAGATTTGTGATTCTTATTATATTTACATTTTGTCCTATCTTTTCAGGTATTTTTTAAATCTTATTCTTAGCTTAATTCATAGCACTGATTTTGCATTATAAATACAAATAAATAAAAGGAAAAGAAGTGTCATTTTATGTAGTTTTTCTATTTTAAACTTCCTACAAAATTACTAATAATTATTCATTTGAGCTTCAGAACTCTATTGTTGAGAATCCAAATTACTTTTATTGTGTCGATGTTAACTTGCTAAATAACAGTAAGATTAACTCAAGTAAAAATTTAAACATAGGATAAATTGTACCAAAAATATGTAAAGGATCTTATATATGTTTTTAGGGTGAATTCACTAATGAAATATTAGTTTTCAGATATGAACATAACATTTCATTTTACATTTATTCACATGCAAAATGAGAAGTATGCTGACTTTCCTAACAAACATTTTGTGTTTCTAAGACAATGATTTACTGATGATACAAATTGTTCAAAAACATTAAAATCAATTGAATTGATGTTACACAACTACAAAGTGAAATATTATTCACCAGTCTCATCTTCATTTCTGCAAAAAGAAAAAGAAAGAAAATGATAAAGTCAGTAAAGAATTGTGGAAAATGCTTCAAAAGAAAGTAGGAATTGAAAATATATTGTCTATATCACAATCATCATAACAGAAAGCAGAGAAATGAGTCTCATTAACTTACATATTCAAAGTTACTTAAGATTGAGTATCAAAATCTTGTACTTCATTTACAAATGTTTCTTCCTATATTTTCCTATGGCCTGTTCTTTCTCAAGAGTTCAGAGTGAATTTTTTTGAAATGACAAGGGTGATTGGCTTTGTTATTAGAAATTTCACAGTAAATTGATTTAGCTTCTCAAGATGTCTAGACATGGCATATATTGTATGAATATTAATATGTACATGAAAATTTCCTTTTAAGGCTAAGTTTAAAGAACTTAAGTTTCCATTTGGAAGGCAACTCATTGAAAATCTAATCCAAACATTTTAATTTATAAGTTTAAAAATATATTTTAATTGAGCTAACTTATGTGAAGGCCACAAGGCTAGTTATAAAGGTTACAATAGTATAAACCAACTATAACCCATAAATCTATTTTTTGTTTGTTTTTGGGCCATACCCAGTGATGCTCAGGGATTACTCCTGGTCATGCACTCAGAAATTGCTCCTGGCTTAGGGAGCCTATTGGAAACCGGGGGACAATAAGGGACACCGGGGAATCGAACTACGGTCTGTCCTAGTCTTGCATGGAAAAGGCAAACTCCTTACAGCTTGCGCCATTGTTTCAGTCCCTAAATCTAATTTTAACCTACAAACTCTTTACCTAAGAATTATAGAGATAAAAATAGAGCTTATGCACTTTTAATATAAAAAGTGAAATTAAAAAATATGTATAATAGTCATATTAACAGTTTATCACCTTGGCCATCAAATTAATTGTTCTAATAAATTGATATAGAATAGGATCTAATCAAATTATATATTTACCCAAAATAAATATAAATATGAAAAACAAAGGCATGTAATGAAAGGTGAATACTTTATTTCTTGCAATAAAGCATAACATTGTAAATATCTAAATTTTGAGATTACTATAGCTACTTCTTCCTTCATAACTTTATTACTCTGAAATCTGAAATCAGTATGTACCTAAATCTAGGCATCTTCTACTGTACTCAGGACCCATGTATCACTAGATGTTGAAGTGCCTTTTCCATTACCATTTTGTTAAGCCTACTTCTTCCTTCAGATATCTTTTCATGCCCATGTTTTCTTATAAGTCTTCACTGATCACTTCTTTTGGATTTGATTTCTATCTGCTCTGACCTTTAGACAAATTTTATTATACATATTGCTTTGTTTCTTTTGTTTTTCTTGTGTTTGGGGGGCCACACCCGGTACCACTCAAGATTAACTTCTGCTTCTGCACGCAGAAATCTTTCCTTACAGGCTCCTGGGACCATATGGGAAGCCATGGATCAAACCCAGGTCGATTGTACGCAAGGAAAATGCCCAACCCTTTGTGCTATCACTCTGGTCCTGCTTTGTTCCTTTTTATTGCCAAATGTCTATGGTCTTTTTGTTTTTTTCGAGATGTAATTGTTAACAGTCATTCAATATTTCAGATAATTCCTCATCTAGCTTTAAATGCACTGAAATCTCAGTAGGTCTGATTTCCTTTATGCCCAGGTCAGTTACTTTCCTTGACATACAATTTCACATTAGATAGAAAAGAAATAAATAAGATGATAAATTAACTTAAGTTCAATTCAAAATGATGTGTCCACAGCAATTAAAAGTTACAAGGCTCACATTTGATTTGAATCTTCTGTTATTCTTGTCTTTTTATCATAAACTTCATTAGAAACCTATGCTGTTTGCTTCAGGATTTTATGCTATTGATTACCAATATAATTTTGACACCTTGATTGCCTCTGGTTGATTGCAAATGTCTCAAGCTAATATAAAATATTAAGAAAAAGAACACTATTATGAGTTTCAAGAAAAAGATTGTCAAATCACTAAATGTTTCTAATGATTTCTAAAATTTAATAAGCAATGAATTACAAGTGCTCAAACATTTGTAAAAGGTAAAGAAAGAAGAAGATATACCTTTTAACTTTATATGTGTGGAAAATGAGGTACCTTGTATAACATAAAATTATTAGTAATGTTTATTCCTAAAAGCCACCCATTAGCTCCTTGGGCTGATTATCATTAATGAGTATATCATAATTATTAATATAATGAGCTATAGCGTATATTACAGCTGGGTAATGTATTGAATTTCTCATATTTTTTCCTAAAATTTCATATACATTTTATATTTCTCCCATGGATAGTAAGTGCTTTTTAATATATATGCACTACTACTGTACTGTAGATGATTCAAACATAACTTTAAATATAACATAAATAGGATATATATTTAGTTTTTATAAAATTATCAAGTAAATATTTTATTGTGAACATGTTTTAGGGCAAAAAAATTCCAAGAAAGTCTCAGGAAGCATAAGGGTCATGTAGAAATAGTTGGAAAAATGAGCATCAATATTTTAATGATGATTTTATATTACTTAGACCTAACAGTATCATTAGTTACTATTAGGGCAAGAAGGGCCATTACAAAATTCTCAGGAGACACCATAGTCACACTGGCTATTACTTAGAATACCAAACAATAAAAATAATCGAACTCAAGGACTTGCACATGTGAAACATGTGCTCCAACTTTTTGAGTTAATCTTCCTAGATCCAAATCTTTTTTCTTTAAGAAAAATTGATCTATAAAATTTTAAAAAGTCATATAATAAGTTCAAATAAATTCCAACTAAAGAAAATTCTCATTAGGGTAACACAATTTTCAAATATTCTCTTCTTTGTTGAATTATAATACCAAAATTTACCTTCTTAATTGAGTAACTATTGTGGAATTTTGTCCTAATGGCAATTAGAACATGTTACTGTTTTGTCAATGTCAATAGTGACTATCAGTGTTGTCAAAGACAAAATTATTTCTCTTTGACAGTAAGTTCCAGGGCAACACTTTATAGGACATCATATCACTTTCTTCCATATCCTTTGCTTTTAATCATGAGACTTTGTGCAGTTTCTTCTTAATGACAATCATCTATTGTCTCTTCCTATAACAGTATTTCTCCCAATTAATTGTAGGACTAGCATTGTCTTTTTCATTAAAGTAATAAGTTTATAAGATTTTATCTTACAGTAGTGTAATATTAAACAAATGTAAGCTAATATTTGAGGAGTAATATCACACATGGAACAATAAAGCAATATCCCTCCACTGCCTACAGTTCATTTGTTACATTTCAACTTTCAACCTCCTACACCTCTGATAATCTCAGTTCTGAGGTTAGAATTCAAAAGTTTATTCTTATTTGACATTGCATGTTCCTTCTACTGAATTTTCATTCTCTAATCCAGAAATAAGTATAATCAGTATTTATGTTTATTCATCTGACCTATTTTGCTTAGGATGAAAGCTTCCAATTCTAGATACATATTTAAACATAGGAATATTTTATATTTCTTATATTTGTAGAGTATTTTAATGAGGTCTTTTGTCACAACTTAATTATTCACTCATTTCTTGACATATGGGCTGTTTCTAGATCTTGTTTATTTTGATTGGGGCTGCAGTGAGTTGAAGAAGAAAACATTATCTTTTCAGAATGGCATGATTATGTTTTTCATATAGATGCCTAGCAATGAAATTGATGGATTATATGGTAGATTTATTTTTTTAATTTTAAGAAACATCCATACACTTTTTCAGAGGATGGAAGTTTATATTATTATGAATAGTACATGAGACATCCTTTTGGCCATAGCCTCTCCCATATTTGTTATCTACAGTCTTTTAGATATAGTTCATTCTCAAAGTATGAGATGATTGTATTGTAATTTTGATTTGCCTTTCATGATTATAAATGACAAGCATTTTTCATGTGTGCATTTGCAATCTATATATCTACTTTGGTAAAAAGCCTACACAGCCCTTTATCTATTTGACTCTTTCCCCATTTTTAAAATTGTATTTTTTGGTTTTATATTTTTAATTATTTTATTTTATAATATTTTTTACCTTTCCTTGAAGATGTTTTAATCCCAGGACATCACATCTGTGATGTGGTGCTTGAACTTGCAAACTTAGTTTCTATGCATAACAATTTGGATGAGGTATTTGCTGGGATTCATACACTTGGTCACAATGCTCACATACTCAATACATAGAGTTCTATCACTCTTGTGGTATTGAGTATTATATATGACAATAGGGTAACAAATTCCTGGCTATCTATATCCAAGTTTGATGTACTACTGCTGAGCCAAACCTGAGCATTCTATAAGTTCTTTAATATCTTGAATATTTGCTCACTGTCTGATATGTGATGTATAAATCTTGTGCCATTAAATAGGTTGTTTTTGAATTATAAAGATAATTTCTTTATTTAGAAGTCTTTTAGTATGATGTAAATTCATTCAAATAAACAAAATTAATTGTCTTTAGAATCATTTTCCAGAGGCAAATCCTTTGACTTTAGTGGAAATCCCAAATATGTAATTGGTCAGTTATATGTAATATATTGCTTATTTTCCTATGTATTTTATGATTCACTTTATAAGTGAAATATATGAAAGTATGTAATTAATTTTTGATTAACTATTATATACAGTTTTAATAATATATTAACTGTGAATTTGCATTTTACATGGATATCCATACTATGTTTACAAATATTATAATCCCATTTTGTGAGACTTTTTAGCATAAATAAATGTTAAACCTTGCCAGACAGTATTTTGCAATCATGTGGTCATCTATATAACCTATTTATATGATCATGTGATGTTTATCATTACTTTGTTAATGGGGTATATTAAATAAATTTACTTACATATGTTGGAAGATCTTTATAAAAATAAAGTATTAAGTGGTATAATATATTCATATTTGGCTTCCAGGTAAATAAAGGAGTAAATGTTTTCTGTGCAAATAGTATGTGATGATTCTCCTAAACTAGAGAATAAAAATAAATAAGTGATTCTTTTTAAAGAATAAACAAAATTGAAACATTTTAGTGTTTCTAAGAGAAAAAGAGATAAAAAGCACTATCAATTAATATAAGATAAAAGAGATATAGTTACAATAGTTACTAGAGATAAAGGATCATATAAATCTACTCTAAGCAACGTCAAGCCACTAAACCAGAAGCTATAGGGAAAATTCTAGTTAGTTAGTCTATCGAGATGCTTTTTACTATTCTATATTTTAGTTAACAAACTCAACCTTTTGCTTATCTAGTTATGCTTTTGATATCTGTTTTATGTTTTAGTTCAGCAACTATTAAGCTTTATATTTTCTGTTTGGACTTTTTCATATTTTCTATGAACTAGAACTTAAAAATTCCCATAACCACCTTTAACCCAAGACTCACCACAGATGGTGGACCAATATCTCAGCCTACAATGTGCGTAGTGAGGATGTAGTACAAAGCAAGACACTTTCTGACAAGAAGTGATTGGAGCTCTAGTTTCCATATGTGCACATATGAAGGGTATATTCACTGTAACCCAAAGCATATTTAAACTACAAATATTTTCCCAAAAATCTCAAACACAAATGTTACTCAGCTCAAACTCGATGCTGATCCTGGAAAGTTTATCAAGCAATAATTTTACCAAGATTGAGGTGTGGACATATGGCAGAAGAAATGGGTTCTGATTGTATCTGGAATCATAGACAGGCTATCCAAAATTTTACATGGTTGAAGAGGGGTGCATCATGAGGCCATCAATTTTATTCTCCACTTGTAGCCAAACCACAATTTTTTTTCTGGGTACCACCTACTCTATCTCTTCTGACTTGTGATTTCCATAAAGTCCATAGTCTTAATAGGGGAAATGTGGAACTTTCTATTATCTTCTTTCATGATTGAGCCACAGATATCTCTTTAAAGGGGCTATCCTTGGGGCTAGAGAGATAGCACAAGACTAGGGCATTTGCTTTTCACGTGGCCGACCCAGGACAGACCTGGTTTGAATCCCCAGCATCCCATATGCTCCTCTGAGCAAGTCAGCAGTGATTTCTAAGATCAGAAGCAGGAGTAACCCCTGAACACCACCAGGTGTGGCCCAACAAAGCAAAACAAAACAAAACAAAAACCAAAATATAAAAATAAATAAATAAAGGCTCTCTCTTTTCTCTTTCTAAAGTAAATCTCAGAGCTTGAGGAGCTAGATCATAATTTCTGGCAAAGGAAAATCCCTATAATGAAAATGAGATTGCTATGTGTTTTTTGCAAGTTCCACCATTATTTATTTAAATCCAAGGATCAATCCTTACCATGATTTGGATTACTGCAGATGTTTGATCAATCAAAACCTTGCAATAGTCACTAATGGTAGATTAGCAGTGCAATCTCATAGGCTCTATATCTTTTTCTATTTCTTTATCAGAATGCGTTCTTACAAACCTGCATCACACAAAGAAATAACTTATTTTGCTTGTTTTTGGGTCACACCCAGCAGCTCTCAGGGGTTACTCCTGACTCTGTGCTCAGAAATCACTCCTGGCAGGCATGGGGGACCATATGGAATGCCAAGAATTGAACCCAAGTTCGTCCTAGGTTGGCTGCATGCAAGACAAATGCCCTACCGCTGTGTTATCTTTCTGGCCCATACAAAGAGATATCTTGAGGAGTTGATTAAACTTTAAAATGTTTAAACTCCTCTTTGGTGACATTTTGTAGCTCTATTATTCAGTATGGAGGTGTAATTTTTAATATTTCTTTCCAGATTGAAATTAATCTCAATTTAGAGTATGAGTTTCTCTTGAAGTTCCTTGACCTTAATTTCCAGTGCTCCCAAATGTTCCTGATGGGGATGCAATTCAAATTTTCATTTTCTTTGATATCTATATTTGTTGCAAGTCAGCCCTTGATGGGGTTGACTGATGGAGGGATGGAGGATGAGGTCTTTTCCTCCAGCTCGGATCACGCGTCTGCCACCCTTTTCGGCCAGCGGCTCTGAGATGAATGCGGCAGGTAAAAGGCTAGCAGGCAGTCAGGCTTGTGAAAATATCAGCTTTATTCGGAGGACAAGACTGAAGCCAAAAGCCTCAGCATCAGTTCCAGTCAAAAAGCCCCAGCCTTCTAGAGACCCTTGCTTTTAAACACCAGAATCAGGTACCACCCAATGGTGGGAGCAGAATCAGGTACCACCCTAGGGTGGGAGCAGAATGCCAGGTCACACCCTAGGGCAGGGCACAATTATTGATTAGGGTAGGATCAGTAACCCAACATATATTTATTTTTTTCTTTGTACATAATTAATTCCTAGTATTTTTTTTCATGAGTATAGAAACAATTCTGCTAGTTTAGAAAAATGAGATGACTTCAGAATCCTGCTAGTTTTTCATCTTGAAGCTCTCTTCTATTCAGCTTCTTTTGTATCTTCAGTAAGACCTCTCCAAGTACCTTCTACAACATCGTATCTGCCTATCAGATACAACACAAATAGACAACATAGTCACATTTCCCCATTTACTTACTATTTACTTAAAATAAAATACATAATTGCAATCTTTACCTTGTTACTCTATTATTTCCCATATTCTCAAATTACAGTACTGTGTTTTCCTGCTACTTATCCTATCAAAATGTTAATTCTAAGAAATGGAAAAGTAATAAATAGAATAATTAATAATAATTAATAAATAAGTAATAAATAGAAAAGTAAAAGATAAAGCCCTGATAATAGTTTAAATGCAGCTGATATTAGTTTGAGTCCTTAGCATGATGTGCCATCTCCTGAACACCACCAGCACTTCTAAGTACAGAGCCAGGAAAACATTCAAGTACCAACAGTTGTGGCCCAAGCCTGTCTTTCTGATATGCCTTGTAAATTATAGAGATATTTACATTTTTGTTAATATCCATGTTTGGCTTTAGAACAATGTCTCAGATACAGTATAAGAACAATAAAGGGAACCTAAGTGAGATCAATATTAGGTTTATTGTACATAAAGAGAACATTTTACTCAGTGCTTCTACCAGGTTATTGATGGCAGAAAAAAACAAATATATTTTTGGTATTTTTCCTTTATGATTTTTTTCACTTATTTTCTTGTCAAAATTTTCTCATTGAGACAAACGTTTCATATTTCATTGTCTGTTAAAAGACAAATATATTAGAAAGCTAGAATTACTTCTGTTGAGCACAATTTTGTTCTGAAGAAAAATAATAGTAGTGATAAATGCGATTTCTAGGTCATTCCTCATTCTAATTAAGACTACTTTTATAAAATTAAATAGTGGGAAATGAGATTCATTTATTTAATTGTTTTATCATTTTTATTATTCAGTGTTAGGGGTTGACAAGGATTGCTACAGGATGATTTGTTTTAATGTTTCATTTATTAACTATTGAGCTAAAATATATTATTTACTATCTTTTTAAATGACTACAATAAAATTATCATTTTATTAGCTATATAATGTCTTTTCTTTCTTACTTCATTCACAAGTTTAAATTATTAATATTTACCCTCATAAAATATTTTTCAAACCCTGTACTAGTTATTTGAAATTAAAGGATATAAAATTTAGTAATAATACATTCTCATTGGGGCCGGAGCAGTGTTGCAAATGGTAGGGCGCTTGCCTTGCATGAGCTGACCTAGGATGGACCGTAGTTCTAACCCCTGGCTTCCCATATGGTCCCCCAAACAAGGAGCGATTTCTGAGCACATAGCCAGGAATAATCCCTGAGCGTCACTGGGTGTGGCTCCAAAAGCAAAAATCTCTATCTATCTATCTATCTATCTATCTATCTATCTATCTATCTATCTATCTATCTATCTATCTATCTATCATCTATCATCTATCAATCTATCTATCTATCTATCTATCTATCTATCTATCTATCTATCTATCTATCTATCTATCATCATCATCATCATCATCATCTATCTATCATCTATCTATCATCCATCCATCTATCTATCTATCTATCTATCTATCTATCTATCTATCTATCTATCTATCTATCTATCTATCTATCTATCTATCATCTATACCACTCTGATTTTGACACTATGATAGACTTATTTTTGGCAAGGAAGCACACCCACAATAACTCAAAGTTTACTTCTATTCCTATACCCAGGGGACAATTTTAGTGGCTAGAGAGAGGTACAGAGTGCCAGGGCTAGAACCAGGGCAAGTACTATCACTCCAGTCCCAACATTCTTATAATATTATTTAAATCCTTATATCATGTGTACAAAACATCATAGTTTTAAATGTGAGTGAATAAAGTCTCATAGATATCTTTGTCAAGAACTGGGTGGTTTCCTCATAAATCAAAATTTTAAAATAAAAACTTTATTTTACCAAAATCCAAGGAGTCTAATTCTTTTCAACCTTTCTGCTAAACATTTCTGTTGTCTCAAATAGGATTGCAGAAAAAATAGAAAAATAAGACTTCCTGGTGGACAGATTCTTTCTTTTTGTCAGGATGTTTTCCTGCTTTATTTCTATAATACAAGAGTCATTCTATTATTTATCAGCTAGAAGACTGGAAATGTGAACTTTTGCTAATACAGAAGTATTCCATTTGGTTGTTGGTCTTACATTGTTAACATACTGGAAGTGCCTCTTCATTTCTTAATGGTAGACCAATGAGTAGAAATTGTGCTCACTAAAATGAATAAAATAGTCTCAAGACAAATAAAACAATAAAACCAGTCACAGCATAAAATATAAATAAAATAGGTGGTTATATTAATTTTTCTTAAGAAGTTCATTGAAATTTTGATCTTATGGTCTTAAGCTATATGATATTGAGAAATATGCTGTGATTATTTCTTTTATGAATAAATAAGTCCTATTTAATTATGAATTAACTATAGACAACTTCATAGAAAATTAAGCTTTTGAAATTTTTATATTATCTATATTAATTGAAAAAGCATCAAAAGTAACTGGAAGGTCGTGCTTAAAATATATCCTAAAGGTTATAAAAATATATATAATTTTTCATTTTAGAATGAGGAGTTGAATTAACTTATTAAAAATTTCTGCCTTTGGGAGTCCCCATAAATTTGTTCTTTTCCATATTTGAATTTAAAAATTAATATTCTGTTCTTTCTTGGAAAACACATGTAATGCACATAAGTACATAAACATGATCATATACATGTACATGTAGATAGAATGTTGTATCTGTCTTCATGACTTTCAAGAATATTTTAAAAATGTTTTCTTTCTAAGTGCAGATAGTAATTTTCTGCAATAATCATGCCAAATCTATTTTTATATTGTGTTTATATTCTTGCTATTTTCCTGATTTTGTAGACTATTGCTATTTCTAATTTGCCAAGATGAGCAGTACGAGTCAACTCAGAATATGTTACATATGAGTCATTGTTTATTGATGCACAAAGTGACATAAAATCTAAAACTAAGCAAAAATAAATAAAAAATAAATATAATAAAAATAATAAAGTGGCAATTAAAATTCTGTCTCCCTCTCTATATCTATATCTTTAAGATGATACCCAGCTATTAACCCAAACAAAGGTATTCTATCTTCCTTTTTTCTTAAACATAGCCCTTAAAGCCCACCTGCATCATTCTATCCTCCCCTTCCTTGGTGGATTTAATTCTGGGAGAATAAAGAAAGAGCAGTTTTGACTTGGTGCACTTAGAGATACCATGAGGTGAAAAGCAAACTGACTCCTTGACTCTCTCCTGACTGGCTCGGTTCATTATTTATTAATAAACTATTAATTCTTTATTCTTGGTTTATTAACTCTATCAATTCATGGTTTATTAATATAAAAGGTAAAGTCACGACAATAATTTACATGCAGCTGACATTGATTTGAGTGAGTTTGAGACATTAGTTTGAGATGTAGCTACCCTACTTGCATTAGCCCCACCATGACTGATGGTAGACTGAGTGTGCAGTGCCCTTTACCAGAACATTGGTGTGCATGGCCCCTGTTTGAAAGTGGCAGAGACGCCTTCTGGTGGGACAGAAGCAGGTAGTAAAGGGAAGAGAGTCAAAGACTGAGCAGCTTGTCAGCAGCCATACCCATCACTTTTCTTCTACCAAAAGTTCTTTATGCGAGGACATTGGCCTTCTAACTTGCAACAGCTTGTTGAGGTCACTGATGAATATTACTAGGTGTTGCATAGAATGTGTAAGAGAATATGTAATGATCATCTCTCCATTTTTCTGAAAACCAGACTTCTTCAGACCCAAGAACCCAAGAATTCATGTTTTACTGTTGTGAAGTGCAGTCACTTTAATTTAAATAAAAATGTTTACTGTATTATTGGCTACTAAAATTTGACCTTATGCTGTTTATTCTGTGGTTTCAAGATAGTCCTGACATTATTTAGATCTTAAATGTTGAGAACATGACATCGTACCTGGGCACTACTAGAATAGTCCATTATCAACACTGAATATGGTGCAAAAAGCCAACAATAAAAAAAAGAAGAAAAGAAAAACTAGAATTTAATCTATACTAAATTCCTTCCTGACTGGAAAGTTTCTCTGTCTTCTATTTTTTCTATTTACTTCTAAATAAAATGAAAAAGCACACATAAGATTATTTTTTACATAAGATTATTTTTCAGTGTTACTATTAATGAAAAAAGTAGCACAGATAAAATAAAAAGAATGAATAGTACACTTGAAACTTTGCTTGCTAAAGAATATTCACAATAATATATTACTTAAGGCAAAAATAGCATTATTCTTTTTAAAAAAATCACATAGAAATTGAGGAATAAAGAGACATCCTGGAAGTGTATCTGGGTCAGTAAGAAGTTTCTTGGAAGTTCCATATGTGATACCATAGACCACCCAGAAGTAATGTGGAGCTTCCTGCTTATTAAAATATATTACCATTTACTTTGACCCTTGACAAACTCTATTCTTCAAGGTTTTTCCCCTGCCTTTCTTTTTCTCTCTTGACAGGTAATGACTTCAAAAGATCTATTAGATATTATATGCATAATGAAAGTGCAAACCTTGCTGTCAGGTACAATAGACTGCAGTTTTTATTTGAGGACTCAAAGGTATACTATGTCATAGGTACCCAGAAGGTCAGTAAGGACTCTGCTTATTTCCTATTTCATTTTTTGGCAGATATTAGCAAGATTACTTTGTTAATACATGGTAGTTGTCTTTCTTTTTACTAGAAGGTCAGTTTATTCTTCCATAAGCAGAAGGTCAAGGATATTCTCTATTCTAATAGTTTCTATCCTTTTCATTATTTATTGTGCACTTTGCAAATTGCAGTGATATAGAAAAATAAAGATTGGGTCATTAATTTTTTCTTATTAAAAGACATCATAATCATGAAAGCAATTTCTCAAAGAATAACATGTTAAAATTTCATCCATATTTCTACCAGTATTTTTATTTATCTATATTATCCTCCAAATGATAATATCTTCTTACATATTCACTATCATAGTATCGATGAAATGTTAAATATTCATAATTGCTCTTAAAACTTTGATTTTATAATCATGAGGAATGATAAAAGTTAGCCTTTATATAACTATAGATAATTTTGTCATTTCAATGCACTGAATATGTTCAATGTTATTCTAAAAGATTGTACATTTTTAGTATAATTGATAATCCAACCAATATTTTATGAATGCCATTTGAAATTCTACTTAATTATTCCTTTAGGCTAAAATCTTAGAATCAGAATAGTTTAGTAAGATAATGTGCAATTATAGGATTTTTCTTAATGTCTCAGTTTTCAAAGTGGCATTGAATGCTATGTGTAAAGATAACCAATTTTCTAAAAACTACATCTATTTTTTAATTTTATTATAATAGTAACAATTTTCTAGGTCTCAAAATCTGATGTTTTATATGTGATTCTTTATACCTCACAAATAATAATATTCAAAACATATTTACAATATTCAAACATATTTACAATATTCAAACATATTTACAATATTCAAATATATTTACAATATTCAAACATATTTACTCTACTGATGTGTTGTTATTATTATTATTATTTTGTTATATTTTCTTTTTTGGATCATGTACAATGGTTACTCTGAACATGCTCAGATTTTGCCTAACAGGGCTCAAGAAATGATGCATTGCTGGTGTCTCCACATAGAAACCTCAGCCTCATGGGGTGTGACCCAAAAAACAAAAACAAAGAAACAAACAAACAAAAAAACAAGATCTTTGGGGCCAGAGAGATAGTATGGAGGTAAGGCGTTTGCCTTGCATGCAAAAGATTGGTGGTTCGAATCCTGACATCCCATATGGTCCCCTATGCCTTCCAGGAGTGATTTCTGAGCATAGAGCCAGGAGTAACCCCTGAAAGGTGCCAGGTGTGACCCAAAAACTAAAAACAAAACAAAACAAACAAACAAACAAAAAACCCTCAGCCTCTTAATTTGTCTTTTGAACCAATTTATTTTTGTGTTAGTTTGTCATAACTTTCAATATACTTGTATAAGAAATTTGTGGGGGTTTTTCTGTTTCTTTGTTTTTGTTTTTGGACCAAACCTGGCAGCACTCAGGTTATTCCTGATTCTGCACTCAGAGTTGATTTCTGGAAGGCTCACCCATGTCTGGGATTGAACCTGGGTTGGCAGTGTATGACAAACATCTTACTGAATGAGCTATCACTCTGGGTCCACTAAGTGGGGGCCAGATTGAATTACTGGTATTTTAAGAAGTGGTAGGTAAATAAAATGATAAAACATACTATGTATTTAATATCAGGTATATTTTCATGGAGGTTATTGTTTAATTGTCATTCATTATGATTCCCATGAATTATAACCAAATAATTTTTTTAATTTTTTTTAATTTATTTTTATCAATTAGATCTGAATTTATATAATTTCTGGGTTGTCAGAATAGCTAGGATTATAATATGGTTTAGCTATTTTTGTTTATTTATTTATTTATTTATTTATTTATTTATTTATATTTTTTGGTTTGGGGGATCACATCTGGCAGTGCTCAGGGGTTAATCCTCGTTCTAAGCTTAGAAATCGCTCCTGGCAGGCTCAGGGGACCACATGGGATGCCAGGATTTGAATCACAGTTCTTCTGCATGCAAGGCAAATGCCCTACATCCATCCTATCTCTCTGGCCCCGATTCAGCTATTTTAATGAAAATTATATTTGTCATAATTATACACTAATAAATGCATCTAGTATGAAATAATAAGACATATTGTTTTATTTATTTTTTGTTTTATTGTTTTTTGGCCACATCTAGTGATGCTCAGGAATTACTCCTGAGTATGCACTCAGAAATCACTCCTGGCTAGTGGGACCATATGGAAGGCTGGAATTGAACCAGTCCTACCTGGATCTGCCGCGTGCAAATCAAATGCCCTATCATTGTGCTAATGCTTGGGCTCCAAGACATTTTTTTAAGTTAATTCTGCATTAGCCTGACAATCATTCCTCACCAACTATTATATATTAGGAGATTTAATGTTCCATTTTATGTCATAATCTTCTTGCACTTTTTACACTGTTTGAGGTTTTTTGTTGTTGTTTTGATTATTGTGTTGTCCTTAAGTAAATTTAAGTCGTAATTAACAATATCTAATACTTTGTATTGTCATTTATCTATTTCTTATTCATTTTCTTATTTTCATCACAAATCTAACATTTATAATCATTAGACTGTGTGCAGCTATTCCTCTCTTTCATCTTACCTTGTTATATCACAAATCCAGGTACAGAAAGTGAAAAAAAATACTATTCCTACAACTTAGTATTTTGTTCTAAATTTAAATATCACCTATATGATAAATGCAGATTTATTTAGTTCTAAAATGGAATATCTAAATTTAACTAGAATCCTAAGAGAGATACACACTATTTATATAAACTCAAAAAAGTTTCTTCATTTGCCTTCACTTCAACTTCTATCTCTGGGAGATAAACACTCATAATTAATTCCTGGTAAATTATCATTTTTGCTGATGCTAGAACTTAATATGATTAAATTATGTTTGTGATCTTTGTTTGGTTTTATTTGGCCAATATATTGTTATATTATTTATTTTCATTGGGTATACTAATGTTTGTATTTATTGCTCTGTTGCATCAGTTGTTATTTTTGAATTTATTTGGTATTTGATTTTTGAGAAACACTCTGTGGTCCTCAGTACTTTCTCATTCTCTCCATGCTCAGGTATCATTCCTGTCAATGCTCAGAGAAATGTTTAATGAGAGGATTCCAAATCTAGCATCCTCCTACAAAGTAAGCGCATAGCAATTTTCAGTTCTAGCAATCATCCTATTTGTTATTTTTTCTTTGATTCATCAATAGTAGGATGCTACTTTGGCAATATTTGGGTCTTGCTGTGAACATTTCACACACATTTTTGTAGGCAGATGTTTCTATATGTCTTGAATAAAAATATGAAATAAAATTGATGGATTAGTGAGTTTTATGTTTAATTCTAAATATTTGCACCATTTTCTAGTTCATATTACAAAGTCTGAAAGATTAAATTGTTCTATTTTATCATTCCGTCTTCTCTTCAAAGAATGATATTATTGATATATATTAATATGGTAGCATATAATATAATCTTAGGATCAGGTTCTATATATTTTGCTACATATTATAGGGAAACAAGATGTTCACTTACTTTATATCCAACACAACTTAATTTCTCTTTCAATTTTACCATTAAATTTGATCATCAAGAGAAGCTTCATACTGTAGCAACTCTTCTTACTCATCTCAGTCATTATTCTCTTTATTCCTGGATAAATAAAACAACTATTATAATTTTATTATTTAGTTTGACTTATCATTTTAATGTTATTTCAAGCATGTGCCAGACAGTATTTTTTCCAGTGTCTAATATGATCTTGATCAATTTATTATTTTTCCCAAGGACCAATAATTATGTACGTATATATAAACTTATATTAAACATTAATTTTTATTAGAATAGATAGAGAATTTACCTGGAATTGCTGAAATCTTGAAGTCTGATAGTGGGAATTAGTATCCATTTTGAATATAGAATTATTGACCATTTACTCATTTTTTTCTATTACTGAAATAATCACTTATGATATTATTTATTTATCAAGGTATAATAGCCAGAAATTTTATGTTTGTTACAATATTTTTGTAACTTTATTCCAATACTTTTATTTTGTAACCCAATTTAAATAAATCATTCAATATCTTAGTTATTATAGTCTCATATTAAATTTTATGAGTCATAGAGCAAGTCTCCTTTGCTTTGTGACTCTTAGCTGTTCTTGACTGGTTACACAGATATATAGATTTTAGGACCACAGGATAAATCTGATTTACCATTCAGCCAAAAATAAATAAATAAAAAGACAATTAAGAGGGAGGAGAGATTAGTCAATAAGGTGCTTACCTTGCACATAACTGACACAAGTTTGGTTCCAGATACACCAATGGTCTCCTGAATACCTCCAAAAGTAAACCCTAACCACAGCCAGATATAACCTTAAAATAAAACAAACACAAAGATAAAGAAATTAGCAATCAGAACTTCTGACCAATTATTAATGTGAGAAGGATGCAACAATGAATATAAATTATATAACCTGTGTTAATATGACTATAATTTAATTCTACATTTCAATAGACCTAATTTTGTTCATGTTGTTATGTATTATACATAAGTCTTTCTTTTAAAGACATTATGAATATTTCTACTATAATTTTTCTATTTCTTTTCATTAAATTTTTAGAAACAGATAATTATTCTTTATACATATGTAGAATATCTATGAAATACATGTACCTTCTACATATTTTCTCATTAACATTCCACATTGATTACCATTAAAGCTGTTAATATTTTTTTTTTTTGGTTTTTCGGGCCACACCCGTTTGATGCTCAGGGGTTACTCCTGGCTAAGTGCTCAGAAATTGCCCCTGACATTTTTGTTTTTCCTTTCTTTTCCCCCTGCATAGGCACAGTAACTATTGGGGATATTATAGAGGGAATTCCCTTGGCCTAGGAGATACAGGGTTTCTCCACCCCTGAAGTATATTGTCATGGGATTAACTATAGACTCCTTGCATGGTCATTTACTCTCCCCTCAGTGCTTTCGTGGTGTATGGAAGATTTCTGCTCTGTCTTGGATGGTAAAATCAGACCTCTGTATCTAGAGATCTTGGTTACTGTGCAGCTCAAGGAATGGAGCTTATGGCGAAGTCTTTCTTTGTGGTTCTAGCAGTTCTGCTTCTTCAGTATCGTTTTAATCCATCTTCTGTAGTTGGTGGTCTTGGTCAATATGTTGCTCCTAGGATGGAGCCTGGGATAAAGTCTTTCGTTATGTTTCCGGGAGACCCGTTCAGATGCGGTTGACTCAGTCAGACCTCTGGAATTGGAGCTCTTGTTTGTTGAACAGATCGTAGACGAAAAGCTAGGCTAGAGCATTTAGTTGCTGCTGCTGCTGTTGTTGTTGTTGTTGTTGTTGTTGTTGGTCCCTGGATGTGTACTGTCCAGTCCTGTTTGTAACAGCCAGTCATCTGTAGATAGCAATCTTGGCTTTTGCACAGATCAAAGGGTAAAAAAAAAACCACAAAATAATTTTTCCACATATTTATTTATCAGTTGATCGATTTTTTTTGACGTTCTTATTTTGGTGTAGAGATTGAAGTTGATGTCTCCAATATTATTTTATTTTACTTTATTTGATCTTATCTTTCTCTTTCTTTTTGCACTCTGGCGTGATTTGATTTCAGAACCAAGACTATTGTATGGTGCTTGTCTTTATTGCTGTAGTGCTCACTGGATATTTAACTTAATATTTCTTTCTATATTGTTGTGGTGTTTCAATTACCTTTTTCACATCCTCTCTCAAACTGAGGTTGGAAGCCTCTAGAAGGACTCTGTCCATTTTCAGCGTATTTGACTTCTTTTTTTAATTTAATTTAATTTTTTCTTATTTTGTACCCCAATCTATTGCTTTTGTTTCCTTCTAACAAAACCACATAACTCGATTTATCTAGCTCCACCTCTTAAATAGAGAGGGAAACAAAGAAGGGTACCAGGACCAAACAGATATATGATCACTAATAGTAAGCTAGACAAAGAGGGGACCACCTACTCTAGCAGCACTGGGGGTGGGGGGGATGGTGGGGTATATGGGTTACAGAAAGGAAAAAGGGATAGGGGGAGGACAAATTTGGTGATGGGTATGCCCCTGATTCAATGTTAATATGTACCTAAAATACTACTGTGAAAGATATGTAAGCCATTATGATCAAAATAAAAATTAAACAAAAATTGCCCCTGGCTTGGGGGGACCATATGGGATGCCAGGGGATCAAACTGTGGCCCTTCATTGGCTAGTGCTTTAAAGGCAGACACCTTACCTCTAGTGCCACCTTGCAGGACCCAGCTGTTAATATTCTAAAATATATCATTATTAATAATGAATTATATTTAGAAATATATTCAGTACTACTAGAATTTCTCTAGCAATAACTTTTGTTCCACTCTTTGAGATTTGATTTGAGTGGGCTATTAGAGTCTAATGTTTTATTATATAACAAAAAAGAAAACTTTTTCAGAAGCATAGTGCTATATTCCTACATGGCTTTCTGCTTTAATTTTGATATTTTATGGCTTAAAAAGTTAAATGTGCTTCAAAAATGTTCTGCTATATGTAGCATGTCATTTGGTTATCAGTAATATATACTATATAAATATATCAACATATTTAGTATTTTATCTCATATTTTAGATTTTTCATTTATTTATAAGAAACATTAAGGATATTTTAATTAATTATAAATTTATATAAAAGCAATTTCAAAATTAAACAGCGATTTCAAAAACTTATCTCAAAACAGTAAAGGAAAGAAAATATTTTTCGTTGGAGAGATAATAAAGAGGTGAAGGCACTCTTGGTTGATCTTCCAGGCTACTATCCCTAGTTTGAGTCCTAGAACCTCAAATGATCCCCTAAAAACTTCCAAGAGTGATCTTGTGCACAGTGATAGAATACTTGAGTACTGCCAGATGCAACACAAAAATCTAAATAAGAGGATGAAGAAAAATTCATTTTAGAAAATAAATACCAGGAATTTTCTGTAAATGTCACTAAATGAGAGAGAAATGATCCCTGAACTTTTCTCTTATGTTGTGATGTTATGTTATGTTATGTTATGTTATGTTATGTTATGTTATGTTATGTTTGTTATGTTGTTATGTTATGTTATGTTATGTTATGTTGTTATGTTATGTTATGTTATGTTGTTATGTTATGTTATGTTATGTTATGATGTTATGTTATGTTATGTTGTTATGTTATGTTATGTTGTTATGTTATGTTATGTTATGTTGTTATGTTATGTTATGTTATGTTATGTTGTTATGTTATGTTATGTTATGTTATGTTATGTTATGTTATGTTATGTTGTTATGTTATGTTATGTTATGTTATGTTATGTTATGATGTTATGTTATGTTATGTTATGTTGTTATGTTATGTTATGTTATGATGAATGAACTTCTTTGTCATTGATGTATAAATAGAGAATAGATCATTCTGAAACAAGTGCTTATTCATTTACTCTTATAAGATGACCTCATTATTAGATATTAGTATTAGATATTTTAAATATTTAATATAATTATTTAAATAAGCATGTAACATAATACTGGATTACTTCGTGAATTTTTCCTTTAATAACTACCACATTTTAATTAATATATAAAGCTTCTTCAAAGTAGCACTTTTACCAATTTATTTTATTTCTATGAATAAAATATATTTGAGGGATACTACACCCAGGATGTTCAGGGTTTACTCCTGGAATTGAATTCAGGAATTAAACCTGACCAGGGCTCAGGGGCCATATGAGGTGCTGGGGATCAAACACCTTAGCCCTGTTCTATTGCTTTGGCACTGAATCCAATATTTTTAAAGTTACACAGCACACATTTTATATGAAGATTGATACTGATGTTAACTAAATGCTTGTGTCTCTCTCATATGTAAATGTTGATCTGTAATCCCCAATATAATAATATTTGAAGGTGGATTCTTAGATGTTAATTAGGCCAGAAGATGGAGACCTCATGAATGGCATTGGTGCCCTTGGAAGGAGTGAACTAAGATGATCTGTCTTTGCTAGGAGAAGTTACAGCAAAATGACTATCTGAAAACTAGGAGGAAATCTAAGCACTGAAGATCCTGAGAAGTTATTAATACAAAAACTTTTGTTTAGGTCTTTACAACTTCCTGTACTGTGAGAAATAAATATTTAATATTTAAGTCACCCACTCTATGATATTTTGTTATAGCAGCCTAAACTGACTAAGACAGAGATGTAATTAAAACTCGGTCTCAAAGGATTTTCCCCTCATTTCTTTTCTGAATGTTGCCCACATTGATAGAGGATTCATTAATTTCATGTCACTTGGAATGAATGGGTGATGTGAAAGGGCTCGTAACAAGCAGAAATATTTTTCTACTTTGTTTTCATTTTTCAAAATTCTAACAAGCTTGGGAAGAGATCGATGAGAACTGCCCACTGCTAAGGTCAGTATTACCTAATTAGTTTTGGTACATTGCTGCTGTAATTTTGCTTGACATGACATTGAGGCGAGGCTCAAAAGGCAATCAGCATCTCACAATCATGATGAGCATTAGTTACACCTAGTGACAGAGTAATTAGCAGCTGTATGTGCCCCTTGATATGGAAAGAAAGAAAACTGCTATGCCCCAGTCCTTTATAACTATATTGGCACTTGTCCTCTCCCTATTAAAAACTTCTAGTTCATGGCAAATTTTCAATTAAAAAGATTTATTTACCTTGCTAATTTTATGCATCCTCACTTTCTTGCAACTTTGAGTAATGATGTAATCTAGTGTTTTGTCATATCCTATGGTAGTAAATTCCTTTATGATTCAACACAAGAGAAATACTTTTTGTTTGGGTGGAAATAGAAATATGTTTGAATTTTAAAGTAAAATTTAATATAACTTTAATGATTAAATTTCTCCCAAATGTCTATTTAGTGAAATATTTAAGGACATTGAGTTTTTCTTGAGTATTTAAATTTTTATTGGATTTTTTTCAAAAATGGAGAATCAAATAGTTCCATCTTAAATGTATGAAAGACAACCTATACAAATTTCAAAAATCATTTATTTTTGTTCTCTTTAATTAATAAATTTACTTATTAAATAGAGTATTAAGATTTATAGTTCATAATATTTTAAATTCTTACCTGTTAGATTACTCATTTCTATTATGGATATTTTAATTGAATGATTGTATTTATTTAAATTATCATATTCATTCAAAACTCAAGTACTATTCTCTATTATTTTCCTTTCTATAAATGGGAACCATTTTCATGGTCATATTTTTCCTTCATAAGGATAACAAAAAAGTTTTATTCATACAGTTTTCTCAAGACAGTCCATGTTTTCATTTGTACTACCATTGGTCATAGAACAATAAAGCTACATTTTCTCTAAGGTTAAATATTAATATTTCATAAAGATGGTAAAATTTTTATTAAACAGGGCTGGAGGGTTAGCACAACAGTAGGGCTATTGTCTTGCCATGTTTCAAATCCCAGACAGACTTCAGTTCAATTCCCCAGCATCCCATATGGTCCCTGGAGCCTACCAGGGGAGATTTCTGAGCACAGAGCCAAAGTAACCCCTGAAGACTGCTGGGTGTGACCCCAAAACAGAACAAAAACACACATTAGTATATGTATGTTACTTTATAGAGATGTAAGATGATAAAACAGAATATGACAGGAATAAAACTATGTGTTGGATATATTTAAAGTAATTCTTTAACTGTGTGAAAGTTTTCATATAAAATAGCTTTAAAACTAAAATAATATAGAGGCCTATTCAATTTTTTCTTGTTCAGAATGTCAGATTAACCTTGTGATTCTTACATATCTTATAATCTGAAAACTAACACATATACATACAAAGACAAGTATAAAATTTCAAGAGTGAACATAGACATGAGAGTCTACACTGAGGGTATCCAACAATGAATAAAATAAAATATTGCAGAATGAAAATAATCATATTGATATGTTTGATATGCATCACACTCATACAGAAAGATATTTTATCAACCTTCTTTAGATAAAGAAAATGTTTTGGTAAGTCTGTATACCAGACTAATCAGGTAAAATTCTGTCAATAGAAATGGATAAAATTTATACATCTCAGGGTCTTCAAAGTATATTAAAAGGAAAACCTGAATTCAACAATATGTACCACTTTTTAATAACTATATCACTACACTAAAATGTGAAAAAAAGTTGACAATAGATACATATGATATGTAATTAATGTGCCTAGAATGATGAAATATTTTATCTCATATCTGAACTATTCTGGGAATTAAAATGTACCTTTGAATGAATTCATTGTTTTCCTTTATTTGTTGCACTTTGGGACTTAAAACAATATCCTCTTTTAAAATCGTGTTTTGTTTGCATATTACAAATAGCTGTATTGAAATATTTATTTATTGTGTATTTATATGTACTGGGTTCTATGCAGGTTAAAAAAACCCAAAATGATCAAAATATAAAATGAAATTCAGTAGACATCCTCTTAAATTCAGAAGCTTCATTTGCATTAGGCCAACCAATGTCTAATGTAGAGATCTCATATGTTCTTTATTTATAGGTATTGTTACAACTGCTATTGCTACAAGCAGTAGTTTCATAGAATCTAAAATTCTAATCCATGACGTGAAGCCTCTTATCTTCAAGGCTTTTGTTATTAGTTTCTTCGCTGTCAAGAGTTCATATTTGAATTACTTTGTCTAATAGATTATGCTTTTTGTATATTTTACATTTGACTTTTCTTCCTCATATTTTTCAGTGCCTGTATCCTCTTTCTCTGTGCTATGATAATTTCTGTCATCTGATTATCCTTCTTTGGTTTTGCTTTTGTATTTTTCTCTAAATGTATGAATAACAAAAATTATCTACTAATTATTTTTCTCAGAGCCTTCATAGTTTGATCTGGGGAAAGTTTGCTCATAGACTTGTAAAGCAGAAATTTTCTCCTTGAACATATCTAATACCTTCCAATTCAAAGATAGTAAATAAAATAACTATTAAGTAAATACATATGAGTTCCCAAATAAAGATTAAAGTAATATGCAGTTAAATGACAGAACAGTTAGAAAAATTATTGTTGTTTCCTAATATGAAATCCTAGAGTGTATGACTTTCCGTTTTTAATCTTTATTTTATAACATCTTGAAATTCACTGTATGTTTATTATTTACTGAATGAATACTGATATCAAATGACAATTAGGATTTGTATTTGCTAAGTTGTCCATTGCCTATATAAACTAAAGTATTTCTCTATATAATAATACTTTATGTCAAGACACTCTAGAGAAACAAACCAATAGGAGTCTATTTTTATAAATGTATTTATATATAAAATATACTGTATATAATATATATTTACTTTAATAAATTAAATACAGATACATTTTAATAAATAAACAAATTCTGTTTATATGATTATATATTACTAGATTATCAGCAGATATTTATATGTAGAATACATCACTGTGATCTTCAATAAATGCACTTTATAAATAACTTTAGGGCCTAGAGAAATGATTACATTGAGTAGGGTCCTGCCTTCGATGCATGTGGCCTAGGTTCACTTCCTAATGTCCACCATTATGGCCCCCTAAACACCACCAAGAGTGATTCCTAAGCACAAAGCCAGAAGTAACCCCCAAGCATTGCTGAGTGTGGCCCCAAAACAAAATCAAACAAAAACTCTTTATTAATTTGGGGGTTAAGAGAATCTTTTTTCTTTTTATACATTCAAGGAAAGAACTCTTATGAGCACTAAAATATGTCATCTTGAATTAACACCAATGTCTTCCATGTAAACAACATTTCTGGTAATATCTGCATGTTTTCTTTCATTCTACTCACATGTATATCTAAAATATATGTCAACAATATTTGGTTAGTTTAGAATCTTTTCTATTGTGGACCCAATCAGAGATATATTTTCCAACTGAAGATATACAAATTGTAGGAACTTGAACTTCCTGCCTTTTTTGTTTTAAAATAAGACACTAAAAGGCACATTAACAAAATGAAAAAAAAATAAAAATTTTAGGGATTTATATTATCTATTTATATATAAAATTATGAAGATTTTCAAGGTCTATTAACAAGAAAACAAGCAAGATAATGTTCCATAATTCTGCTTTTGTGCCAGAATGAGTGAAATTTTGAATTGCTTTATATTATGTCACTCCTTAATTCCACAAAAAATTCTCACAGAAACAGTATTTTTTTTAGTCAAGTTATAAAAATGTAGATTTAATATTCAAGGCTTTGTAGATAACACTTTGAAGCTATCATATCTATTATATCAATAAGTTTACTGTTTACAATAATGTTTGCATAATAGAGAGTCCCAGTGTTTATGGATTAACTCAGTAACTAGCCAAATTAATTATTACTTTTTTTTTTTTATCATATTCTGTATAGTTTGGTCAGGTACATCCGTTTGAAGCTATAGCCCTTGCTGACAACAGGGTCCAGGACTTTTGCTGAGCCCAAACAAGGACTATGAGAATTATCATGAAAATAATGAACCCAATTGCGATGCAAACTTAAATGTCTGACTTTATGAAGCTCAAAGTCAAGGGAAGATATGCAAATTTCATAATAACATATCTGGATACAGAGAGCGATAAAAGAAAAAATTAAAGCATGCCTCTTCAATGCCTTTGTAAAGCAGGAAATTTCCTAGGTGATTTACTCTAAACTGCTTTATTTAACACTAAATATTTATAGGAGATAATCTAAATTTCATTTTAGAAACTATACATAAGGAACTTAAGAAAAGTCATTTTCTAAATGTTAAATAACTAAGAAGTATTATATTTCCATACTTTGAACTATAATAAAATATTCTGTTGACCCAAACTAGTATACAAACTGCTTTCAAAAATATCATATATATAAATTTCAATTACCTTAACTTCAATATTAGACTCTTGTCTTTGTGTTTGTTTTGGGGGATTCCTAAGCAGTGCTCTGTACAAAGGAGATCCCTGAAAATTCTCTCTAATGGAAAATGCAAATGTATCCGGAACTAAACCCACCAATGCTCAAGGACCATGTGGTGCAGTCAGAATCAGCCACATGCAAGGTACATACAAATGTTAACTCTTGTGTAATATTTTTGGCTCTTCTATGCATAGTAATTTTTTTAGTGAAATAAAATAATTTTGTTGAAATTTGTTAGAGACATTTGAGAGGGAAGGAGAAGTATGTGTTCAAGAGAGAATAGAGCTTCTTCAGAGTAGAAAATGCAAACATAGAGACAAACAAGCAAGGACCATGATCATGATAGACGTTGTGTTAAAAAAACAAGTTTTTTAAAGTTTTGATTGTTATTTACCTGTATTTCACGAACTAAAGTGTAATGAATTTATACTTTAAAGTACTCCAATGTGTTGGAAATACAGGCTGAACAAATAAAATGATAAAAGCATGTTTTCGATTCACATCGCATAGCATTTTAATTTCATCACTCCTTGCCAACTCCATGGCCTTGAGTAAATTATTCATCTTACAAATTTTATTTTATTTTGTTGACATTTACCTATGTTAAATATAAGAACAAATTAAATGTTAACCAAAATTAACTTAGTTGTGACATATATTCAGTATTAACCTGTAGTAAAATGTTTCAAGTTTCTGACTCAATTTTGTGGCTACTGTCTGTTCTTTACTGATCTCTCTCCCACAAAATAATTTCTAGATAGCATGGAGGTAAGGCGTTTGCCTTTCATGCAGGAGGTCATCGGTTCAAATCCCGGTGCCCCATATGGTCCCCTGTGCTAGCCAGGAGCAATTTCTGAGCCTGGAGCCAGAAATAACCCCTGAGCACTGCCGGGTGTGACCCAAAAACCACAAAAAAAAAAAAATTCTTAATAATTTCTTTTTATATCTATGATTATACCTTTATGTATAAACCTTTCAACCAGACATTATAATTTTAGTTTGTTTCTATAAATTTTTTTTGAGACTTCTCCTTCTGTCATTGTCATTTGGCCTTTTTTTTTTTTTTTTTTTTTTTTTTGGCTTTTGGGCCACACCCTGGGATGCTCAGGGGTTACTCCTGGCTATGTGGTCAGAAATCGCTTTGGCTTGGAGGACCATATGGGACACCAGGTTTTGAACCATGGTCCATCCTAGGTTAGCACGTGCAAGGGAAATGCCCTACCATTTGCACCACCACTCTGGCCACATTGCTTAATAATTTTAATTAATTTTTGTTAATACATTTCTGGTTTTGTTCTTTATTAAATATGCTGTTAGTTATAAAATATATTCTGTGCTGTTCTATATTGATGATATATATACATATCATAGAATATGCAGTAGTGTATATTCTGTTGTGAGCGGACTTCATCTTCTCACATTTAAGTAGGTACCTCTTAAGGAAAAACTGCTATGTACATTCCTACATGCATCTCTTAACATATACTTAAATAGCTAGGACTTCTTATCCTGCATGATATGGTGTGTTTACACAACTTTCTAATTAATGTTTGGCTTTTGCCAACACCTTTGTCCTCTAAGAGACAAATTTACTTTTCTTTCTTTGGTTTGGGTTGGTGGGTTGATGGGGAAGTCTTGACCCAGCCCATCCTGTAATTAATTCTCAGAGCCAATTCTTACTCTTAGGTTTGAGGATCTCTCCCAGTCAGACCAGAGAGAAAATAATTTGACCCTCTTGCATGCAAAGCATTCAAGCCCATTGAGTTCTCTCTGATCCCAGACTTCCTTTTATCTTCTGTAAGATGAGCAGTAATATTTACCAACTTCTGATAAGATTAAAAAGTGTTCTTTTTTTTTTCATTAGTGGTGTTCAGGATGTCACTAGTGGTGTTCAGGATTTACTCCTAGCTCTGTTTAGGGCTATTCCTGGAGAAGCTCAGGAAAACACAATATGTGACTGGGATAGAACCCAATTCAGCTGCATGCGAGACAAGTATCCTACCTGCTATACTATCTTTTAAGTCCCAAGATTCAAAATATTTTTATGTTGCTGTTATGAGATGCATGGTTTTACCTACTGAAGAATTTCATTATTTTATCAAATTATTTTTATTATTTAGATTATTTTATCAGTCTATTGGCCATATCATTTTCCACTAAATAAAGCTATATAAAGTTCCTAGCAGAATGGATTTTCATTGATTCTGGTTATTTAATCTAGGTTCTTATGAAATTATTTATGGAAAATATATTTGGTGACCATGAAAATATGTTTTTAAAATCCTGCTGTGGTGAGTGTAATTAAGATGGTCCTTTAAATCATTTGTATTTGAGATGGCTGTAACTATGGTGTTTTAGAAATAGTAAAATAGTCCTCTAAAAGTGACATTACTTTTGGGCCTGGCTCTATACTCAGAAATTGCTCCTGGTAGACTCAGGGGACCATATAGGATGCCAGGATTCGAGATGCCAGGATTTGAACCACTGTCCTTCTGCATGTAAGGCGAATGCCCTACCTCCATGCTATCTCTCTGACCCCATGTATATATTTTGTTTGAGAATTTAGCTACATGGTGCTTTATTGACTTGATAAACATTAAATATATAAACTACTGTCTAATAAAGTTCCATCTTTTCGGATTCAATTTTCCTTCCTCTCCCTTATTTTTAAAGTGGTTATGTCTCTTCTCAGATTTTTCACCCTCTTATCCTTTTCTTTTCAAGTATTTCTTTCAATAAACATGGTAAATCTTGCAGTGAATCTTTATATTTTCCTCTAAATGATCTTAATTCAATTTCATGTCATTAGTATACATATGGACTTTAGTTTTCTCATTTGTTTTTTGGGGTTTTTGTTTTTTTTTTTTTGGTTTTTGGGTCACACCTGGCAGTGCTCAGGGGTTACTCCTGGCTATGCTCAGAAATCACTCCTGGCAGGCACGGGGAACCATATAGGACGCTGGGATTCGAACCAACCACATTAGGTCCTGGATCGGCTGCTTGCAAGGCAAACGCTGCTGTGCTCTCTGGCCCCTAGTTTTCTCATTTGTAAATGCAATAAATGTTTAGCATCTACTGAACATATTTGTTTAAGGGCCATAGAACTTTAAGACATTCTCAGTTCTTCAAATTTTAAATATAAATACTATTTACTCCTCACTTTGTCCTTTCACAACATGGATAAAGTATAGTTTTCTTGTCATAAACTAAATATATTCTTGGGTCACTCTACCACAAGTAATCTTTGCATTGAGTCTCTCCTTTACTACACACAGATTAAGTAGATAATAGTAGTCTAGTTGAGTAGATTGCGTATCAAACTTTTGCTTTTCTTGTTTTGGATTCATCTTCTGAGTGTAATCCCGGCTCTGACATTAAGCATTACTTCCAGCCAGATGTGGAGAGCCATATGTACTGAAAGGATAGTACTGAGATTGTCTGTATTACAAGGCAAACACCTTAATGTATGTACTATCTCCTCAGTTAATCAAATTTATTGTTATATTTACAAATTGTGGCAAGTTGCAAGTAATCAGTTAATATGCATGAAAATTATGAAAAGAATGTGGAGATTTACATAGAAAAACTTGACACTAGTTATTTAAAACTAATAATCACAAACCATAAATATATACTATACCTTCATAGATCTATTCACATTTCTCACCATTTGTTTCCAAAGTGCCAATTTAATTTTTTGGTTTTTTGTTAGTTTTTAGGTCACACCCTACGGTGCTCAGGAGTTATTCCTGGCTCCTGGCAGGCTTGGGGGGCCATATGGGATACTATTATTTGAATCGAGGTCCATTCTGTGTTGGCCACATGCAAAGCAAATGCCTTACTGCTGTTCTATCACTCTGGCCCCACAATTTAATTATTTTTAAGTTAATTTAAGTAAATTATATTCAGGTGAATTTTTCTCAGTGATAGGTAAAAACAGTGTAAGAACTATTCCTTTAATTTATACTGGAAACTTTGCTTCTTTTTGAAGCTAAAATATGTACCTATGAATTTTTGTATTACAGAGATTATCATAAGAAAGTCTTATATGTACAAAATCTAGGCTTATTATTATTGATTTCTGTCTGGTAGTACCACTATTTTGGTTGCACACTATATAATATCTATAGTCACAAACTCTGAAAAATAACATCAGCTATTCACAATAAATATAACCATGTTTGCAATATTTAGGCATTGCCTAGAATATAAATAAGAAATAAATATTTTCATTAATTATATAATTTATTTAATTATATAATTTATGATGTAATTTTAACTTCTTCATTACATTTAATGTTATTATGCTTATCTTAACTATTTATATGCTTATTACTGTTTTGTGAACTTCATTTTTGCAGCTATTATGTCTGAAAATGTTACGTGTAAAGACAAAGCTTTTAATGTATGATTAGTTTTTTATTATATAAGCTGCATATCTCAAAAAAAACACGAGTCCAGTATAGACAAATAATACATTGCTATCTCATAATTAGTAAAAGGAAATTTTATCAGCTTATGATTTTACACTTCATATGTATATTGATAGTTTAAGAATATACAAGTCTAATAAGTAATTAGGCCATTTAGTTTAATAATACTTTAGAACTCCGTGTTGAGTTTTGAATACCAGTGTGATGATATTCCTAAATATCTTAAGCATCAGATACTCCTCAATAAAATGAATTTATACATATACTTACTGCATAACTTTTATTTTCCTTTTAGGTCACAACTTGAAGTGGTCACAGGCTACTATTAACTAAGTGCTTGGGTATCAGTCCTGCACTTCTGGAAGTGCTCAGGAAATTAACTGGGGACAGCTGCATGCAAAGCAACACCTTAATCTCTATAATATCTCTCTGTCTCCTATGTAACGTTTTAATTATATACAATATATAATAAATATGCACACAAATATATATGTATGTGTCTATTAAATATATCTTAGCTTACAGTCTCAATTTTATTATTTTTTGATTCTTTCCTCTGAGGAGAAAAATTGTTATGAAGACAAGGAACTCACAAGAAATATTCACAATAATTTCGAAATACACAAAAAGCATTATGAATACCTTTTAAGATAGAACAAACCAGGCGTTGTATTCAGAGAATGTACTACATGCAATACGTTTTTAGAGCTATTTTAAAGAGCATCTGAATTATATCCTAAAATCAAGGGTTATATAGGTAGTAAATAAGTTAGACATGCCTGTTCTTTAGCAGAAATATCCACTTTTTTTAATTAAAGAACTTCTCAAAGTTTTATGTTAATTCAAATTACAAACTGTGATACTTCAAATGACAGTTCAGTTAGCAGTAATCTTCAAAATGTTTGGTGTTTGCAACTAAAGTTATTTGAACTATAAAAGGAAGTAGTGCCTCTTGGTAAAAATGTTAGCTAATAAACTAGTAATTATGGGCCAAATCGATAGTATAGCAGGTAGAGACATTTGTTTTGCATACAGCGAGCTGATATTTGATCCCCAACATCCCTTATAAAATCTTAAGCCCAAAAGGATTTCCTTGAACAGAAAGCCAGAACTGAACTCTAAACACCACTGGGTGTGCCCCTCTGCAAAAAAAAAAAAAAAATAGGAGTTAAATAATAAATTGTATTTTGTAGCTGAAAAATATGCATATTTGATAAAGAAAAACTTTAAGTTTTATAGAATTTGTATTCATCAAAGGGAAAAAATTCCTAATGGAATATATGGGTCTTATATTAAGATTATGAAGAGGTAATGAAGTTATGACAATTATAAGTGAAGGATGTGTCTCATTTTTATTTTGATCTTCCTATTGATTCAACCCACCTAGACTGAAATCTCATAGATAATATAGGGAAAATATTTAGCTTAAAGTGTACGAAAGGATAAGTAAATCGTTCAAAGCCATATATTTAAATAACAATCAATATCAAACTTCTGGATACTTCTATTTATATCATAAATTGATTTCATATATTTTTATAAGCTCTACTGTTTAAAATTAGTCAATTACCCATACTTTGCCAATATCTCACAATGTTAATTTGTAAAGTTCTTAAGGGAAATGCCATCTTTTTCAAAAGTATCCTTAATTGTTTTCACTTTTATCAACTTCTTTAAAAGCAAACAACAAAAATTTAATTTTAATTATTGCATTGAGTCAGCAGGCTAACTAGATTAATTTTATAATACATAACATTATTATGATGTTACCAATCAGTTTTTATTTACTTACATAAGGTCATTGATAAATTGTTATTTTTAATTCTAGTTATAACTTTCCCATTAATATTACTAATATATACATAAATCAATGCATTTCTAATATACCTTATATTTTATAACACATTGAATAATTTGGTAACATTTAAAAAGCATTATAGCGCCCTATTAATGGTCTATAATTCCAAATATATAATCATATAATTATAATATTTTATAGTAATAAATATTTATATAATAATATATAATAAATAATATGAATACTAGTTTATATATCATTATAATAATATAATATTTTAGAATACTTTATAATTATATATTACTTATATGATTATATATTGAAAAATATATGTAAAGAATATTTAAAGAATCTCCTGTTAGAGAGTTTAATAAAATTATACTAATATACTCTTTATCAAATATGTTAACCTACTATTTAGCAAATCTGCAACAATATTCTACTATATAATCTACATTTTAACAGGATCATCTATTAAAATTGGTGGTGGGTAAGTTGTATATAGTGAAGGAGGGTATTCTGTTTATGACTGAAACCCAACTACAATCATGCTTGTAATTGTGATGCTTAAATAAGAAATTTATATATTAAAAAATTCATACTGCAGTTTTTACTTTTCAATCCAATAGTTACAAGGATAATTATTATTTTCCACATATATTTGCTTTTATTAATATAAAATATGCCCTTAAATTGTTAGTTTTTTTTTTCAGAATATTTGTAATGGGTATTTTATTTTGTTTTGTTTTGTTTTTGAACCATACCCAGTGACTCTCAGGAGTTACTCCTGGCTATGCGCTCAGAAATCACCCCTCGATTGGAGACCATATGGGACTCCAGGGGATCAAACCGTGGTCAGTCCTGGGTCAACAACGTGCAAGGCAATGCCCTACCACTGCATCACAGCTCCAGCCCTGTAATGGCTTTTTATTAATTTTTCAAGATATTCTAAATAGAGGCTGGAGCAGTAGCTCAAGATGTAGGGCATTTGCCTTGCACGTACTAACCTAGGAAGGACCTTGGCTCAATCCCCATGAATCCCACATGGTTCCCCAAGCCAGGAGAAATTTCTGAGTGCATACCCAGGAGTAACCCCTAAGCATCACTGGTGTGCCTCCCACCCCCCAAAAAATATTCTAAGTATATTTTAACAAGTTATTTATTTTCTAGAATTCTTTTCATTATTTAATTTTATTTTATTGAACCCATTGTGATTTACAAAGTCCTTCATAGTGATCCACCACCAGTGTCCACCATATTTTTTCCACCACTTCCCTCCACCATATTCCCAGAGTATTTCCCAAACACAACCCTTTGCCTCCAGGCCGATATAAAGTTTATATTGTTAGAGTTTGTGTCTCTTGCTTCTATTATTGTTGCCTTTGGCTTGGACATTTAGTTATGTCATTTTTTTTATATCCACCAATGCATCTAAGACTGCTTGGCTGCTGGCCCCCATCCTTTCATATTTGTGTTTCTCCTGCTCCATTCTATTTCTTTCAAACAAATATTTCATAAAGTAAATTAATTCTGTGATAACAGACCTTTAAATTTTTCATTTGTTTAATTAAAGAACTTTATAAACTTATTGATAGTTAAGTTTAGGCATGTAATATTCCAACACCAATACCTCCACCAGTGTCAACTCACATTAGGAGTGCTTCCCCACCTTCAAACCAACCAAATCATTCATTGACTGCCACCTTGGTAGACACATAAAAGTTTGGTGGTTTCAGCTTAGATCGCATGTTTTCAGTGTATTATTGTATTAGATGTATAGCTATACCAGTCTTCTACTTCCCTAATATCACAAAAGCCTAAATTCCTATCCCCCCATTACTTCCCTTTCTCTTCTCCTTCATTTTTGCCTTGATTTTTTTCTCCTTTTTTCTTCTCCTTCTAAACTTGGGTCAAGGGTGATTTAGGCATCTTCTCCTTTACTACATTACATTTCTTCTCCAGTTATACTGTATGTTACAGATAAGTGAGGTCATCCTGTGTCTTTCTTCTTCTGGCTTACTTCACTGAACATGATATCTAGCTGAAACAAATTGCATGAATTCACCATTCCTTGTAGCTGCATAGTATTCCACTGTTAATATGTTCTAGATCTTCATATTCATTAATTTATCATTGGACAAGTAGGTTGATTCCATATCTTAGATGTTGTACTCATTGCAGTAATAAATAAGGTGCATATATCCCATTGGATGAATGTTTTTTAAGTCCTGGGGCTACCTAAAATGTGTATTTTCTGGGTATATGATAGCTCAATTAATTACTGAGAAATCACCATAACATTTTCCACAGGAAAATTTGAACCAGACATTTCTGAGAGTTTGTTTTGCACCACATCCACTCCAGCACAAATTGTTCTTACTATTATATGTGCCTTTCTCACTGGTGTGAAATAATTTTTCATTGCTGTCTTGGTTTGAATTTTCCTATTGATATTTAATGTTGAGTACATTTTAATGAGCCTATTGGTGGCTTCCTGGTGGCTTTCTGAGAAGATGACTGACAACATGTATAAATGTACTTGATTTAATTTGCTGTAGTTCAAGGTTTTTGTATATAAAATTGTAAACTTTATTTTTATTAAACTGACCCACTTAAGGACACATGAATTAAAGTCGAAGAAGACCTTAACTGGCACCATTTTTTTGAGATGTTAACACCTTTCTTTTATTTACCTTTAAATGTTTTTATTTGTGTTTTTATGTTTGTTTGTTTTAACTTTTATTGTGACCAAAGTGCATTACAAATATTTCACTGCATCATTTATGGTACATAGTGACAATGAATGAAGGGCATTCCCACCACCAGTACTGTTCTCCCTCCACCTCTGTTCCCAGCATGAATCCCTATCTCCCTCAATTCCCCCCCAGAATTCTAGCGCAACTGGTCTCCACTTTACAGCTTGTTGTAGATTGAGCATCCATTCCACTGTCAATGGAGATAAAAAGGATAAGAAAAAAGGGAGAAAAAAATTGGTAACAACTACCAAAAAAAAAAAAAAAAAAAGAGAAGAAAAAAGAATGGAAGAAAAAAGAAAAAAATGCACCTGGCAAATAAAAATAAATCCCCAAATAATAACCACAAGAGTGAAAAAGAAAAAGAAAAGTGGAAGAAAAAAGAGAAGGTAAATGAAGTCAAAAACAAGAAAAAGTAGGGGTGCTGGAGTGGCAGGGTTTGGCTTTCCCACCACTTTTTTTTTTTTTTTTTTTTTTTTTTGCATAGGCACAGTAAGCATGCAGGAGACGGAGATTCCCCCCACGCCAGGCTGGCTTTCAAGGCCAGGTCTGGCAACTGAGCTCTGGGGGGATGGGGATGAGGGAAACTTCTCCCCATGTATTTTCAAACTGGAGAGGGAGGCTGCAGCTGGACCCAGAAGACCCCACATGCATTTTAACTGGCACCATTTAAGAGCCAAAGGAAGGCTGAATTAAACTCTGGAGGGAAACTCTAGCAAGAACAAAAGGTTGTGATAAAATAATGAAGGTAAATTTCAAGCTCTTCCTCTTGAAAACACACTAGCAATGGGTTCTTATCTAGGGAGAAAACCTGTAAAACTAACTCTGTAAAGGCAGGAAAGTAGGGGACCTCTCCTTTCTGTGGAGTAATGGACATCTGCATCCTAGCTGTGTACTTTAAGCTTTCTCTGCCTCTGACAAGCCCACACTCTCTATTGAACGTTGTTTTTGTCTCTCATTTTCCTTCCTCACAAGAAAATATGTACATGATTTTGTATTCCTTATATATACATATGTGTATATAACAAAAGTTACATATTACATATTAAATAAACTACAACATATATGAATGTTTTTATTAGAAAGGTCCATAATATACCTTATAGCAAACTGGAGGACAGGAATTCTGGTTAATCTTTTTTTTCATACTTAATTTAATAGTACAGTTCTTTAAAAATTATTTTTGTATACAGCATCTTCAATTTTTATTTAAACTCACCTAAAATGCTTGCTGTTGAATTTTTAAACATTAAATTAGAGACAACAGCAACTTTCTCCAGAACTAATAGCAATGTTTCTCAAGGATTTACATATATATGATCTTTGTACTAAATATCCTGTAGAGATTGTATTAGTCCTTGTTTCTTTTTGTTACCTTATCATGCAGAAAAGTTCTATTTGGATCTCTTTGGGGTAGTGAGTTGAAATTAACCATGTAACATTTTTTAGCAAGCTAGAAATGTGCAAAATAGAGCAATTTATGATATTTAAATATATGCTAATGTGCAATTTATTTTGACTATACTCATTTTGATGGACATATTTTATACCTTAGGATCAATTTTATGAAATGGAAAATGCATGCAAATGTATGCATCATGAAAATGCTGGTCAGATTTTTGCTTTCCATTTTATCTGTTGCTTAAGATGCCAATTTTCTCTAATGTGTGCAGTATATTAGTAGTGTGACTCATGATTAATTGAAAATTCATCATACATGATCCAGGTTCAAAAATAAACCCACTCTATTCAATATTGAGTTGTATTATGTCTGACAAGTAACACCATGGGGTTTTATTAATTCATTAATGTATTTAATCAACAAATAGGTAATGACCCCTATTATATTCAGAGCACATAGGATAATAGTTATAAGATAATCAAAGGTAGCATCTACTTTATAATTTAATAACTGGGACATTTAGCTAAATTTCATATTTCTCAAAGGAACCTCGACCCAGGTAACAGAACCTTTTTTATGAAATCAGTTTTTTTCCAGACATATTTTGGGTAGATACATTTATGCTCCCCTATAAACACACACACTCTCTCATAAAAGACTAATGTGCCAAATATTACAGTATTATCCTAACATTTTACAGTAATAGTTTAATCTACTGTGGCTACTTGTTAAATTTTAATTTGCAATCCTAACATCTGAAATGATCTCCAAATTATGGCTTTTTTATATATACATATGCAAGTAAGTATATAAATAATCTACATACAAACCATCTTGAGAAAAGTTGATGTTAGTAAAATTTCCATCTTTTGGTGTTCTACTAAAGACAGAGAAAATTACACAGGAAGCTAGTGGAGTTGGAAATTTTGTACTTGGATACTGGAAGAAAGTCATTGTGGGGGCTGAAGGATGTGATCTAAGTACCCATCAAGATATTGCTAAAAAATATTATGGGAAGGGTCTTTAATTATATCTAAAATACCATTCAAATATTGTCTCAAATATCTCAAGTGCTATAAAGTTGTAACACATAAAAATTGGTAAAAAAAAAATAAATTCTTTCATGCCTGCCAATTGAAGATTTCTGTTCCTTCCCAATAATCCTTTTGTTAAACTTTCTTCAAAATTATCAAATAAGCTCACTTTTATACTTAGCAAAGTTCACTAGTCTTTCAAATATTGACTTTCTCAATTATTCTAAGTGATCCTTTGCCTTGAGGGGAAAAAAGCTAAGCTAAAATCAGTTTTTCTTATATCCAGCAGTTTTATTCCTTGGTATTCACCCAAATAACTGAACATTTATACAATTAACTTTTATAGGAGTTTTCTTTCTTTCTTTCTTTTTGGGGAGGCACAGCCAGTGACTCTCAGGGGTTACTCCTGGCTATGAGCTAAGAAATTGCTCCTGGCTTGGGGGACCAAATGGGAAGCTGGGGGATTGAACCACAGTCCGTCCTAGGCTAGCTCTGGAAAGGCAGACGTTTTACCGCTCTGTGCCACTGTTCTGGCCCCAGTAGTTTTATTGTCAAAACTTGGAAAACACCTGGTAGTATGTCTAGATAATACATGGAATATTTCTCATAACTAGAAACAAATAGATAAGTCATTCAAAGAGATACATACACTCCAATATAAAATATTTTACTAGCAAAGGTAGCCAATTTGAAAAAGGTTAGATATATAATATATGATATGTGACATTCTAGAAAATACAAAACTGTAGAATAACACAAAGATAAGTTGATTCTCATAGAGTGGGGCCCTAGAAACACAGAGGATTTTTAGAGCACTCTGATTTTTGTCAGGGAGAGAAAAGGGTCTATTTGACCAACAAACCTTGTCTGCTCCAAAAGTAGTAAGAATTTAAGAATGATAAGGCCTCAATTTATCATACCTACATTAAAAAGTGAAGAAACTTCTAGGACAGATAGGCTCAACTCTGTTACTCACAATAAAAATAGTTACACGCAAGGTGCTTGGAAGACTAAGCTTCCCATATTGTTCAGCTAGGGACTCTCCCTTCATAGCACACTTTAGTCTTTAGACTCCCATAGCATACTTCTGAGTTCATCATAAAAGCACAATAAAGGAAAGTTTCTTTTTTTTTTTTTGCAAAAGGAATATGAAAAAAATTTTCTTTTGTTAAAAAGACAAAAGAAGACAAGCTTTCCTGGAAAAGGCCATCTTCAGCTCAATTATTGATCTAATATTCTAGTTTTTTATTACTAGTGAGAATAAAAATTAGCACCCTAGGACATTTAGACACTTAGGGCAGTTTACTTTATAGTTTGCCACTCAAGCTCCTATGCCTATGGATCATCTCTTTCTTCTTTGATAAAGACAGTGCTTGTAGAAGATTGAAATGCATATGTTTGTTTTTATCACCATGAAATTACAAAGTCTTGAATAGGAATAAATCTCAGGCATACATTCTTTCTTTTTTATTTTTTTTTCTTGTTTGGTTTTTGGTTTTTGGTCCACACCTGGTGACTCTCAGGAGTTACTCAGAAATTTCTCCTGGCTTGGGGGACCATATGAGACTCTGGGGGATCGAACGAGGTCCATCCTGGATCAGCCATGTGCAAGGCAAATGCTCTACTGCTGCACTATCAGTCTGGCCTCACATACATTGTTTCAACACAGATCACTTCTCCAGTATCTACTACCCTCCACCAATTTTCCCATCTCCCACTATTTGTCTCCGACCCACCAGTGAAACCTAGAGAGGCATCGAGGCACATTTTTGTATATATAAGGTTTTGCCCCGGACGTAACAATACTATTATAGATAGAGTTTCTTTGTTTTTGTTGTTTTGGGGCCACAACAGGCTGAGCTCAGAATTTATTCCTGACTCTGCTCTTAGAGAGGACTCCTGACTGGTTCGGGGGACTATATGGGATGTTGGGGATCAAACCCAGGTAGGCTCCGTGCAAGGAAAACACTCTACAGCTGCACTATAGCTCTAGAAAGAGTTTCTTTCTTTCTTTCTTTCTTTCTTTTCTTTCTTTCTTTCTTTCTTTCTTTCTTTCTTTTTCTTTCTTTCTTCTTTCTTTCTTTCTTTCTTTCTTTCTTTCTTTTTTCTTTCTTTCTTCTTTCTTCTTTCTTTCTTTCTTTCTTTCTTTCTTTATTTCTTTCTTTCTTTCTTTGTTTATTTATTTCTTTCTTTCTTTCTTTCTTTCTTTCTTTCTTTCTTTCTTTTCTTTCTTTCTTTCTTTCTTTCTTTTCTTTCTTTCTTTCTTTCTTTCTTTCTTTCTTTCTTTCTTTCTTTCTTTCTTTCTTTCTTTCTTTCTTTTTTTTTTTAGGATTGTCACAGATCTTTTATTAAAACAAACAAAAATAACACGTAACAACCAGTTGGGGCTGAAGCAGTAGTACAATGGTTATTAAGGTGCTTGTGGCCAACACAGAGTTGATCTGCAGCAGCTAAGCTCTGCCAGAAGTGATCCCTGTTCACAGAAACAGATCTATCCCTTGACCACCACCAGGTGTGGCCCAGGACTCCCAGCCCCGTCCAAAAAATGGTATAGTTATTGTAGTCAAGTCGAGTATACTAAAATGAAGTGTGGTGTTCTTCTAGAAGGAACGGTTTCTCTGGTAGGGACTAGATTGAGACTGGAATGCTGCTGAGGAACTTTTATAAAACCTTCAGTCTTCCAGTTCTTTTATTTTTTATTTATTTATTTATTTTTATTTAAACACCTTGATTACATGTTACCACGTTTTACCACCAACTCTTCTTGTGTTGAATGTTTTCCTTTACCATAAGTGTGTCCCACCTCCACTCCTCCACACCATATCCTCAAGGGGCTTGTTTTCTACCAAAAAACAGTTCTCATGATCTTTATTCCCACTGTCATTGGGCATTCAGTATTTCAAAATTTTGTTTTATACACAATTGTGATGCCTACAAGAACCATCAATTTGTGTCTGTTAGCTCTCTCCCACTGACTAACTTCACTCAGCATGATAACCTCCCAGTCCCTCTATCTAGCAGCAAAATTTATCTTTTATTATCCTCCCAGACCCTCTATCTAGCAGCAAAATTCATCTTTTCTTATGCCAAGTAGTATTTGGTTGTGTTTATCTACCACAGTTTCTTTATTCGGCCATCTATTCTAGGACACTTAACTTGTTTCCAGATTTTGGCTATTGTGTGTAGCATTGGAAAAAACATAGGAAGACAAAATATCTTCTTTCTTATTTTGGGTCATTAGGATATTTTCAAAAGTGGATTTGCTATGCAAAATGGAATTTCATATTGTAGAAATTTTTCAAAATAAATATACATTCCTTTTGGAAATATTCATTCCGAATTTTTTTCCAGAAATGTTGAACCAGTCAACATTTCTACCAGCAAAGAGTGGGAATGAGTTCTTTTCTCCTAGTATTCATGCCAGAATTTTTAAAAATTCATCCCAGGAGTCTGACTTTGCCCAAAATACCATAATGCTAGACATGCCAGCATATGTTTGTAAACCTCATACTATACATGCCATTAATATGTTTAGAACTATAAACTATAGATTTTGGGTGAGTATGCTATCACACTGTATTTTTGTTTATTGTAACAAAAGGGAGGTTTTGACATATGTGAGGAAAACTATGCTATTCATTTTCCACATTTCCCTCAATTTTTTCTATGAAGCTTAAATTTACTTTAAAAAATGTGTACAAAAATAGGTGGAGTGATAGCACAGTGGGAAGGCATTTGCCCTGCACACAGTTGACTTGAGTTTGACACCTGGCATCCTATATGGTCCCCTGAACCTGCTAGGAGCAATTGCTGAGCACAGAGCCAGCAGTAAGCCTTAGCACAGCCAGGTGTGCCTCTAAAAAAAAAAAAAAAAAAAAAAAGAGTACAAATGTTGCACTGTGATTTTAATTATTTTTAAAATAAACCATACTGTAATTATTTGTTAGTATACTTTTTTCTTTTTTATTCTGGTTTGGGGGCCACACCTGGAGTATTCAGAATTTAGTTCTGAACCTACATTCAGTAATTACTGGTGAGTTTCCTTGGACTTTGGTCTACCCTGTGCATGGTAAGCCTCTTATCCTCTGTACTCTAGCCCTATTTTTCTATATTCAAATAGCATCTATAATTATGAAGATATTCCTTTCTAAAACTAAATTCAACTTTCAAAAACAACCTTCTTGTGTAGAGTACTACATTTAGATCTGTTCTGTTAGACTTTCTGTTTTAGAAATTTAATCTTGAGTTCAATAGATATTTATTAAGAACCTAGAATGTGTCACAGGCTATTCAAGTTTATGATGTCAGTGGCAAAAACAATTCTAAAGCTCTGACCCTCATATAAAAGTAATCTGTTTTTTATTTGTTTTTTTAATTAATTTGAGTTCACCACATGATTTATTTTTCAAATGAAGACACTTTTGATTGTGTAACTGTATATTCTTTATGACTACTCTGAAACAATGGAGGATAAAAATTGGAATGGATGGAAAATTAATACAAGATTTTTTTATTGTATAGGAAGCAAAAGTGAAAAATTGTTTCAAAGATGCTGAAGCAGTTCTTAAACTACTTTTTGTAGTAAAATGGTTCTGAAAATTTCTAGAGTTTTCTGAGAAACTTGAAACATGTTTTTTTGCTATTAAATTTCAAATGCAATTTAAAGTTAGGGAATGTAATGCCTCCCATATTCTTTTTCCCAATAATTGCTTTGGTATTTGAGGGTGTTTATTGTTCCAAATGAATTTCAAAACTACCTGATCCACTTCTTGAAGAATGTCATGGGTATCTTTAGAGGGATCGAATTAAATCTGTACAATGCTTTGGGGATTATTGCCATTTTAATTATGTTAATCCTGCCAATCCATGAGCAGGATATGTGTTTCCATTTCCGTGTGTCCTCTCTTATTTCTTGGAGCAGAGTTTTATAGTTTTCTTTGTATAGGTCCTTCACATCTTTAGTCAAGTTGACTCCAAGATATTTGAGTTTGTATGGCACTAATGTAAATGGGGTTGTTTTCTTAATGTCCATTTCTTCCCTATTATTATTGGTGTATAGAAAGGCCATTGATTTCAGTGTGTTAATTTTGTAGCCTGACACCTTGCTATATGAGTCTATTGTTTCTAGAAGCTTTTTGGTAGAGTCTTTAGGGTTTTCTAAGTAGAGTATCATGTCATCTGCAAACAGTGAGAGCTTGACTTCTTTTATTCCTATCTGGATTCCCTTAATATCTTTTTTTTTTTTTTTTGCCTGATCACTATAGCAAGGACTTCCAGTGCTATGTTGAATAGGAGTGGTGAGAGAGGACAGCCTTGTCTTGTGCCAGATTTTAAAGGGAAGGCTTATCAAAACAGCTTGGTATTGGAATAAAGACAGACCCTCAGATCAGTGGAATATACTAGAGTACTCAGAGAATGCTCACAGACAAACAATTATCTAATCTTTGATAAAGGAGCAAGAAGTCCTAAATGGAGCAAAGAAAGCCTCTTCAACAAGTGGTGTTGGCACAACTGGCTGGCCACTTGCAAAAAAGCGAACTTAGAGTCCAAGCTAACATAATGTACAAAGGTAAAATCTAAATGGATTAAAGACCTTGATATCAGACCTGAAACCATAAGGTACATAGAACAACACGTAGGTATTACACTCCATGACATTGAGACTAAAGGCATCTTCAAGGAGGAAACTGCACTGTCCAAGCAAGTGAAAGCAGAGATTAACAGATGAGAATATATTAAGCTGAGAAGATTCTGCACCTAGAAGTAAATAGTGCCCAGGATACAAGTGCCACCCACTGATTGAGATAAACTATTCACCCAATACCCATCAGATAAGGGGATAACATCCAAAATATACAGGGCACTGACAGAACTCTACAAGAAAAAAACATCTAATCCCATCAAAAAATGGGGAGAAGAAATGGACAGACATTTTGATAAAGAAAAAATACAAATGGCCAAAAGACACATGAAAAAATGCTCCACATCACTAATCATCAGGGAGCTACAAATCAAAACACCTCACACCACAAAGACGAGCACACATCACAAAGAATGAGAACAAGCAGTGTTGACGGGGATGTGATGAGACAGAAACTCTTATCCACTGATGGTGGGATTGTCGACTAGTTCACCATTTCTGGAGAGTAATATGGAGATTCCTCCAAAAACTGGAAATTGAGCTCCCATATGATCCAGCCATACCACTCCTAGGAACACAAAAATACAATACAAAAACCCCTTCCTTACATCTATATTTATTGCATCACTATTTACCATAGCAAGACTCTGGAAACAACCAAGATGCCCTTCAACAGATGAATGGCTAAAGAAACTGTGGTACATATACACAATGGAATATTATGCACCAGTCAGGAGAGATGAAGTCATGAAACTTTCCTATACATGGATGCACATGGAATCTATTATGCTGAGTGAAATAAGTCAGAGAGAAAGAGAAAGACAGAGAATGGTCTCATTCATCTATGTGTTTTAAGAAAATGAAAGACATTTCTCAACAATTTTCAGATACAAAATAGAGGAGGGCTGGACATTACAGCCGACCTCATGAATCTCACCAAAAAGAGTGATGAATTTAGTTAGAGAAATAACCACATTGCGAATTATCCTAACAATGAGAATATATGATGGAAGTGGAAAGCCTGTCTAGAGTACAGGAAGGGACGGGGAACGGAGGAGGGATATTTGGGTCATTGGTGATGGGAATGTTGCACTGGTGATGGGGGGATGTCATCTGATATGACTGAAACCCAACCACAAGCATGTTTGTAACCAAGGTGTTTAAAAAATATTTAAAAAAATTTTAAATGCAAGTATGAGATGTTTAAATTCAAGCAACCTTAAAAATGGGAATTTAGTATGTTTCTTGATTGCAATGCAATGAGTACCATTGCACTTATCTTGAACAAAAATGTAATTTCTTTGAGGTTATTGTTCAGAAACCTGCATTTAGAAATACGATTTTGCTTAACATTCCCAAACAATCTTCAGTTTATTCACTAATAAAATTATCAGGCATTTTTAAAAAACTGCCTTTTATGATCAAAGGATACTATGATCAAAATTGATTTCAATAAATTACTAAATATCAATTACATTTACTTTATATATATTATCATATATATATATACATCTGTAGTTTCTTTAAGATATATTGATTTTCAACTACAATGATTATTTAGTTAAGTTTTACCTTTCAAGGAAAAATCAGGCAAGAGCTAAGGAAAATAGTGTTTTGTTGTTATTGTTCTGTGTTTTGTAGGTGTTAGGATTGAGAGGAGTTGTTTATTTAATTAGGAAAAAATTAATCTTGCTTTAATTGAAAAGCCTAATTAAGTTTCTTGGGAATCATAATTCATACTGTTTATTGCATTTTATTGCCATATTTTAGTCCTTGTAGAAATTGATCTGGAAGAGAGAAGAGGACTGAATCATGAAGCGCTAAATTCACTAGTTAAAGTTTTTAATTCAAAACTGATGTTCAAGATGCCATAAATTATCTCCCTGACACAATCAGGGAGTGTCATTTGAGTAATGTGTTTTATGGGTATAGTTTACTTATTCTAGTTTAGATTTTCCCCTTCTCTCTGATTTATTCAGAGAAATTGGATCATAATTAATAGAAGCAGCAAAATGAGCCTTCAGCAAATTAATTATAATTATGCATGCCATATAAATAATAATCCGGTTGATAAATTTATAATGGTGGAGACTATTATGTGGATTAAAATGATAAAGGCAGTTTTAACAGGGAGCTGGGAGAATACATAACTTACGGATTCTTGCACGCTGTCCTTCAGTTTAATTTGACTCCCAGCTATGATTTAAGTTTTGATATGAAGCTATTTATTTTGAATACAATTGTCATAAACACTCCGTCAGTGATATTATGTGGTGCCATTGTGTAAAATTCGAGCTGTGAACGGTTCCAAAATACAATATTGTGCTTTTGAAATTATGGTCTTTATCAGAATTTGCCAGGAACATTAAACTAGGCTCTAAAAAATCTTTTATGTATGAAGCCCTGTTTGAAATAAAGTAACCAAACATTATTTCTACACTAAATTTTAATGATCAAGAAGTGACATAGTGCTTGGGGTAAATTCTTAGAAATTTTAGTAGCAATATTTAGTCTATTACATCAAGTCATTCGAATGACTTTTTATATAATATAAAGGTTAAAATTATTTCTAGAGCTGTCTTTTGACCTCATATATATGGTAGTTGTATTTTTGTAAATATGATCATAGGTTTGATATATTTCATATCATAAACAACCTTCTGATGCCCTCTGAAATTAACAACCTTCTGATATCCGGTTGCATTGAGTTTCAAAGCTAACCATATTAATTTGAACAGGGAATTTCTTAGTAATATAATAGGAAAGTATAAATGCTAGATGAAAATGTTATGTTAGGGTCTTATAGTGAGATTGAGATCTAATTCTGGAGGTAAAAAAAAAAACAAATTAACTCCTTGTGTCCTATACCTGAATGATAGAGGTTTAAAAAGATATAAGTAAAAAATTACACTAAAATTAGAGAGGATTGAGAGGTGTGTGTGTGTGTGTGTGTGTGTGTGTGTGTGTGTGTGTGTGTATCTGACTGAGTCATGAAAGGACACAAGGAGTTAATTATTCATTGTTCAGTTCCTTTATAAAATAGCTTTTATAATAATATTTTTCAATTTTGTGAGACAATGATTTAGGAAAATATTAAAATACTAATGTTGAAGTCATTTGCCATACATATTTAAACAAAAAGTCTATAAATATTTCTTAAAATATTTTTATTTAAAAATAAAATGCAGTGCAGGTGTCTGGGGGCTTTAGCAGTGATTGTCAGACAATATACTGGATAGTTGGATTTGAAATCCTTAGAATGCAGTGCCCAAGAATATAATGCTAGATACTGAGAATGCTATTCAGGTACTGGGGTGCCAGGAAAGCCCAAATTATTTCAGCAGTGCCCAGGTTACACAGGGTTCACACCAATATTACTCAAGGATCTCCTGGGCTACATCCTCTAATGCTGGAAGGGGCTGTGTGACCAACAGACCAAATTGGATTCCCCATTATGCAAGACATCTACCCCACCCTTGTTTTATATTTGTGGACCAATACAGAATAAATAAATCCTCTTAAACTACATGGCAATATATAATTAAAGAGTTGGAGAAAGAATACTATCTCCTTGTTTGCTTTTGTAATATTTATCAATATAATACAAAGAGTTGATATCACTATGCAGATGGATCAAGCATAAAGAAGATCACATGTTTTATACAAAAATTCTTAGATTATACTTTTTGTCTGTTAAATCATTTATTTTTCCTTTTTTTCTTAAAAAGGTACAGATTCAAGTTTGAAAAAATATTTCATACAAATTTAAGTGAATATGTGTAATATATCTAATATTTATCTCGTTTTAAAAATAATTGATAAAGTATACTTTAAGTCTACTGGCAATAATATGTTGGATAATTAGGAAACGTGTAATTCATTTAACATATGGCTTCATGTAAAAGGTGATTTGAAGTTTTAATACCTTTATTTTCCTAAATTTCCCACTTCCAGAAAGATTATGAGAAATGTTTTAATAAAAATCTACCTAAAATAAAGTAAATAAATATACATTTTAAAAAAATATGTGAGGCAAATAGTATTTCCATGATAGTTTATTTAATTTTATTAATCAGTATTATATAAAACAGATCCTTGGCATCCAGGAATAAACTTATCAATAATGAGTTTACAAATAAGTTGGACAAAAATATTCTCCCTCAATATATTCTAAAAGTATATAATTCAAGGTCTTTTTTTTTACAATAAACATTGAATAATGTATATGAATAATGCCTTCAAAAATGATTATGTAGCTAATGTAGAAGCCACTGCATATGACTTGACTGTTCCTTGAATTAAGCCTCAATAAAACCCAAGGGCATGACTTTAAAGGGCAGTAACCTGATCATTATTACCTTTTATGGATGACTCAAACATCTTTCTTCATGGTTGTACAAGAAAAATTCAAATGGAACATCACCTGACTTAGGTTATAACTAAATAATATAATAGAGTTCATCCCACACTGAAATGTCTTCCTACACACTTCTGGGAATAAGCTTTGTCCATTTTCCTCTTTTATATTTCAGAAAAAATTTAATTCTCTCTCATATATTTCTCACATAATGCTACAAATATCTGGTATATAAATGTTATTATAGAAAATTAATAGTTTTAGTTGTGCAGAATGCTTCATATTGCAATGTAACAATGACAGGCTTATAACAGCAATTCATATACTATTACTATACAATTTATATACTATACTATTCATATGCTAAATTAACAGTGTATTAATTTTATCATAAAAACCTGAAAACTATTTATTAATGTTTATTTTGATACTCATGTTACTTAAAATATTTTATTAAAGTGTAAGAATTCAAAAACTTAAATAGTTCTGTGGCCAGAGCAATAGCATAATGGTTAGGGCATTTGTTTTTCACATGGCCAACACAGGTTTGATCCCAGCATCCTGTATGGTTTCCTGAACTGCCAGGAGTAATTACTGAGTGCAAAGCAAGAAATAACCGATGAGTACTGCCAGGTTTGACCCACAAACAAACAAACAAGCAAACAAAAATTAACTAATTATAATTGTAAAGATGTATTAAGCTACATGCCCTTTTATTTGCTTTACATGATAGTTTATTTTTATGTATATGTAAAGAATTTCTTTAATTTGTCCAAGAATTCCCCTACTTATTGAGCCTAAAATCTTTTTAGAATAGAAATTATTCAGCAGAAGGAAGAAAGGAAGGAAGGAAGGAAGGGGATGGAAGGAAGGAAGATATAAAGAAAGGAAGACAGTAAGAAAGGAAGGAAGGAAGGAAGGAAGGAAGGAAGGAAGGAAGGAAGGAAGGAAGGAAGGGGATGGAAGGAAGGAAGATATAAAGAAAGGAAGACAGTAAGAAAGGAAGGAAGGAAGGAAGGAAGGAAGGAAGGAAGGGGATGGAAGGAAGGAAGATATAAAGAAAGGAAGACAGTAAGAAAGGAAGGAAGGAAGGAAGGAAGGAAGGAAGGAAGGAAGGAAGGAAGGAAGGAAGGAAGGAAGGAAGGAAGGGGATTGAAGATAGGTAGGGGTAGGATAAAAGGGGAAGAAAGAAGAAGGGAAGGAAGGAGGAAAGGAGGAAAAGAAGGAGAGAAGGAAGGAAGAAGGGAAGGAAGGAAAGAAGGAGGGAAAGAGGAGGGAAGGGAAAATAGAAGCAATAGATATTAATGATTTTAGCATCAATATTAAGGACAGTATAGAGCATGCATTTAAATATCAGATAGCGTCAGATTAATTACTAATATAATGCCTAACTGTTATAATCAACAAAAATACTTGTGTACAGATATTCCATCTCTAAGGAGATAGGGTATTTGTCTTGAATGCAGTCAACCTGGCATTTTATGTTTTATTCTGTTTTTGTTTTTTTTTAAGTGAAGCAGATGTGAATTACAAGTCTTTCACAGTTATATTTAAGATGTATAGTGAGAGTGAATTAGGGCAATTCCCACCACCAGTGTTAACCTCCCTCTGCACTATTTCCAGCATGCATCCCATACCTCCAACCTTTGCCCTTTGGGCTGCTAGTTTTACAGGTCCCTTTTGTGTATAAATTTGTTGTAGTTTGGGTCTCTTGATCCTATTGTTGTTGACTTTGGGTTGGATATTTAGGTCTGATCATTTTTTATGTCCACTCAATGCTCATGAGACCATTTTGCCCCTTTGGTAAAATCCACTTTTTTTTTTCTCAATATGTAAGAAGCCACAAAAATATGAAGCAGAAAAGATGATTCATGGTTTATGGTTCTGTTTCTTTAAAAAAAAAAATAAAAGAAAGTTAGTGGGATCCCCTATGTAGAAGCTAAAAATATAAATTTAAAGGAAGGAAAAAAGAAAAACAAAGAAAAGGGGGTGGTTGATGTGGCAAGGTTTTGTTTGTTTTTATAGGCATAGAATTGGGGAAATTAGAAAAGAAATTTTCTTGGCCTAAGAGATACAGGGTGTCTCTACCCTTGAAATATACAGTCATGAGGCCAACTACAGCTCTGGACATGTTCATTGTCAAACCCCAAGGTCTTTCCTTATGGTGCCAGGAAACGTTCTGCTCAGTCATGGTTGTCAAAGTTAGTCCTTTGTAATGAGATATTTTGTTTTTTTTTTAACAGATCCTAGGACAAAGTCTAGGAAACCTGACATTTTTCCTAACTGCCCCCATGAAACCTGGCATTTTTATGTTTCCCTGAGCACTCAGAAGTAAGACCTGAGTGCAGAGACAGGACTAACCCCAGAGTATTGCTAGGGTTACTCCAACTCCTCCCCTCAAAGAAATTAAGCACTAGTATGCCTGGAAAAGAATACATAGTGTGATATATAAACACAAATGTCTCTGAGACAGGCAGGTGAATTCAGAATAATTATGAGTTTAGAATCCAGGATGAGGATGAGCAGGTTAAATTATGAATATTTAAACTTTATTAACATATTAAACTTATGTTGAGGTATAAGATTAACTCCAGAAAGACTTAGGAGAAAAGTAGTCAATCATAGAGTTGTTTGTAGCTCAACATTTAAGGCAAGGAAAATCAAATTTAGCATAAAAAGACAAAGGATATATTCTAAAGAGCACTTTAAATATATATATATATGTATATATATAGTACACAATAAAATGAATATATCACAATGCTGTGAAAATTTGGTTTAAATTTCACAAAAAAGTTATAGATGAAATTTTAAGAACACTTTCATTAAGAACATTATTTAAGAACATTATTTTAGTGTAATCAGAAACTGGATCTGCTTGATCCAGTTCTAAACTTTACTTGCACTGGTGCCTTGAACAAGTTAATTAACATCTAATTTCTGGTCCTTCATAAAAAGAACCTAAAGAGAACTTAAAGCTTGTGTATATGTAAGAGAGTAGAAGAAAGACAGAGAGACGGTCCTTGATTAAATTGGTGAGTTTCACACTCTTACGTTTAGGCACTAGTGCAGTATTTCTTAATACCTAGTTCCAAAAGTTCCAGACCTGGTATGTATTTTATAGACCAGTGCTAGTAGTATCCTCTACATGCCGTGGGGAGCTTATTTCCAAAAAGCTGTAGATAGTGAGAGCCAACTGTTGGAGTAACTGGTCTTCATCTTAATCATGATGGCTCCTTCTTTGCATGTATTTGTTTTACCTGGGCTCCCTACCCAAACCTGTTCTCCACCTATGGGGGTGGTGCAACTCTTCCCCCAAAAGTCTGTGTCTCATGGAGATACATATCAACAGCTAGCTTGCTTGCTTGTTTACTGCTTGCTTCTTGTTCTTCATGGTGGAAGTTTCTGGAGCTGTTTCATATCCCCAGTTTAGTGTGGAATATTTCTTGTGTTGGCTTTGTTCCAGAACTGTATTGGCCAATCCCCTTGGGATTAGGGTGTGAGGATATTTATTTTTAGCCAATTTTGGATTTCTGTTCACACTTTTTTAGCATAGAAGAGATGACAGGAGTGAGCAACTAGAGGAAATAAACACTTGTGCTGAAGATCAGTATTTAAATGTAAGTGATTTGATGTATATAATTTGAACAAGCTTCTATAAATCTCTCCATTAGAGTTTTTTTCTGGAAAAGAAACAGAATTACTATACTTAAATCTTGCATTTGACTATTTCTCTTCAGGAATATAGATGCACTGAGAGTGGCTTAGTAGGTGTCCCTTTAACAACCTTTCTGCCCTTTATTTTCAGGACTGACAGGCAGGTGAAGGAGAGAATCTGTCAAAGCTTAACATTAAGGAGATCAGAATAAGACAGCAGAATTCATTCTTCTGACAAATATGAAACAAGACAAAATGGATTTTTTTTTGTTGTTTCTAGCAGCTATCTTTAAAATGCAGAATACTAGACATTTTGAAAAGAGGTGTGGAAGAAGAAATCAGATATGTAGTTAAAAAGCTTTACTCTAAGAATAGCTACCTTTAAATAGTGCCCAGGATACAAGAGCCACCCACTGAGTGGGAGAAACTATTCACCCAATACCCATCAGATAAGGGGCTAATCTCCAAAATATACAAGGCACTGACAGAAATTTACAAGAAAAAAACATCTAACCCCATCAAAAAATGGGGAGAAGAAATGAACAGACACTTTGACAAAGAAGAAATACACATGGCCAAAAGACACATGAAAAAATGTTCCACATCACTAATCATCAGGGAGATGCAAATCAAAACAACGATGAGATACCACCTCACACCCCAGAGAATGGCACACATCACAAAGAATGAAAATAAACAGTGTTGGTGGGGATGTGGAGAGAAAGGAACTCTTTTCCACTGCTGGTGGGAATGCCGTCTAGTTCAACCTTTATGGAAAGCGATATGGAGATTCCTCCAAAAACTGGAAATCGAGCTCCCATACGATCCAGCTATACCACTCCTAGGAATATACCCTAGGAACACAAAAATACAATACAAAAACCCCTTCCTTACACCTATATTCATTGCAGCACTATTTACCATAGCAAGACTCTGGAAACAACCAAGATGCCCTTCAACAGACAAATGGCTAAAGAAACTGTGGTACATATACACAATGGAATATTATGCAGCTGTCAGGAGAGATGAAGTCATGAAATTTTCCTATACATGGATGTACACGGAATCTATTATGCTGAGTGAAATAAGTCAGAGAGAGAGAGAGAGAAACGCAGAATGGTCTCACTCATCTATGGGTTTTAAGAAAAATGAAAGACACCCTTGTAATAATAATTTTCAGACACAAAAGAGAAAAGAGCTGGAAGTTCCAGCTCACCTCAGGAAGCTCACCACAAAGAGTGATGAGTTTAGTTAGGGAAATAACTACATTTTGAACTGTCCTAATAATGAGAATGTATGAGGAAAATGGAGAGCCTGTCTAGAGTACAGGCGGGGGTCGGGTGGGGCGAAGGGAGACTTGGGACATTGGTGATGGGAATGTTGCACTGGTGATGGGTGGTGTTCTTTACATGACTGAAACCCAAACACAATCATGTATGTAATTAAGGTGTTTAAATAAATTAAAAAAAGAATAGCTACCTTTTATAAAATTTATAAGAGATGAAACATGAATTTTTCTTTAAAAAATAGTTATTACTCATTTCATGCTTTTTCACTTCTGATATAAGTTAAATATATAGCAAAAGGAGATACAGTAAAAATAGTTAACTAAAAAGAATACAACTAGTTAACAGAAGAGTGAGGATAGGCATATTTAAAATCATCCACTCCTTAAGTCCCACATTTCTCTCTAAACATTCTTGAGGTCATTGCAAAGATGGCTGCATGATTGCTAAAAGAAAAAAAATATTCATTACATAAAAACAATTGAATCAAAGAAAGCAAAGCCAATTTTAATATTGGTATAAAATTTATTTTAAAGTTGAATAAGATTTAAGAAACATGGGTAATAATATGGACGTCTTTCTCCTCAGTTCCTCACATAATAACTTTGTCATAATAGTCCATACAATTTCTAATGAAGGCATACAAATTTCTAATGATGCTGGTTTTTGATATGGTAGTAATAGCGCTGGCTTTGGGTTTGGAGCTGGAAAGACTCAGGTGTTTGCCTTGGGAACAGCACTTTGATCTCTTTGAGTCTTTTTTACTTGTTGGTTAAGATAATTATGTCTCTTGATACATAGATAGGAGAGCTAGTTCCAAGCAGGTAGAATGTGTTAAGTAAAGGTCAATTTTCCATCCCAAGAAGTTCTTTGCAAACTCCTAGTGTACTATAGCATTGCCATAATGTTTGATGCGATTTAAAAGGCATGAGTGTTTGGGTTTTGTTTTTGTTTTCTTTTTTTATTTTGTTTATATCAGCTTCATTGGCTTAATGAACTTACTGCATTATTAATATATCTGAACTGCCTTTTTCAATGTGCACCTTGTCCTCCTACATTTCCAGGACTCAATTATGCTTAGCTCTAGGACTGGGAGACCTTCAGAGGCCTCCTTACTTTTCTTCTATGCATTTTGTGTGGGAACCATGGAAACAGTACTAACTGCTCAATTTGCACTTTTCTTCCCCAGTGTGTTAATCAGCTACAGTAAGAAGATAACATCAAATACTCTATGTATACTCACCTTTGAAAGGAAACTATGCATGCTTGTTCTTACTATCTTTATAGTCAACTTAAAAAGGGAAAGGTGTCACAACACGTGGAATATTTTATATTGATTCAACTTCTTTCAGACAGAGAGAAAGGACTGAAATTCAGAGTCTGTTTGGAAGCTAGCACAAATTCCAGCTGAACTGGTGGGTGTTTATTGCATCTAAAAGTGCTATTTGATGTGATTTCTCATAGTATTACTTTTTAATCTCTGAAAGGTGAATAGGGCAGTGGATTCTGTAACAAAAAGAGAATATACCAGTATCGAGCAGTATCTAAGCACCACTGAATATATTTAGCTATTGAATATGTTCTATGGTGGGAAATAGGAAGCAAAGAAGCAACAGCAAGGAGTAAGGAGAAAGAAAAGAAAATTATAAAATGAAAGTAAGAAAACCCAAGTAGTGAAATAGTAAATATTTCTATCTTTTGTTGTAACCATATCTTGTATTTTGTGATATTAATTTCATTTATGAACACATGCATTTTTAAGCATACATACCATTGCCAACGTTGAAACTTATATGAATGCAATTACACTGAAGATTTTATTTTGTGTTTATTTACTTTTTAATGTAATGTTTTAAAGAATCTTTTATTATGAATTGACAATACTTTCTTTTTCTTCATTGTATGTAGCATTCTAATATGTTAAACTATTCTATTAATTTTGATTATTTGAACAACTTCAGATTGGCCCAATTATGAAAAGTTTTGTTCTGGTCATTTTGTGCCTATCCAATAATCACTAATTAATGTGATTATTTGTTACAAAATGATATATACATGCCCTCAAACAACTGTATCAAATTGTTTTCTGAAACAAATTGCATATATATGTATATATATTGCATATAAATTGCATATATATATATATTCACTCAAGTGCTTTGTAAGATTCTTTTCTCTTCATGTATTCAGCAATACTATTGTTGAAACCAGACTGATAATATAGACAAAGCACTTTCCTTGTAGGTAGCAAACCAAGGTTCAATTCCCATAATTCTTGACATGCTCCAAGGAATGAAATCTTAGTGCAGAGCCAGAAGAAAGCTCTGAGTCACACCAGGTGACATCCAAAACAAACTATTGTCGAGGAACCTAATATTATTAGGGGTCCACACTAAACAAAATTAATGGAAATATCCAAGAAGAGAATCACAATAACAATTTTGAAATTTCTAAGGTATACTAACTTCCAATGTGTATATAAATTTAAAATAAATATCCTTAGACTAAATTTAATGTTTACTTCTTCCTGTGAAGACTACATAGTTTTAAATTTTATTTCATGTTTTGGAGTTTAAACATAACATCCATATTTAAGTAAAATCAAAATAAACTTTATTCCTCCTAGAGGAAGGAAATAAGTCAATTCTTTGGGTTAAATAGGTTAACTCTTTTGAAAAAGACATTTTATTTTTTATATTTAATCAAAGGACTTAATGTGAAATCTTACTACTTACAGACTAATGTATATTTGTACACTACATAGTTTTAAATTTTATTTCATGTTTTGGAGTTTAAACATAACATCCATATTTAAGTAAAATCAAAATAAACTTTATTCCTCCTAGAGGAAGGAAATAAGTCAATTCTTTGGGTTAAATAGGTTAACTCTTTTGAAAAAGACATTTTATTTTTTATATTTAATCAAAGGACTTAATGTGAAATCTTACTACTTACAGACTAATGTATATTTGTAATATTGTGATGATAATTTGTAAAATTGTGATGATAATCAGAAATTAAGATCCTCATTATTTCCTGACCGTATGTTCTTGTTTCAGCAAGAGGGAAAATACGATGAAGGAAATATTTCCTAATGTCTCCTGCTAAATTCATGCTGGACTTGGGCACTTCTAGACACAAACCCATATTGATTAGCTAAACTTTACCACTGGCAGGACACAGTTGACTGCTGCTGCTCTGACTTTATTCCCAGCATTTTCAGCATCCAGAACAACAAGTCTGATTATTTTCCTTTTGTTGCTTTGTTTTCTGTGAGGTCAGCAAAATCATCCTGCTGTGACTATCTCTATTATAACTCCAAGATACAAAACAGAAAAATAACACTTCTTTGAATGTGAAGTCTGTGCTGTTTGGGGTGCAACCATTTCTTTCATTGGTTGGCTTATACACTATGTTTTAAGAAAAAGTGCTATACAGGTACCTGCAGTTAGAAAGGAAACCTTTGAATTATGAGCAAGGTGAAAGTCTACCTGTACACCTTTACATTTCTCTAATCACAGAATCACAAAATCAAGGAGAAATTTCAGTTTTACAGAAAGGATGTCTTTAGCTCTAGAGTTCCCTCTGACTACCAGGAGTATACATATATTCTCTCTCTCTTCTTCTTCTCTTCCTCCTCCTCCTCTTCCTCCTCCTCCTCCTCCTTCTCTTCCTCCTCTCCTCCCCTCCTCCTCCTCCCCTCCTCTCCCCTCCTCTCCCCCTCCCCTCCTCTCCCCACCTCTCCTCTCCCCTCCCCTCCTCTCCCCTCCTTTTCTCTTCTCTCCACTCCTCTCCTCTCCTCTCCCCACCTCTCCTCTACCCTCCTCGCCCCCACCTCTCCTCTCCCCACCTCTCCTCTCCCCTCCCCTCCTCTCCCCTCCCTTTCTCTTCTCTCCACTCCTCTCCTCTCCCCACCTCTCCTCTACCCTCCTCGCCCCCACCTCTCCTCTCCCCTCCTCTCCCCTCCCCTCTTCTTCTCTTCTCTTCTCTTCTCTCTCTTCTCTTCTCTTCTCTTCTCTTCTCTTCTCTTCTCTTCTCTTCTCTTCTCTTCTCTTCTCTTCTCTTCTCTTCTCTTCTCTTCTCTTCTCTTCTCTTCTCTTCTCTTCTCTTCTCTTCTCTCCTCTCCTCTTCTCTCTTTTTCTCTCTTTCCCTCCCCACACACAAAGAAAATAGAGTAGTCACTGTTGGGGAGTAGAGCCCATCTGCATTCAAATCATGAGCTACAGTAAACTGAGCTTTCTCTTTGAATCAGCAGATTTTGTTTTGTAACCATCTTTTAAAAAATCACTCTACCAATGTTAGTTATAATATTGCAACTAACAGCACACAAGTAAATACATAGATAACATAGATGTGTTTTTTTTTATTAAAAAAAAGTGAAGTTTCTATCCTGAGATCAGTTGTCTCTTGTACTCCATTCAACTTCTATTACTATCAAGCAGATCAGATAACACTGCACTGAATACTGAGCACTGAACTTTCTAACTTTCATGTCCAATTAAGGATAGAAAATGAAGTATAACAGCTATGCGGGGGGCATAATGATAATATAGCAGATAGGGCATTTGCCTTCTATGTGGCTGACCAGGGTTCATCCCTGGCATCCCATATGGTCTCCTGAGCCTTCCAGGAGCAATTTCTGAGTACAGAGCCAGGAGTAACCCTTGAGCACCCCCAATAGAGATATTTAGACTTGAATGCAGATACTTTTATCCAATGTTTTTTCAACATATATATGCAACCTACTATATATTTTATATATCTTATATATTGTAAAATATAAGTATAAATATATCCATGAGTAGGGTGAGACTGCCCCGAGCACTGTGTTTCTAACCCCTTAGGCAGATGGGTCTAATGAAACAGGGTAGTTAGTGGCAGAGAAATAATACCAAGCCAGTGAGTTAAAGTTTATTGGAGTCAGTCTGCTTTTTCCCCATGGCCTCTCTCTGCCATGTTCTGCCTATCTGCCATTTGCTTTCTCTGTCAAGCCTGCAGTGAGAATACTCATCTCTTTATTCAAACTAATCCCCAATCTTAGGTGGGGGAAAATCAAGGAATAAACAAAAGCAACTATCCAGTTAGTTTGTACATCTCAAAGAAAGAGTTAGGAAAAAAGGAAGTTAGGTAAAACACTTTTGTTTAGGCTTTTACCTAGATTGACATACAATATGCATAAATAATGTATATAATATTGTATACATATGTACTGTATACAATATGTGCAATTTATATGTCAGACTGAAAACTAGGATCATATTAAAATTTTAAAATTAAATATTTTGATGCAATGGAAAACATCATTTTTTATGCTTTGGTTTGAAGGCCAAACCCAGCATTGTTCCAGGTTTACTCCTGGCTTTGTGCTTAGGGAACAGTTCTGGTGGATGAGCCTGAGACTGAACCCAGGTCAGCATAAGCAAGGCAAACAGTTGCAGATCAAGGAAAAATAATGTCTACTGGTGAAATAGAAATAACACTAGACTTCATAACTAAAAATTTTTCTTATTAATGGGGTGACATTTTAAAGAAATTGAAAGTGAACAAATAATGCTTTATAAACATTCTGATCAACCGACCACGAGTTTTTTTTTTTTAATTTAGTTGTTGTTGTTGTTGTTTCCTTTTTGAGGCCACATCCAGCAATGTTCAGATGTTGCACTGGACTCTGTGATCAGAAAACACTCCTGGCAGTGCTGGTACCATATAGCATGTCAGAGATTAAACCTGAGATAGCCTCATTCAAGACAAACTCTGTAATCATTGTACACTTACTTTGGTTCCAACCAAGAGATCATTTTATAAATTATTTTACCTTAAGATTGTTTGGAGAGTACTAAAAAACTTTGTACTTTTAAAATAAGAAACCTTGTTTAAAAGCTAAATCAACCTAAAGGCACTGATACCCCTGGGGGTGGGGTGGGAGGTTAAATTTTACCTGGAGTCTTCTGCCTATCATGACTGTGCTTACTTACCTCTGGGTAGTTGATCTTTAAAATTATTTGTCCTTAATACAAGGTTGGTCTAGTAGTGGTTCTAATTTCTGTCATGACCTTAAGGGAATTGGTTGTTCTTAGGGCTTCGTTTTCTTACCTCAGAACTGCATCTTACACTTAGGCTCACAGCAAGACCCAGCTTTACAGTAGTTAACTTCCTTAAGCAAGCAGAATACAGAAAGCCAAAACAATGTTATTTCTAATGTGATTTCTAAGCAAAGACACACCACTCTAGCATCAACATTGTTAATTCTAAATCTAGGATTCTAACATAGCACTCAAAAGTCCACAGTTCCTAGGTACTATAAACATGCTCAAACTCAAAGTGAGAAGGTAGAATACTTTATTGGAAAGCAAAAGACAAAGGAGAAGGAAATCCACTTGTGGAGGCAAATTTAACATAGGATTAAATTAAATATGGCTCAGTGGGGGGAGTTTATAGGAAAACTGAGTCTTTGTTTTTCTTTTAAAATGCTCTTTGCATTCCTTTTCATTGATAAAAATCTTACAAAGAATGCCAGGATCCTATAGAGTAGTATGAATGGCTGAGACCATTGGGTTTGTCCATTTGTTTTAGGTTTTGCCCTTTATCTTAATCTCCTAAGGAGCCTAAACTCCTTAGAATGCTATGACCCTGAGACTTATAAGAATGTTTAAAAATGTGACTGCTCTCAGCAGCTGGCAAGGGGAAACTGATGCTTTCTCTTTCCATATGTATATATAATTTGTAATAGCAGTTTTATATGTATATATAATTTTAATAGAATTCAATTATACAATATTACATTATATATTATATATAATTATATACAATATTGTACAATATTAACTAAACTATTAAAGATATTCATATATGCATCAAGTACTTTAGGAACACAAAAAGATTATGGCACTGGAAATGCTCTGCAGAGATTAAGTTTTTGCAGGGAGGTAGGTTTTTATAATGCAGCTTGAGAAATTAAAACAAACAAATAAACAAACATAAAGGGTGAAGAAAATCCCTTGCCTATAAGTAACCCAAAGGCATGGAAAAAAATCTCTTTGAGCTACAGATTCTAGCTCTTTGGAGACAGTGAAACTGAAATAATGCAGTTGCATAATGTGAAGCACTAAAGCAGAGAAGAGTGTATTGTAAATGGAAGGAAGCTATAGGAGAATCTATAGGATTATAGATAAGAAGGTGAAAGGATTATTAAGAAGACCCCAAAGCATATTTCTTGTGACAACATCCAGACTGATTCTTATATATGCAAAGAATTGGCTTTGGGGGAAATTATATTTAACTTCCTCCAAAAAAAAAAAAAAATCAATGCTTTTTTTTTTCCAGTCTAGAGAAATTTGTGTTCACTCTTGAACACAACTCTAACTCACTCTGTTCCTGTTTCTCTCTTATCTCCTTTCACCCTCATATTTCTCTAAGTAAATCCCTTTATTTATATTTGGGGGGTGAGGGTATGAGGCAACCCTGCTATGTTCAGATGTTATTTCTGGGTATGAACTCAGGAATTACTCTTGGTTGGTTCGGGGGGACTTATGGGATGCTGAATATCTAACCCAGGTCAGCTTCATGCTAGTTAGTTAAGTGCTGTACTACTGATCCAGCACTGTAAATCACTTTAAATACACAACTATTTTACTTTGCAAATTGTCTCCTAAAATTTTCTGAGGGAAGAATTTTGAACATCTGTGCTGAGGTCAAGAACTAACTTTACTTTTCCCTCAAAGAGAAATTTCTCACTTCAGCCTGAATCTAGTGTTTCTTGGAATTCTGCTGGTGGGGTCTCCTTCCTACATTTTGCAGTGTTTGACAGTTTCTTCTTATGACTGGTAAGATGTAAATGTTCATGTCTCAAAGGTAATCTGCTCTAGACTTTACGTGTCCTGGGTAAACAGCATTTCCCTGGGTGGCCCAGGTAGATGGAAGCACTATTTTCACTAGGCTACCTCCCTTACTCCACATTTCATCAAAGTCAACACCAGCAGATTCACATGTACAGAAATATGTGTTGGAACCTATGTCAACTTATGCTGCTACTGTCAATGATAATTGAATAAATGTAGAAAATTACTATTATAGTAAAAAAGACTGGAATCTGTATATAACAGAGATGTTTGACTGATAATAACTTATACAAAAATGTCATCTCTTCATTGGCAGCCTTATCACATTTGTATGTCTAAGCCTCAATTTCTCCATATGTAAAAAGGTAATAATTTAAGTTTTTTATAAATCTTAAATACCTAGAATTGTTAATTGATCATTATTGTTAAATAACTTATGAAATTTTTAGAAGCAATAAAGAATTAATTTTGAATGCTATATAACCAGGAACAAAGATACCACAGTATTGTAATTAGGCAAAGCCATACACCACATGAGTTATAACTCAGCAGTAATTTGTATTTACAAAGATTCTTAATGGGTGCCACAACCTCACTATGGATTAACTATATATTTTAATCCATAGAAGTTGTCAAATACTTTCAACATGTAACTGTTGTTAGTGCCCATAACATCTTTTCAAGATAAACAATAATATTGCTCTCTAAATAATAATGAATTTTCCTCACAGTACTGACATTCAATTCAGTTAACTCAAATAAGCTTCACATATAGCAATAGTAAAAAATTAAATGGAAAGTTTACTTATCATAGCTTTAGGCAATTAATTACATCAATATTTAATTTCATCATTGCACATATTTTTAAATATAGTAGGAATAAAGCTATATTCAAGTTTCTCTCATTTGCTAAGATTAGAAAACTGAATTTAAGATCTACATTTCTCTCACCTTTAAGAGAGCTTTTCCCTTTCAAAAGAAGATATCTTATCCATATATACTTTTGTATGCCTTTGATCAATGTTATGTTATTTAAGTTACTTTTGCTTGCTTTTTTATAGAAAGCAAAAGTCTAAGATAAGTGTGCATTGTGGGGCGATTTGGGGTACCTAGTGCTTGGAACTTTAAGAAATGGAATAGACCATGGACTGATGCTATGTGGCCTAGATAGTCAAATAGCCTGAGCAACCATTTGGTGGTCAAACAGCAAACTTATTGTGAGGGTTCAAGGTTTTATATCCTACTGGCCATGGATTAGGTACCCACTAAACTAGGTCTACAGAAATTAATTAAAAAGAGATTTATACATAAAGTAATAGGGGAATAAGTCACAAGGGCATTAGGACTCAGGAATACTGAAATGGATGTCCATATATCAATGCAGTCAAAACACAGATAGGGATGCCTGCACCAAAGGACTGTCAGAAACTGATCTGCATTTGTGCAAGTTATCTCTTGTGTGGGGTGGGGGTCAGTTCTGTTCATGAGCTTGGGCCAAGTCACTCAGGAATGTTGTTCCAAGGTTTTGGCCCTGGGTCTTGGAATATTCTGGACAGGCAGCTCTGCCCAAATAAGGGTCCTGGTTGCAAGTGGTCTCCAATAGTAAATATCCTCTTTTCCTTATACTTGTATTCTTTGTTGCTAGTATACCCAATGCACATTTGCCAATTAATATTTGCCAAATAATGGAATTGCAAGATGTTGAGTACTGTAAAAAGCTCTACAAGCAAAGAGAAAATAATTTGTATTGGTGGTTCAGAAATTTTTCTTAGAAGATGTGTTATTTAAGGTGAATTTTGAATACAAATTGAACAAGTGAAAATGCATAAAGAAGAATTTGCTAAATTTCTTTCTGATTTGAGGAATTGGAAAAAGACTCTAAAGTTAATTGAAAGAAAAAATAATATGTAGGAAGAGAGATGTAAGAAGGTCCAAAAATTAGAGTTTTTCCTACTAGCTTCAGAATAAGGGTGTCATAAAAAGCAGTCTATGTAATCATGTCAGGGCATATGCCTTGATATACAAGCAGCTGAATTTTATCACTGGCCATAATGGCCCCTCTGAGCACTAACAGTTTAGCACTGGTGTCCTCCCAGGTATCTAAGCCCAGAGTGAAAACAGTTCTTAGATCTAGCATTGAACTTACTACCCTGTATAGAATGGGAGAGCTTTGTGGGTTGAATTAGGTGTTTATACCTATCCATACTAGCAACAAACCACTTCTTCAACAAAAGTCTTAAAAATAGACAGAGATAAGAGTTTAGTCAGCCAGTCTGTCAAGGGAATTGATTTTATGTATCTGAAATAAAAATATGTTATCTTTTTTTTTTTTAGTAACGTGCTTAATAGGATACTTTTCATACTTTTCATAAGGCTAGTTGCCATTGAATAAGAACCACATTAAGCGAACTTCCTGAATTGAAATGAATTTTGGTCACTTAAAAAAGAAAGTTTTTTATTAGAGATTAAATATGCAAAAAAGTTAATTTGTTTTATTCATACACAATATGCTAAAAGAAAGAAACTGACTATAGTGGGAACAGGCTAGAGGAGATGAAGATAAATCAGGGCTTTGCTCTCTAAAAAATCCTTAGATTCATGAAAGGGAAAAAAAGGAGTCCTCCTTTTTAAATCCAAAGCATTTTTTATTGTTTTCTTTTCCAGTATAGATCTTTAAATTTGCATTACAAAGTCTGTAATTGAATCTCTAACTTGCAAATATGAGCTATTTTTCCACTTTAATTTCCATGAAAATAAAAAATCAATCTGTGAAAATAATGTCTTGGGAGATTGGTTAAAATGTATATGTGATAATTTAGGCTTATAAAACCTTGTGCATGATTTGAGAAATATTTATAAAAGAATACATACCATTTAATTGTTTTTTCATAAAAGCACATTATATTTTGCCTATTGTCAATATAAGTAGTATTAAAGATCTTGAAAATCCATGGCTTCAAGTTAAAGTTGTAAACTTGGGTCCCAGAAGAAAACTTTGGTCTGTACAACTATAGTGAGTGACTTTGGATGAGGCTAGCATATTTTATTCTCAAAGGCTATATCCATCAGTATAGTGTATGTGCCAGTACAAATTACTTTACAAAGTTAAAGAGCCTAGACTTTTCCAATGATCTGGTTTTTTATATTTAGTTTGCCTCAGGACATCTGTTTTTTCCTATAAGGTTGTTGTAAGATATTATGTAGTAAAGCGCTCATTTTAAAGTAAGGAGGAGATAAAGTCTATGCTTCTATTATGTAACAAAATATATATTTATTGTCATCATTATGATTATGAAATTTGCATGTAGTATTTATCAACAGTGTATTGCATAAACAAACATATTGTTTATAAAGCAATATGAATTGTGGATAAATACTATATGGATATAAAGCATATATATTATTTTAGAATTTATGCAAAATTTTAATCTAAAATAATATTAACATGAAGGTACCAATCATATAATTATTTAATCTTTAATGAAGGTAAAGAATTAAAGAACAAGATGGAAAGAAACCAGTACCTCAGAGGTTATGGCTTAGTTTTTCAGAAATTTTAAAGTTATTGAGTATATGATTAGACTACTGAAATGGTAAGACTCAGGAGATTCACTACTTTTCTTGTACTGTCAGAATAAATGACTAAATAGCTTTGCTAAAGATATTTAGAATACCTAACACCTTGACATTCAAATAGAATTTCCCAAGCATTTTCCTTTAAATGTTCTTAATAAACTGCTGTGATGATTTTATTCATTTTTGTTTATTGACTGTTCTACTCCAAAGACTTAAAAATTCCTCAAAGTAAACATAATCCTCTAAGTCACTGCACAAAGTATGTAAAGTTGCAATTATTTCATTAAAATTCTAATTAAATTATAAAGAAAATCAACAACAAATTTAAACACACTGTGACTACTGATGGGAAAAGTGACTGTAGTTATTAAGCCATTAATGCTGTATTGGGGGGGGGGAGAGGCTAGGGGAATAGCTATGATGTGAACAGACAAAAAGAGATTAGAATTAAAATATAAGTCTTAAAAGAACACAAGAAAATAATTTATCTTTGCCTAATAATCAGGGTTTGCATTTGAATCATATTTGTGACATTTTCACAATACTTTTTCATCTGAGATTTTATTTAACCTATACTTTTTAAGTCCTGTGATTTCAGTATCATCTTTTGTAGCTGAAGTTTGAGTCAAGTTGTGACTGTTAGAAAAATACAGAAGTAGGACTTAAGCTTTTTTCTTTTAAATCTGAAATATTTACATAATTTATGGAATCAATTTATAATATCACTGTGCTTAGAGATCCCAGCTTCCCAGAAAATTGTTCTATATTTGTTACTAAATAAAAGGTAAAGAGGGTCGGAGCAATGGCACAGCGGTAGGGTGTTTGCATTGCACATGGCTCACCTTGGAGTGAATGCGGTTCGATCCCCCCAGCGTTCCATATGGTCCCCCAAGCCAGAGCGGTTTCTGAGTGCATAGCCAGGAATAACCCCTTAGCGTTAATGGGTGTGACCCCACCAGCCCTCCCCCCAAAAAAAAGGTAAGGAAGAGAGACTTTTTCTAGAAAAAACAGGAACAAGTTAGGAATACTTTCTTTTTGTTTGTTTATTTGTTCATTTTGTTGTTGTTTTGGGGCCACACCCGGTGACGCTCAGGGGTTACTCCTGGATAAGTGCTCAGAAATTGCTCCTGACTTGAAGGACAGATGAGGGATCGAATCGAAATCTGTCCTAGGTTAGTGCGTGCAAGGCAGATGCTCCACCGTTCTGGCCCTGGAAATACTTTCTTTTTAGACAATTGTTGCTATATGGATCTTGGCTAGACAAATGAGAGTCCTTTTGTGTGAAGAAAAAGCCTTCTTTTAATTTGAGAAGCAAAGCTTAGTAATTAAGATGCACATAGTGGTCTTTAGCTGTGACTCACTTTTTGGCTGAAAACCTGTGTGACCTATTGTGATATCAACAAACTCATTCTCTTCTATTTTACCTTTTCTATTATCCTCTTCATTTGTTTTCTTAAATAAAATTAATTTATTCTCTTTTCTGCTTTGTTTTGTTAATGTAATGACTGGGTATCCACACACCCAGTTGTAGTACTGGCTGGAATTGTATTCTTAACTTGTGGTGTGCATACACATTTCTTGGTTGTAGTATTTTCTGGATATTGTGCATTTGATTACTCATTTGGTATGGTACCTGTACCTGCACAGTACTCACAAACCTCCTCTACTTATATTTTACTAAATTCCTAATTAGACTTCAAGTAAGGAAAATTATAATTGAAAACTCCGACTGGCACAGAATAAAAAATTTCAGGTAATATGATTTTTTCCCTAAAATTAATGCATCCCAGGAACTGGGGAGCTAATACAGGAATTAAGGTGCTTGTTATATACATAGCTAGCTCTAGTTTATTCTTTAGCATCACCTTAGGTCCCCCAGAAAGCTGCTTGTAGTTATCCTGTAGCACAGCCTGTGTGAAACAAAGTCTTCTCCATTCCTCCCCCTAAAACCAAAACAAAAAGAACAGTTCGGTATAAGAGAGATTTGGGGTTCTAATATCCTGATTTGAACTTCTGCTTTTGTTTTCTATAACAAAGTAACCCCAGCACTGTTCTTAATTCTGCATTCAGGAACCCCAAGAGGTGGTGCTTGGGAGACATTATGAGATGCTGAATGAAACCCAGGTCAGCTATGTGCAAGGCAAGCGCCTTATCTGCTGTACTATCTCTCCAGTCATTCCAATTACAATTTTTAATAAGTTATATCTATCAGTTTGAGACCTAGTAGCCATAAATATTATTGATTATAACAAAAAAATTGTGCCGAGTAATTGTTTAAAATGATATAGATCAATTTATTCAACTATTTCAATCGGGGAAGAGATTGAACTCAAACTGAAAAACAAAAACACATTAGTTTTATATATTTTATTTTGATTTTTGATTTTGAGGTTACACTAGGTGTAATCACACTTACTCTTGGTTCATGTTCAGGGAATATATCTAGTGGTGTTTGGGGGACCAAATGGGATGCCAGTGAGGCTGCATGTGAGGCAAATAAACACCCAACCTGCTATATCAATTTTTGACCCAATATAGGAAATTTTCATGGGTATAAAACCTTAAATAAATATTTAACCATTACACAGGGTAATTTCGAATATATGGCAAAGTACTTGAGGACATTAAGGTGCACGTTAATCAATGACAGAAACTGGAATGTAGGTGCATATTATTCTTGCTTATTTTGTTTTGGGGGATGTGGTTTGTGCCATACCGAGCTGCACTTAGACATTATTCTTGCTGGTGCTCAGGGAACCATATGCAGTGCTGGGGATAGAACCTGAATCAACAACATTCTAGGCAAACAGCTTAACCCAAGTCTGATCTTGAATTTCACACTGCAAAGACTGCTCCATCACAGACATGTACATCTCCAAGGGTACAGAGAAATAAATTTCATTTGCAAGTTATCTAACTATACTGTTCTCAGAAGTTAGAAAATATATAGAGAAAAAATTTTGTCTATAACTGCATCAAGTTGAGATAAACATTAATGATGATCAGACACATATTAAGTACATTGTTAACTTTCTCAAATTGTCCTCTCAACAAACATCATGATTAAACTTTACCAGAAAAGTGTTGGGATTCTTTGTTTTGTTGCTGGTTTACTTGTATTGAGCCACATCCAGCTTTATTCAGGGCTTACTCCTACCTGTGTGCTCAGGGATCACACTTGGCCATGCTTAGGGGAACCATATGGTATACTGGGGATCAAACTAGAGTGAACATATACAAGGAAAGCTCCCTATCTACTGTCCCCTTTCTCCACTGAATTGTGTTTTTTTAATTGTAACAATATGATTTTTTTCACCAGAAATATAAAAGCACTATAAAAATTAGCACATGAGAATCCCATGTAATAAGTTAGTATGTCCAGTCCTTTAAATATTGTTTTATTTACAACTCAGTAGTAACTTGTTGTTATAATTCATACTTTCCTTATAACTGAAAATGTATTTTAAATAAGAATAATATTTGTAATCTATTTTTAAGTCATTTGCTGATTTTTTAATAAAAATCTAATCCTTATAATTATTTCTTTTATTTATGTAATTAATATTATTTACTTAATGCATGTATTACCTAAGTCCCTTCTACCTAAACTATTATTTTTAAATAATGGATAGGTACCTCTTGTTTTTGTAAAATGTATAGGGGCCTCTATATTTTTGTAAAATAAGCTTTCTAGTTATTTTTTTGTTTTATAATTTATTAAATAATGAAGACTACCATGTGTCAGAATGTAGCAGAACGTTCTGCTATATAATTTTTTAGAACTTTCTCACTATCTTAATCTTAAGTCTGTAATCAATAAAATTTATTTTGTACACAGAAATAATATGCAATAGGAATTTTTATCTATTTTTTTAAACTAATTCAACATACTCAAAGTCTATAACTTTCTAACAGGGAACATTGCTGATATTTTACACCTTGATGTTTTCAAACAACAAGTTTATCATTTCCAAATGTTCTTTCTAAATTAAGCAATTATTTTTCTTAGGGCTATTGTTTTACTTTCGTAATTATGTTTCATTATTATGTCTTAATATAATAGATGGTTTAGTCATCTAAGAGTGCTCTGTAAAACATGCACATATTTTAGATATATGCCTGTCTAAATTCTTCTTTAAAACTCTCACCCTTCTATTCATCTTTGTCTTTGCTTTACAAGTCTCAACAAAAGGAAGTTTTTTTTATAGTATAGATATATGGATTTTGAGAATAATTATCTTTTCAGAGTTTTCTAATGAATAGCATAAATGTTCACATCAAAATCCTCCTTCTAGGCTGCTGATAAGATTAATATACTGATTAACACCTTTTCCAAGTTGGACTGGAGGTGAAAGTTATTCCATTTGGCAAAACCTCATCCCATTTGCTGACATCTTCATTAACCCCACTGATAAGGAAACTATTTCACAATACAAATTTCTCAAGGCTGAAGATTTTATCTTTATGGCCACCTAACAATACTAATTCAAAGTATGAAACATGCAGGTTCAATTACCCCAATAATTTCACTCTGCCCTACTTTATTTTTTTCTGTTTAAAAAGTTGACAAAAAGAAACCAATTATTACACTCTCTCTACTAAAGGTTGATATTCAAAAGGACATTTCACATTCCAGAAGAAAAGAAAGCTGAAGTATCACTTAAATTGAATGAAAGTGTCATCACCATAATGGAAAAATAAAACAAATGGATGAAAATCTGTGAAAAGGACATGTTATAGAAATGCTTGAAGCTTTATTATAACACACAAAAAATTCCTAGAGTTTTTCCTGTTTATAATTTATTTATTCTAATCTTCTACACAATAATTTTAATTGAATCAAATAGTGTCATGTTTTTGTATCTTATAGTCAATTAAAATAAATTTGTTAATTTAATTTCTGATTTTTTGAGCTATATGAGGTTTTAACAGCTTTACAGCAATGTCACTATCATGCTTGTTGCCTGTTCATCAGAGGCAATAGCTTTAGTGGGACTTTTAAAAAATACTTCAATCACGACCAGTGGTGTGAAGGCAAATATGTAATAACTCACTCTTCTTAGGGAGAAAAATTGATTTTTTTCTATTCATTATATTTTATAATATAAATATTAACACATGGCTAAAGCATAACTATAAATGATGTGACAAAATACAGAATTTAGGAAATGAGTGGAACACTTACATTATGTCAAAATATATTATTTCAATTAATGATTGCTTTAAATCACACATGATAATAATGTCATTAAGAAGCGATCATTTTCAGATATATTTTACTTGTTATAAAAACCACTTTAAGAACATACTTTTAATAAATACTCTGCTTAACAGCTGGGTTGTATAATTTTTTAAAATATAACCCTCAGTTCTGTAAGAAAAGCATAGTTTATCCTAGCACAAACAGGTTTATAGCTCTGATCAAAAGGAACATCAGCAGTAATTTTTAAGTTATAGTCAGAAAAATTCTTTTAAATCTTATATAGGCAACCTGAGCTGCCTGGCAGTAATTTTTAACTTTCTGAAATTTTATAGCTTACATTTTGTCTCAGGGTGGAAACTCAGAGATGAGTTCTCAAGATCCCTCAGTTATGTATCTATAGTCCTAACAAGAATCAAACTAAGAATCTCAACTCTATAGCTCTGATCAAATTAAGAATGCTGGAGAGAGATGAATGATAATATATTGCTGCAAATGTATTCATGTATTATTTAAAAGTAGAAGAAAAATAGGATGACTATATCTACACATTTTTTGTTTTAGGATGATTTGTTCATTTCTTCCTTAGTACGCATGCAGTCGATTTGTATCTCTCCTATTCAGTGAGTATTAACATATAACCTTATGAAATAAACTCTTCCTGAAAAAGATAAATTAAATTATAGACTTATAACTTTGACATATATCAATATTACCTGAAGAACTTGGCCAAATATAGATACCTAAATCTCAGGTCCAGAGGTTTTTTTTTTTTTTGGTTTGTTTGTTTTTAATTTAGCAAGACCTAAGAATTATGATATTTCTGAAAAGTTCCTGATGATGCTAACATTTTAGGTGCTGAAGACTATAACTTGAAAATCATTGTTTTGAGTATTCTTCACTTTTATTTGGTTATCATAAAAAAATTAGCCTTCAGTAAAATAGAGACCTATATTAATTTATTGGATACTTTAGCTCTTAATTATTTATCTTGTCATAGTATCTGTAACAAGTAGAGTAATACTACTTTTAATTTTCTTTCTTTTTTTACTTTTTACCCTTATTTCTGTATTCCTCTTTCATTTCATTTCCCACTTTTATTATAATGAACATCCTCTCTTTTCTTTTCTCCTCTATCTTGCAAGCTGTACAGTGCTTGTATATCGTAAGTATTTAAGCCCTTATTAATATGATAGTCCTGACTCTGGTTAGTGTGTTAATAGTACTTCTCATTATGAGAATTCATCTAAAATAATATTCAATACTTTCATATGGGCAACAGTCATTAAATTTAATCTAGAAAATATTTAGACACCTTTGCATATATCTTATTTCCTATTAATTTTGCATTTTAAATTACCAGCTATATATGATTTTGTCTTTAAAAAGTTAAGAAATTTTTATTACATAGAAATAAAATTGAAAATTAAATCATTTGAAAATTAGTTAGGCAGTAGAAAATTCTATTAGAAATTTAACTTTCCAATCATCAATATATGTATTTTCTTTTAATCTTTACTTAAAATTATTGATCAAAAGATGCCTCAAATTTAGGTGCACATATAACTATACATTCTAGTTTCTTACACACTTATCATTATAGATTTTAGTGTTGGTGCTACCATATTTTAGAATTAAAAATACCTTATATGAAATAATTCCAGTCTTCTTAATTTGTGCTTGAGAATTCAGTGGCCATAAGTATTACCTTTTTTACAACTCTCTCATAGTTTTTGATCAGTCAAAACTAGTATATAGATTTTCTGACTTCCATTCAAGTGATCTTTCCATCAACCTATACTACTAGAACTAAACGCTAATGTTTGCAGTTGCACATTATCTTTGTGTGTGTGTGTGTATGTGTGTTAGTCTCCATTTCAACTTACATGATAAGAAATAAAATTTATTTTAGGTCTATTTTCCCTATATGAATTTGTGCATTTTAGCTGTTATATCCATAGTTTCTTGAAAAACAGGCTTTGCATGTTAGAATTACATATGAAATATAATCTTTAAAATCATTATATTTTTCCACAATAATTCATATTTTATAAATTTTTAAAATATCTTTGTCAATGGGCCAGACCAATAGCACAGCGATAGAGTGTTTGCCTCGCATTTAGCATATCCACAATGGACCTTGGTCTGATCCCCTGGCTTACAATATTGTCGGTCCCCTCTCCAGGAGCAATTTCTGAGTGCTTGGCCAAGAGTAATCCCTGAACGCCATAGGGTATGGCCCAACAAGCAAAAAAAAAAAAATCGTCATCAAGTTCTAATATATGATTTTATGCCTTTATGTATATGTAAAATGTTAAAATTACAAATGTTCTATTTTAAATGTTTTCTTTTATTTTTGACTAATTTCCATGAAATGTTTTCACATTCAAGAATGTAAAAGGAAATCAATAGACTTACAATTATTTAATTTTGTTATTATTGTTATTATTATTAGTTTAGTACTAGATATTAAAACTCTCATGCATATATGACTTAACCGCATATTTATATGTGGTGTCATTTGTGAAAATATCTGTGGTGGGAATAAATAGAGGCTTGTGAAAGGGAAAAGGAGAAGATAACTTTGAGGAAAGAACAGAAAATAAAGGAAAAGTTGATCAGTACATGAGAAGGGGAAAATAAAACAAGGAAGGAGAGATATAGAAATCAGGATAAAGAAAGGTGAAAAAAAAGTGAAAAGGTTATAATAAAAGTTACTCTGGGGCAGGAGAGATAGCATGGAGGTAAGGCATTTGCCTTGAAAGGAGAAGGTCAGTGGTTTGAATCCCTGAATCCCATATGGTCCCTTGAGCCTAGCAGAAGCGATTTCTGAGCATAGGGCCTGAGTAACACATGAGAGCAGGCGGGTGTGACGGGCTGTTACTTGTTTTAACATTAAGCTCTTCCAACCGCCTGTTATTTAGAATTTATTTTTTACATAATCTCTTTATATTTATTTTATTTTATATAATAACATAAATGAACAATCTTGAGAGATATTATCAAAAGTTGTTTTAATTGTTATCTTTGCTTCATGAAAAATAATTTTTGATTATTAAATTTATGGTCTGAGACTAGTTCAACCACTTGAGAATTGTTTTACAAGCAGGAGGACTCATATTCAATCACCAACTCCACATACAAGAGTGACCCAGAATCACTGAATTAAAAGTAGCCCTTAGCACTGCCTAGTGTTACTATAAAAATAAATGCTATAAATATTGATTTAATTTTTACATTTCAAAACGTAACTTCCCCTAGAGATTTCTGGAGAAATTGACTTGAAGATATTTTTTTTTTCGTTTTTTTGGGCCATTCCAGAGGGACTCTGGGGTTACTCCTGACTCGGGGCTTAGAAATGGCTTCCTGGCAGGCTCAAGGGACCAGATGAGATGTTGTGGTTGAACCCAGGTCCATCCCATGTCTGTCTTGTAAAAGGCAAATACCCTACCATTGTGCTATAGCTCCAGACCCTACTTGAGGATATTTTTTGGTTCTTCCAAAACCAGTTGAAATGATTAAGAGGAAGTAAACAGTAAGGCAAGCCCTTATCAACACTGCATGTTTCTGAAAGGAAATATGTCTTAAACACATTAAGAATCTTGTGGGGGGGGGAAGGTACTTAAGAGAAACAATTAGAGCAGGGGTTTTCAAACTATAGTTCTGAGGTCACTTGCAGCTTGCTTTGGACATTTATCTGGCCCACTGGCTGTTTCTAACCTCTGTAGCCTGTCCTTAGAAGCAGTCTAGTCCTAGACAGCTGTGTTCAAGTATAGAATGTGCATGGTATTCTTGAAACCTCCTCCTTTTTCTATGTCTCTTAACTCCTTATTCTGGCAAGGGTCCTCAAACAAAGCTGCTAAAGCCACTATGCAGTCCTTTTAAAATGGTCTGGAGACTATGAACTCACCCTTTAAAAAGTTTGAAGGCCCCTGATTATTAGAGGTTGTCTTTTGTATTAGACCAGGGGTCTCAAACTCAATTTACGTGGGGGCCACAGGAGGCAAAGTCGGGGTGAGGCAGGGCCACATAAGGGATTTCGAAAAAAAAAAAAGTCCTTAAACGTCATTATTAACAGTTTTAATTATTTCTTCTGAACATGAATATAACATTGAGTGAAGATCATGAACAGTTCTTCGGAACATAGCATCTTTTGCCTATTCCTTGCTGCCAGAGACTTGACAGCGCTTCTTTTCACAAATCTGAACCACATTTGGCTTTAGAGAGGAAGCAGTTGAGACCCTCAGTATGGCTTGAAAATGATCATCATTAAGTCTAGACCTGTACTTTGACTTATTGAAGTTCAATGTGGAGAATAACTTTTCACACAAATATGTGCTCCCAAAAAGGCACATGGTGCCTTGAACATTCGGGAAAGCTCAGCGAAGCTGGGGGGCAATTCTCTCAAAAATTGCCCATGCATGTCTGCTTTTCCACTAATCTCCCTGAACTTGGCTTTGAGATCAGAGTTGCATTGCAGGTCAATGAGCTCCATTTGTAGCACAGGAGGGCCATCTTGCACATCAAAGGAAAAGGGCTCCACAAAAATTTGGAAAGTGGCTCTGTGCTTTTTGAAGTCTGGATATCTGTGATCAAAAATCTTCTCTACCTTAAAAATAGCATCAACATATTTCTCACCACTGAATGGTATGCCTGCATCCACAAGTTCCTTGCATGCTGGGAAATGTCAAAGGTTTGTCTGAGAGAGCTGGGATTTGCATAACACAAGTTTTGTGGAGAATAATCTACCATTGTCATAGGCAGCACTGATAAACTGCCCCAGGCCTTGTAACATCTTGTTTAGTACATTCAGCTTATGTGTGATGTCAACAAGAAAAGCTAAGTCCATGAGCCATTTGTGATCACTCAACTCAGACACAGCGTTCTCATCCTTTTCCATGAAGGCTTTCACTTCTTCTCTCAACTCAAAAAATCTTTTCAGGACATTTCCCCTGCTGAGCCAATGTATCTCCGTGAAATAGAGCACATCTCCATATTCTGACTCCGTTTCCTCTAAAAAAGCACGGAACCTACTGTGCTTTAAGCACCTGGATCTGATTTGGTTGATGCATTTCACAACAACAGACATCACATTGTCACATGGCAGGCATTTACTGCAAAGGGCCTGCTGATGGATAATACAGTGAAGAGCAATGGCCTTCTCTACACCCTCCTCTTCAAGATGTTTTTGAACAAGTGCCACCAGTCCATTTTTCCTCCCTGTCATCGATGGCACTCCATCGGTTATTATTCCAACAAATCTCTTCCATGGCAAACCTGCATTCTCAATGGCATCACACAGATGCCGAAATATCTCATTAGGGGTGGTCTGGCCATGCATTGGAATTATTGTGAGCAGCTCCTCTGTCAATTCAACACCACAGACATAAATTGTGAGCTGTGCAATGTTTGTTATATCTGTGTCCTCGTCAAGAGCAACTTAGTATGCATCAAAACATTTGACTTTCTCACACAGTCGATGATAAATGTCACTTGACATGTCAGAAATGTGCTCTGCCACAGTGTTGGCAGAAAGGCTAATTTTGCTAAACTGACCTTTCTTTTAGGGACAGATAATACTTGCAGCCAGTAACATGCATTTTTTTAACAAACTTTCCTTCTGTGAATGGTTTCCCTGCTTTAGCAATTATCTCACTAACCATGTAGCTAGCTTCAACTCATGCAACATTCTCTTTGGTTGCTTTCTTGAAAAAATCTTGTTGCCTCATTAGACATGCTTTAAGACTGGCAACCCAATTGGCTCTCTCATTTCCTTGATATTTTACACATTCCTCAGCATGTTTAGTTGAATAATGGCATTTCAAGTTGTATTCCTTGTGCATTGCAACTTTCTGTGAGCAAATAAGACATGTGGGGATGCCCGCAGTACTGCGTCTCCCACTTTTCCTGAAATTGTCTGTGCTCGTCATCAATCTTTCTCTTCACTGCAGGCTTTGATGAAGTTATGATGAAGGTATGACAAAATCTAATTCTGTAATAAACTTCTCTCCCTTAGGCCTCCAATAATGCAAAGGACAGCAGGCAGGAGCAGTGGAATGATGTCTGAACTAGGCGCAAAGTATTCACGATTATTTGCTTACCGAATATTCGTAATAAAAAATTGTATAAGTAAGAAAAAATTGCAAAAAATCACATTAAACATTTGCATAGCTCAAAAGGAACTGCTTGGGGTATGTGAGTGTTTAATGCAATTTTTTCTTACTAATGCAATTTTAATACGATTATTCGGTAAGCGAATAATCATGAATACTGCAATATTTGAAGGCTGGCTGCAGGCCACAAAATGTTGAGACCCCTGTATTAGACAAACTCTAAATGAGGATAGGATTGAAGGTGAAGGAAGTGTTAAGAAAGTAGATAAGGGGGCCGGGCGGTGGCGCAAGAGGGAAGGTGCCTGCCTTACCTGCGCTAGCCTTGGACAGGACTGAGGTTCGATCCCCCGGCGTCCCATATGGTCCCCCAAGCCAGGAGCGACTTCTGAGCACATGGCCAGGAGTAACCCCTGAGCGTCACAGGGTGTGGCCCAAAAAACCAAAAAAAAAAAAAAAAAAAAAAAGAAAGTAGATAAGGCAGAGGGAGAGAGACAGGCACAGAATAGTCTCCCTCATCTATAGGTTTTAAGAAAAATAAAAGACATTTTTGCAATAATTCTCAGAGACAAAAGAGAGGAAGGCTGGAAGGTCCATTTCATGACATGAAGCTCACCACAGAGTGATGAGTGCAGTTAGAGAAATAACTACATTGAGATCAATCATAACAAAGTGAATTAATGAGGGAAATAGAAAGCCTATATAGAGCACAGGCGAGGGTGGGGAGGGGAGGAGGAAGACTTAGGACATTGGGGATGGGAATGTTGCACTGGTGAAGGGGAGTGTTCTTTCCATGAATTAAACCCCACCATAATTATGTTTGTAATCAAGGTGTTTAAATAAATTTATTAATAAAAGAAAAAAATTACTATAAAATTACCTACCTAGAGACTGGAAAAAAAAAGAAAGTAGATAACCACTGTTTAATGAAATTAGTTAATAAAATACTGGAGAGGCCAATGTTTTCTAGCAATCGTTGTATAGAATACTTTTCTTACTGAACATTTATTGGATTCTCTGCATTTTTAGGTTATAGTATGAACATCGTATGATAAAATTAGACAATTTTATACAGTAGTAAACAAAATTGATAGTCAATATGCCCTGGTTTTATGAATTTGTTTTATTCTCTCTATTGTGTTAATTTGAAATTTACTTTTAAGAAAAATGTTGCAGATTTTCTTCTCTTTTTTGGGGGGGAGGGGAAGGCACACCTACATTTCTATGATTTTTACTGTACTTTTATTAAATTATATTGATACTATTTAGGCAATATTCATAAGCTGGGTATGTTTTGTGTCACTCTAAAAGAAAATTATCTTTGGTAGGTATAAACTTAGGGGCCATGCTCTTCATAAAAGAGAGTCTGGAAGTCAAATATACTCTTTTGCTGTCATTGAAGAAGCAGACTTTATTTTCTACTAATTCAAGAAACTTAGTTTTTTCAACAGTCATCATCATCATGGCCATCATCATTACTATGATGATGGCCATGATGATGATGACGATGATATGTTTGGCTTTACGAAGTGTTCAGGGTTTACCTTTGATTTATTATTGAAGGGGTTATTTTTTGGCAGAGTTCAGAAGACTTGATCTACAAGAGTTCTAACATAAGGCTCCTACATGCAAAGCATGGACAGTAGCCTTTGAACCATTGCTCTAGGACCCCAAAAATTCCCTGAGTCAAACTTTGGGCTCAATCAGTACCTTATCTGTACCTTATCATCATTACCTTTAAAACTGGAACATGTAGAGATCCAGAATAGAGAAACCCACTATCAAGTACCATTTCTTTACCCCTGAATATTTAGACTGTAAAGTGGGAGTTGAGTTAAATGATTGTGACAGTGTTTTTTTTTTTTTTTTTGTGGTTTTTGGGTCACACCCGGCAGTGCTCAGGGGTTATTCCTGAATTTGCCAGAAATTTCTCCTGGAAGGCACAGGGGACCATATAGGATGCCGGGATTCGAACCGATGACCTCCTGCATGAAAGGCAAACGCCTTACCTCCATGCTATCTCTCCGGCCCCTGTGACAGTGTTTTAAGGAGCATTAGTAAATGAACACATGAGCCAAAAGATAAACAAAAACAATTATAAGACACTATATGAAAATCACTGACATCTGTAAAAGGACAATAACATAGGAATAAAGGTAATATCAATTTATATTTAGTTCAAAATACATATTTAAAATGTGTGCTGAGTACAAGCTTACATTTCTTTCTCAGTTCCTTTGCTCATTTCTCTGTGAGCAGTGAAATAACTTATTTTAGCTCACAGCTGTCAAGTATAACAGTGAACAGCAATGAACATATAAAACTGAATGGTTCAGAGAAGCTTCAAGTACTCATGGAATATACATCCAACAATTCTGTCTGTCAACATGAAATCTATCAAAGAATTCATAATTGCAAGCTCATAACACTCACCACTTTCTGCCATAATGAAGGAAGTTCTAGAGAAGAAGTAAAAGTCAGAAGAAATTACTTGATCGAGGAGTTAGAGCTAAACCAAAGGTAAATTCCAATGGCATATGTCATTTGGAGCACTCAACTAATATAAGGCTAGCCAGTGATTAATCTATAAATAAATTAACCAAAGCAACACTTATCCTCAAATAATTAGAATAAAAAATATAGTGTAGAGACTTTTGATATAAATTTTTACAGAAATATATATTTGTAAAAGAAAATTGTGGATTTACCTACAGATCATATAAACTATTACGTGGTATATTTATGATTATACGTTTTAATTTCATTTGTTTCAATATTATTCCTAATATCTTATTTTATTTCTATTATTTTATTGTTTACCCTCAGAGGATCTTCTGATGAATAATATCTTCAAGTGCTACAAATTCTATGTTCAATACAGATTTCTTGTTAATAATTTTTGTATCTGAGTTAATATTAATTTAAAGCTATAATTTAAACCAAATAATACTGAACATTGGTTGTAGTTATGGCACAGTGCGTAGGAAGTTGTCCTTACATGTGGCAATCCAGGATAGATCCAAGTTTATACCCTGCATCCCAGATGGTCCTCTGAGCCTGCCAGGAGCGATTTCTGAGCACAGAGCCAGGAGTAACCCTGAGCATACTGGGTATGGTCCCCCAAATAAAAGAACACTGAATAAATGAAGAAAATAAGAAAATATTTGGAAGTAATAAATAAAGAAAGGAAATAAAAATATGAAATGCTTTTGCAAAGAATTCACACATATTCTAGTTGAACTTTGTTGTTGTTGGGGAGAAAACATGATACTAATTTTTCTATATAATGGAGATATGTAAATTTTATCTGGAAGTATTTTTTATTTTTAAAGCTCCTTCATGAACTATATTTGTTTATAGAGGTCTATAAACACATTTTGTTCAAAGTGTGTCTAAAGTAATATTCAAAGTACATATAGAAAAATTATGCAATAAGCTATGTAGTAAACTACATACAATTTTTTATTAATTTAATACAGATTACATTTATTAATTATTCCTGAAAATCTGCAAGGAAAAACTCATTATACTTTCATTATACTTTGTATTTTTCTTAGTTAAAATACATATTTTATGTACTTAAGACAAGACTATGGAACTAAAGCACATTTTATTCTGTTATATTTTAATACAACATATGACACAAATTCAACATAGTTATATAGGCTGTGAAGGTAAAAAATAAGTTTTGTTTAATTTGTGTAGTTGATATATGCTTATAACAGTTATCCTTAATCAGAGAAAATTAAATTATTGTTTTTTGAATTTAATATCTCAGTTGTATGTGAAAATAAGAGAATGACATTGAAAAGTCTAAAAACATCATTCACAAAATTAAAAATCATTCAATCAAGTTTCTGTTACAATATTAGATGTTTGAGAAAACTAAATTTTATTTTAAAATCATTTTTTTCTTTTTTTGGTTTTTGGGCCACACGGGTAATGCTCAGGTGTTACTCCTGGCTATGCACTCAGAAAGACCTCCTGGCTTGGGGTGAACATATGGGACACCAGGGGATCAATTCGCGGTCCATCCTAGCCTAGCGTGGTCAAGGTAGATAGATGCCTTACAGCTTGTGCCACCACTCGGGCCCCTAAAACCATTTTTAAGTAGAATATTTTATTCAAAGCATACACTTCATAAACATTAATTAAATTAGTGATCTTTTTTGTTTGTTTGTTTGGTTTTGGGCCATACCTCCTGTCGCTCAGGGGTTACTCCTGACTAAGTGCTCAGAAATTGCTCTTGGCATGAAGGACCATATAGGACACCAGAGATCGAATACCCTACTGATGTGCTATCTCTCTGGCCCCTATACGAGTGATCTTATGAGCAGAAATAAATGAAGTAAATATGTAAAACAATTTAATCATAACAAAAAGAGGTAAGTAAAGAAAACTGTACTCACAATTAGGTCAATCATTATATAATACAAAAAGTAATTGAAAATATTTTTGTAACAAATTAACGATTGTCAAAACAAAATTATAATTTAATATATTTCTCATTTGACTGTTTTAAAATTAGTAAAACTCGACTACAGAGGCAGGGGCTCTGGGCAGGACAGCTAGCCATAGGCCCCCTGGGCTGACCAGTAAAGTCCAAGGGACAGAGATCCCCCCATGCCAGAGTGGTCTTCAGGGCCATGCCTGGTAAATCGGGCCCTGGGGGGATGGAGGGGGAGACAAATTCCTCCCCTATACATCCACAAACTTCAGAGGCAGGCTGCACCCAGAGGATTCCACATGCCAGTTCTGTTTGTCTTCAGCTGGTATGTTGGGGGCTCTGGCAAGGACAGCTAGACATAGGCCCCCTGGGCTGACCACTTAAGTCCAGGGGACTGAGATCCCCCCACGCCAGAGTGGTCTTCAGGGCCATCCTGGTAAATCGGGCCTGGGGGGAGGGTGGGGGAGACAAATTCCTCCCCTATGCATACTGGACCCCATTCAGGAGTTCTTTTCTTCCTAGTATTCATTTTCAAAAGCAACAACACCCAAAAATTATTCTTAATTCTCGACACTTTCTAGGAAAAAAAATGGAATTCCCTAGATTTGGAGGATACTATTCAAATAGGTCTCTAAAATCATTGTATATGTAGACGTGACTTCCTATACAGTGGTCCCCTCTGACTGCCAAGCCTAATCCATAAATAATTCATCTATACAATGTATATAGCCCCTCTGATATATTTTCCCTCTTCCACACCAGAGCCCCTTCAAACTCCCTCATCTCCCAATATGGATTCGTTATATTCCCCTTAATTAACCCTCTTTACCTTCAGTTCTTTAATTAGGCACAAAGACCGACCTCTTGCTAGAACAGATTCTGTCCTTTTGCACATCCCTACAAAGCTCATTATTACTCCTTAAGTCTCTCACCCCCAACCATCAGTACCCCACATTTACCCTTTTTAACTTCAGTACTACACAGTTCTAATCACAGACCAAAGTCGTGCATTGGATTTAACAACCCCCATGTGTTTCAAAAGACATAAAATGGACACATATGTCTTTTGATTATTTTAGGTGTATTTTCTTTAACAGCTATAACTCTTTCTAAATATTCTTTTACGGTGAAGATTCTACCCACTTTTTAACTTGTCTTCTCTTTGTGAGCTGTTCAATAAGGAATTTTGGTGGAAGAGTCCCTCAGTTTAATGCTTATTATTGAACCATGGCATGGGAATTGTTGGACTTGTTCTTATGACCCCCATATGTGCTGATAACATCACGTTGCATTGTTCCTTGTTTGCATGGGCACATTAAAATGGGAAAATACTATACATACAAATAAGTTCTTATCTAATAGAGATTGGAACACACAAATCTCATAGTGCAATGGGACCTTACACCCTGAAGATTGATATAATGGCCTGGCACAGGCCTCAGAAAAATGGACATCCTCCATTCACCCCTGAACCAGGGAAGCTATCTACGAAACATTCAAGGTTTTTTATAACAACACCTGGAAGCAATCCTCTACCAGGGAAGACCCTACCATGGCTCTGACATTGACCTGCTCAAAAGAGACTTCTCTTAGCACTAAGAAAACTTGACAACAACAATGACCTACTTACAGGACAGGGTTCTCTGCATTGCCCTTTAATTGTGAGGTAAAACGAGAGGATGCTCTGCACCATCCTGACTGCAATATAGGATTCCAGGATCTTTAATACACAAACATGATACCAACAAAAGAGACTGTGTGAAAAATAAAAGTGTATTGGCACTACAGACAATGGCCTGGACTGGACAAACTAGTTTGCCTGGAACCTAGAGTTGGTCTTATGCCAGGAAACTTCAGGGGTAGGGTCTCCTTGTATTTAGGCCAAGGCTTTTCCTTTTCATGTCCCTCATATTATGGTTGGCCTATCCAAACAATAATTGCCACTCTAACACCGTTTTAACTGTGCTCCTTTGACTCTAATCCTTAAGAAAAACAACCCACTTAAATTTTTGGGGTTAATTTAAACTAATATGCATGTGTATGGAAATGTAAAAAAAGTACTTTGCCTTTAATGTTTAAGGAGTTATATAAGTTTTATGTCTTTAGATTGCTTTGTGTGCTGCTAAGAAATATTATGTACTACAATCTGGGGACTTGAGGGACAAAGTAATTGTACATGGGTTCTGTTTTATTTTTTTTAATGTTCTTTGGCTGAAAGTTCAAAGTTAAGATATCAGCAAAGGGACTACTGAGAATTCTGTTTATGGGTGATTGTTCTTCCACTGTAACTTCACCTTGTCCTCTTTCTTTGCATCTTTGTTCTCATAATTTAAAATAAAAAATTAATAAAAATATGTCCCATTAAAAATTAGTAAAACTCTTAATAGGCGCTTCTGCTCTTAAAATATTCTTAGGTAATGCAAACATTAAAGACAACTTATTATTTATTTTATCAAATAATGGATCATCTCTGATAATGCATCATAGATTTCTACAAGCCCTCCCTTGAATGTTAAGACAACTTATTATTTATTTTACCAAATAAGGATCATCTCTGATGATGCATCATAGATTTCTGCAAGCCCTCTCTTGAAAATAAACCAAGAAGGGCTGGAGTAATAGCATAGCGGTGGGGTGTTTTCCTTGCATGTGGCCAACCCTGAAGGGACCCAGTTTGATTCCCAGTATCCCATATGGTCCCTCAGCACGCCAGGGGCAATTTCTGAGTGCAGAAACCAGGATTGACTCAGAGTGCTGCTGGGTGTGGCCTAGAAACCAACCAACTAATCAATCAATGAAGTTTTTTTTTTTTTAAAGAAAAACAAAGAAAAAAAATCGAGAATGGGATGGAGTGATAGCACAGTAGTTGTGTTTGCCTTCCACTTGGCCAATCGGGGTTCAACCTCAGCATAACATACTATTCCCTGAGCTTGCCAAGAGCGATTTGTGAGGTAGAAGCCAGAAGTAAGCCCTGAGCCCCCCAGGCGTACTTCTAAAAACAACAGCAACAACAACACTAAAGAAAATAAACCAACAGTTTAAAAGTAATAGGTATTATGAGGAAGATTTTAAAGAAACTTTAGAAAAATATTTTAGTCTAGATTTATCATCTCTTAGTTATGGAAAAATGCATTATGATCATTCTGTTTATTTTAATTGTATTGCTATGATTTAATATTCTGTTTTTTTTGCTAAAATGTTAATTCATTGAAGGTGGCATCTAAACACTTTCTAAATATTTTTTGTTTGTTTGTTCGTTTTTGGGCCACACCTGGTTATGCTCAGGAATTACTCCTGATTATGAACTCAGAAATCTTTCCTGGCTTGGGGTACGAAATGAGATGCTGGGGATCAAACTCAGGTCCATCCTATATTAGCCGCATGTAAGGCAATCACCCTACTCCTGCACTATCGCTCGGCCCCTACTTTCTGTATTTTTATTCTTCATCTTGTGTAGTGAAAGTAGTTATGCAATGTTTCTTCCAGTGCACAATTTTTCTATTCTTGTTTAAAATTCTAACATTAAATATGCAAATTAATTTATGACTTAAAGTTAAAAAACTAATTTGTTGTTTGACACTCTGTAACTTGTCACTGCACTTAAAGATAGTATAGTATAGATTAAACATCTTGTATTTGAATCCTAATTATACTCATAAAAATAATTAAATCTTTCTGCAACTCTGCTTCCTCATGTATAACTGCTGATTAAAAATAAAAGTAATTGGATTAAGTACAATATAAAATTTAGATAATAGATAATTGCTTGTTTTGAGATGTTCTATCACAAATAAATTGGTAGCACCATTAGTTGGGGGTACTTCATGAATTATGTTAATGAGCTGTTTGTTAGAGAATATATGTTACTTTCTCATCCAAATTCAGCAACTTTTCTGGAAAATGAAAAAATACTTGGGAGTCATATTAACTAATCAAAATTAAATCATATATATTTATGTATGTCTATAAAATTTTATAGCAAAGCTGATACAACTCAATGATCAATGAGTTAAATATGTTTTTATTTTTAAAAGTATGCTAAATACATTTTTAAAATTTTAAACACCATGATTTACAAAGTTTTTCTTTTTCCTTTTTTTTTTATTTTTGGTCACACCTGGCAGAACTCTGAGTTATTCCTGGATCTTTGCTCAGAAATCACTCAAGGCAGGCACAGCGGACCATATGAGATGCCAGGAATCAAACCATCATCCATCCTGGATCGGCTGCTTGTAAGGCAAACCCCCTTCTACTGTGCTATCTTTCAGGCCCCTACAAAGTTTTTCTTAGTGAAGTTTTAGGTATAAAATTTTTTCACTACCGATACTAAAAATTCCCTCATTCAATGTTTCAGAGTCCATTCCAAATCTCCCTACAGTACCAACCTGCATCATAATAGACACCATTTTAATTTTGGCTGTTAAAGTTTGAATTTTACGGTTTCAGTGTTTACTCTGTGGTATGGATATTTAGTTCTGTCCTTCCTTAACACCACCTGTGTACCTGAGTCTCCTTGACACCTGTCCTACACTATTTTACATCTGTCATTTTCCTCCTCCATTCAATTTCTTTCCTTTTCCTCTTTATACTCTGGGGTCAAGAGTGTTCTAGACAATGCCTATCTTATTTAAACCATTACATTCCTCATGCAGTTATTTTAAATATCTTTATAAGTTATATTATACTATATTTATCTTTCCTTTCTGGCTTACTTCACTTAACATAATAACGTCATTGACATCCATGTTGCAGTGAATTGTATGATTGCATCATTCCTTAGAGCTATGCAGTATTCTATTATATATATATATATATATATATATATATATATATATTACATCTTCATGATCCACTCATCTGATTTTGGACATGCAGTCTACCAAGGGCTACAGTGAACAGTGCTGTGCATATATTCTTGTGAATGAATGGTTTTCTGTTCTGGATACCCAAATGTGAAATTGTTGAAACCACAATGTTTTTATATATGTAATATCCATAAAGACACTAGGAAGTTGCTAAAATATATTTAGTAGTTCTAGACATGGTCTTTACACTAAGGACTAGGAGAATTTTGCTAAAGGTAAATTTAAGGATATTCATTTTAGTGTTATTTAATAACAGCATAAAATATTTTACAATTACTGTGTTTTATTCAGACAACAAGATCTCATAAATCAAAATCAATGAAGATTTTTTTTTAATTTCCATTGGCTCAGTTACACAACTAAAGTTTCAATCAAATATCATGTTTTAATTAGTGGGATTCTGTATTCAGTCCTTTGTACCCTATGTAGTTATTATAGGATTGCATAGATTTTTTTTGTTTGTTTTTGGGCTAAACCTGGTGATGTTCAGGAGTTACTCCTGTCTACGCACTCAGAAATCACTCCTTGCTTGGGAAACCGTATGGGAAGCTGGGGAGAATTGAACTGCTGTCTGTCCTAGGCTAGCGCAGGCAAGGCAGACGCTTTACTGCTTGTGCCACCACTCTGGCCCCAGGATTGTATAGATTTTATAGGGTATGTTGTGCTGAGCTATCAAACTCATTCTGATAAAGTTTATATACATTTTAATTAGTCAAATTATTTTAATAATATGTCTAGTAACTACTATGTAGAATAAGTAAAAAATAGAAACTATAAGACAGTATTTGGGTTTTGAAAAACTGTGATGAATATAAAATAGATCAATGTATTTTATCATCCCATATTCTTTAGGAAGATAGATTTAAAAAAAACTGCCTTGGTTCACTATAAAAGTAATTGGAAATTTTTGTGTTTATGGAAAGGCAGTATAATTTTTATACAATGCATGTGTACTTTCCTGATTTTCTTTTGCCAATGTATTTGAATTACAGGTTTTCAAAAGTGCTGTGCAAAATAAATATTACTGTATATATGCAACAAGTATATGTCTTCTTGAAAATTTTATAGAGAAAGGATACTAAAAGATAATATTTTTTAACAAAAAAATGAAATGTCATTGTTCATGTTGTGAGATGGTTAATAATATTTTTTAAAGGAGTAAAGTTAAAATTTTGCTTATGAACTACTGTAAAAAGCCAAATTTACTAACAGAAAATATTATAATTATGATTTTTATAAGCAAAACCCATAAATATATGTAAATACATTTATCTTAAATTTCAGGAAAATAACTTGATGCTTTATATTTTCAGAAAAATCATTTTAAGATCAAATGCAGAGTCTCAAATACACAAAGCATACACTCTACCATTAAACAACATACCAAGTGTTTATGAGCAACTTTTTTTTTATTTTGGGCCACACCCAGTGATGTTCAGTGATTACTCCTGGCTATATGCTCAGAAATGGCTCCTGGCTTGGGGGACCATATGAAACAATGGGGATTGAACTGAGGTCTGTCCTGGGTCGGCCGCCTACAAAGCAAGCGCCCTACTGCTGAACTACTTCTCCAAGGACATCTTCAGACTCTGTGTGTAGAAGAGTCTTCATAACCATCACAAGAATTTTTATGCTAACACTAGGTGAAAATAATTCTTTCAATCTGTTCTTTCCTCAACTTGCCCTCTACTAAAAAGTAGTAGTAGTAGCTACCCATTTTTTAGTAAGAGCCTAAGTTTTATATTTTCTTTAGTTGCTTATTTTTCTGACACAATGAAGTGAAACTAATATTATTCTTTGACTTCCTAACTTCCATTAGCAAATTTACATTAGTTAGGTTCTATCCATAAACTGTCACAAAAGCAAGACATCATATTTTTAACAGCTATGGTTCATTGAATATATACATCATAGTATCTTTTTTTCAGGTTTTTCTAATTTTTTTTTAATAAATATCTTTACTTCAGCAACATGATTACAAGCATGTTTGTAGTTGGGTTTTAGTTATATAAAACAAAAAAGGAATACCTCACTTCACCAGTGCAATGTGTCTTTATTCAGTTATGTGCTAATGTTCATAAGATTGATTACATATTTAAGTAAAAAATGTTGCTATTGGAGATAGAGAGATAGCACAGGAGGTAGGGTGTTAGTCTTGCTCGTCTCCTACCCAATTTTAATTCCTGGCATTTCATACAGTCTTCTGAACCTGCCAGGAGTAATTTTGAGCACAGAGTCAGAATAGCCCTTGAGTACAATCGGGTATGACCCCTCCATAAAACCAACCAAACAAAATAAAAGCAACACTGCTATTAACATAGGAGTATTTATATTTTAAAATGTTTTATTTTCTTTAGATTAATGTCTCATACTAGTTGTGTTGAGTAATATAATATTTTGAATTTTTAATGGATTTTGAAACTACTTTTTAATAGAGGCTGTACCATCTCTTGTTATTAGTGGCTAAAAGTTATTTTTCTGTAAACACTTGCTAATATTTTCATTTTAGTGGTTTTTTATGTCATTCACATTGATATGAGGTGGTAATATCAATGCGGTTTTGAGATTTGTTTTTTCTCAAATGACTGTAGGTCATTATTTGTCCTTAGGGAAGAGTTTATTTGAGTCTTTACCAATTTTTAATGAAAAATAAATTTGAGTTGCACCAGTTCTTTATATATTTTAAATGTTTTTTCTGGTTTGGAGTATAATGTGCAATTGTTAAGTGTGCAATATACAATCTTTTCACATTTGGGAGTTGCCAGAGTTTTTGTTTGAATTTTTTTCCATGTGAGGATACTACTCAGTGGTGCTCTAGGACCTAGAAAAATACTTGGCTTGTTATGTAGATCTTCACTTCAGAGCTCAAACCTGCCATTTCTGAAGACCACCAATGATACTCCAGCAGTGCTGGGAATTACCACAGCTATATCTAGCAGTCTGTGTGTGGTTATGTGTGTGTGTGTGTGTGTGTGTGTGTGTGTGTGTGTGTGTGTGTGTGTAGGAGTTGTGTGAACATGATGCAAATGATTAAACTCAGGGATTTATATGGGCCAGGTATGTATTTCATTTAACTGGGAGGGCAATCTCCCCAGGCCTACCATTTGTTTTTTATTGTAGCATCACTGTGTGAAAACTTTTTAATTTGAATTAATCACATTTGATCCTCATTTGCTTTCTTTTCCTTGGTATTGGAGTTGGGTTACTAAATATGTTTCTAAATAAATCCAGGAATAACTCCTATGCTTTTTTTGCATAGGTTTAGTAGTGTTATTAGACTCAGGGGCACTCAGGCAATTTCTGGTTCTGGAATCAGGAGTGACCCACCCTGACAGTGTTTTGAGTGGAGCTGGAGATCAAATTTGGGTTGGCCACATTTTAGGCAAATGCTTAACCCCTGTACATCTAGTCTAAAATACTATTTGTGCACTTTTTTATTGTTTTTTGTTTGTTTGTTTGTATGTGTGTTCTGTTTGCTGGCTTGTTTTGAGATCACACTCAGCAGTATTCAGGGCCTAGTCTTGACTCTGAGCTTAAAGAGGATTCCTGGTGTTGCTCAAGAGATCATATATGGTCCTCATCAAACCTGGGTTGCCTACATGCAAGGCATTCATCCTACCTATTATACTATCACTCTAGCCCAACATTTTATGAGATCTTATCTTAAATTTACACCAGGTCTATTTTGAATGAATCTTTTTTATTTTTGCTGCCTAATATCTAGTACTATTTTATTTATTTTTACATGAAAAATTCAGTTTTTTAAAAACCATTTGTTAGAGATTCTCCTATTTTCATTGTATGATTTTGATTGTTTGGCCATATATTAAGTGGCCATACATATATGCATTTATTTCTGGAGTGTCTATATATTGTTCACATGTATTTTTCTGTCCCAAGAACATTCACTCTACTACTAAACAACATACACAATGTTTATGACCAATTTATTAAAGAACTATCTGATTTGATGACATGTTCTAACACTAAATTTTAATGAAATTTATTAAGGACTCATTGAACATATCAATATACTAATTACTATTGTATTGAAGCATAGTTTGAAATCTATGATGTTTCCAGTTTATTTAATTTTCCTCAATAATTCTTACTTGTATAGTTTCTTGTATTGTTTTATTTGTTTTTATTTTGGTCTATACCTCATAATGCTTAGAAACTATCCCTGGTTCTATATTCAGGAGTTACTCCTGGATGTGCTTAAGGGATTATATGGTATCAAGGATAAAACTTGACACTTTCCTCATGCAAAGACTCATCTCAAGTTAATTTAACTTTTTTCTGTTTGTGTGTGTGTTTGTGTATGTGTGTATATTGCTTTGGCTCTTCTTTATCTTTTGTTTTAATGTACAAATTTTGGAATTGCTTATTTTTTACCTTAAAATATCATTGCATTTTGATATAATTATACTATATCAGTAAAATGATTTAGGCAAAGTGAACTGGAATTTTTAACAATTTTATTCTTCTGGATTATTTTATTTTATATGAAGTTAAATAATCCCATAGTTTTTCATTGCAGGTTGTAACAAAAAGCAATTTGTCATTCTTGTTTAACTGAATAATATTTCATTTTGTATAGCTAGCAGTATCTTTTTATATCTACTCAGCTATACATTAGATTGCTTTATTCTTTAAGCCACACATGGAGGAACTCAAGGTTTACTCCTGACTGTGTTCAAGGATCATTCCTAGCACTGCTTGGGAGATCTGATGTGGTTTTATAAGTTGAACCACGTTCAGCTCCGTGCAAGATAAATGTCATAATCTCTCCAGTTCTACTAGGTTAGTTTTATATCTTGTCATTATATAGTGCTACATAAAAGAACAAAGATTTGCAGAACAAAGGTTTTTAACATTTTTGCTTTCTTAAAATATCTATATAGAAGTCAAATTCTATATTATATGCCAGATCCATTTCGTATTTTTAAAAATATCTTCACTTTTCATAGTGTATCCAATATTACATTCTCACTAAAAGTGAATTAAGATTTTATTTTATACACATTCTTAAGAGCATTATTGTTTCCTGGTCATTTTGATATATCACATTCTCCCTAGTATGAGGAGATACATTGTGGTTTTGATTTTCATTTCAATATTTTTAGTTATTATGAACATATTTTATGTATTCATTAGCCATTTATATATCTTCTCTGGAGAAGTATCTACTCAACTCCTCTGCAAATTTTAATGAGATTTTAGGTTGTTAGGGTTTATAAGTATTTTAGTTCTTTGTCAAGAGTATGATAAACTAATATTTCCTTGAATTTGGTATGATATTTTGTTGTTTCAATAATAGTTAAACAGAGCAGATTTTTTTTATAATTCCATTGTTTATTTTATTTTAGTTTTTCTTGACAATATAGTTGAATGATTGAACATACCAATGTCACTGATTGTGTGGAGTGTTTTGTCGCTATTGTATACATGAATTTTATGGAGTCAGGTCTAATATCTAGGTATTTATTTTGAGGTAGACTTTTTGTATGATTTGAAACTAAAGTATTTCAATTTCAATTTTTTGCTTGCAACTAACCACTTTTTCTAATACCATTTATTAAAGATGTTTATATTTTCACTTTTATGTTCTTATTGTCCTTGTCATAAATTAATTATATAGGGAAATTTGTCTCTGGGTATTTGATTCTAGTCCATTGGTCTATGTCAGATTTAGTTCATTGGTTGTATGTTCATCTATGGGCCATTAGGATATCTCAAGAGAAGCATTGGTAAAAATTCACATAAATAAGACTAATGCATGTGACCAGAAGCTAAATGATAGAACAGGGGACCACAGAATGAAAACAAGGTCAGAACAGTTCTTTTTATTGACAACACTGTTTATCCAATGAAGAATGCTAAAACAGTAGATATACTTACTTTAGAGGCAGATAAAACACACAAAGTCTTAAGAGCTCATTACACCATTACAAAATCATGTTTTAGGACTGGTGTTAGGGATGAGCAATTAGTTTCAGTCCTCCCCACCATAGAAATTAGAAATTTCATCAAGATCATCTGTGTATTCATAATCCTTCCAGCACTAGAAAAGAACATTTATCCTAAACCTATTGGTAGTTTGTCAACTACCTTACATTACAAACTTGTCTAGGATTCCCTACATGGCAGCACATTAGATTCACCACATGCACAGTTTATCAGGGAAAAATAATTTCTTTTGATAAGGGATAATTAAAAGTTTTTTAGAGACTGTAATTTCATGAAAATGAAAAAAAAAACTTTCAGTACTAGAATGAAGAGAGATCCTTAGTTCAATAGAAAGACGAATACCTGGAGATGAACTCACATGTTTATTAACAATTAATTTTTGATAAAAGAGCAAAAAATACAAAATGGAACAAGGAAAGCCTCTTTAAAAACCATGCTGGGAAAATAGTTAAAATACAGGCAAAAAATGAACTCAGATCTCTCTTTAACACTATGCACAAATGTTAAATCAAAATGGTCTAAAGATCTTGATATCATACCTGAAACCATAAGGAATATTGAGGCAAACATAGGCAGAACCCTCAATGACAAGGAAAGTAAAGGTATCTATAATGATGAAACACCACTTGCCAACCAAGTAGAAAAATGATAAACAAATGGGATTATTAAATTCAGAAATTTCTGTACCTCAAAAGAAATAGTGACAAGAATACAAAGGCTATCTATGTAATGGCAGAAACATTTTACCCAAAACCCATCAGATAAGGGGTTACTATATAATATATACAAGGCACTTATTAAACTTGCACTGATTAAACTTTACAAGCAGAAAAATCTAACCCCGTATAAAATGAGGAGAAGAAAAGAGCAAATATATAATCAAGGAATAATACAGATGGCCAAGATGCTCATGAAAAAAAATTTTCCATAACATTAATCATCAGGGAGATGCAAATCAAAAACAAGAATAATGTATCAAATCACACCACAGAGACTAGCACATATCATACACACAAAGAAAAAATAGTGCAGAACAACAATGTGAATGTAGGAAGAAAGGGACTCTCATTCACTGCTGCTGGGAATATAGATTGATCCAATATTTTTGGAAAACAAAACAAATAGTTCTCAAAAAACTATATTTTTTTTATAGGATTCAGTAATACCAGTACTAGGGATTTACCCTAGGAACACAAAAACACAAACAAAAATGCCCTCTGCACTCCTATGTTCATTGCAGCACTATTCACTATAGTGAGAAACTGGAAAGAATCCAGATGCCTAACAACAGATAAATGGCTAAAGAACCTATAGTCCAACTGCACAATGGAATACTATGCAGCCATTTGGAAAATAAAATCATACAATTGGTTTATACATGAATGGACAGTGATATTATTGTGCTGAGTGAAATTAGCCTGAAGAAAAGGATAGGCAAAATATTCACACTCATTTATGGGTTATAAAAAATCAAGAGGTAATATGGTAATAATACCCAGATATAAGAGACAAAGTCAAGAGAATCAGCTTAGTGCAGAACACTTGCCACAAAGAAGCATTGAGTGTAGCTAGAGTAAAGAAAGATCTACTAGGACAATGATTGTTGGAATTGAGCACTTGAGACCAGTATTTAGCATTGAAATTAGAGAAATTATTGGACAAGAAACACTCCATTAATAATAGTGCAAAACGCAGAGACGTAAAGAGAGAGAGACAGAGACAGAGAAACAGAGAGAAGCAATTTTAGTAAATGATGCTGGGTGGAGGGAGCAAGAGACACCAATGACAGAGAGTCATACATTGTATGACTGAAACCTAACAATGAAGAATTTATTAACCATGGTGCTTAAATAAATCAATGAAAATAAAGTACTATGTGAAGCAATTTTGAAATAAATTCTAATACATTTTAAAACTAAATGGTATTTTACAACTTAGTATATTAGGATGTATTTATCAAATTAATTTTATAACTAATATGGTATTTAATGAATACAACCATAACAATAACTTTAAGTTTAAGAAATCTCTCAGTATTATTAGAAAATAGCTCATGACTGTGGGGGACCTGTTGCCTTTGCGTGTTTCTCTACTCTTCTGTCTCCTGAAACTCTCATAAGAAGGCCAAGAAAGGCTCAGCAAAAACTGTCTCCTAGAGGTGCCCAAGCAGAAAGGCCAAGAAAGATCAAGTGAAAACTGGCTACCAGAGGCACCCAAGCAGAAAGGTAACTTTTTTGTTTGTGAAGGTGAGGCTTAGCAGCAGGGAGAGACTATAAGGAGAGACTATATGTCGTTTTGCGTGTTTCTCTACTCTTCTGTTTCCTGATACTATCCTGAGAAGGCCAAAAAAGGCCAAGCAAAAACTGTCTCCTAGAGGGTCTACAAGAGCACTGTTGTGCTTTGTGACTGTGTACTCATTCTAACTAATGAAACTCACCATAACACAGAAAAAAATCACACTACAAGCATGACAATGGGGAAACCTCGCAGGCAAACACCATGCACAGAGAATGAAGATGATAACTCTGATGACCAAAAAAAATAGCAGCCATCTGATTAATCTCTCAGATAAGGAGTTTAGAATAATAATATGGAGAATCCTCATGGAAATAAAAGAAAACATAGCTCTTGCTGAGAAGAACAGAAAGATAGAAATAAGAAAACTGAAATAATAGACCTGAAAAACACTGTAGATGAACAGAAAACCTCAAGGGAAAGCCTCTTCAACAGGGAAACAGCAGCCGAGGACAAGATCATTGAACTGGAAGACAAAATGCAGAACAACTCCATATAGCAGAAGAGATTAGAAAAGAACCTTAAGGCAAACTATCACACAATGGAAAAAGTACTCAAAGAATGTGAACAGATGAAAATAGAAGTCCATAATAAACTCAATAGAAACAAAATAAGAATCATTAGAGTCCCAGAGACCCAGGAAGGGGATCCCCAGAAGAATCATCAGTCAAAGAAATCATCACAGAGAAACTCCCAGTGCTAAAGACTGCATTCAATTAAATCCTGCATGCCCTAAGAGAGTGGTCGGCAACCTTTTTTTTCAACTGACCCAAATCTCACCAAAACCACGATTAAAATTTATTTTGAGAGCCATATTGTTTTTTGTTTTTATTTTTTGGGGGGGGGGTTCGGTTTTTTTGGCAGCACTCAGGGGTTACTCCTGGCTCTATGCTCAGAAATCGCTCCTGGCAGGCTCAGGGAACCATAGGCAATGCCAGGATTCGAACCATCAACCTTCTGCATGAGAGGCAAATGCCTTACCTCCATGCTATTGCTCCGGCCCCGAGAGCCACATTTTTAAAACCGAAAATACATAGGATGGTACACTGTTTTTAGTTTCAATAAGTTTTTATTGAGAATATTCTGCATGCAAGTATCCACATAGGTCGGGAAAATACAAATTACACAACTAATAAAACAAAAACTTTAGAACGATATTATTTATCAATAACATTAAATTCCATAAAATTTGCCTTACAATGTAGAGAAAATTACATCCTGACAATGATTGAAAAAGTCACAAACACTAACGTGAACATTGGCCTTGCATTACCTTGGATAGTTTGAGTCAGGTTTGTATGTTATTGTTTTTAATTTTAGGCATGATTCCAGATTCTTATCGATGAGACGATTTCTCAATTTACTCTTGATAAGATTTCATGCTTGAAAATGATTGTTTGCATGAATATGTAGACCCGAACAAGGAAAGAACAGCAAATGCAAGCTTTTTTAGTTGATTATATGAGTCAGGAATACTATTCCAGGTGTTAAAAATCAGCACATCTTCCTTCTCCAGGTCTTTCAAAGCAGACCACTGGTGCTGTGAACTAAGTTCACATTTGTGTTTCTGCCATTTTTCTAAATTAGCACAAAAACATTCAAATTTCGAGATCCACAGTTCTTTGTTTTTTAAATCCAGAAATTGCATTTCAAAGTTGCCAATGTCGATATTAAAGGGAGAAAATTTTAATTTCGTTACAGTGGCATTCAGAGGTTTTTTAAACAAAGGCCAACATTGCTTTGCTGTTTCTGAAATCCTGAAACCTCTTGAGAAAAGCTTTCCTCATATTTGAAAGTGCTGTTTTAAAATAGGTAATGTCAATATCAGAATTATTTTCTTGGCGATGTTTCAACAGGCTTGAAAGGTGAATCAAAGTTTTTCTGTCAAAATCTTGAGCAAAAACAGATAATTTGTTTTCAAACAAAATAACTTCTTCTAACATCAAAAAAACTGTTTCCTTTTCCCTGTAGTTTATGGTTAACCTGATTTAAATGTGAAGTAACATCCACCATAAAATACAGTTTTTGAATCCACTTTGATCGTTTGTTAATTCTGGATATGAACACCCTTCTCGAGGAAAAATGCTTTGATTTTTAATAATAAGGAAGCAAAACATTTCAAAACGTTTCCTCTTGATAACCAAAATGCACTGAAATTTTGAAATCCTTCAATATGGAGATGAAACTGGTAAAAGAGAAAAACCTTTAAACAATCTTAAAAATTAAGGACAGTGTTCCAGAGAAAAGTAGTGGTTTCACTGAAAGGAAAAAAATCTATTGACACTTTAGTATGTACTGCAAGAAACCAAACTGAAATATATACAAAAACAAAAACGGCACTTTGTTAAAGGCATATGATATATCAGAAAGGAATTATGATAGAGTGCCTGAAACATTTTAAAAATATTTTTTATTTAAGCATATTTGTTAAAAAATTATTCATACTTGAGTTTCAATCATAGAATGTACACCACTCTTCACGAGAGTACTTTCCCCACCACCAATGTTCTTTGTTTCCTTCCCCTTCACCCTCCTCTGCCTATGTCAGAGGCAGGCATTTTGCTTTTTTCTCTCTATCTCTCTTTTTCTTTATGACACTGAGGTTTGCAAAATTTTTTGTGACACCATGGTTTGCAATATTGTTAATTAAAGGGTACCATGCATGTCACTTATCCATTTTTAGCATCCAGTTCTTGTGCAGAGTGATACATTCCAACTATCAATGTCATAATGTACCTTTCTCTATTCTAATTGAACTCACCACTTTTTATGGCAAGCTTCCTATCATGGACTAGTCCTCCTGTCCCTCATCCATATTTTCTCTAGATATTACCATATTGCCATTTATTTTTCTCATATGCCACAAATGATTATTTTGTCTACACTTCTTCTACGGACTCATTTCACTCAGAATAATAATATGATGTGTTGATGTATGTACAGATGATGCACTGTGTATGACTCAGTGTTTTTGTGGAGTCACAAGAAAAAGAAGTTGCACACCTGTACGTTGTATCCATTCATTGTATGATAGGTTGGATTAAAAAAATCTCCCTCCTGAACTAAACTCTGTGACAGATGACACAGTAAAGATAATTTGTGAAATTCACAATTGTGATCAAATCTAGGCTATTCAGCACCCTGGGTGAGAGTATGGATACCCACCACTAGCATCTTCTCTATGAAGAAATGAAGTAGCTGTTTAGGGGTAGGGTGCTCTGTCTCCTTGTTGGCAAGAGGGAAGAAGTAGTGCAGTTCCTGTGAGAGCAGAACTCTGACTTTGTACAGCCTCAGTTGGACAAGGAATGTGTAGCTAAGCTTGTGTATTTGGAAAACATTGTTCATTTTCTCTATGAATTTAATATTTCTCTGCAGGGGAGTTTCACAAGTAGATTTTACAGTGAGACATAAGATGGATGTGTTAAAAAAATAATCTGATTGGGATAGCTGTGTCTGAGGAGATATTGAAATGTTTCCGCTCTTGCAAAAAATTTCTGATTAGGACTTGTATTATGCAGAAAGTCATAATCAATATGAAAAACAGCATTTAAGGGCATTAGCTCACAACTTTAATCATGAGTACTCTGAACATGAGAATCCATGGGAAAGAAAAATCTGGGTTGAGAATCCCTTTATGGAAGATGCCCACTCTTGTGCAAAATAAAATATGTGTTTTAAGATCACTCCAGGCACTGTATTTCTAAACCCCACCCAACCTGGTCTGAAGAAGCAAGGTAGCAGGAAAGAAATAATAAATCAAGCTAGCCAGGAAAGGATGATCATGGAGTCCATGGCCTTTTACCTTATACTCCCTGCCTCGAGCCCAAAAATCTAGAATACCTCTTTATTAAAACCAATTCCCAATACCAGGAGGCTTCAGGTCAAGAGAGAGAGAGACAAAAGTACATATTCAGTGAACTTTTACATACCAAAGAAAGAGGTTTAAGAAAGTATGACATTGGGGGAACACCTTTTATTAGGGTTGATACTGGGTATCATCTTACACTCTTGGAGCCGGCTGCCGGGGCTGCACACAGGGCGTGCACTGACAGAGGCTAGGAGCAGAATCCTGCCATGTGGAGCGGCTGCCCGGGTCACACGGAAGAGCCAAATTAAAATTATAAAGAGCCACATGTGGCTCGCAAGCGGCAGGTTGCCGACCACTGCCCTTAGAGAACCAGCTAAAAAAGACTCAAAGAAAAACATCCCAAGACACATTCTAGTCACAATGACGAATCCCACAGATAGAGATAGAATACTGAAAGCAGCAGGATCAAAAAAGGGAAATTACATTGAAAGGAGCATCCTTAAGATTTACAGCAGACACGGAGCCAGAGTGGTGGTGCAAGCGGTAGGGCAATTGCCTCGCACTCACTAACTTAGCATAGATGGCAGTTTGATCTCCAGCATCCCATATGGTCCCCCAAGCCAGGAGCTATTTCTGAGAGCATAGCCAGATGTAAGCCCTGTGTGTCAATGCGTGTGGCCCAAAATCCACCCCCCCCCAAAAAAAAAGATTTATTTACAGCAGATATGTCACAAAAAATTCTCAAGGCTAGAAGACAGTGGTGGGATATTGTGACAAGACTGAATGAAATGGATGCTTCACCTAGAATACTGCACCCAGCCTGACTCATGTTCATGTTTGAAGGAAGGATACATACCTTCATGGATAAGCAACAGCTCAGAAACTTTATAGATGCAAAGCCTGCCTTAAAGGAAAAAATAAAAGGTCTACATTAAGACAAGACAGATAATAGACACACCAACCTTATACACAAAATGACATTAAACATTATGGCAATCATCTCCCTCAATGTCAATGGACTAAATTCAACAATTAAGAGAAACAGAGCGGCTAAATGGATAAAAAAGATGAATACTTCTGCTGCCTATAAGACACAAACCTGAATATTCAGAACAACATACTCAAAATCAACGGCTAGAGAAAAATTATCCAAGCACAAACATCCTTAGAAAAACTGGGGTGGCCATAGTAATATCAGATGACAGAACTTTAGACTCATAAAAGTTGTAAGGGACAAAGATGGACACTGTACTAATCAAGGGATATGTGCAACAGGAAGAAACAATACTACTAAACATATATGCACCCAATGAGAGACCATAAAATATCTAATACAATTATTGACAAATTTGAAAGAATATATCAATAATAACACAATAATCATGGGAGCTCTCAACATGGCCCTGTCAACACTGGATAGATCAACCAGACTGAAATCCAACACATATATACTAGCCCTGAAAAGAGAAATGGAAGAAAGAGACTCAGTAGAAATATATAGGACACTCCATCCCCAGAAACTTGGATACGCATTCTTTTGTACATTGGTCATTCTCCAGGATAGACCAAACACTGGCACATAAAACATACCTCTAGAAAATCAAGACGATAGAAATTCTTCACTGACCACAAGGCTCTGAAATTAGATGTGAACTACAAAGTAACACAGAAGAAAAAATTTAACACATGGAAATTAAACAGCCTGCTACTGAACTAAACAACCAGTGAGTCCGAGATAAAAATAAAAGAGAAAATCAAAACTTTCCTGGAAACAAATGACAATGAAGACACAAGCTATCAGAATCTATGGGATACAATAAAAGCAGTACTGAGAGGAAAATTTATAGCTTTGCAAGCACCCATCAGAAAGGAAGAAGGAGCATACCTCATTAGCCTAAAGATGCAGCTTATAAAATTAAAAAATGATCTAAAGAAGGAACCAAAAATAGGGAGACATAAGGAAATAACAAAGCTTAGAACAGAAATCAATGAATTTGAAATCTAAAAAAACATTCTGAAAGATCAATAAATGCAGAAGTTGGTTCTTTGAAAAAAAAATAAACAAGATTAATTGACCACTGGCAAAATTCACAAAGAAAGAGAGCAATTTGATAACCTGTATCAGAAAAGAAAAGGAGGAAATCACTACAGATATTGCAGATATTCAAAGAGTAACCAGAAACTACTTTGAGAAACTCTATGCCACTAAACATGAGAACCTGGAATTATTGGATAAATTCTTGGATTCGTATAATGTTCCATGGTTGAGTAAGGAGGATGGAGCATATCTAAACACCCCCATCACTATACAGGAAATTAAAATGGTAATCAAATGTCTACTCCAATGCAAAAGCCCAGGCCCAGATGAATTCACTAATGAATTCTTGCAAACCTTTCAAGAGGAACTACTACCAATCCTGGCCAGGCTCTTTTATAAAATTGATAAAACAGAAACAGTTCCAAATAGCTTTCATGAAGCCAACATCACCTTGATACCAAAATCTGACAGAGATGCTACAAAAAAGACAATTACAGACCAATATCACTGATGAACACAGATGCAAAGATCCTCAACAAAATCCTTGCAAATAGAATCCAATGCCTATTCAAAAAAGACCATTCATTATGATCAATTAGGTTTTATCCCAGAAATGGAAGGATGGTTTAACATCCATAAATCTATCAACATAATACACAACATCAACAGCAAGAAAATAAAAATCACATGATCATATCAATAGATGTAGAGAAAGCATTTGATAAGGTCTAACACCCATTTTTGATAAAAAAAAAAACTCTCAGCAACATGGGAATGAAAGGAAGCTTTCTCAATATAGTTAAGACATCTACCACAAGCCAATGGCAAATAATATACTCAATGGAGAAAACTAAAAGCCTTTCCTCTAAAGTCTGGTACAAGACAAAGCTATCCTTTTCACCACTCCTATTCAACTTAATAAGTACTGGAAGTAATTGCTATAGCAATTAGACAAGAAAAAGATATGAAGGGAATTCAGATAGGAAAGAAATAGAAAGTTTCACTGTTTGCAGTGACATGATACTCTACTTAGAAAACCCTAAAGACTCTATCAGAAAACTTCTAGAAACAATAGATTTATATAGCAATGTGGCAGTCTACAAAATTAACATACAAAAAATAATGGCATTTTTATACACCAATAGGGAAGAAATGGACATTAAGAAAGCAACCTCATTCACATTAGTGCCACACAAACTCAAATACATTGCAGTCAACTTGACTAAAGACGTGAAGGACCTATACAAAGAATACTATAAAACCCTGCTTCAAGAAATAAGTGAGGAAACACAGAAATGGAAACACACACCATGCTCACGTATTAGCAAGATTAACTACTAAAATCGCAGTGCTCCCAAAGCATTATACAGATTTAATGTGATCCCTCTAAATATACCCATGACATTCTTCAAAGAAGTGGATCAAACACTTCTAAAATTCATTTGAAAAATAAACTCCCTCGAATAGCTAAAACAATTCTAAAGGAAAGGAATATTGGAGGCATTACATTCCCAAACTTTAAACTCTATTACAAAGCAATGTTATCAAAGCAGCATGCTATTGAAATACAGACAGACCCCCAGATCAGTGGAATAGGCATATTCAGAGAATGTTCCTCAGACATACAAACACCTGGTTTTATACAAAGCAGCAAAAAATCCTAAATGGAACAAGGAAAGCCTCTTCAACAAGTGGTGTTGACACAACTGGCTAGCCACTTGCAAAAAAGCAAACTCAGACCCCCCAGCTAACACCATGTACAAAGCTAATATCCAAATGGATTAAAGACCTTGATGACATACCTGAAACCATAGGTTTTTAGAACAACCCATAGGTAAAGTATTCCATGACACTGAGACGAAAGTTATCTTTAAGGAGGAAACAGCACTCTCCATTCAAGTGGAAGCAGAGATAAACAGATGGGAATATATTAAGCTGAAAAGCTTCTGCACCTTAAAGGAAATAGTGCCCAGGATACAAGAGCCACTCATTGAATGGGAGAAACTATTCACCCAATACCCACCAGATACGGGGCTAATATGCTAATATGCAAATATGCAAGGTATTGACAGAACTTTACAAGAAAAAAATATCTAATCCCTTCAAAAAATGGGGAGATGAAATGAACAGACATTTCCTCAAAGAAGAAATACAAATGGCCAAAAGGCACATGAAAGAATTCTCCACCTCACTAATCATCAGGGAGATGCAAATCTAAACAACTATGAGGTACCATCTCACGCCAAAGAGATTGGCCACACAACAAAGAACAAAAACAAGCAGTACTGGTGGGGATGTCAAGAGAAAGGATTCTTATTCACTCACTGCTGGTGGGAATGCCATCTAGTCCAACTTTTACTGAAATCAATATGGAGTTTCCTGCAAAATTGAAAATTGAGCTCCCATACTATCCAGCTATACCACTCCTAGGGATATACCCTAGGAACTCAAAAATACAATACGAAAGTCCCTTCCTTACACCAATATTCATTGCAGTGCTATTACAATAGCCAGACTCTGGATACAATCAAGATGCCCTTCAATAGATGAATGGCTAAAGGAACTGTGATAAATATGCACAATAGAATATTATGAAGCCGTCAGGAGAGATGAAGTCCTGAAATTTTCCTATACATGGATGTACATGGAATTTATTATGCTGAGTGAAATAAGTCAGACAGAGAGAGATAGGTGCAGAATAGTCTCACTCATCTATGGGTTTTAAGAAACATAAAAGACATTTTTACAATAATTCTCAGAGACAAGAGAGAAAAGCTAGAAAATCCAGCTCAGGACATAAAGGTCACCACAAAGAGTGATGACTGCAGTTAGAAAAATAACTATATTGAGAACTACCATAACAATATAAATGAATGAGGGAAGTATAAAACCTTTCTGGAGTACAGGCGGGGGGGGGGGGGTTTGAGTGTGAAGGAGGGAGATATGGGACATTGGTGATGGGAATGTTGCACTGGTCAAGGGGGGTGTTCTTTACATGACTGAAACCCAACTACAATCATATTTGTAATCAAGGTGTTTAAATAAAGATAGTAAGAAAAAAGGAAAAAAAACAAGTAACAGAAAAAGAGTTCAGATTTCTAATGTTAGTAACAGATTATCAGACCTTTATTTAAGTGTTACTATGTAATCACACAATCTACTTATGATAGATAATAATTTATGAAATAGTGACAAATTATTTGCAAGAATCATATATATTTTGAGTCAGGTGGCCTAATTGACATTCAACATGATATTTAGAAAGTCTTATAAATTATAAACTTTTATCTTTGTTTAAAGTATAGTGGTACTAAGGGGTAGGCATTGTTGCCTTTCTGGCAATGCTTTGTTCTAGAGGGAAGTCTGGGATTCAGTGCTTTATCAAAATTATGGTGGTTCTCAGGATTAACAGAGATCATCACAAGGCAATCAGGAGTCATGTTATGCCAGGGATTGAACTCAATGTCTTATGATTCTAAGCAAGTGCTTTATTACTTCAGTTATCATTTTATTATTCTTATCCAAAGTGCCTTGATACTTATGTTAATGCTATTTCCACTTAACAACTAGTGATTCTGAATCATGCATGTTTCTTTACAATCTTCTCAATAATAGTTAAATGAGATTTTTTTAAATAGTAATAACTTTGTCAAAACATAATAATGAACAAAAATGGATTATATAAATATAGAGTTATCCTGGTTTGTTTAAAAATTTCTTCTAGAAAAAACATGAAGAGCTCTACACAGAAAACATTTTAAAGCATTGATTGGAGAATTTGATATTATTTATTCAGAACCTTCATAGCCTACTTTACATTTAGTGTGTACACTTTCTAAAACTCAGTCAGGAAAACATTGGCACATCTATGAATCACATTCTAAGAAATTTTGCCAAAATAAATTAGAATTATGAGGATGTAGATACAGTACAGAGGTTAAGACACCTATGCGAGACCAACTTTAATTTGGTCTCCGATTCTTGATACAGCAAATGCTTTCATGACCACTGCTGGAGTATTCCTTGAGTACAGAGCCACAAATAAACCCTGAACACTGCTGGATGCCCCAGAGAACCTCCCAAAATATCTATTCTTATCAATAATATTCAGCTTAAAGTAGGAATACAATTTCAATATGAAAAGCTTAGATTGAATTATCTTTCTTATACTGATCTTTTTCCTTAAAAGATCTACCTTGTTTGATAAAATTCTCACCAATTATAGCACTCCTTTGTACTAAAGCATTGTTTCCAGAAGGCCCCTGTTAAAATGCAAATATGCCATCTGGCAAGACTTTACCTCATTAGCTCGCACCAGTGCAGCAGCACATATTATGTATCATATTAGATATGGAAGAGACACTGAGCTGATGAACTCTAAGAGAGGAGAGTTGGAAAGATCCCAAATAGTGGGTGCTTGGGGATATGGCTTATGTGAAGTAAAGCAGAAAGAGAGTAGATGCTTGGTGAGGTAACTAAAGAGTTTATTTTGAAGTTTAGAGTCTCATCTAGGTTCTGATTTTAATATAATCATTGTGATACAAGAATGCCAGACTAGAAGAGAAATTTGAAACCTTGCAAACACTTTCACCTTATAGCTGAATAATCAAGAGTTTTCAAATAACTAAATGACTCCTCTGTGTGCCCTCAACTAGATTCTCTTCATAAGCTCTTGAAGCCCAGAGGGTTAGGACAGGACACCTTCATTGTTTAGAATTTTATTGTAAATATTCACATTCACATGTAATTTTACATGCATACCTGGGAGATTTTATTCTCTTAAATGACACTAAAATATTATAAATTTTTCTTTAGTTTCTTCCCATACCAGTGGAAGTCTTTCATCATATTGCTGTTCAAGGTTAATTTTAGAGAAGAATTTAGTCAAGAGTTAATAGAAATTAAACTTCAAGGCAGTCGTATTCAGGAGACTATATGCTGAAGCATCTATAAAAATGTCTTTTAGATGATAACAAATCCAAGTCCCTATATCCATGGAGGAATGTTTTGTCTTTTTCCAAAATCCATCATCTTCCTCACTAGCAGCTGTATTGATCATCAAATTGTCCAAAGGAGAAAGTAGATGTAGTGATAAAGCAAGACATAAAGATTAATCCCATAGCCCATTAGTTGTTTTTTTTTTTCAGATCTTGGAGAAATAGTTGAATTAACACCAAAGAGATTCAGAAAAGAAAGAGAAAGGGAAGTTTAAAACATGTATGCATCCTCCACACATAAGAAAACCCATTGAACTCAACTTTTCAACTAGTTTCAGGACTCATTTTAAAAACCTAGTTAATAATAAGTCTTTATCTAAGCTTCAGCCCTAGTGTCAGGTGTGAAACTTAGAGATAATGTTGAATATCTTGTATGACTGAGACTTAATTTTGTTTTGTTTTGTTTTTATTTGGTGTTTGTTGTTATTATTGTTTTATTGTCACACTGTAGCACTTAGGGATTATTCCTAGCTCTGCACTTAGAAATTGCACCTGGCAGGCTTGAGGGACCACATGAGATGCCAGAAATTGAACCTGGATTCTTCCTGGATTGACCACATGCAAGGCAAACATCCTACCCACTGTGCTATAGCTCCAGCCCCAGAGGCCTGCTTTTTTGTTGGTTTGGTTGGTTTTAGTTAATCTCTAAAAGCACAAAACTTAACTTAAAATAGATATTTGCACAGTTAAGATAGGTCACCGAGGAAGGTCTTCATGAAAGAAACCTATAGAAGACAAGGTATATAGAGTTAAACTCCTTTCTTTACTAAAAATACATGAGTAAACTATATATATATATATATATAGTAACTATATATATATATATATATAGTAAACTATAAAGTTTCCTATAAAGTGGGAAACAAAGTCCTTAGGGAAGTTTATTTCTTATATAAATAACATAATCAACCACAATTATTCATGAAAACTACCTTTCCAAAAACTTATTTTAAGGTTAAATATTTTTGTTAACCTCTAGACCTGCTTTGTAAAACTACCTATCAGAATATGTGAAAAAGAGATTATTTCTACAGGTCCTTAATAAATCTTTAATATTAAAATTTAAGGACAGAAACAGTATATAAAACCAATGATACAATAGCCATGGTTTGCATATTTTTATTATTTTATTTAAATATTATGGTTTACAAAGTTGCTCATATTACAGTATTTTTTGGCATTCAATATCTCAACATCTCTCTTACCCACCAGTGGTCCCACCATTGTCTCAACCATTCTTAACCATTATCCTCAGTTACTAAACCCCACCAAACCTGACTCCTTGGCAAGCAAAAAATAATTTATTTTGTATTGCTTGTAACAACGAAATGGCTAGTTGAATTAAGAAAAAATAACTTCATTAAAAGAAAATTTGTGAAAATTGTCATACAATTGGATTATTATTTAGGAGTTACTAAACTATTGTTGCTAATTGAGCATTCTGTGTTGTTGTTTTTATTTATTGAGGTTAGCTGGCTTATATGGTATTTTCCCATCTACTTTTGTGTATTCCTATAGGGTTGTCAATATTGAGAAATTTGGAGTTGTGGAATGGGTACATTTTTATTTTCTCCAGGAACTCCAGGATCTGTAGAAATGGGCATATGAGCAAATATGGAACTGGTTATGGGATCTGAGTGTGGCTGCTGGGGTTTCTGGAAGAACAGGGGACAGAAAGAGGGTACCTAATTCCACTCCAAGAAGATCCAAGAGTCAGCTCCAAAATAGGTGCACTTAGAGATTTTGTCTGTTAGGTATTTCCAAAAATATTACTCATAAAACAGTGAACCTTTAAGGTATACAATGTGATTTCTGGGGCTTTGATAAGGTGGAGACTCATTCTGCCCCTCACATAAAATTCCTGTGAATTTTTGAAGCTTATAGGGCATTTCTAATGAGTCTATGGACCTAGGCCAATGAGTGGACATGGTAGTTAGTGGCTGTGTGATGTGTGTATGTGATTTGTATTTGCAAAGCAGCTAGATGATATTTCTTAATAAATATTCAGTAAGCTTATAAGATATCTACATTCTTTGCCATAACAAATGTCTTTTTTTCCTCAAAACCCTACTTTCAGAAATTTTAGATGCTTTATTACTTTGCCTATACATGCTTTAAAGAAATATGTTTTTATGATCATAAAATCAAGCATGTCTCATATTTAAAATATATGAGAATTAAGATAAATGAAGGAAAGCTCTATTTCTTTCATCCTAATTCTAATATTAAAAGAACTACGTAAATATATCATATATCTGTGCAGGGTGGTTGTCTGTTAATTAAGGATTTCTCTGAAGTCCCCTTCTGAAAATCTGAGAACTACATTTCCCAGTACTCATTTCTCTTAAGTGAACAGCAATGGCAAGAGATTTAAGAAGTAAAACAAATTGAGAGATTGAAGTGGCAGGCAGACGCAGAAGGACACATGCCCAGTGGGCACTGAAGAACTATCCACTTGGCTGCTATTGACTGAGATAATATTTTAGAGCTTCTTTGAGGTTTGGAGAATTGTAACTGCTCATTTTGGAACAGCAAAGTCTAATGCAAAATTTTTCACACCTGAAATACACATAAGGTTTTCTGTTTCCATACTCAGCTCTGGCTATCTAGTTGTCTTATTACTGCATATTTATGTACATAGTTACTTATATGCACAACATATATTATCAATGCGTGCATATGTTTTATATGATGTTTTAATTATTTTTTCTTAATATTTTTCTTTGGGCCACACCCAGTGATGCTTAGGGGTTACTCTTAGCTATACACTCAGAAATCTTTCCTGGCTTGGGGGACCTATGGGACACCTAAGATGGAACCTGTGCCTATCCTGGATCGGCCACATGCAAGGCAAATGCCCTTCTGTTGTGCTATCACTCCAGATTCTACTTTAGTGTTAAGATTATTTTTTCCAGCAGTACCAAAAATGCTGAAATCCCAAAGCAAACACAGTTTTTGTCTGTATATCTGTTTATGTCATTAATGAATATTCAGAAATAAATTTACTGAGGCAAGAAACAATGTTTTTAACAAACATTTGATATATCTTGTTGGTTTTTTGCTTCAAAAGACTGTGTATATTAAATTCTCATCAGCAATATTTGACTGCTTGCATATTCTACTATATTATTGGCATTAAACAATATGTACATTCTTGTCATTTCATATATTCTGAAGGTGTTTTTTAAAAACCTGACTTATTACCATTTATATTTTACTCAGAGTAGATATTCAATAGCTGTTTATTTACAAGTTACTATTAAGAGACTTGTAGAAGTAACAATAGACTTTAAAATGGACATACTCTTTAGAATACTCTAAGAGGTTCAGAAAGCAATAAAAAATATGTCTTTCAGACAATGAGCTGAAAATTTCGATTGAATATTTCTGTTTAGTTGTAGAGTGCTGTGCGACTCTAATTATGAAGACGATTGGTAAGGGTTGTTAGAACAGTTTATTCTTTGGGATTTACATGTAGAAATCAACATGAGGGCCAGATCCAGCTGGTTGTCAGTTCACTTTTAATTGCAAGAATCTTTTTCTAAAATGAAAAATCTAATTCTGGTGTATGTGCCTATAGATTTTAAATAAAAATTATAATTATTCAAGATATGTGTTAGTAATGCAAAACTATAAGCCATAGTATAATACTCAAGAGTAAAACCTCCTTTGTTGTTTGTGTATCTCTATTTTATTACCTGAAAGTATAAAAAAAATTTCAATGCCCTAAAAATCTTAAATTTTGGTTGTAGTTATTCAGAAAGTTTAAATTAAATCCTCCATGTATGTACATATAGTATAAATAAAAAGCACCTATAAAAGAGATCAGAATGAGAGCATAGAGAATATTTACAGATTCCTTAAGGGCAAACTCAAGATGAAAATTGATATCCAAGAATAAACTCTGTTAAGCTTTGGGAAGTTAGAATGTAATGCAAATCACAAATAATGAAAGTATATACAATTAGAAGTTGTAAGTTCCTGAGTTGTCAAATTCCTGCTACTTTAAATACTTTTCCATAAATTTATGACATCAAAACAACTTTTATATAAGACCCTAATAATTCAGTGAATGAAATGTGAACTAGTAAAGTTATATTCTAGTAGTTTTCTATCTAACACCCTACTTTATACATTTTTCATGTTGACATCTTTGGTTTGTTCTAAATTTGCAGAACTAAGTTCTTACTCTACATGCTTATACTTTCCTATATAGAGAGGATAAGAAATCGTAACTCCTAACATCCCTCAGACACTTGCTAGAGAAGGGTTTATAATAACAAATAATAACAAAAGGCAGAGTCTTTATTTTTAAACACAAATTATTTTGTCAAAATCCTATTAACTCTACTTAACTCTATTTACGAAATCAATAGGTGTGGATCAATCATCCAAGTATTGTTTAGTTCTGTTTATGTTCTAACAATATTATGTTTAAAGTAATAATTGTGACTACTCAGTTTATTCACTATTTTCATTCATTCTTATTTAAATGTATTTCTTTTTAATTTTAAATGGTCTTTGTTGAGTTCTTTATTAAATAATTAAAATTTTCTCACTGATGAGACTTTTATTTCCTCACCGTCTTTCAGGCTTTTCTCTCAAAAAATAATTCCTTTAACAAAATAATTCCTTTAGGGGCTGAAGAGATGATACTATGAGTAGGGCTCTCTCTTACCTTTCATGTAGCAGACCTGGAATCAATACCTGGCATCTCAAATAAATCTCAAATAGTCTCCTAAACACTGCCAGGTGTGATTTTTAAGTGCAAAGCCAGGAATAAGCCCTGAGTACAATTGGGTGAGGCCTAAAGCTACAAAATTTTCCAGAAACTTGCTTGTTTTATTATTATATTTTACTTATAATACTTTCTTTAAATCAACCATATTTTAGTGAAATCAAGCATGTTCTACAAGAGGTTATATAATCTATTGAGCTTAATGTCAAATAAAAACAGATTCTTTGTTAAATAATTATTGAGACAGCTGACAGCAAAAGTACAGCACCATTAAATCAAACAGCTTAAGTACTTCTAAATGTGTGGGCCTATGCAAGTGTATGGCTTGTATACCATAAAACTGGGCCTGACATTATTTAGGAAAGAATGGATAAAATCACAAATAAATTATAAGCCACATAAAATTAGGGGAATATAGGTCAACTTTATTTGTAAATAAAGTCAAAATTGAATTTCCTTGAAACTTTGAGGATGGTCCTAGAGGACTTGCCAATAATAAAATTAGGCAAAATTTAATAACTTTATCACACTCTAAGAATTCTACCACATGGTAATAATAAATGTGATGACACAGAATTCACAAAGAATAAAATAAAAAAACAAACAAAAAACCCTTTGTGTAGCAGTATTTTATCTGGGATACCAAACCAAGCTTGGCTGAACAAAAAGTGCAAAGCAAGCTCCTCCAATAGCTATACTGTCTTCCCAGTCTGGCCAAGAAACTCTTTCGATCTCTTCCTTTTACTACTTTGATTTCTCCTTTTATATCATCAGTGTTTATGATCTATCACAATGTGGACATAAACAGAAAATAATATATAAGCAAAATATGAGTCCAAGTGACCTAATGACTCCAAGGTACTACCAATTTATATAAAAGGCCACATATATTTTTGCAAAAATAGATAATGTTGTCTATTCATTTAGCTACATAATTATTCTCTGAAGCAAAAAAAAAAAATGGGAGCCAAACCTGAGCAATGTTTCTGTCTTCATGGAACTTCAAACTGCAATGAAGTTATTCCCTTGATACTAAAGCAAGTATGATCGCTTTTGGTTTTCTTGTACAACTTGCAGCAGGATACAATCAGCTTCAATTTATGCCTTTCATGTAAATGATTTATGCTTGATAGATATGAGCCAAAAATTATACGGGGCTCTACAATTTTGCCTATGGATATATATGACATATTTCTCAACTATGGCAGTAATGACATTTAGACAACAAAATTACTATTTTGGAAGTGTGTAAGATTTTGAGCTGCATCTGTGTATTCTATTCAGTAACACCAGTCTGAAAACTACAACACCACCCCCAACCAAAAAGTTAAAACAATCCAAATAGTCTACAAACATTAATAAATACTTCCTAAGGGCAAAATCCTTTAACTTTTATTTAAGAGACAGACTTATTTTAAAACTTTCCAGTTACCTGTTCACACCTGGCACAATGGTAACCATCGCGTTTCCTGTGGTGGGAAGCCACCAAGAGAGAGTGTCGGCATATGTTGCATCCAAAATACTTCTGTCGCATAGGAAAATGACCATTGCATGGAAACGGGATGGATCTGTGTGCTCTCGCAAGTGACCTCATGAAAGTGGTCCGTCTATGGGCACCCAGCAAAAGGCCTAGTTCTGTAGTTAATTTGGACATCTGGCAGACCCTGTGATTTAGATCATACCAACCTTTAGTCAGAATCCTCTAACGTTCTCTTCACTAAGTACTGTATCCTTGTCCTGTTTAGTCAAAATATTTTCAAGAATCTTGCTAAGATATATTTAATAAATATTTTATTTCTATTGGGGCCAGAGCAGTGGAGCAAGTGGTAAGGCATTTGCCTTGTGCGTGCTAGCCTAGATGGACTGTGGTTCAATCCCCCAGCATCCCATATGGTCCCCCAAGCCAGCAGTGATTCCTAATATTTCTAAGCTCATAGTCAGGAGTAACACCTGAACGTCACTGGGTGTGACGCCCAAAAATTACTAAATCCCTGATAATCATCTTTATATTAATCTTTTATTTATTCTCTAAGCAAAGAGCAATCCTGAGCACCTGTCAGGGCTGTGTTGGTTCTCCTTCTGGCAAAACACTCAAGTGTTTCTCCTGGCTTGGTGCTTAGAGGATCATGTGATGCCAGAGATCCAGCCAGGGCTTCTGCATGCAAAGCATATTGTCTATCTCATTGAATCATCACCCAGCCCTTTGTTCCTCAGACTCCATATTTTGTAAGTCCAATCTCTTGTTTGAAATCTCTTAGCTGACCTATCTAAAATCTTCTTTAAAAACTTTAATTTTTTCTCTACTTTCTTTTTTTTTTTTTTTTTTGGTTTTTGGGTCACATCTGGCAGTGCTCAGGGGTTATTCCTGGCTCTACACTCAGATATAGCTCCTGGCAGAGAGAGATGAATACAACTCCATTTAAAATAGTATCAAAAAACATCAAGTACCTAGGAATCAACCTTACAAGGGAAGTGAAGGACTTATACCAGGCAAACTTCAAAACACTTCAGAAAGAAATTGAAGAGGATCTAGAGAAATGGAAGAACATCCCATGTTCATGGGTAGGTAGAATCAACATAGTCAAAATGACTATCCTACCCAAACTCCTATATAGATTTAACGCAATTCCCATCCAAATTCAAACATTATTTTTTAAAGACTTAGAACAATCAATCAGAAAATTTATCTGGAACCACAAAATACCCAGAATATCCAAACACATACTAAAAAACAGGAAGCTGGGTGGCATCTCTTTACCTAACTTGAAGCTATACTATAAAGTCATAGTAATCAAAACAGCATAGTACTTGTACAAGGACAGAGCCTCTGACCAGTGGGTTAGAACAGAATTTCCAGACATAAGCCCCCAGAAATACAGTCAACTAATATTTGACAAAAGAGCCAAGAACTTGAAATGGGAAAAAGAAAGTCTTTTCAACAAATGGTGTTGGTACAACTGGAAAACCATTTGTAAGAAATTGAAAATTGACCCATACCTCACCCCATTTATAAAAGTCAACTCAAAATGGATTAAAGACCTTGAAATCAGACCCGAATCTATAAAGTTTATTGAGGAAAAAATAGGCAGAACACTCAACGACCTATATATCAAAAAGTCTTTGATGATAGAATGGCAATGGCAAGAACTTTAGCATCAAACATAAACAAATGGGACTACATCAAACTAAAAACCTTCTGCATGGCAAAATAAACCTTACTTAACACAAGAACAGTTAATTGAATGGGAAAAAAATTTCGCACTCAACATGTCAAATAAAGGGCTGATATCCATAATATACAAAACACTCAGAAATCTGAGCCTCCCAAAACCAAATAAAGCCATAGAAAAATGGGGAGATGAAATGAATAGACACTTCTCTGAGGAAGACTGAAAGATGGCCAACAAACACATAAAAACATACTCACCTTCACTCATCATTAGGGAAATCCAAATCAAGACAACAATGAGGTACCACCTTATACCAGTGAGGATGGCTCACATCAAAAATAATGGGAACAATCTCTGTTGATGGGGACGCGGTATGAAAGGCACTCTCATCCACTGCTGGTGGAAATACCACCTAGTCCAACACCTATGGAGAACAGTCTGGAGAGTGCTCAAAGATCTCAGTATTAAGCTGCCATTTGACCCAGCAATTGCTCTCCTAGCTATCTATCCCCAAGTTGGAAGGACATTTATTCCAAAGTATGTGTGCACGCCACTATTTATCACAGCACTCAGTATAATAGCCAAGTCTTGGAACCAACCTTGATGTCCAACAACAGATGAATGGATCATTAAGATGTGGTATCTATACACAATGGAATACTACATGGCAGCCAGAAATGATACAATCACAGACTTTGCGGCAACGTGGATGGACCTAGAACATATTATGTTAAACAAAGTAAGCCAGAAGATGAAAGACAAACACAGAATGATAACACTATTCTGAAGCACCTAGAACATACACCTTATATACAACTAATACTAAACAATACAATAGCAGGGTTTAACAGGGTAGAAACTCCAAACACTGTAACAGTCAACATGTACTGGAGAGCAGTGCCCAAACACATGAAAGAGGTACTATACAAATTCTTGACTACACATTATACCACAAAGAAACCAGCACAACAGAAATAGCAGCATAGAGAGAACAGGTATGTAAAGAGCCTTCTACTACAAAGGCCCATAATAATCCCTTAGGGATCTTATACAGGATTACAGGTAAAGATTACCATGGAAAATCACTGACTCCAATAGAAGCATTTCACAGCAATTCGTTTTAATGCCTTAATCTTACTATATTTAAAATAACCTCTCAGCTTTTCTGTCCACAGGCATTCTTGGATACAAAGGGTGGATAAACTAATGGCATTTCAGGGCTCACTCACATGAGATACCATACCCAGCTTGTACTATGAGAATGTCCTGATAAAACTCTTTAACATATCCTTTATCTCTAGTTTATACCTTCTTTTTGGACCTGAAACATGTGACCAGCCAGACCGCTGAAGAAGCAACTGTGACCTACAGACTTATACTACAGGCCCTACTCATCGAACACGATCAAGCAAACTAGCATTCCCATGCTCTTCTCCTCTCTTCTCACTACTTTCTTTTTTTTTTTCTTTCTCCTTTTGTTTTTAATTGATTTTCTCTTTTCTTCTCTCCTGCCCCTTCCATATACTTTTCCCCTTTCCTCCTTTGGAAACCCAACTATCCCTTTACCCCTCAATCCCACCCAGATTTCCCACCTCATTAAAACTCTTCACCCTCAGTTCTTAACCCACTAGGCATCAAGACTGACCTCCCAACGAACCAGTACCCAGCACCCAAGCAAAGAGACAACCAGTCAAACCCACACCTCATCCCCTGCAAGAAAAGGCAACCAACTCCCTGCTCGGTCCTCCTTACCAACCCTTCCTAACGTGGACTGTTACTTGAAACCGGACTTAGTTATAAAAGTATCCCCAATGCAAGAACTCTTCCCAAGACTTCCCTGACACAAATCTTTTGCCATTCTCAAGAGGGCCAGGTTGTGTGATGAAAAGGTGCCCAGGAACCTACACACCACAAGAAAATCTCAAAAGACAATGGGGAAACCTATATTTTCATCATAAATATAATATCTGTATTACACCACCTCTTTACCTGATTTCCCCAAAATGTAAGGTAGTCTCTTGCATCAGGCTGTTCCTTTAATCACTTTTTTATTTCATTTGTTAAATCTTTTTTCTTTATATATATGTGAGCACATATATTTTTATTTCTATTTTTATCTTTTTTGGGGTGGGTGACCTATTTCTGTTTTCTTCTTTTTCCACCCTCAAATGCACTGGCAATATAATGTAGCATCATTTCTCCCTGCATAGGCACACTAAAAAAAGGGGAAATCTTACTTTTTAAAATGAGCTCTTATCTACTAGAGATAAGAACTCATACTTCTTTAAAATACAGGGGCATCTCCTACCTTGAAAATATGTCACATGGATCGAACTTAGACCCCAGGTGATTAGACACCAACCGTCCAGCCTTGAACCCTGGATCTCAGACATAGAAATGACACAGTTCTTCACAACAACCACAGAAAACAAATCCCATCCGGGACATCCTTAATACTGCTCAGACATCAATAAGTGCTAGCTCTAATATGATATCATGACAACGAGGAAACTGGGAACAACTTGACCTAAGAGCAGGTTATCCTACCTCACCAGCTAACAATAAGACAAAATCAGAAGACTTGTCACCCTTTGGTCTGTCCAAATGCCAAGATCGCGATTTACAGATGACTGGCTGATAGAACCATGACTGGACTCTATGTATCCTGGGACCAATAAAAAAGCCCTAGTCTAAGGTTTGAGCTATGATCTGCACAACAACCATGATCTCTAGTTCCAGAGGTCTGTCTGAGACAATTGCAACAAAGTGGGTCTTCTGGAAACATAATAAAATATGCTATCTCAGGCCCCATTCTAGGATCAGCACAAAGACCAAGACCACCAACCACAGAAAACGGATTAAAATGACACGGAGGGAACAGAACTTCTAGAACCACAAAGAAAGACTGTTGCAAGTCAGCCCCTGAAGAGGTTGACTGATGGAGGATGAAGGATGAGGTCTTTCCCCTCCAGCTTGGAGCATGCATCTGCCACCCTGTTCAGCCTGTGGTTCTGAGGTGAAGCGGTGGGCAAATAGCTCGCAGTCAGGCTTGTGGAAATATTAGCTTTATTTGGTGGACAAGACTGAAGTCCAAAGCCTCAGCATCAGTTCCAGCCAAAAGCCCTTCGCCTTCCACAGACCCTTGTTTTTATCCCCCAGAATCAGGTACCACCCAATGGTGGAAGCAGAATCAGGTACCACCCTAGGGTGGGGGCAGAATGCCAGGTCACACCCTAGGGTTGGGCACAATCACTGATCAGGGTAGGGTCAGTAACATAATAATCCCATAAAATGTTTACATACACAACAATAGACCATCATAAGTTCCACTCCCTGACCTGTGCAGATACTGAGATCTCTAGATACAGAGGTCTGATTTTATCACCCAGGATGGAGCAGAAGTCTTCCATACACCACAAAAGCACCAAGGGGAGAGTAAATGAACCTGAAAGGAGTCTATAGTTAATCCCATGACAACATACTTCAAGGATGGAGAAACCCTGTTTCTCTTAGGCCAAAGGAATTCCTTTTCGAATGACCCCAATATTTACTGTGCCTGTGCAGGAGGAAAGAAAAAGAAAAAAAAGGCAAAAAGCACAAATTTTTTAAATTTATCTATCTAGTTTTTGCCGATGTATTTGTTTTGTTGTGGTTATTGAAGTTGTCTCCATTCATATTTATTTATTTTCTTTTTTTCTTTTCTTCCTTTATGTGCTCTGCCACGTTTTTTATCTCAAGATCATGGCCTTTATGTGGTGCTTATCTTTATTGTTGGAGTGTTCACTGGATGTTTTTTTTTTTTTTTTTTTTGGTTTTTGGGCCACACCCGGCATTGCTCAGGGGTTACTCCTGGCTGTCTGTTCAGAAATAGCTCCTGGCAGGCACGGGGGACCATATGGGACACCGGGATTCAAACCAGCCACCTTTGGTCCTGGATCGGCTGCTTGCAAGGCAAACACCGCTGTGCTATCTCTCCGGGCCCCTCACTGGATGTTTTATTTGACACTTCTGTTTGTACTGTTGTGGTGTTCCACCTCCTTTTTCCCCTTCGTCTCTCAAAACTAGGATGAGAACTTCCAGAAGGACTTTGCCCATTTTCGGCTTATTTGATTTTCCCCCCAGTTTATTACTTTTCTCTTCTTCAAACAAAACCACATAAATTGAACTATCTACTCCCGCCTCCCAACTAGAGTGGGAAATAAGGAAGGTACCAAGACCAAACAGGTGTAGGACCACTAAGTAGTTAGCTAGGCACAGAGGGGACCACTTATTATGGCAACCCCCGGAGGTGAGGGAGCAGGATATGGGAGGTAGGACGGGAATGGAGGTGGAGGGAGGACAATTCGGTGATGGGAATTCCCCTGATTTTATGTTAATATGTACCTAAAATATTATTGTCAATGATATGTAGGCCACTATTATTAAAATAAAAATTATATTAAAAAAAAAGAAATCACTCTTGGCAGGCTCAGGGGACCATATGGGATGCCGGGATTTGAACCACCAGCCTTCTGCATGCAAGGCAAATGCTTTACCTCCATGCTAACTTTCTGGCCCCTCCTCTTACTTTCTTTTTTAGTCATTAATTACCCACCAATTTACATCCAATTTATATCAATTGTCCTTGCTTTTGTCAGAGTTGAGTTTACTCTTTTTCCTACTATGACAAAACATTCAGTCATAGTTGTCCCCGAATAAAGTAAATATTACCATTCCTTAAAATTGTCTTAAATAGTTTTCTTTAACACAGCTCATGAGAATATCTGGGTATATGGGAAGAAGTAAATATTCAGTTACCATGTTCATAAAAAAACAGGTCCATTAACTCACTCTTTTCTCCAAGGAGATTTAAACCAAGCTGTGAAAAATCATGGATACATTGGCCATGCAGATGAATGCTGGCAATCTCGGAGGAGAGTGTGGTGGCTAAGCCCCTGCATGCTAAAGTCAAGACTTCTATAGGCATCATCCACACTCACTGTTTTTCTTGTGGTCCTGCTTCAGCACCCCTCAATGATTCTCTTCAGAAACACCAATCAGACCAAACTTCAAGTATGCCAATATTTGAGCTGATATCACAAGGATTTTTCAGAGCAAGTGTGGGTAGTATTTGACTGCATCCTTCTTCCTGAAAGCCTGAAAGCTGAAAACATGCCCCAATATGCCACAATATCAGTAATAGTGTTTTGAATTCTTGAACAATTTCATTTGTTTGATGCTGTCATCTCTATAGGAACATACCAATTTAGATGCCAATGTGTAGTTGAAGTCACTTAGTGTTTGGAAACAAATGAAATAGCAGAATGGTCAGCTAACAATAAGAGATTACTAGACCTTTTGCCATTATCTTAATGACTTCATTGGAGATACCATAATTTTCACCAACTGCCACTGTACATTTTTGTCTTTCATTTAAAAAATTCTTTCTTTTCTTTCTTTTTAATTTTTCAATCATTTTTTAAATAACTTTGTTCTCACTTACATGGAAATAAATGTATTTCCTAATAACCTCATTGGAGACATAAAATTTTCACAAATTTGTTTGTCAGTGTATATTTATTTATTAATTTCTTTTTTTCTTTCTTCTTTTTTTTTTTTGGTTTTTGGGCCACACCCGGTAACGCTCAGGGGTTACTCCTGGCTATGTGCTCAGAAGTTGCTCCTGGCTTGGGGGACCATATGGGACACCGGGGATCGAACCACAGTTCGTCCAAGGCTAGCACAGGCAAGGCAGGCACCTTACCTTTAGCACCACTGCCCGTCCCTAATTTCTTTTTTCTTGTTTTTTCTTTAGTATTCTATTTTTTGTATTAAGTTTGTTCGCATATATTTGAAAAAAAAAACGCATTATGGCCAGCTATGTCAACTATATGTTGCCTTTTATTTAAATGAATTAAAATAAAGTGAAGGTTCTAGCCCTGGGGGAGATGGCTCACTGGGTTAGAGAACTTGATTCTCAAAGAAAAGCCAGGAGTAACCAAAGCATCAATCCCAGAGCTCTTCATGGGGTATGACTTAAAGGAAACAAACAAGCAAAGTTTCTCATGGATTAGAACTAAAAATTCTAATATTTAAGTCTTTAGTCAATGCATTTATATACATGCAATAAGGCCCCTAATAACTCTGATGTAGGTCACTAACTTTCACTTAGAAAAATATGGATGCATAAATAAATCAATGAAATAGAGCTCTACCATCAATGAGTAGAGCTTAATGATAGTTGAATACTGTTGTCATATTTACTTAGGACAACACACACACATATGGTCTCTAGATTAATGTTCAATTCTCCAATTTAATTTGCTTTTGTAGACACAGACACAGTCTGCTTTGCAATTAGGTAAGCACCCTTCTGGCAGAGAGAAAATTTGGAGGCTGTAAAATGAAGCAGGTAAAGATTTTTCTTTGTCAGCAATGCTGCCTGAAATAATGGTCACCTAATGAAAGTACTATAGGATAGAGCATTTGTAATTCTTTCAGTGTGAATTGGATGCCCATTGAAAAAGGACCTGATGTCAGAACAATAATGGTGTTCCCTTTCGTCTGATTAGCTAAATATTTTTATTGCATACAAGGTCAAATATATTTTTAAGAGAAATAACACAATAAATAAATGAAGTATCACCAATTTACCCCATTACAGACTCTACAAAATTAAAATTTTAGAAAAAAATCCATTTTGACAGAATTTGTTAATTTTCCAGACAATTTACATTTCTGTGACATGTTCAAAAACTACTTTCCCCCTTGTATAGATATATTCTCTCTTTTTTCTATAAATATACAAGTTTCCTTTCATGTATTTATGTCATATAAACTTAGTTCTCAGTTTTTGCCATCCCTATCCATTGCTTGAACATAGTTATATTGGAGACAATAATTATATCATATCAGTCTCAGTAGTGAATTTCAAAACATTTATGTTTACTTTTTTCACAATTACTTATAGCCCCTTCCCTCCAAAGAGTACTCAAGCATAACTTTTAGCATGATTTCAAAGACTACAACTCAAAGTATTCTATAAACTCTTACTCTCAGAAATATTTGAACCATAAGTTTTATGATCCGTTTTCCAAAATGTTTATCAAGACATATCCTGAACATTATGGATGTCATCTATTAAATGCCATCTATTGAATGAAATACTTCTGCAAAGGCGAGATGATTGACTGTATCCTGATGGAAAATAAACTGAAAACTGATAAATTAGCTCTTTGCCTAGCATTTCATACTAGGCAATCATGCTGAAGATTTCTCATAATTATAAAAATAGATTATTTTTAAAATCCTTGCTAATTAATCATTTTTATTTATTTTATATATTTATTTAAATACCTTGATTACAAATACAATCAGAGTTGTGTTTCATTCATGTAAATAACACCCCCCTTCACTAGTGAAACATTCCCACCACCAATGTCCCAAATCTCCCTCCTCCACACCCCACCCCCGCCTGTACCATTATTTTTGTAAAAAAAAAATGCCATTGACTTTTGTGTGTTAATTTTTAACCTGGACATTGTTATATGAATTTCTTGTTTCTAGAAGCTTTTTGATAGAGTCTTTAGAGTTTTCTAAGTAGAGTATTATGTCATCTGCAAACAGTGATAGCTTGATTTCTTCCTCTACTATATGGATTCGCTTGATATCTTCTTCTTGCCCAGTAGCTATAGCAAGTACTTCCAGTACTATGTTGAATAGGAGTGGTGAAAGAAGTTAACCTTGTCTTGTAACAGAATTTAGTGGAAAGGCTTTTAGTTTTTCTCCATTGAGGATATTTGCCATTGGCTTGTGGTAGATGGCTTTAACTAGATTGATAAAGGTTTCTTTCATTCCCATCATGCTGAGAATTTTTTTTATCAAGAATGGGTGTTGGGCCTTATCAAATGCTTTTCTGTGTATATTTATATGATCATGTGATTTTTATTTTTCTTGTTGTTGATGTTGTGTGTTATGTTGATAGATTTACGAATGTTAAACCATCCTTCCATTCCTGGGATGAAACCTACTTGATCTTAGTGAATGATCTTCTTGACTAGGCTTTGGTGTATTTGCCAGGATTTTGTTGAGGTAATTTTAACATCTGTGTTCATCAGGGATATTGGTCTGTAATATTCTTTTTTGGGAGCATCTCTGTCTTGTTTTAGTATCAAAGTGATGTTGGCTTCATAAAAGCTATTTGGAAGTGTACCTTTGTTTCAATTTCATGAAAAAGCCTGGCCAGGATTTGTAGTAGTTACACTTGAAAGGTTTGAAAGAATTAATTAGTGAATCCATCTGGGCCTGGGCTTTTGTTTTTGGGCAGACATTTGATTACCTTTTTAATTTCCTGAATAGTGATGGGTTGTTTAGATATGCTTCTTTCTCCTTATTCAACCATGGAATGTTATGAGTACAAGAATTTATCCATTTTCTCCAGGATCTCATGTTTATTGGCATAAAGTTTCTCGAAGTAACCTCTGATTACCCTTTGGATCTCTGCAATATCTGTAGTGATCTCCCCCTTTTCATTTCTAATATGGGTTATCAGGTTTCTCTCTCTTTTTTGTGAATTTGCCAATGGTCTATCAATCTTGTTTAAATTTTCAAAGAACCAACTTCTGGTTTCATTGATCTTTCAGATTGGTTTTTAGGTTTCCACTTCATTGTTTTTGCTTTAAGCTTTGTTATTTCATTCTGTCTCCCTATTTTTGGTTCTTTTTGTTGATAATTTTTTAATTTTATAAGCTGTGTCATTAGGCTATTGATGTATGCCCCTTCTTCCTTCCTGATGTATGTTGAAAGCTACAAATTTTCCTCTCAAGTACTGCTTTTGTTGTGTCCCATAGATTCTGATAGTATGTGTCTTCATTGTCATTTGTTTCCAGGAAAGTTTTGATTTTCTCTTTGATTTCATCTTGGACCCACTGGTTGTTTTGTTCAGTAGAAAGCTGTTTAATTTCCAGGTGTTAAAGTTTTTCTTCTGTGTCCCTTTGTAGTTCACCTCTAATTTCAGAGCCTTGTGGTCATCAAATGTAGTCTGCAAAATTTCTATCCTCTTGGTTTTCTGGAGGTATATTTTTAATAATAATTTTTATTTTGACCAAAATGGATTACATATCTTTCACAACAATATTTTAGGTACATATTGACATTGAATCAAGGAATTCCCACCACCAAAGATATGTGCCAGCATGTTGTCTATTCTAGAGAATGACTCATGTACAGAAGAATGTGTATAGAGGTTTCTGGGGATGGAGTGTCCTATATATATCTATTAGGCCTCTTCCTTTAATTTCTCTTTTAAGGTCTAGTGTATTTTTGTTGGGTTTCAGTCTGGTTGACCTATCAAGTGTTGACAGGACCATGTTGAGGTCTCCCACAATTATTGTGTTATTATTGATATCCTCTTTAAAATTTGTCAATAACTTTGTTAGATATTTTGTTGTCTCTCATTGACTGCCTATATGATTAGTAGTACGATTTTTTCCTGTTGCACTTAACTCTTAATTAGTAAAAAGTGTCCATCTTTGTCCCTTATAACTTTTCTGACTCTAAAGTTTCTGTTGTATGATATTAATATGGTCACCCCAGCTTTCTGAAGGGTGCTGTTTGCTTGGATGATTTACCTTCAGTCTTTGATTTTGAGTCTATGTTTGTTCTGACTATTCAGTTGTGTTTATTGTAGGCATCAGAAGGTTGGGTTCATCTTTTTGATCCATTTTGCCACTCTGTGTCTCTTAATTGGTGAATTTAGTCCATTGAAGGAGATGATTGTCATGAGATTTAATGTCATCTTTGTGTTTAAGTTTGGTATGCCTTTGGTCTGTCTTGTCTTAAAGTAAACCTTTCAGTTTTTCCTTTCAATTTTTCCTTTAAGCCTGGTTTTACATCAGTAGAGTTTCTGAGCTGTTGCTTATCCGTGAAGCTATTTATCCTTCCTTCAAAGCTGAATGTGAGTCGGGCTGGGTGCAGTATTCTAGATGAAGCATCCATTTCATTCAGTCTTGTCACAATATCCCCACTGTCTTCTGGCCTTGAGAGTTTCTTGGGACATATCTGCTATAAATCTTAAGTTTGCTCTTTTGAATGTAATTTCCCTTTTTGATCTTGCTGCTTTGAGTATTTTATCTCTATCTGTGGAATTCGTCATTGTGATTAGGATGTGCCTTGGGTGTTTTGTTTTGGGTCTCTTTTAGCTGGTACTTCTGGCATGCAGGATTTGATTGCATGCAGTGTTTAGCTCTGGGAGTTTCTCCATGATAATGTCTCTGACTGTTGATTCTTCCTGGGGATCCCCTTCCTGGGCCTCTGGGCCTCCAATGATTCTTGTGTTGTATCTGTTGAGTTTATCAAAGACTTCTATTTTCATTGTTCACATTGTTTGAGTACTTATTCCATTGTCTGATCTTTTGCCTAAAGGTTCTTTTCCAATCTCATGGGTTGTATGGAGTTCTTCTGCATTTCATCTTCCAGTTCACTGATTCTATCCTCGGCTGCTGTTACCCTTTTGGAGAGACTTTTTATTGAGTTTTTCAATTTAGCTACCATGTTTTTAGAACTGTTATTTTAGTTTGGAATTTTCTGATTTCTATCTTTGTATTCTGTTCAGCAAGAGCTATGTTTTCTTTGATTTCCATGAGGATCTTCCATTTTTATTCTAAACTCCGTATTTGAGAGATTAATCAGATGCTTGGTATTTTTTCTGTCATCAGAGCTATCATCTTCATTCTCTGTGCATGGTGTTTGCATGCGAGGTTTCTTCATTTTCACGCTTGTAGTGTAATTTTTTTTCTGCATGTTATGGTAATAGATCATAAAGCAGATGATCATCACGTAATATCTAATACATAGACATAATGATGCATTGCATTTTATTTTTAGGATAATTTCCCTGAGTTTTCAGTCTTCAAAAGTTAACACTTTACACGGGGCCAGTGAGGTGGCACTAGAGGTAAGGTGACTGCCTTGCAAGCACTAGCCAAGGAAGGACCGAGGTTCGATCCCCTGGCATCCCATATGATCCCCCCAATCCAGGGGCAACTTCTGAGCACTTAGCCAGGAGTAACCCCTGAGCATCAAATGGGTGTGGCCTGAAAAACCAGAAAAAAATAAAAAAAAAAGTATATGTACTATTCATAATGGATAAAATTACACAGGAATATTGGTGACTATATATGTATATAGCCATGAATTTTAGGGACCTGCATTTAATTTTCTCTTTTCACAGAAAGTATATATAATACAAAGACATGCCCCAAATTGGAAAAATTATAAATTTGGGAATTTGTAATGCCTACTGAACAATTCCCTATTTCTTTTTAGGATGGCATGCATGCTATAATTATCTATAGTTTGGAATAGTGATATACACTAGAGGTTAAGATGTTTGCCTCACACACATAATACATCAGAGTTTGATTCAACAACCTCACATTTTATCTCATTAGCACCACCAAAGAGTGATTTATCAGCACCCCAAAAATATCAAAACAAACAAAATAACTCACACAACCAAACAACAACAAAAAAAAAGAAACAAAAACAAAAACCCTGTGATAAATGAAACTTAGATTTTTTCCCTCTTTCTTATCCTGCTTTCCTCTTTTATTTTTAGTTTTTGGGCCACACCTACATATCTCAGAGCTTATTCCTTTCTCTGTGATAAGGAATGACATGTATAAGAACCCAGTTCTAAAGGGGCTGGACCAATGGCACAGAGGTAGGGCTTTTGCCTTGCATGCGGCTGACCTGGGTTTGATCCCCGGTGACCAATTTGGTCTCCAAGCCAGGAGCAATTTCTCTGAGTGCATACTCAGGAGTAACCCCTGAGTGTCACTGGGTGTGGCCCCCCACTATAAGAACCCAGTATTAAATGTATTGAAATAGTTTTTAAAATAAAAAATAAGATGAACACTACTGCCCTAGAACAAAATACAGAAAATAGAGCTCTTGTTTTGCATACAGCTAACTCAGGACAGAGTCCCAGCAGCTGCTATGTCCTCCTTGAACCACCAGAAATGATTCCTTAGTTGAGTCAGTTGTAAACACAGAACATCAATTGTAGTCCAAAAACCAGTAACAAAATACACCCCCCCCCCAAAAAAAAAAAGAAGAGAAAATTTGTGTTTGTTACTGACTTAACCAAGAAGAAAATTTATCTTTGGTGTATATTTGGTTTTTGGTGTCAATACAGACTTCATTTGGGATGTTATTTTGATCTATTTACTGATTGACTTAAAAAGCTTCTAGATTTCAGGGCCAGCAAAGTGGCGCTAGAGGTAAGGTGTCGTGTCTGCCTTGGAAGCACTAGCCAAGGAAGGACCGTGGTTGGATCCCCCGGCGCCCCATATGGTGGTCCCCCCCAAGCCAGGGGCAATTTCTGAGCTCTTAGCCAGGAGTAACCCCTGAGCATCAAAGGGTGTGGCCCGAAAAACCAAAAAAAAAAAAAAAAAAGCTTCTAGATTTCATTTTGGCCTATTGCAAACATTGCAAGTTCCATACTTTTAAAGAAATTGCTCTACCTACAACTTAAGTCATACAATCTCTCAAAGGGATTTGGATGACTAGTGGTAGAGAATGACTATTTAGATCCATTAGCTCACATCTATAGTAGAGCTGTAAAAATAAAACAATAGAACTTTGGAAGAAAGTTATAGCATTTCTTTCTTTCTTTCTTTCTTTTTCTTTTTTCTTTTTGGTCCACACCCTGTGATGCTCAGGGGTTATTCCTGGCTACACGCTCAGAAATTGAATTGCTCCTGGCTTGGGAGACCATCTGGGATGCTGGGGATCAAACTCAGTTCTGTCCTGGGCCAGCTGCGTGCAAGGCAAACACCCTACTGCTGTGCTTTCGCTCTGGCCCCCCTTTTTATAGCATTTCTTATATATATTTTTATTTTTGTTTCGTTTGTCTTTATTTTATTCTTAATTTTATTTTGAGAGATAAGTTTTGAACTGCTTCCTATTACTGTGAAGAAAATGGGTCACAAAATTACCCAAATAATTTGAACTGCCCATTATGAGTCAGGCACATTTGACCACCAAAGCACAACATGGAGTCGACAGTAATCAAATGTAATAAAATATCATAAAATGGAAGTCATATTTGCATGATTTGCCTAAATAGACTCTCTGAAGGCATGGATAAGTTACATGGAGAAATAAATCTTAATTCTTTTATACTGCTTTTTTTTTGGGGGGGGGGAGGGCAACACCCGGTGGTGCTCAGGGGTTACTCCTGGCTGTCTGCTCAGAAACAGTTCCTAGCAGGCACGGGGGACCATATGGGACACCGGGATTCAAAGCAACCACATTTGGTCCTGGATTGGCTGCTTGCAAGGCAAACGCCGCTGTGCTATATCTCCGGGCCCTATACTGCTTTTTTTTTTCTTTCATCCTGTGCTTATGGTTTTATGGGAAATTCTTATAATTTGTTTAAAGAAAAAGATAATATTCAGGTTTGTTGTACAAATATTTCTGTACACTTTGTAAGAAACTCTCAACATTGTATAGTTATAGCACTCCAGTCAAATCTAATATGTGCATGGGTAGTAACTACAAAGAAATAAAAACAAATATATTTTGAAGTTGTATATTAACAAATTATATATAATTGCATATTAACAAATCAAAAACTATTACACTTAAACTAGGTTTAAGAAAAATTTAGGGGCCGGCGGGGTGGCGCTAGAGGTAAGGTGTCTGCCTTGCAAGCGCTAGCCAAGGAAGGACCGTGGTTCGAACCCCCAGCGTCCCATATGGTCCTCCCAAGCCAGGGGCGATTTTTGAGAACTAAGCCAGAAGTAACCCCTGAGCATCAAACGGGTGTGGCCCAAAAAACTAAAAAAAAAGAAAAGAAAAGAAAAATTTAAATATTTCTTTACAAGATTTTCATTGATTGCTTGACAATCGTCTCAAGGTTAGAGTCTACCTCCACATATTCAAACTCTTCAACTACAGACACATTTATTAGGCTTCTTGTTATAAACTCATAACAGCCCACATCTTGCTATATCTTTCAGATTTCTGGGCAATTTCAACAGTAGGCATTCATAGAAAGTAACTTTTCACCAAGATGAAGGGATATTCTGATATATCAAATATGAAAATATGAGATTGAAATCAAACCTCCTTCTAAAGTCTTAGGAAGAGTTATATGAAAGTGTTAATCTGTGCTAATCACCAGTGCTATTGTATAGAGAACATATGAGTATAACTTTATGGTTGAAAAATCTATTGACCTGGGGGTCAGAGTAATAGCACAGTGAATAGAGCATTTTCCTTGCATGTGGTTTACCTGGTTTTGATCCCAGCATTTTATATGGTCAACCAAGCCTGCTAGGAGGAATTTCTGAGTGCAGAGCTAAGAGTAATCCCTGAGTGCTGCAGGCTGTGGCCCAAAATATAAAGGAAAAAAAAAAGAAAAAAAGAAGTTGATCAGAATGAGAATTAGATATCATTTTTAAAAATATTAACAAGGCCGAAGCGAAAGCTCAGCAGTAGGGCATTTGCCTTTTACTGGGCTGATCCACAATGGACCTAAGTTTGATCCCTGGCATTCCATATGGCCCCCCAAGTCAGGAGCAATTTCTGAGAGCATAGCCAGGAGTGACCCCTAAACATCACCTGGTGTGGCCTAAAAACCAAAAAATAAATATTCACAACATGTGTAATACTGTTTGGTAATATTTGAGAGAGGTGCACATGTGAGGAGAAATAAGTGAAATAAGATAGTTTTAGAAGATAGAATAACAGTTAAATTACAATTGAAAAAATTTTTATTTGGGGATACATTCTGTAATGAAAAGAATCAAACCTGGGTTTGTTGAATGTGAAGCATTTGCTCTGTCACATTGAGCTGTCTGTGCAGTGCCTAATCACAATTTTTAAACTGTTTAAAGCAACACAAATTATTATCTATATCTACCTAGATTTGTATTTAGAATGTAACTGTTAATTTACATATATAGTATTTTTATTTGGGGGATAATTAAATATAATATTTTCTATCAGGCAGACACATCACTTTTACCTCTGTGGACAAAAGATAGTGAAAAGTTGGCAATTTCTAAAAGTTGTGATTCTATGTCAGGGTCTGAACCTAATTCATAAGTGCAATATAACAAATAAATTTAATTGCACATGTTAACAGATAACCCATTGATATGGTCCTAGTAGACTACTTTAATATATCATTAGTAAAGCAGAATTATTTTTCTCTCTTTTTAGGTTTTGCTTAATTTTTTTCAAGCCTTTCCTAGTTTTTTTTTTTTTTTAGTTGCTAAGACATTTGGCTTTATGTCTAAGACAAAGAAAGATCTGTGGGCTCTTCTAAGAAAGAAATGATAAGAGTATTGCATATCAAAATATTAATTAATTCAATAATAAATAAATTATTATATTGTGTTGAAAAAGAAGAGATATTCGAAACTGTTGAGTACCAACTTACATATTGAACAGATAGATGAGGTGGGACTTTAAATCATTTTTTAGAACAAAAACTATTGCAATAATATAATATTTAAATGAATCCTTCAACCAAATGAACAAACTACATAGAAATTTTATATTTGTATCAGTGGGTCCACTGAACATATTTTATATTTAAAAGAGTATAAATGATTGCAAACATTTTGCTATTCATTCTCCACTAGATTTAATAAATTTATTATATAATTAAAATAAAATTCTAATATATTTTTTAAGACTCATTTTATACAAATTTAATACTTTCTTATGTCTTCCCAGAAGAGCCATTCTGGCAGTAGTGCCTTATATACAGATCTTACATTTCTGTATTGGGTCTGTTGTATGGTGCTCTCAGGAAATAGGGACAAACTCAGCTATGCTAATGGACCATTAGGATTTAGAGATTGAAATCAGGGTCCCACAGGCTTATACACTAACACTTGAGCTGACTTTCAAGACTTCTTTTATGTTTATCTAATATTATTTTTTTATTTTTGAAATGTAGACATACTAATATAAACTTAGTTATAATTTATACTAGTATAACTCAATTGTACTTGCTATTTTTAATTCTTTTTCCCACATTATACAAACTTTTTTCTAATTTTTAATGTTTTTAATGAAGTTTATTGATTGAGAGTCTGTGATTTGCATTACCATCATTAGTGGTTTTCTTTACCACTAATATAATAATAAAACAGTATCATGCTTTCTAAGATATTTTTGACAAAAATTATTCTAAAACTTCACAAAGCATAATAATTTGATATTTCAATAAGATTTTAAAAATTGTTTGCTGTGGCTTTTATCGAATGCAATGGGCTTTTTTTTTTTTTTTTTGGTCCTTTGTAATTCATATAGGAATTCATTCTAGTATTTCAAACTGGATTTCCCTTGTTGGCAATTAATCAACAGAGTATTCCCGAAATATCACTTAACTCATCTCTTGATGACTTGCATGAATCATAGCTCTGGAAATGAAGCATCAACACACTTCACTAATGGGATCAAATGACTAAAATAATGGTGCAACACCAAGATTGCTTCTAATTGAATTAAAATATCTTATACTCAATCTAGTAAAGGGTTTTCCAAATACCAATAATTTATCTATCATTTGACTTTTCCTGTCTCGTATTTTTTCTATTTAGGTATAACAAAAGAACTGGAATTCTAATTAACTACTAGCTCTTATTTCTAGGTTTTCAAATTCAAATTTAATTTTAATATCAATAGTTAACTACTAATACTTAGTACCAATCTTCATACATTAATCTTAATGAGTAAAAGGAAATGAAGATATTTTAATGCATTAAATAATTATTGTTGAACTACAATATAAGAGCTTAAAGCAGCCCCAAACTATATCTGCTAGATTTAATTCTGAGGAAACTGACTTCAGACAAAATAGAAATATTCCTCTCTTTAGATCAAAAAAATGCAATAGATACTTACTGTGGCAGATAGTTGAAGATTAATAACATTTATTTCAAGAATGGTTTTCAAATTTTAATTCCATTGCATAATTTTTTGAAGCGTTGATGTATATCAAGAAAAAGACAAAATAAGTTATGTTGTTTTTCAGACACTTAGTTTCTAAGCATACTTTCTGGTGTGGTTTTACCAAATTGATAAAACTGGATTCTTTTACTTCTAAACTTATTTGTTTATAATATTTAGTAAAATCTAATGGCAAAATTAAAATATCTGATATTTAATATGACCAGTTTCCAACTCACATTTACAAAATTTTGATTTGGAAAATGACTATGTATATATGTATATATTTGAATAAACATATATATTACTTTTCTCTCCTAAGTACATAGCACACACATTTACTTGTTACTTGAAAGTATAATCAAATTTATATATGGAAAAAAAAGCATTTTAGTGTTTTGGCACTTTTAACCTCTACATATAATATTATTTAAAACTCTTTGGGGAGAGAAAAATATTCAATTAGTAGACTCTTGTAAATACTCAGTTTGAAAGATGCAGCCTTAATGAAATTTTGTTTTTATTTTTCCCTCTTCCTGCCACCAAAGTATCTCACTAGAATGAAACCCAATATATTAAATGAAATTATGAGGTTCATTTTCTAAGTAATACTATATAGAATTGCAAATGTTATAATAGTGAAAATAGTAATTGCAGTATCTTGTTGCTGATATCTCAAAATTGCAAAGTATGTAGAGCTTTGATAAAATGTACAATATTACTGCAAACATAATATTTTCATTTATTCTTTTAAATATATAGTTATTTGGGAAATCTCATTTTTATCTACATCTGGACAAAATTTTCTGGTTAATGGAGCAAGATAAAATAAGCAAAAACAAAGTTAGGATTTACTGAGCAAAGGAATTTAATGTTTAAAAAATATGCTGGCATAATAAAGAGTACTCTGACGAGTGAAGATGTCTTTGAGAAACCACTCATATAAACCTGCCAATGAGTAGGCTTGTACCCATATTTATTTTAGAAACTCAGTAAAATAGTGAGCTTAGAAAGATAACAGTATTGAATATCACTACATTCATAGTACAAATGTATTATTTAAAACATACTTATATTGATTTTCAACAAGTGTTTAATATATTGATAACCACTAATAGTAGGTATATACCTACTACCACACTTTTTTGTACCTATTATCACAATTAATCCATAATAATAATGCCAAGGCAGTATCATACTCATGAATTAAAAAATGTAAGATAAATGTAGTCATATGTTGTCTTAATATAAAAAACAAAGTCTAAAGTACTAGTGTTGGGGGTGAGGCCTCCCTGGTCTGGTCCTGCCCAGTATGGCGCCTGTAGCTTCTTGCAGGCAGGTCTGAAGGTTGCAGGATAATGGTATGGAAATGATCCATAGGCAGTTAGTTAAAGTTTCATAGGAGTCAGACAGCTTTATATCATGGCTTTAATCGCCTTTTGCATTTCCTCACATGGCTTCTATGCTAAGCCTTTTCCAAGCAGCCACTTCTCTATTCCTTCCCTGGCTCTCTCTGTCTCTGTCTTCCTTTCACCTTGCTTCCTTGCTGCCTCCTTCCCTCCAGGCAACACCTTTTATATATTTTATTCCAAACCCTTGATTCCTCCCAAGTGTGGTGGGTTTGACCATCCATGTAAAATTATTGGGAAGGGGTTCCTTACAGACAACTTACATTTTATTAAAAATAATCTCCATTGTGCTAGGGTATTTTTAACATGATTTTCAGAAAAGTAAGATAGAGAATTATTAAACAATCTGCTTAATATCCAAATACAGGATAATCATGTTTTCACATGTGTGTGCACATGCATGTATATGCATATATAAAAATTCAGATTTCAGAGTTCTAAATTCACACTTTCATCAGAGCACACACTTATAATTAGGAAGCACCTTCTTTGTTTATCTTTTACTTTAAATTTTTATAATTAAAAATTGATTTCATATATTAATTCAGTTTAAAATATCTGACTTTTGAAAAACAATTCTGACTTTAACCAATAATATTTATTCACTTCTGAGGGCTCTATTAGAACGAAATAGAACTTCTATTCTTTTAAATATCACTAGATCTTCAAATGTTTTGGAAAAGTATGCTGACAGGTGATTAGTCAAACTGAGAACAAACTGCTCCAACTGTTTAATCTTAATGATAAGTGATTGCTTTGTTTTAAAAGCATTTTAAACAAACACTTGAGCAAGTTTCTAAAGTGCATACTATTATTTATTGTAATTTGTATATCTCAAGTCACATATTCTCTATGACTGTTACAAATATATAGATAGACAAAATCTTAGACACATAATATAGTATATTTAGACTCTTCTATTTTCAGTTTTAGGGAATCAAACCTATTTCCTCACACATGCAAGGTAATTTCTCTACATCTGAACCACATCCCTGGCTTAATTTCTTATTTTACTTAAATACAAAACCCATTAAAATGGAAAAGTATTAATAGAAAATTATATGCTACATTTGGATGATATGCTAAATATTTGAATCTATTTACTGTTTGTGTGCCTTTGTATGTGCGCATGGGTTTTGTGTATGAGAAGGCCACTTGTATTTGGAACCAATCGTAGGTAAAAGAAGGTAAAAGTAAATGGAATCTTTAAAAGAAAAATGTCATTGTTTCAAGATTTTAAAATTGAAGTTCTGAAACTCTTAAAGTAGCCAAATTAATAGGTTTGTGAATTTTGTGGGAAAATATTTAAAGATTATCTTATTATTTTTATAATCATGAGAAATAATATCACAAAATAACTAAATAGAACAAAATTTGTTTCACAAATTAACTGTCTAAACTAAGTATGTTTCTTCAATAATTATCATTGAAGTGAAACAGTGGGATATAAGTTATATGACAATTTCATTCTATCATAATTAAAATGGTGCAATATGTATAAAGATGTTTTAGGTATGTAAGAAAAAATAATTAACCCATTCATTTGAAAGGTTACATATTATTAATATATATATTATATATCATGTATTAATAAACTATTTAATTAAGTAATTAATATTAATACATGTTTTTATGAAATCAGATCTTTTTTGATGTAAGAATTAGTTATTTTAATTTTGTTATTGTCTCTGGTAGCTTTTCTTATTACTCAATATTGTTACTTCATTACAATTTTATACAAGAGATTAACACAAGCTTCTTTTTCTAATAAATGTCTTATTTTACTTTATATTATAACCATGTCTTTATTTGTACTCAGATATTTACAATTTTAATGCTTATTTATATTTCAAATGCATTTTTATGAATTTTCAATATTTCAATATATACTAATTCACCATTCACAAACTCATCATTTCATAGGAAGGCAAACCTCTGACTTTATTGCCAGTTATGTTATAAAGAGCGAAACATTATATTTTCTTACATGTTCTGACTAGACAAATGAGTGCAAATATGGAGAAGCTCATAGAAAGATTCTTCTATTTGAAAACCCAATAGCATTGCACAAAATTATTGAGGTTAAGTGGTTAAATATAGCTGAACCAAGCTCTCAAATTGTATATTCTGGCACATATGTAAAAATCTTAAAATACTTATAAAGTCAGAGTCCTATAAAGAGCCAGTCACCTCTGATTGTTTGGGTGCTGTTTTGATGACTTTGGAGGAAACAGCTTGCCTAAGGCCTGACATGTAGGCCAGCTACACTGCAAGTTTCCTCAGTTCATTTTTTGTCAGGTTGCACTGATTTACTGAGCTCTTTGATTTATTTAATGTACTATGCCATTGACTGCATATACTCTATAGAAGTCAGTCAAAATACATACAAACATCATATGCTTTTTAATTACTCCCCTCCCTCTTGTTATCAATCACTGCTAATATCAACGAAACAGCTGTGATTATTGCTACAAAATTAAGCAAGCTTGTAAAACTGTGATTATTGTACAAAAAAAACCCCAGAAAGTTTGAAATAACAGAAAATAGCTGGATAGAAAGGAAAAAGTTGATAACATGATAGTATCTTTTAGGGGTACTAATAATGATTGTTCATATGAATGTAATGTTGGAAACACACACTACATAGGTGCTAGTTTTCTACCTCAAAATACTATTTCAAGTTTTTAATTTTGATTATATTTTCTTAAGCACTTTTGTAGCTGATTTCTTATCCAGACACTTTTTTCTCATTAACCTCAACTTTACTTAAACTTAGTAATTATATTTATCTAGCGATACTTCTAAGTATGGCCTCTAATTATGGTCTCCATCTATGATCTCCAAATGGTCTACTACTGCAGGAACATTCCTATAATAATGTATTTTTCACATACCAGAAAATTTAAATAAAAATAGACTAATACTAGATACAATATAATTATAACCATCTGGTAACTTAGTACTATAGAATTTTAAATATGTTTCAGTTTCCATAGACTAGTAGAGCAAAATAAAATAATATGCATATGCTATGTTGTATGTATGAAAGATTTGTGTAATTTATTATAGATATGCACTGGTGAAAATCATAAAATATTGAGTATATTCAATAACCTAAATTTCTGTGCTTTGGAAAGAGAATTTCTCCATCTATATAAATTAAAATTCTAACTATAATTTTTCTAGATAAAATAAGTAATAATAATAGCAATCATTTGACTGGCATTTTTTGGGCTATGCTGCTAGGTTAACATACGAAATAAGCAATATTGAAGGAATCTCTGTAATTGCCTAGAGGTTTGGAGCACCCTCAAATGATATTTCTGCCTTCATTTAATCAGACACTTCAGCCTATTACATGTCATGAAATACTATCTCAAGTTTAATATTTTTTAATTATAGTATATATTCAATTTTACTGAAAATGAGAAGACTTAATTCAATATATTTTGACATAAAAATTCCATGTATTTACTGACAAAACTATAGAAAAGTTTACTAACCACAGTGAAAGTTTAAAGAATTCAAATAACTAAAACAATTTCCAAAAATTGAACAGCAAACATTTAGTAAAAATTTAGATATTTGCTCTGACTCTCTTTATCTCTGTCTCCCTCTCTTACTTTTATTATGCAAAATGATTCTCTGCTCTCAACGATTACTCCTGATGAGGTTATTGGGAAGTACCAAGAATTAAACCCAAGTTGGTCACTTGCAAAACAAGTGCCCTTCCTGCTGTAATATCTCTCTTGCCCTTATATCATTCTCTTTTCAACATCATATTGATTCTATTTTATATATAAGCAAAATGAGAGAAAATAATATCAGGTTTGCTGGTAGAGAGCATTGCCACCCAGGTTCGTGTTTGTAAGACTATTATTCTTTCTTTCAGAGTACGTTGTCAGGGACAGAGTGAATGTCATGCAATTCATTGACCTGAGTTAGATTTCAAGCATAGCACCAACGTTTATCTTTAAGTGGTACTGATCCTTGTATGTTCTTGATTCTTGAACTTTGACTCTTGATCCTTGATGGTCTTGAACCATTTCTGTTTTACAAGTACTTGTTAGGAAACTCTTTTTAAGGTCACATAATTTATTTATTAAAAATAACATTTAGGGGGCCAGCAAGGTGGCACTAGAGGTAAGGTGCCTGCCTTGCCTGTGCTAGCCTAGAACAGACCACAGTTTGATCCCCCGGTGTCCCATATGGTCCCCCAAGCCAGGAGCGACTTCTGAGCTCATAGCCAGGAGTAACCCCTGAACGTCAATGGGTGTGGCCCAAAAATAAAAATAAATAAATAAATAAAAATAAATAAAATAACATTTAAGTTTTTTCAAAACTTTTTGTTGATTTTTTAAATAAAAAGCATGATACTCAAAGTTCCAAAATTGCCTGCTAAATAAATTGAAGAATTTTGGTCATGGACAACATGTATCTTTCAAATGAGCAAGTGTTTATAAGCTTAACAACAATCTTAAGGAACTAATCAAAATGTCATCACACAACAAAATAAGCTTGAGGGTCAGGAAATAGCACAGTGCATAGGGTGTTTGCTTTGCATGCAGCCAACCTGGGTTTTATCCTTGGTATCCCATATGGTCCTTCTAGTCAGGAGTGATTTCTGAGCACAAAAACAGGAGTTACCCCTGAGTGTCATCTGGTGTGACCCCAAACCCAAACCAAACCAAAGTGAACTTGAAAGGTCAGCTTGATTTTCTTTTTATTTTATATCAGTTACTTTAAATATTTATATATTTTTGAGTTTTAAAAATATTCTGGATATATTCTTTTTAATGTGAAAAGATTAAAAAAAGACTAGTTCTTCAAATGAAAATTTTTATTGTGAGAATATGTATGATTTATCAGGTACAGAATTTTTTGTTTCTTGAAAAATGCCTGATGAAGTGAGACTTTTTCTAACATCATACAGATTAGTATTAAAAGCATGAACAATACCATTGAAAACAAGGACATTCCTCAAGAAAGCAATCAATTGTTATGGAATAGTTAATGTGTTTTCTTGCAAAGCAAGATAATAACTATGATGTGTATGTTATTAATCTTTCTTGAAATCATTTTAACATTCCAATGTGGCATGTTAAATCATCTTATTTATTTATTTATTTTTAAGGAAGCAAAAAAGTGTACTGATTTATTGTCAAATCAGAGACAGTCACATAGCTCAATCAAGGACAATAAATTATATATTTCCAAAATTTAAGCTAATAGTTTACACCATGAAGCATAAGTATGTCTTACAATTGTCCTTTTATCTAGCACAAGAATGTAAAACTGTTAAAGAGAAATGAATCTTTTTAGTAGCCAAAGTCAGCTACAACTATATGCGTATATTTTAAATATTTTTAAAATGAAAAACATTTTGAAGAATCCTTGTTAAAAAATACACTTTCATTTAATACCACCTAATTTTGTGCTTTCTTCATAATATTTATTGACAATGATGCTTGAAAGAATAAATCATGAGAATACCATTGCTACTATAAATCACTTTGTAGTAATCATGGATTTTATGAATGTTTTGGATTATTTTTAAGTATATAATCTTTTTTTTTTTTTTTTTTTGGTTTTTGGGCCACACCTGGTAACGCTCAGGGGTTACTCCTGGCTATGTGCTCAGAAGTTGCTCCTGGCTTGGGGGACCATATGGGACACCGGGGGATCGAACCGCGGTCCGTCCAAGGTTAGAGCAGGCAAGGCAGGCACTTTACCTTTAGCGCCACCGCCCGGCCCCAAGTATATAATCTTTATATTAACCTAAAACAACTTATAAATCATGATTGACTGATACAATGACAGTGTTGTATTTTTAAAATAAGTTAGACTCTAATCATCCAAATTAGGCTCTCTTTTATTTTTATCTGTATTTAGTGCAAAAATAATAGATACTATAAGGATACTCAGATAATATTGCTCTGCACTTACTTTTTATTAATTTAACACTGTCTTTCACAGTATACTATATTTTATTTAAAGATCCTTTCAAGTGTTTTATTTCTTGTTTATGTGCATATTAAAGATAATCAAATCATTAACATTCATTCATTCATTCCTTAAAATATAATTTAATGAGGGCAACAATAGTTTGTTAGGGTACAGTATTTGCTTAATATTGAAAATAGTATAATTGATCATTTCAGCCCATTTAAATTTTTTATTGAATTCTATCTATCAAATTCTGATAGAAATATATTCCCTACCTAAAGAGTTCATAGACATGAGACAAAACTTTCTGTGGATATTACAATAAGGCATATTAAGTACAATCAATGATGTGCACAGTTTCTAACTCTGTATATAATGAAGTTCACAACTATTTGAAAGTACAAAAGAATAGCTAGTAAAACTGATATTGAGAATGGAGATAATGTCAGAATTTTGCCATGCGGTCAGGCTGTAAACCAGAAAGAATGATTAGCATACGCATAACAGTGAAGCTTACAGAATGTTGTACTGGTGAAGGGGGGGGGTGTTCTTTTTATGACTGAAACCCAACTACAATCATTTATGTAACCATGATACTTATATAAAAATTTAAATAAAGCAAATAAAAAATTTGTGCAAATCAATCAGATTTTATTCAATTAATAAATATTTATTTACAGGATAGTAAAAGATGAAATGGGATCAAACTTAAACGCTGCATGGCTAATGAATGTCAAAGAGCAGTTAAATATTGGTCTGAAGAACTTATCTGAAACTATATCAAATAAGTAATTTATATACTGTTGTTAGATTGCTTAATTCTTTTAACTTTCGGAGTTATTAATATGTTGAGGTATTTTACTGAGAATGCATTTTTCTTAGAACACTAATCAGACTAAATCAGTTTGGAAAGTTGTATGACATATCATTCACTTTAGTCTGATTCTTGACCTGTCGACTGTAATATTGTTGATCAATTTGACTAGTAGACAAGACCATATATATGGCAATAGAAACAAAAAAATTATTAGAGTGAGTATGTATAGAGGACAAGAAATTAGTACAGCTGCTATGATAACGATAGCATAAGAGCATCCCCAATTTCACCTACTATTGTGATACGGCAAAAGGGAGATACACACTGAGAGAAGAAAAATAAACCAAGATTTACAGAATGAGAATTTCTTAGAATAGAGACCTATTTTATATATTTTCTTTTTACTCAACAGGTATTCTAATAAACACTCATCCATATCAGAGGTGGATGTCATAGTGACATCATAGAGGGCGGTCCCACTGTTACTTAGTCTGGTCAGTATGTGATTTAATGTTGCTTGTATAGGGCCCAACATTGTCGCTGGCTACTAGCGCCTCTAAGTACTCAGTATTTACCACCTGTGTTGCATCGGTGTTTACAGAGAGTACATGCAGTATTCTGAGTAATCAAACTCCAAATCAAACTAAGGGCTACACACCTTTTAGTTATAGCTTATTATCTTAAGTCGTATCGCTGGCCAAGAGGCCTATATTAATGTTAACAAGTTAACAAGCAAGAAACTCATAGTCTAATGTGAGAGTCTAGTTGAAAGGTATTAACAAAAATAAAAGAAAAACATAGTTAAGTAAGTGATATAAAACAGTTCAGAAAGTTCTGGGAGCATGTATTAGAAATGTATGATTTAACTGTACTGTTATGGTGAGAAAAGCAGTCTGCAGAAAATAAAGAGTAAGTTTCTAAAGAAAGGCAAAAGAAGATGAGTTCAGAAGAAATGGTAGATAACTGTGGGTCCTTTTATAAATCTTTTTTTGAAACCATTCTGGTTTACAAAGTTCTTCATAGTTGGATTTTAGATATGATGTTTCAGGGCCAATCCCACCACCAGTGTTGACCTCGCTCCACCTATTTTCCCAGAGTGCATTCCATACCATTATCTCTGTTCCCCAGCCTGCCAGCATAACACGCCCATTTTAAGATTTCATTGTTAAAATGTGGGTCTCATGATCAATGTTGTTGACATTGGCTTGAAGATTTAGTTCTATTCTTTTTTTCTTTTTGTTTTTGTTTGTTTGTTTGTTTGGGGGCCATACCGGGTAATGCTCATGAGTTACTCCTGGCTATACACTCGGAAATCACTCCTGGCTAGGGAGACCATATGGGACGCTGGGGATCAATCAGGTCTGGCCTCGATTGGCCACGTGCCAGGCAAACGCCCAACCACAATGCAATCAATTTGGCCTGTGTTCTATCATTTTTTTAACACCATTAATGAACCTGAGATCTCTCGCTCCCTGTCCCCATTTTTAATATTTGTGTTTCTTCTCCTCCACTCAATTTCTTTCTTTCTCTTCCCTATACACTGGGCCAAATATGTTCTAGATAACTGTCATTTAAACCAATTCATTTTTATGTGTAGTTATTCTAAATACCACATATAAGTGATATTATTCAGTATTTATCCTTCTAATCCTGGGTCCTTAAAGACATGAGAATTTTAAAGAGTTAACGTATAAATGAAAAAGATGGAAAAATCAGTAAATGTAGTGAAAATATGGTAAGGGAAATACCAAAGATAAACATTGTTGGCCATTCAACACATTTAACATATATGTAATATCATTTTACTGAGTGACTTCTATATACTAGAGTTTTTTCATTGTATTAGAAATATTGAGTAGATAACTAAAATTCCATTCTTTAAGAATTTAATACAATGAGGAGGGGGATAGAATTATTGTGTTTGAGAAAAAAAAACTGTAAAGTGTTAACTTTTTTGTTTCGTTTTGGTTTTTCGGGCCACACTCGTTTGATGCTCAGGGGTTATTCCTGGCTAAGTGCTCAGAAATTGCCCCTGGCTTGGGGGGGACCATATGGGATGCTGGGGGATCGAACCATGGGTCCTTCCTTGGCTAGCGCTTACAAGGTAGATACCTTACCTCTAGCTCCACCTCACTGGCCCCTTGTAAAGTGTTAACTTTTGAAGACTGAAAACTCAGGGAAATTATCCTAAAAATAAAATGCAATGCATCATTATGTCTATGTATTAGATATTACATGATGATCATCTGCTTTATGATCTATTAGATTATAAAATCAATCTAAAAAGAGTTTGATAGTGGATAAATATTTTAGGTTAAATAGATTGTTTCTGAGAAAAGGACAAGGGAATGATTCTGGTAGGACTTATGAAAATTAGAGTTAATACACATATAGGAAGAAAATTGGATTATCAGAGAGAATAATGATAGAAACATTTAAAAGCTGTTTGAAGCTCTAAAAGTTGCTCAAGTCATTGTAGCCAAAGGAGGTCTATCCAAACTTTTCTAACTATTTTGCAATAGGCTACAATGCTTGTGAAAAATATATATAACTGAGATTCTATCTGCTTAAGCCTAAACCACAGGTCGTTTATTAACAGTGCAATATGTTTGGCTTTTTATTTACTAGCTAACTTTATATCATGTTTCTGCAAAGTTATATAGGAAAGCTTAGAGTAGAAAAGGAATAGGAAATTAAACTGGGATTATGAGACATTCTTACCATCATTCTAAGGGTAAAACTCTATCACTGATAGTTACTTTAGCCAAAATATAAAAAAATTAGTTTGGATTTAGAGTAAAAACATGGATTTTCAGAAGACAAACTTAACATGGAGAGGATATTAAAAGGGAGGTTTTTGTGACTTGAAGAATGATGAGAAAGAAAACTTTGTGATATTTTTCTTCAACTCTCAGTTTAGCCATGAAAAATATTAACAAATCTTGATAACTGATATTGTATAATATTTAAAAAGAAGTAAATGTTTGTTGCAAAATATATATTCTTGACAGATGGTTATAGTAGTATTTTCTTTGTAAAACATTAGCAAATTAAAGTTTGGGAAATTTGGGGCATGTTTTTTAAGATAAAAGCAAGATACACAGAAACCATAGCAATAGCACAGTGGGTAAGGCCTTACCCTCACATTTCATATGGTCCTGAAACTCTAGCATGATCTATCAGTGCAGAGTTGGATAAGCCCTAAGCACTGCCAAGTGTGCCCCCCCCCAAAAAAAACATTAAAATAGAAAGAAAGTGAGACAAAATGGAGATAAATAAAAAAATTAAAAAGATAATGGTCCCAGAAACCTCAACATGGTCAAATTTCAAAGATTAACTTATTAAATACCTGGTGATTTGTCTCAGGGTATTAAGTTATATTCCACTGATCTGAAAGTTTGTTTTTACTATAGAATGTCATGCATTTTTAATTACTTTTTCTTAGTAGGAGAGTTTAAAGTAGGTAAAAATGTTCTATCCCATCTTTTTTTTTCATAAGGATTGCTTTAACTATTTATGAAAATGTATTGTGTGATATGAGTCTCATAGACATTTGATATATCGGTATTTCTCTGCCTATCATCATTGGTATCCATATAGAACTGCATTTGAATTTATAGGATGCTTTGGGGAGTATTAAAATGTTAATCAAAATTCTTTTTTTAATCAAAATTCTTAAAAACAAAAATGCAGGTCCAAATGCTTATATACTAACTAAATTTTTCAAACTTTTAAAGAGGATCTGCTAACAATTGTTTTCAGGCTCCTCCAGGAAACTGAAGAATCATAAATATTCCCAAATAGTTTCTATGAAGCAAACATCATAATGATATTAAAAATCAGAGACACCACAAATGAACAAACAAAATCATGGGTTGATATCCTTGATGCACACAAATGCATGAAAATATCCTGAATAAAACACAAACAACAATAAAACACTAACAAATGGAATCCAACAAATCATCAAAAGATGATACATCATGACTAAGTATCATTGCATCTCAGGAATGCAATGATAGTTTAATATACTTAAGTCAATCAACCAAATACAACATATTAATAAAATCACATGTGAATCAACAAATGCAGAGAAAACATTTTATAAGATCCAATAAACATTCATGATAAAAACTCAATAAAATAGGGCCCGGAGAGATAGCACAGCGGTGTTTGCCTTGCAAGCAGCCGATTCAGGACCTAAGGTGATTGGTTTGAATCCTGGTGTCCCTTATGGTCCCCCGAGAAATAGCCAGGAGCTATTTCTGAGCAGACAGCCAGGAGTAATCCCTGAGCACCACTGGGTGTGGCCCAAAACCCCCCCCCCCCAAAAAAACAAAAAAAAACAAAAAACAAAAAAAAAAAAACCAAACAAACAAAAAAAACCTCAATAAAATAGAAATTGAAGAAACTTTTCTCATATATAGTCAAATACATTTACCACAAGCCCATGGTAAATATTATTATAAGTAAGGAAAAACTAAAATCCTTTTCTTTAAGATAAGGCTCAAGACAAGTTGCTCACTTTAACCATTTCTGTTTAACATAGTACTGGGAGTATTTGTTATCACAATTAGGCAAGTAAAAGATATCCATGCCATCTAGCTAGGAAGGGAAGAAGTCAAGCTTTCACTATTTGTGAATGATATGATACTTAGAAAATCCGAAAGAGTGTAAACAAAAAAAAAAGAAACTTCTAAAAACAATATATTTTTATAGTAAAATTGTAGCCTATATAACTAGCATGAAAAGTCAGGTCTTCTATATACAATTAATGAAAAGAAGAATGTGATATTAAAGAAATACTTCACTAGAGAGGTATAAAACTTATACAAAGAAAACTATAAAATACTACTTTAAGAAATGAAAATGGGCATGAGAAAATGGAAACACAACACTCCCTGCTCATGAATTAGGAAGATTAATATCATTAAATGGAGATAATAGATTTAAATAAAATATAAATAATGGAAATATGCATTTGAAAATAACATGCATGTAAATTACATAATAAAAAACTACTCTGCCCTACATAAAATCACCAGTAGTTATAATCTGGGGAAGTTACAAGAGTGTATTTATATATAATTGTTAAAAGCAACACTGTTTTATTCAGAATATACTTTATCTTATATTTATATATATTTTTATATCTTTATTTAAGCACCATGTACTTAAAAAGATTCTCTACAACACATTTTATTAGAACTGTGCCAGAGAAGTGGTTTGTAGTTACTTAGCAAAATTACTACTACAATTGAAATATGCAAAAACAAATTATTAATTAAAATCACTCATATGTAAATATACTTGCTATATGTAGATTATATGACATTCCATTTACTTAATATTTAAAATTTATTATTGCTTGATTTTAATTAATGTAACTGAATTCTACTAAAAGCATAAGGTTCATTTTCTTCATTTTAAAACAATTCTTACACATTTCTAATTTATTAGGGTTAAGGTTCTCCATTTACATGCAATGGAATGATTGCCAACAATAATTTGGGATACATTTTAATGAGGCACCTTGTTTGAATTCAGAGCTCTGCACACTTAGGTAAGACATATTGTCATTCAGGAATTATAAAATACAAAAATGCAGAATTTGCTAAAATGAACAAAAACAAAGTAAAATAAATTTTAAAAGGGTTTAAGAACAGCCATGATAAAGTTATGTTTTAATTGTATACATGCTACAATTTTTTTATTTCTCAGATTTATTCTTTATTATTTTGAGATGCAGCTTATATTCAGATTTAATCAAATAAAGTAGCACTAACTAGGAATGAAAATTTCAAATTTTCCTCATTGATAAAAATTATATTTAAAGCATTTATTTTGAATCTACAAAATATATGATGAACATAATACTTTATTTTCTTAAGTGTATATACTTCATGGTTTATTTAGTCACCTTTTATAAATAACATTTAAGCACTTAATATTTTTTTATGGAAAAAACTATAATTGAGGCATATATATTGTCTAAGAAACACTTTGCCCATGCCTAATAAATGTTATTGTGAGAAAGTTTTGACTTAAAAAAGCACATAATAAAATAAATAAAGAAGTTATAAATAGAAATAATACATGTACTTTTGATTTATCATTATCTAAACCAATAATCCAAAAATCCTTTAATTATAGTTGAATTTTTTATTTTCTCTCATTATTAGCTAAAGAATAGCTTAATACCACAGCAACTATTATTGATACAATTTTAATTAATTAGAATTAGTAGCATCTTGCTTATAATTAATTTTCCCACAATATAAAATATTGTTAGTGCATGGAAATGAGCACTTTTGAGTTTTTTTTGTAGGTAACTTATGCTAATAAACAGCATAATTATAAAGATATCTATATATGGTAATATGTGTGGTATTATGTATGGTGGGTGTATTTTTATTAACATTTGTCAATTGTCAACATTGAATTATATCACATAATAATAATGATGTAAATAAGTTCTCTGATTTCCTGGCATCATGTTGGAAAACTTTGCTTTTCACTATGTGCTAACTAGACTATGGGACCTTTATATATGAAGAGTTCTTTACCTGGAATATGCTCCCTTATTTATATCCTAAATGTTTCTTATTTTTAGTTTTCTATTTAAATTAAAAATAAAATAAACCTGATTTTTTATTTATAGTAGCCATTCCTATTATTTTTACTTTATCACATTTCTCAAATTTTTTTGACTTGTTTTTATTATGAATCCTCAGTTCAAAAGTACACTAGTGCCAAGAAGTTTTGTCATTATCATTCATCACTGTAAATTCAGATCCTTGTTCAGATTCCAAAATTGACGAGTAGGTGAATATCATTTAATTTGTTCAAAATTTGTTCAAATTGAACAAAATAAAAAAAGAGTGAGTGAATGAATGAAAAGACTGTAGGGCACAGATTCATTATTAATTTTAGTATATTGATAAATAAAACAAATGATGTACATATAATAATATAATACTACAAATTTGTTGTAGTCATGTATTTTCTATTTTTAGCATAGTTAATATACTTTATAATTAAGAAAGATCTAAATTAAAACACAATGTAATAAATAACTATCAATTCAATTTAGCGTAGTTTATTCCAATTTATATCGCCATTGACTTGATCTATGACACGAAATCAAAAAGAAAATCAGCAATAAAATATTTTACTATTAGCAAACCTACTACAACATAAAAGTAAGTTTAATAATTTAAATAATATTTTTAAACATAGTGAAAAAATGGTTTTATAGAAATATTGTAATTTTAATGTGATTTAAAAAATGAAAATCTGAGCAGTAATTATACTATGCTCTGTTGTCTAAGTAATATATATTCTTTTATATATAGAGTATTTATATATATATATGTGTGTGTGTGTGTACATACACCACACACATATATATGTATATATATATATATATATATATATCTCAGGTACTTTTATATAATTTTACTGCTACTTCTCAATAATATATTGAAGAGGTGCAATTTGAACCTTCTGAATTTATTTTTACCCAACAATTTTTTTGGTTCATTACAATCAATATTAAAGGATTTAATTTGATCACTGAAGCTTATAAAAACAGAATTTCTAAAGTAATTAAATGTCATAATAGAAGACATTTTTTTCAACATTTGTCACATATTATTATTTATCCTCCCCTTTTCCTTCTTTCTGGCCTCCATGTTCGTGCCCCTAATCAGTTAAAAGAGACACAGGGATTAAAATAAAACGGTGCCTCTATCTTATAATAGCAGTTACCTTCAAGTGACTTTCAGAGGTACCCTATTTATTCCTCTTTACTTAGATTACAGATCAGCTTTAGGGAAAATATGCATCCACATTTAATGACAAGGGCCTGGTTATTCTGATGAATGTCTGTCCCCTAGCTCTGATTGACATCGGTAAGCTGTGGAGGATAACAAATTGTCAGACAACAAATCAATCTGTTTTCTCCATCAAGTAATGAAGAACGAAAGAACAGAGGCATGAGAGGGGCTTGTGAACAGTGATTACTGAGACACCTACTAAAAATGTTTGTGAATTAAGTGTGCCCATATTCTGTGTGTACTTAGTATACAAGCAGTAGCATGCATGCTTGAGTGATGAAAATCAAATACTCAACAGACACCTTTAACAAAGAACTCATGACTGAAAAATGAGCATAAAGGTCTTAAACATTCTGTGAATTTAAAGATTTGTATCCTTGGGGATGTTAAGTAGAAAGAGAAAATATATTTTAAAAATCATCTGAGTTGTAGATGCTTGAATATTTAGAATCTGCATTAATTATTATTTATTATATTTTAAACTGATTTTAACTGATACTATACATTTTTAGGATAAATTAAATGATAAAACATCTGTCTCGGGGTCACTTTATATAGGGTATGTCTGGTAATTATCTGGCAATACAATGATTTTTTAATGAAATTTTGTCACTCAAAATTGAAAGCAAAAAGAGACTTCTATAAATTCTGTAACTTTCAAGGTAATTATAGTATTTTTCTACTATTTTTATAGACTCAACAATTATAATTTACTTGTTCTGTTTATATAATACTGTTTAAGTTACACTCTCAGAATGAAAGTCGATAACTGGGTTAGAAATATGCTAATATTAGTAGGTAACATTTGAAACTTCATTTCAAACTGCGTATCTATCAAATTAAATATTTTTGATTTGTTCTCCTGGGTTCATAGTAGATACAGTATAGAGTTTTTATTAAAAGTATCAATGTTTAGAAGGATGTAGAACAAATGTATGCCTAAGAGCTGGTTATAACTAAGCCAAAGAAACAAATCTTAGTAATTCAAGAACTCTCTCGTTTTGCTTTCTCTACTTTAGAGTACTTTCTAATTTTTCATACAAACATGTTTATTTGTTATAGGAAAATATGCTTACTTTCAATATTTTTCTTTCAAAAAGTTCCCTCCGCAGGGCCTGAGCGATGGCGCAGCATTTGGGCGTTTGCCTTGTACACGGTTGACCTAGAACTGACCGCGGTTCAATCCCCCTGCGCCCCAGATAGTCTCCCAAGTCAGGAGCGATTTCTGAGCGAATAGCCAGGTGTGACCCCTAAGCGTACTGGGTGTGGCCCAAAAAACAAAAATAAAAATAAATAAATTACAAGTCCTCTCCTTAAATGTGCAGGTAGAAGAAATCATTAAGTCTATATTCCAAACAAAGTGTTATTAGGAAATTTGATCCCTCAGGCTTTCTAGGAGAACCTCTGGAGAACCTGAGCATCACCAGGTGTGGTCTTGGAGGACTTCTGGTATCACAGGTGTTGTCTGGAGGTCCCTTAATATAAATAGTATGGGATCTAATTCCCAAAAATAAAAAGCCTAAGAGCATTAAACTGCAAGTTCACCTGGTTATGAATTGTTGATGAATCCCTAGGCCTCTGATGATTATTTGCGAGCCTCCAAATTAAGAATTAATATGGCTATATTTTAATAGGCATAGTATAATTGTAAGTACCTCTACAAAACAATTATAATCCCTATCACAAATGTTTGATAGAAACAGAAATTTAAGTATCAAAAATTTTCTCATATATTAGAGATGCAAATGAAACTTAATAAAGAATATAGTTGTTTGGACCTATTGGAGGATATAGTTGTTTGGCCTATTGGACGATATTCCATATTGCTTAGGAGATTGTGTAATGGAAGGCATCAAAGCCAGTGGATCTGAATAATCTCCTCAGTTATAAAGATTATGTTTTTTTATTTAATTATGATTTAATATTAATTAAACATATTTATTTCGACAATATGATTTACAAAAGGCTAATAATAGTGTTTCAGGCATCCATGTTCCAAGATCAAACTCACCATCAGAATTTGGCAGTTTGTTAATTCATTTGCCATTTGTAATTTACTTGTTATCATTTTCTTATATTTTTCATGGGAGAGCTCATTCTTTGCTTGGACCTTTACCTCTCACTGACTTCATTAAACATAAAACCCATTAATTCCATCTAGTAGCAATGAATTGCATGATTTTATCTTTTACTTGAGGCTAAGTGGCCCAGAGTTTTGTTATTCACTTATATATTCTTGGGTACTTGAGTTATATATTCTTATATATTAGTTCCAAATAGTTCAAGAATGATTGTAGGAGCATAATTTTTAATTAAATACTTGTGGGTCTTGAGGAAGATGGAAGGAAGGAAGGAAGGTAAAGGAAGGAAGGATAGAAGGAAGAAAGTAAAAAGGAAGGAAAGAAGGAAGGAAGGATGGAAGAGGGAGGGAGGGAGGAAGGAGTCTAGCTTTATGGGTGTGATCTATATAATTGAAGAATATACACTCAAACCACCAGAAGTTGGTCATGTGGAAAAAAAGTCCTAGAAAATTACTGCTAAGTAGAAAATATTATATATAATAAAATATATTAATAATCTATATAAAAATCAAAATTCTAGGTCTAAATTCAGCTTTATAAAATTCTATCATATTTCACATAGTAAATTCTTCTATCTATTTTCCTACACAATGCATGTGTATTTGATCCTTTAAAAAGAGTCAAATACGAATGATATTTTCTATCTTAAGGAACCATAAAGAACTTCATAGACAGGCAATAATCCTCTTAGAAAATTCATAGCATAGAAGCCATATGGATAAGTAGGCAAGACAAACTTCTTTACACTTTGCCTTTGAGTATGGATGGCATTAATTTACGGTTGCCTTCACTAGATTAAGAAAGGTCTGTTTATTCCTAGCTTGCAAGGGATTTTATACTATTTCAATATATATTTAACACTTATTTTTACTTTTATTTTTTTCATTTTATGAAGACAAAAAATGCAAAGAAGCCAAGGTGAAGTTACAGTGGGAAGATAGTCACCCATAAACAGAATTCTCAGAAGAAATCCCCTTGCTGACATCTTAATTTTTAACTTTCAGCCAAAGAACATTAAGAAAAATAAAACAAAACTCATGCACAATTACTTTGTTCCTCCAGTCCCCAGATTGTGGTACATTATAACATTTCTTAACAGTACACAAAGCAATCTTCAACATTATAATTTAACATTTTAATTATATTGAGGATTCTATTTCTGTTCAGGTGATTTAAAATGTGTTAATATTTTTATTATAATTTTATTAATTAATATGCATAAGAACTTTTTATAATAAACTATTTTCTAACATATGGTCAATATTCCCTTTTTAAAATAAAATATAGATTCATATTTTTGAGCTCTTCTTAGAATTTATGAGTAAAACTTTACACCCTGATATTTTCTTTATTTTCTCTTTGCACTTATACATTGTTTATCATTTTATCATTATCTTGTTTATTTTAAATACATTGAAATAGGGGCTGGAGAGATAGCATGGAGGTAAGGCTTTTGCCTTTCATGCAGAAGGTCATCAGTTCAAATCCCGGCGTCCCATATGGTCCCCCGTGCCTGCCAGAAGCAATTTTTGAGCATGGATCCAGGAATATCCCCTGAGCCATGCTGGGTGTGACCCAAAAACCACAAAAAAAATAATACATTGGAATAGAATTATACACTATTGTTTTAAAAATGTACACACCTATAAAAAGATATACAGGTTTCAAGAAAATATCAATTTATTAATTTTGTGGCATTTCATGAATTAATTTTATTTTCATATGTGTTATCACTTCTACTTCATTTTGAAAAATAATCTTTCATATGTGAAATATAACAAAACAGTATGGTAATAACAAATGGCCAAGATCATCAGAACTGAGCTAACAGGGTACTGGGGGAATGTGTGGATACTGGAGGGGCACTTAGGGCAATCATTGACTCTGTTGATGGTTGTGGTATTGGAAAGATGATGAATGCAAAGGATAATTAATAGTGTGGTATATCCTGGCACCTCAAAAATAGTAAAAATAAACAAAATAAACATTTCAGAGGAAGATTCATATGAGCCTAATCCAGAATGCAAGTGATTAGTAGATAACAATAAACAATTAACATCAAGTAAAAACAGCATGTCTCTTTACATTTAAACTTTAGTATTCATATCTCACATCTTTTCCATACCAGGTAAACAAGACAGAATGTTAGGATGTGAAGAAGAAATTAGAAACCTTTATTCTGAGTGTTCTCAGCTGATTCCCGCTGTTTATTTTAGCATAAAGGAGACATTTTAAATGACCTCTGCTTTGTATGTTCCCTGCTTGGTTTCTTGCTCTATTCCCACTTTTCCTATGTGAGACATCCATGAAAGACCTCCGCAAAAAATACTCTTCAGGGCATGTCATCAAAATAGGCTGTCTCCACCCACAAAAGGCAGAGCCAGGAGAACAAGGCATCTCTACTTTGCTTCCAGGCCCCACACATCTTCTAGCCAATGAACATCACCACAACATGTAAGAAAAACTACACTACAAGTGTGATAATGGGGAAATGATGCAGGCCAACAAAATGCATAGAGAATGAAGATGACATCTCTAAAGACCCATAAAGTGCCAATCACTTATTTAGCCCCTCAGACAAGGAGTTTAGAGAGGAAATATGGAGGATTCTTATAGAAATCAAAGAAAGCATGGATTGAGCTGAATGAAGCACAAATAAGAATCAAAAGGATATGAAGATAGAAATAAGAAAACTCCAAACTGAAAGAACAGAACTGAAAAACCCAGTAGACAAAATGTAAACCTTATTGGAAAGCCTCTCCAACAGAAAATATCAGCTGAGAATAGAATTAGTGAGCTGGAAGATGAGATGCAGAACAACTCCATAAAAAAGAAGAGGTTGGAAAAGACCTTTAAAGCAAATGATCTGACATTGGAAAAAATCCTCAAAGAATGGAAACAGATGAACATTGATGTCTTTCAAAACTCAACAGAAATAATATAAGAATTATTGGAGTTGCAGAGACTTAGGAAGAAAGAACCAACAGTTAAGGACATCATTTCAGAGGAACTCACAGTTAAAGACTGCATACAACCAAATCCTGCATGCCAAAACAGTACCAGCTAAAAGAGACCTGAAGAAAAGCACCCAAGACACATCCTAGTCACAATGATGAATTCTACAGATAGGGATAGATTACTAAAAGCATCATGATCAAAAAGGGAAATTACTTTCAAAGGAGCATCTTAATTTACAACAGACCTGTCACAAAAAACCCTCAAGACCAAAAGGGTGTGGTTGGATATAGTCAATGAAATGAATGCTTCACCTAGAATACTGCACCTGGCCAGACTCACTTTCAGGTTTGAAGGAAGTATGTATAGCTTCACAGATAAACAACAGCTCAGAAATTTACAGATGCAAAACCAGCCTTAAAAGAAAAACTGAAAGATCTACTTTAATATAAGACACACCGAACTCCTATATAAAGATGACAATAAATCCCATGTCAAAGCTCTCGCTCAATGTCAAAAGACATATTACATCAGTTAAGAGACACAGTAAAAAAATGGATCAAAAAGCTGAATCCAATACTCTGCTGACACAAGAATCACATCTGAATAATCAGAACAAACAGAGACTCAAAACCAAAGGTTGAAAGACAATCATTTAAGAAAACAACTCACTTAAAAAAGCTGAAGTGGCCATATTAATGTTAGATGACACAAAATTTAGACTTAGGAAAGTTATTAGGGATAAAGATGGACATTTCTTAATAATCAAGGGATATGGACAACAGGAAGAAAACTCAATATAAGGGACCAGTAATATATTTATAGAATTGTTGACAAATCTTAAAAATACATAAATAGCAACACAATAATAGTGGAAGACCTCAACAATGCCCTTTTACTCCTTGATTGATCAACTAGACTGAAATCCAACAACAAATTACAAGCACTAAAAAAAGAATTGTATGAAAGTGGCATAATAGATATATATGGGACACTCAATCTCCAGGAAACTGGATAGACATTTTTCTCCAATGCACATGGGTCATTTTCCAGGATAGACCACATGCTGGCCCATAAAACATAACTCCATGACATCAAGAAGTTAGAAATTTTGCATACTACCTTTTCATATCACAATGCACTGAAATTAGAAGTGAAATACAAAGGGACACAGAAGAAAAACTTTATCACCTGGAAATTAAATGGCTCACTACTGAACAAATAGTGAGTAAGTGATAACATCAAAGAGGGAAAAATAATTATAGAAACTAATGAAAATAAAGACACAAATTATCAGAATTCATGGACACAGCAAAAGCATCGCTAATAATTTTACATGCACACATCAGGAAAGAAGAATGTGCTTACATAAATAACTTAATGGCAAACCTTATAAAATTAGAAAATATAGGTAGACAAAAGGAAATAACAAAGCTTAGAGCAGAAATTAATGGAGTGAAAAATCTAAAAATCAGTCCAAAATATCAATGAAACAAAATTGGTTCTTTGAAAAATAACTAAGTTTTATAAAGCCCTAGCGAATTCACAAAGACTTGGAGAGAAACTTAATAAACCAGATTATAAATGAAAAGGGTGAGATTACTACAGATAATACAGAGTTTCGGAGGGTAATCAGAGACTAATTTCAGAAACTCTATGCCAAAAAATATGAGAACCTAAAAGAAATGGATACATTTTTGGACTCATAATCTTCCATGATGAAGATTTCAGTCTGAATCAGGATGATTCACCTTATCTAAATAGACCCATCACTATTGAAAAAATTAAAGTGGTAATCAAAAGTCTTTCCCCCAAAAAAAAGTTCTAGACCATATGGATTTGCTAATGAATTCTTTCAAACATTTCAAGAGGAACTATCACCAAGTCTTTTCAGGCTCTTTCAGTAAATTAAAGAAACAAAACATTCTCAGATAGTTTTTATGATACCAAAACCAATCATAATGCTACAAAAAAGAAAACTACATACCAATATCCCTGATAAACACAGATGTAATAAACATAGTCAACAAAATACTGGAAAATAGGATTTAACACTTTGTCAAGAAGGTCATACACCATGACCAATTAGGTTTTATTTCAAGAATGCAAGGATGGTTTAACATAATATACAATATCAACAAAAGGAAAAATAAAATCCATATGATTATATCAATAGACACAGAGAAAGAATTCGGTAAGTTCTAGCACCCATACATGATGAAAAATGTTAACAAGATTGGAATGGAAGCAACTTTTCTCAATATAGTCAAAACCATCTACCACAAGTGAATGGCAAATATGAATTCAATGGGGATAACCTAAAAGCCTTTCATCTAAAATCTGGTAGAAGACAAGGATGCCCCATTTCACCACTTCTATTCATTATAGTACTGGAAGTACTTACCATAGCAATTAGGCAAGAAAAAGATACCAAGTGCATCCACATAGTAAAGGAAGAAGTCAAGCTATCATTGTTTGCAGATGACATGCTATTACATTTAGAAACTTGTAAAGACTTTACCAAAAGGCTTCTAGAGACAATAGATTCATAAAGCAAAGTGGCAGGCTACAAAATTAATATGCAAAAAATAATGGCATATTGGCTGGAGCGATAACGCAACAGTAGAGCATTTGCTTTGCACAAGGCTGACCCAGGAAAGACCTCAGTTTGATCCCCAGTATCCCATATGATCCCCCCAAGCCAGGAGAGATTTCTGAGCAGATAGGCAATAGTAACCCCTGAGTGTCACAGTGTGGTCCAAAAACAAAAAGAAAATCAATGGCATACTTATACACCAATAATACTAGAGAAAAAATGGATATCAAAAATAATCTCATTTACATTAGTGTCACATAAACTCAAATACTTTGGACTCAACTTAACTAAAAAAGTAAATGACCTATAAAAAAAACTACAAAATACTGCTTCAAGAAATAAAATAGGACATAAGGAAATGGAGACAAATATTCTGTTCATGGATTGGGAGGATAAACATAATTAAAATTGCAATAATCCCCAAGGCTTTGTACAGATTTAATGCAATTTCTTTAAGACTACTCATGACATTCTTTAAAAAAAGTGGATCAAACACTCCTGAAAGTCATTTGGAACAATAAACACCCACAAATAGCTAAAGTAATCTTTATGAAAAAGAAGATGGGAGCCATCACTTTCCCAAATTTCAAATTGTACTAAAAAGTAATGGTCATTAAAACAGCATGGTACTGAAATAAAGTTAGACCCTCAGACCAGTGGAATAGACTTGAGTATTCAGAGAATATTCCCCAGACCTATAATCAATTAATCATTGATAAAGTGGCAAGATTTGCAAACTGGTGAAAAAAAAGCTACTTCAAGAAGTGGTGCTGGGACAATTGGTCAGCCAGATGCAAAAAAAGGAAACTCACACCTCCATATAGCACCATGCACAAAGATCAAATCTAAATGGATTAAAGATCTTGAAATCAGACCTGGAACTATAAGGTATATAAAAGAATATGCAGGTAAAACATTCCATGACATTGAGATTAAAGTCATCTTTCAGGAGAAAATAGCACTGTCCAAACAAATGGAAGCAGAGATAAATAGATGGGACTATATTAAGCTAAGAAGCTTCTATACTTCAAAGGAAACAGTGACTAGGATAAAAAAGGCCACCCCCAGAATGGGAGAAACTATTCACACAATACTCATCAGATAAGGGGCTAATATCTAAGATATACAAGATATAAATATCTAACCCTACAATATATGAAGAAATGAAATAAACAGACACTTCTTCAAAAAAGAAATGCAAATGGCCAAAAGACGAATGAAAAAAAGTGTTCCACATCACTGAACAGGGAGATGTAAATTAAAGCAACAATGAGGTACCATATCATGCAACAGAGACTGGCACACATTGCAAAAGAATAAAAACAATCAGTGCTGACATGATGTGGGGAGAAAGGAATTATTGTTCACTGATGGTGGGAATACTGTCAGGTCCAGCCTTTATGGAAAATAATATGGATATTCCTCAAAAAAAAAAACTAGAAATTGAGCTCCCATATGATCTAGCTATACCACTACTAGAGTTATACCATAGAAATCCTAGAAACACAAAACACAACACAAAAATGCTTTCTGCACACCTTTATTCATTGCATCACTATTTACAATAATAGCTAGACTCTGGATACAACCCAGAAGCCCAACAACAGATGAGTGGCAAAAGCAACTGCAGCCATCAGAAAAATGAAGTCATGAATTTTTCCTATACATGAATGGACATGGAAATAAGTCAGAGGGAGAGAGAGACACAGATTAGTCTAACTCACGTATGGTTTTAAGAAAAATAAAAGACATTATTGTAAAATACTCAGAGACAAGAGAGATGAGATTTAGAATGATCAGCCCACAATATGAAACTTACCAAAAAGAGTGATGAGTTCAGTTAGAGAAATAAGTACACTAACAACTATCCTGACAATGGTAGTGAGTGAGAAAAAGCAGATGCCTTTTGCAAAAACAGGCAAGGGGTGAGGGAGGACAGAGATGGAAGACACTGGTGGTGGAATGTTGCACTGGTGAAGGTAGATGCTATTTTTTTTATAAGTAAAAGCCAATTACAAACATATTTGCAATCATGGTGCTAAAATAAAGATTAAAAAATAAAAAGTGCCAGGTGTCTCAGGTGGCTGCGGTCCTAATGGTGGTGTAAATATATAGCTATAATTACTTTTTAAATGTTTTTAAAGTTTCAAATATTTCATTTGAACATTTGATTATCTAACTAAACAAGAAATGGCTATATCTTATATTATTTGAAATTTATCAAAGAAATCACAGAAACATTATCAGAGAAATGTATTTGTATTTGTTTTTAACTAACTGTAGAGAAAAGATTTTTCTGATAAAATATATAAAGAATAATGAAGATAAAGTAACTTTGTTTTGTGATTCACCACCATGAATCATATTAAGTTTTAGATAGTGAATATTCCATTTGGTGTCCCTATTTTATGCACTGCAGTGCCAATTTTGTTATTCCTTTATTATACATTGAACAAATATATGCTTTAATTTTATATGGTGTTCTCTTTATTAGCATCAGTGTACTAAGACTTCACAGATTATTTTCAAAGTTTTCAAACTAGTGTTAGAGAAAAAACAATTATCTATGTAATATATTTTAGAGGCAAGAAAGTTCTATAGGAGTGATATAAGAATGATGCATAATAGTGTAACCAAATTTGGACTTGAGGAATTGGAGAGAAAGACCTCAATTTAATTTGTATTCTGATTGAGAACTGAAGGACAAGCAGACATTAGCCTGAGGGTAGGTCACATCGTGGAGGTGTTAAGGAGAGGAAGTATTTCAGAGCTGAGGGAGAACATAGTGACACAGAGCTAAGAAATTGAGTAGGAGTAAACATTCTATAGACATTAGAAAAAGTTTTGAGTGAACTTACAAAAAATACTGAGCTAAAAAGAAATAGTGCTGATGAGGAAAAGTATGAAATGTGATAGACAAAATGACTTCATTTAAGGACAATCATCAGTCATTGGGAATTTTTTCAATAAAATTGCATTTGTAAATGAACAAATATTTTCTAAAAATAAAAATGGACTTTTTAAATACTATCAAGTTGTTACGAGATTGCTTTAAATGAGAAAACAATATTGAAAAATCACTACTCCTTTGGGAAATACAGATACTTTATTTGATTCTATTTTACTAGGATATTATTTAACTTATTACATTCATCTTCACTACATAAGAACATAGACTAACAGTAAATATGTAGTAACCCATTGCTACATTGCTAAAAACTTGTGAGGCTGGAATAAAATTTGAATCTCTAAGAGTAAGTTATCTAAATTCGAGCAAATGTGTATTACTTTTTTGTGTGTGTGTGGTTTTTTTTGGGTCACACCCGGCAGTGCTCAGGGGTTATTCCTGGCTCCATGCTCAGAAATTGCTCCTGGCAGACATGGGGACCATATGGGACGCCGGGATTTGAACTGATGACCTTCTGCATGAAAGGCAAACGCCTTACCTCCATGCTATCTCTCCGGCCCACAAATGTGTATTACTTTTATTAAACCAAGATGATTTGCTTTTTATCATTGACACAATTTGTTGAGCACTTGCAATGTCCTGGACATAAACTTACAAGAGGCTGTTTTTTCCTCTTCAAATGCAAACTTATGCCTATTAGCTTTTTAGAATATCCATGTGTTTTTATGCTTATAAATCTACAAATTTTCTTCCTCTTCCTAGGCAAATATATTTGGCAATCTTCAAAGGCTTTCTCACACACTTCAAGTACTGGGGTCCTGTGATTTTATTGGATTACTTCAATAGTAACATTTTACTGTAAGACTGTACATTAAAATGATGTATCATAGTAATTCTAATGCAGTTATTTTAGTATGATTTAGATAGTAATCCTAAAGCATTATCTAAATAGAATTCTAAAGCAATCTCTGAGGAAATTTTGTCCAAGCTAGCCAGAGAAAGAAAAGTCCTATTTCATGCACGAATTATTAAATACGTACTTAAAGGGCTAGCAAACCTTTTAATTTGGTAAAGCTCATTGTTTTAACTGGTAAAAATGACAAATGTTCTAAAATTTGCAGTGTCCAGAGCCAAGTAAAACAAAAGAAAATGGAGCATAAAAGAGCATTTTTGGCCATAGAACTGTGTCTTGGTAACATTTGAAAAAAAAATTACCAATTATTTGACAAAGCTAACAATTAGTGGTCTAATGCATAGAAGAGATCATAAATTTGAAGAGACTTCTAAACAATTAAAGAATGTAAGCATAAGCACTTACACAAAGGACAACTCAAAGAAAATGATGTCATGTCCTTAAGTAACAGAACATGCTATTATTGCAAATAAAAAAAACCCTAATATAGCAGTATTTGCATATTTTAAGTTGAAAACACCACTGGTTTAAAGATTTTAGTGCTTGAAATTTGGTCTTGATGACTTTTGTTTGATCATAATTTAACCAGATATTTGTTTTTTTTTGTTTTGTTTTGTTTTGTTTTTTTGGGTCACACCCGGCAGTGCTCAGGGGTTATTCCTGGCTGTCTTCTCAGAAATAGCTCCTGGCAGGCACGGGGGACCATATGGGACACCGGGATTCGAACCAACCACCTTTGGTCCTGGATCGGCTGCTTGCAAGGCAAACGCCGCTGTGCTATCTCTCCGGGCCTTAACCAGATATTTGTATACTATAAGGCAAGTGGGAAATTTGGAGATTTCTAAATTACCCAAGTGCCTTCACACTTCTCCAATTCTGTCTACCTTGACATACATAATCAACAATAGTAAAAAAGAATTAATAGACTGTAAATTAATGATCAAGAATATCGACACCCCCCCAAGTACATAGAAATCACATGGTAGTTTGGACTTGGTCAGATTATTTTCCTATAATAGTAGAAAGATAAAGGCACTCTGTTTGTGGATGCGATATAGTAGCACTGCATATATAATACAATATTAGCACTAATGTGGAAAATATATTTAAATTAAAAATATTTAAAAATTAGAAAATCTTAAAAAATACCACTATTTTGGGGGGCCGGCGTTTGCCTTGCAAGCAGCCAATCCAGGATCTAAGGTGGTTGGTTCAAATCCCGGCATCCCATATGGTTCCCCGTGCCTGCCAGGAGCTATTTTTGAGCAGACAGCCAGGAGTAACCCCTGAGCACAGCCGGGTATGACCCAAAAACCAAAGAAAAGAAAAAGACCACTATTTTTATATACACTCTACCTAGAGTTAATAATAATTAGGAACTTTACTCATTTGTATTATCTATCAGTTCACACACATATATACACATGAAAAGAGAGCATATTCATTATTTGTTTATGAATTACTTAAAAATAAGTTTCAGGTAGATTACATTTAGCTTTTAAATATTTTAATACATATACACTACATATACACTGAGAGATATAATTTTCTTCTATATAATTAATTATATATTATAGAATCTATGATTATCACAACTAGGACATTAACAAGTACATAAATAATTTACTATTTAGTATTCACATTTTAGGTAAATATTTTTAAAATAAATTTTAAATTTGAATAGCCAAGAGATACAGTTCCAAAGTTATTTATGGTTGAATTTCAGTCATACAATATCCAACATTCATACTTTGACATTCATACTTTGTGCCCATTTTCTGCCACCAATTTCCCAACTTCCCCCTTTTCCTCCTCTCTGGGCTGCACTCGCCTTAATCTTTCTTTCTTTTTTTCTCTTTGAGAGACTTTGGTTTGCATTATTGTTACTAAAGGCTATCATTTATGTCACTTTACCTCCTTTCAGCACCAATTCTTGTTCAGAATTTTCATTGTCAAATCTCATTGTCATAGTGCTCTATTTCACTGCCCTAACTGTATGTTCATCTTTATGTAGTGGCAAGCTTCCTAAGTTGGACCTGATCTTCTGGCCCTGATATCATTGACTTTGGGTATTACTGACATACTATCTTTTTTTTTATTTTTATATCCCACAAGTTACTGTGGCCATTTTATGTTTTTTTTCCCTCTGACTCATTTTGCTCATTATAATACCCTCCATATTCATTCATGTATAACCGAATTTCATGACTTCATTTTTCCTAAAAGCTGCATAATATTCTATTGTGTACATGTAACATTGTTTTTTACCCATTTATTTGTTCTTAAACACTTGGGTTGTTTCTAGAGTCTGGCTATTGTGAATAGTGCTGCTGAGGACTTTTTCTTTATTGTGTTGTTTGGGTCCCTTGCTAATTTCAGTATTCTATTTCTATATATGTTTTTTATCATTGTGACTAGGCAGTGCCTTGGGGTGCTTTAATTTGGATGTCTTTTACATTGTACTCTCCAAGCATCCAGAATGTGGGCACAAGCACTCTTTATCTCTTGAAACTTCTCAGTGATGAGATTTTTAACTGTTGCTTTTCTTTAATAAATATTTTTATTTTGACCAAAGTGGTTTACAAATCATTCACAGTAAAATTTTAGGTATATAGTGACATTGAATCAGGGGCATTCTCACCACCAATATTGTCCTCCCTCTCCCCACTCGTTTCCAGCATGCATCCCATATCTTCCTCCTTTGTTCACCCAACTGCTAGTGTGAGTGGTCCCCTTTGTGTCTAGCTTGTTGTAGATTGGGTATTGATCCTGTTGTTGTTAGCTTTGGATTTGGTACCTAAGTCTGATCATTTTTTATTTCCACTCAATGTTCATAGGACTGTTTGGTCTTGCTTTACTTTTTAATAGCCATTTTCTTTCTACAACTCTGGGACCCCAATGATTTCTATGTTGTTACTATTTAATTTATCCCAAAATGTCTTTTGTCTTCTGCTCACTTATTTTGAAAAATTTTTCCATTTTCCTTTTATTTTAAGGCTCTTTTCCAACTTCTATTATATATATGGAGAGGTATTACATAGCACATCTTTCAGTTCAAAGAATCTGTCCCTAGCAGCTGTTATTCTGTTGCTGAGGCCTTTCTTTGAGTTTTTCATTTCACCTACCAAGATTTTAGACCTATTATTTCTGTTTGAGACTTTCTTATTTTTATTCCCATATCCTCCAGAGTCATAATGGCTATCTGTTTGATAGTTTCTTTGAGATCTTTGAATATCCTCAACATTTCCTCTCTTAAATTCCTTATCAGAGAGGCTATATAGGAGGCTGATACTGGTTGATCCTTCAGAACTACCAAATTTGTTCACTAAGTGTATTGTGGTGCAGTTCTACTTTGCTTTCCCATGCTGACCTTTGCAGTATTGAGGAGCTTTTATTTGTGTGGCAAAACACATTGGCTAGAAGGAATGCATGGCTGCAGAGTGAACAGATCAGCAGCACTCTTGTCAAGGCAAAGGGACTGACCCTGGTTAAAAGGAGATCTCGTGAGTCCTAGAGAAACACACTACTACTGCCAATGCTGTTTTTTTTTTGTTTTGTTTTTTTTTTTTTGTTTTTTTTTTTTGTTTTTTTTTTTTTTTGCATCATAGCTTCACTCTTCTCACAGAACTTATTCTAAAAGACTATACAAGTTCAGGATACAATAAGTTGTTCTATTATTCAAAAAACGTATTTTGTTTACATAAGTTAGTTTGTCATAATAAAACTTATGAAGCAGTTAAATCTAGTTGGTAGAATAAACTAGATAATACATATTTTGTATACATATATTATTCTTTATAAAGAGTAGTCACTTGAAAAATCTATATTCTTAAAGATACTCAAACTAGAGCTGGAGAGATAGCAGGAAGGTAAAGCGTTTACCTTTCGTGCAGAAGGATGGTGGTTTGAATCCTGGCATCCCATATGATCCCCAGAGCCTGCCAGGAGCGATTTCTGAGCATAGAGCCAGGAGTAACCTCTGACCGTCACTGGTTGTGGCTGAAAAAAAATTTAGATGAAGCACTCAGGTATAATTTGGAGATGTGTGTGTGTAGTCCATATATACTTCTATGTATCAATGTAGTTTGATCAGAGCTATTTCTTTACATAATCACTATGAACTCTCAAGACAATAATCAGTGTCTTTACCTAAGGGTTTTTATATTTACTGTTTATACTTATATTCACATTCTTTATTTCCTAACTTTGCAATTACTGATTTTTAAAAATGTAGCAAACTTTAATCAAACAATACTGATTAAAATCTTTAAATATATTTATATTTTTTATTTACATAGTTATGTATATTGATTCATGAGACAGGTAAGTTTTTGAATTTTTTTTCTTTTTTTTGGCAATTTGTGAGATTTAAATCAAGGCCTAAGATGGATGAATTAATTTAGTTTATAGATAGCCAATTTGTGTTGAAAAATACAACTTTTCCCTATGTGATTGCTTCATACTCTTACACATTAATTGGCTGTATTTGTTTGAATATTTTGTAGGTGTCTATGTTCTCATAACTGTCTCTATAATATCTTGAGTCTATTCTTATTTGTTTGTTTTGGGGCCACAACTGGTGATGCTCAGGGGTTACTCCTGGCTACAGAAATTGCTCCTTGCTTGGGGAACCATATGGGATGCTGGAATATCGAACTTCCGTCTGTCTAGTTCAGTGGCATGCAAGGCAAATGACACCTTACCGCTGCGCCACAACTCCAGCGTCAATATTGAGTCTATTCTTATGCAGAGTTAGACCTTCTTGATTAATATAGCTGCTGCTGCTGCTATAATTTCTTGCTAGTAACAACTGCTTTTGGTTTTTTAACAAAATAACTATTGACATAAAACATGTTTAATCTTAATATATTTTCTAAACATTCACATAGTTACCTACATTTCTATGGTTTTTTATTGTGTTTATTAAGTTATATTGATATTATTAAGGTTATTTTCATAAACTGATTATGTTTTATGTCACTTAGAGGAAGGTAGCCTGCAAAATTTCTATCATCTTGATTTTATGCAGGTATGTACGTTGGAGAAGAATGTGTATCCAGGTTTCTGGGGATGGAGTTTCCTATATATATCTACTAGGCCTCTTTCTTCCATTTCTCTTTTCAGGGCTTGTATATTTTTGTTAAGTTTCAGTCTGGTTGACCTATCAAGTGTTTACAGGGCTGTGTTGAGGTCTCCCACAATTATTGTGCTATTATTGATGTCCTTTTTCAAATTTGTCAATAATTGGATTAGATATTTTGATGGTCTCTCATTGGGAGCATATATGTTTAGTAGTGTGATTTCTTCCTGTTTCACATATCCCTTAATTCGTATGAAGTGTCCATCTTTGTCCCTTACAACTTTTCTGAGTCTAAAGTTTGTGTCATCTGATGTTAATAAGGCCACCCTTGCCTTTATTAAGGGCGTTGTTTGCTTGGATGATTTACCGCCAGCCTTTGATTTTGAGTCTATCTTTGTTCTGACCATTCAGGTGAGGTTTCTGTAGGCAGCAGAAGGTTGGATTCATCCTTTTAATCCATTACACCACTCTGTCTCTTAATTGGTGCTTTTATTCACTGCTGATGGGAATGTCATCTAGTCCAACCTTTATGGAAATAGATATGGAGATTCCTCCCAAAACTAGAATTTGAGCTCCAATACAATCCAACTATACCACTCCTAGGGATATACCCTAGGAACACAAAAATACAATACAAAAATACCTTCCTCACACCTATATTCATTGCAGCGCTATTTATAATAGCCAAACTTTGGAAACAATGAAGGTGCCCTTCAACAAATGAATAGCTAAAGAATCTGTGGTATATACATATACATAATGGAATATTATGCAGCTGTCAGGAGAGATGAGATCATGAAATTTTTCTATACATGTATGCACATGGAATCTTTTATGCTGAATGAAATAAATTAGAGGGAGTGAGATAGATGCAGAATAGTCTCACTCATCTATGAGTTTTAAGAAAAATAAAAGACATTTTTGCTATAATTCTCAGAGACAAAAAGAGAAGGCCTGGAAAGTCCAGCTCAAGACATGAAGCTTACCAGAATGCATGATGAGTACAGTTAGAGAAATAACTACATTGAGAACTTTCATAACAATGTGAATAAATGAGGGAAGTAGAAAGCCTGTCTAGAGTACAGGCGGGGTTGAGGTGGGGATGAGGGATATTTGGAATATTGGTGATGGGCATGTTGTACTGGTGAAGGGGGGTTGTTCTTTACATGACTGAAGCCCAACTAGAATCATGTCTGTAATCAAGGTGTTTAAATAAAGATATTTATAAAAAGCCCTAAAGACTACCAAAAGCTTCTAGAAATAATAAATTCATATATCACATTAGCAGACTACAAATTTAACACACAATTATAGATGTTCTTCATATATACAAATAATGATATAGAAGAAATGCACATTAATAAAAACAATGCCAGGGATCAGAGTGATAGAACAGAGGTAGGGTGTTCGCAAAAAAAAAAAAATTCATTGACATTAGTGAAGTACCAATTAAATTGGAAAAAAAGGGTAAAATCAATTTATATTTAGTTATAATATATTAAAAGAATTTATTCTAGGCACCTGCCTACATTTCTTCCTTACATCTGTTTTCAATGCATCATGGTCTGTGAAGATTTGTAATAACCTTTCTATCCTCTTGATTTTATGTAGATAGGCTTTGTGACCCAGCATGTGGTCTTTTTGGATAAATTCTCATGTGAATTAGAGAAGAATGTGTATTCAGTTCAGCTGGATAAATATATATATATATATATATATATATATATATATATATATATATATATATATTACTAAGCCCTTCTTTTCTATTTTTTACTTCAAAGCCAGTAATACTTGGTAAGTTTCAGTCTGGTTGAGCTATTAAAACATGATAGAGTGGTGTTGAAATATCTAACTACTATTGTGTTGTTACTGGTGTCTTTCTTTGAATCTATTAGCAGTTTTTGTAAGTATTTTGCTAGCCCCTCAATGAGTGCATATATGTTTGGAAGTGTAATTTCTTTCTGATGTACATATCCCACAATTCTTAGAAATGACCGTCTCTGTGTTTTGAACCTTTCTCTTTCTGAAGTTTATGTCATTTGATATTAGTATGACAATCCCAGCCTTTTGAAGGTGACTCTGGTTTTTTTGAATTGTTATCCTCCAAACTTTGCCTTTGAGTATTTCCTCTGGCTATTCAAATATGTTTTTTTTGCAATCAGCAGAATGTTGGATTAAATTTCTGATCCATATTGCCACTCTGTCTCTTAATATTACATTTAGTTTGTCATACATTTTGTGCCATCTTTCTGTAGAAGTTTTGGTGGATTTGTGAGTTTTATCTTGCCTTAAAGTTCCCTCTTTATTTATTCTTTTAAAGTTGGTTTTGAGTCTGTAAAGTCCCTGAGTTGTTGTTTATCCATGATGTTGTGGATCATTCCTTCAAATCTGAGTATGACTGAATGCAGTATTCTTGGTGAGGCCACTGCCTTTGTGCTTGGTGGGTTGCTTGTGTTATATTTGTTCTCATTTTTAAGGATGCTTCATTTTATGTACTTTATTCTGATCTTGTTGCTTTCTGTATTCTATCTCTATGGTTTTCATAACTGTGGATACAATTTGCCTTGGGGTGTTCTCATAGGTCTCTTTTAGTTGGTATGTTTCAGGCATCCAGTATGTGAGTGCATGCAAGCTTGAGGAACTTCTTAGCAATGCTGTCTTTTACAGTTCCTTCTTCAGAGGCTATTTTGTCCTGGCTTACTGAGACCCTAATAATTTTATGTAGCTTTTGATGAATTTAGTCTAAGTTTCTATTCTTGTGTATTCATGTCTTCTGAGGATTTTGTCTATTTCATGTTTTTATTTGAGGATATTTTTTCATTGTCTTTATTGTCTGGAGATCTTCATTTTTTGAGTTCACTGATTCTGTCTTCATTAGCTATTACTCTGCAGGCTAGGCATTCCATTAAATTTTTCATTTCACTTCCCAAGTTCTTTAATTGTGATATTTCTATTTGTATTTTTCTCATTTTACTTTTATGTTCTCCTGTATTTTATTGGCAGCATGTTCCATTGTTTCTTTGAGCTCATTTAACATCCTAAGCATTTCATCTCTAAAGACCATTTGGGAGATGTTGTGTAAGAGATGAATATTGATTTGGTATACAGGGTTGAATATTTACCCATCAGGCATGGTCATTTTTTAATTGCTTTACCCTGATTCTTACTGTAGTATCATGGTGCTTCTTAGCTATGTCAGTTTTTCTTTCATGGGAGTTGGTGAGAGATCATTTTTCAACCATATAAGCAGCTGTCTGTTTGGAAGGACATGCCCCAAGGCAGGGCTTCTACCTATTTGTGTGGGTAGAACTTCCTTGTTCCTCATAGGTATGGGTACTGGCACTGCAGTTGCTCCTAACTTGTCAGGCTTAGGCAAATTTCTAATACAATACTCAATATTTTAAGTCATTTTTATTCAGTTTTTCGAGCTACAGTTTTATCAAGACCCACAATTGCCATCTTTATTAATAGGTTTTAGTTTGAGAGACAGTTTGAATTTAATAACAAAGGTGACAGGAAAAAATTATCTTATTCTTTCTACTTAATTTAACATGAGCTTTTTTCTTCCTAAATTCCCCAATTTGTATTAATTACTTGTTAAAGGAAAAACTTCTGATCAAAACTTTGTGGTTACTGCATCTAGATTATTAAATTATTTATTTGAAAAAATATTAAATATTTATTGCCAGACATTAACATTAGTGTGAGAAGCACTGGTCCTTTTGGATGCAATCTGATTTTGTTGTATTTATAAATATTTTGACTTTTATAAATTATTACTTTACATTAATTAAACCGGTATTAATATAAAGAAAACTATATACATTAAATTCTTCTATCTCAAATTAATTGATAACTTAATTTGGAATACCAATATTTATTTTTGAGCACAGAATTTGTGCTGGTCAATTTATAAAAAAAATATTATTTTGGGGGGCCAAAGAGATAGCACAGTAGAAGGGCTTTTGGCTTGCATGCAACCAATCCAGGACGAATGGTGGTTAGAATCCCGGCATCCCATATGGTCCCCTGTGCCTGCTGGGAGCGATTTCTGAGCACAGAGGTAGGTGTAACCCCTGAGCACCACCCGGTCACACCACGTGGTGTGATCCAAAAAACAAAAACAAAAAAGCAACATTTTAAAACAAGTACTTTTGAAACTAAACCAAACATTTTTTAGAAAAAAAATTGTATGTAATTAGGCATAATGCAAAAAAAATTTACTAAATAAATTTTTGAGTAAGATGAGAAATTAGTATTCCACCCTTTATGAAAGTTTTATAGTTTACTATGAATTAGTTTAATGCATATAACTCAGATATCTTGTAATGTTTTGAAAGAATTAATTTTTTATTTTTAAATATACCTAGTATTACATATATACAAAATATAGTATATTTTCCATTGTATGAGATGACTTTTTAGCCCATGAAAAACTTCTTAAAAGTCGGGGGTCATCTTATATGTTGGTATATACACCATTCTGAAACTTACTCCACCTTCAGGGATGAATGATTCACCCCCATCTTACCACCACATCCTATGCATCTGCCAGGCATCATCACCAAGTCCTCTGCTTGTCCTTTGATCTTTCAGGTTACACAGGAGCTGAGTTACTGAATGCTGCATCTCATCCAGCTGCCAAGTGTCATCACTGGTATGCGGCTTTCTGGTGCTCAGTCCTAGGCTTGTCCTGATTCATCATTCAAGGCACACAGAGGAGCTGAATTACTGAGGGCCACATCTCATACAGCCACTGGGTATGCGGCTTTTGGGTGCTCAGTCCTTTGTTCAGCTTTTATGGGATACAGAGGAGGCACTTTGTCTTCCTCTAGCTGTCCTATTCATCACTGCATCCCAGCCAGCTGCTCTTGGAGGAGCCCCCTCTCCCTGCTCAATGTAGATCACAATTAAAAAAGTCATAGTCACTTATGACAAATGACAAATGTAATATGATAGTTGGCACTCCAAAGTCTAGCTTTATTAAACATATACTGTTAACATTTGAGGGTTCTACTCTTCTCCTCTTACGTTTTTGAATTTCCATTTGTACATTAACATTAAAAGCTTTAAAGGAGAGTAGTTTTATATGGTAAATATAGCCCAAACCCTATATTTTAAAAAGAAAAGTAGGGGGTTGTCTTATACGCTTAGTCATCTTATACGCTGAAAAATATGGTATGTCACAAGACTTGATGTATAGTGAGGGGAGATGTTATTGATACTGTATTTGCAATGAATGTTGAAATAATTCAGTGTTCATACTTTCAAAGAAGAAGGGAAGTGATGCATTGCAGCTCAGATCCACATGGGTCAGCATTAAGCTGAAAAGGAAACAGAGGAGTGAGGAGAAATAGTGGATCAGGGGTAGTTTTACACAGGAAGAATTGGGTAGGGTAAGTAGGTCGAGTAAGCAAGATACAGAGATTTAGAATGTCTTGAATAATTCCAGGAGTTGTAGATAATAAATGTGATTTCTACTTTTGATTTAAGCCTGGGATATAAGGCAGATAGCTTTCATCTGAGACGGCTTGAGTAGGGTATAAGGATCATGAAAGAATATGATTTGGATTGGTTGGTTTTCATTTAAAAGTAATGTGTAAAGTCAAATATTTTGTCTTACTGTAGGTGTGTGGATGGTGCCTCATCTGGTGTTCAAGGACACATGATGCCTAATAATAAAAAATAATAAATATCTGACCACTATAATAAGCAAGAAAAATTATGCAAAATTAACTAAACATGGATTGTAAACTTAGAAATATTTTATATTTTATTATAGTGTCCTAATGTAAATATATTAAACAAAATTAAAAATCATTTATTAATAAATGTTAAGATTAACTTCATATCATATAATTATGTTTATTAAAATGAGATTTGCTTGTATAAAACATGATTTATTTAAAATAAAAATATTTTTATTGGGGCCGGAGAGATAGCATGGAGGTAAGGTATTTGCCTTGTATGCAGGAAGTCGGTGGTTCGAATCCCAGCATCCCATATGGTCCCCCGAGCCTGCCAGGAGCGATTTCTGAGCATAGAGCCAGGAGTAACCCCTGAGTGCTGCCAGGTGTGACCCAAAACAAAACATATTTTTATTAAAGTAACTATATTTTAAGAGATATTAATATATTTGAAGCAAATGTTATTATCATTAAATGCTTTTTGTTGAATATTTGCATAAGGGTTTTAGGTGCTTTAATACTTTCACAAAGAAGACTGGGGATTATGTGTTGTTTGTGAGTCATATTTATTTTTTATAATTTATAATATTGTAGTGAAAAATATCATTTTTCCAAAACAAATTAATAAAATTTGCTATTAAAGAATTCAATACCAGTGTTTTTTTAATCTCAGTTTTTTTAAATAATTTTAATAGCAAACCTTATTGTTGTAGATTGACAGTTCTACATTTATCAGATGTCAGTGACAGTGATAAAAGATTCACAAGATGCTAGGTGATTTCCATCTGGGCAGCACTGAAACATCTGCCAATGCATATGATGAAGCAGAGGACACAGCTACCAAGTGTTGAAAAGCAGCAGTCTGACTCATATCCTGTTGTATAAACAGAATATTTTGGGTTCCACCAGCATAACATTGAATAAAAATAAATTCATGTTAACAAAATTAGTTTCTAAAATTGTTTAATTTTTATTTTTAACATATAAGATATTAATATGAAAATAGTAAGAAATATCTAGTATTTTAATGCTTCTGTTACATTGATCTATAATAAATTTTGGAGTACCTTTTGAATCTTTATTTAGAAGAGAACAATTCTGATCCCTGGGTTCAGGTTTCTATTAAGGGATTGCACTTGCTAGCTCTTTAGTTATGATTGATTAGTTTAATCCATTTGATGTTTGATGTTATATGCTTTGCACTCTTTGGTGATATGGATTCAAAAAATAGATAAATAAATAGAAATTCACCCTTTCTAATGTTCATTAATTGAAATTATTTTGAGCATTGGCTTAATTTTGTTTTGTTTAGAATTAAAGAATTGTGCTTGCTTTCTGATATGTATGTGAGGATAAAAGAATAAAGTAACAAAGATAGCATTACAACTTGGAAAACAGGATCTGAGACATAGTTTAGGAGAGAACTCACTCATTGTCCATGTGTCGCACCCTGGTTATATCTCTGGCATTGCATCTGGTTTTTAGTACAAGCTGAGGTGACCTCTAATATATATATATATATATATATATATATATATATATATATGGATAGTCATGGGGTAGTCCATGAGCAGCAAAAACAAAAACCTTTTGACAGAAAAAAAAAGCTAGAAAAAAATTAACATCAAATGTAAGTTTTATTTGTGGAAATTCTAGATCTGACAAGTATTGATTACAAAATAAGGTGGTATTTTTGTTTGCTTGCTTGCATTATTTTTGGGCCACATCTGCTGATGATCAGGGGTTACTCCTGGCTATGTTCTCAGAAATTGCTCCTGGCTTGGGAGACCATATGGGATGCCAGGGATAGAACACAGGTCTGTCCTGGGTCAGCCGCATGCAAGGCAAATGCCTTACCGCTGTGCTATTGCTTCATCCTCAGATAGTATGTTTATATAGTTAAAACTAAAGAATAACTGGCCAAGTAATAAGAGGCATGAAAGCACTAATGCATAAATGGAAAGCATGGTGAAAACAAAAAGGGAACTATAGTTTCTTTTAATGCTAAAACATAATGCATATTTGAAAATTTTAGAGGCTCTAAAATTATTGCTATTGAGCGTGGAGTGCATGTTATAATCTAAAAAAACTAATCAGTTATTAAATTATTGATCCAGGTGAGTAAGTAGAAATATCACTCATCAAAATATTACAAGCTATTGAATAATGAATCATTTGCAACTGTAAGTTTTGCGGTAATTGTAGGTTTTATTTGTTCCAAGAAGTATTATATTAAAATTGGGACTGGAGCTGTTGTGCAAGCTGTAAGGTGTCTGCCTTGTGTTCCCAGCCTAGGACAGACCTTCATTTGATCCCCTGGCATCCCATATGGTCCCCCAAGCCAGGAGTGATTTCTGAGCACATAGCCAGTAATAACCCCTGAGTGTCACCAGGTGTGGTCGAAAAAAAAAAAGAAACAAACAAAAAAAGCAAAAAGATAAAATATACTCAAAATACTCAAAATGTAGAAATTAGTCATTCTTAAAAGACAGCTTTGACAACTGAAACTACATCATATCTCTTACCATTATGTTTTTGTAATTCTTCTCACTGGAAATGTGGTGTAATGAAATATTAGATAGTTTAACTATCTAATGTGATTTGGACTTCAACCAATATCTCTCATTTGGTGTCATTGTTTCATCGAGTTACTTTAAGATTTTTACAAGGTTTCTGAATCTTGCTAGATCTTTCTCTTCCTATAGACAGAAAAATTGGGGAATTGAATAATGTTGACAAAATTATGAGACATATTTTAACCCTATTCTACAGTTCTTTTGCTATACAGCTATATGAACTTAAGTAGAAATATTTAATCCTTCTAGGATTCCACTTTATCCTTTTAGAAATAGACATAGTTTGACTCCTTTGTTATTCTTCATAGGATTATATAGATTTAAAGTGAGTGCCATATAGCAGGTACTTAGTGGTCAGTAATTGGATTTGATGTTTATATTATATCTGTCATTATTACTATTATTATTATGCAATTATAATTTTATTCAAGCTAGAATTACTAGAATTCCCTGTAACCTCATAAATACTTCAAAGAATTAATAGCTTAGACAATATTGGGAATAATACTGAGGCAACAAGAATTACTATACAAAGAAGAGAGTTGAATGTCTTGTGGTTGCAACAAACAAGGTATCAGGATCCCATATCTTCTTCCTCATTACTACACCTGATATCTTTGAAGTCTTTCAATACAAGTCAAGATATGGAAGGAATATATTTGAAAAGTATTACTCTAATTTAAAAGTTTCATTTTTTGATGTCTTTGTTAAAAAATAAAATTAAGGTATGTGTGTGTGAGAGAGAGAGAGAGGGAGAGAGAGAGTAAGTGAGGAGAGAGAGTACAGCAGTTAGGTGTTGTATTAATCCCCAGCACCACAAATGGCCCCTGAACATAGCCATGAGTGGTCCTTGTGCCCAGACACATAAATAAGCTCTAGTATAACCATGTTTTTGTAGCTCCTCAATTAAGTCTAACTATATTTTATATGTAAAAGTAGATAAAATAACTTAGTGTTTTTTATATTTATATAAATTTTATTTTATTTTTTTAATTTCACTCACCAAGCTGTGTTCAGGTGTTTATTCAGGGCTCTGAGTCAAGTGATAAGTCTGGAAGGCAAATGGCTTTATATGGGGCATACGAATCTAACCCAGATGAGAACTGGGTTAGATTTTAATCTAAGTCAATTTGTATAATTAATCAACATTTAAATCAATATTAGATACAAATAGTTATTAGTTCAGAACACTTTTATTTCTTTCATAGTGTCTCTTAAGATTTTTTATCTTCAAATTCATAGTAATACTTGACTATATATAGTAAGCTTTTGGCCACACCCAGTAATGCTCAGGGGTTACTCCTGGTTATGCGCTCAGAAATTGCTCCTGACTTGTGGGACCATCTGGGACACTGGGGATCAAAGTGAGGTCATCTGGGTCAGCTGTGTGCAAGAAAATGCCCTACCACTGTGCCATCGCTCCAGACCTGACCTTATATTTTATTTTTGCTAGCATAAATATGGGTGCACATTGAAGCTATTCTTTTCTTTTGACAAAATTCAAATAAGGATATATATAAGTTTAGGTCTTATACAAGAGATAGACATACAACTACTCAATTTACAATGTTACATTTAAAAGTAATGTAACATTAATTTATAGCCATATTGAATTACTAAAAGCACATATAAGGTAGAATATATTATGCCAAAGGTACATCTCACATTTTATTTATGAAACATATAAAGGGAATTAAGAAAAAAGCACATAATATAGCTGGTAAAACTCATGTCTAGATTTCAAAACATTCAGAGTTAGAAAAAATAATATATTCAGACAAATAAAGTAAGTTTTTCAATTGCATAGAAAAGTTTTAGCTCTGCTTCACTCTTTTGTATATGACTGAATCAAGTTATCAATATAGATTACCTGAATACAACCCAGTTTTGCTGGAAGGCTATCTCTAGCTTCTCAACATTATTTTTTAAATATTTTAAAATAAATATTTTAAATGCATATTTTAATTATAATATTATTTTAATTATAATTTAAACAAATATTTGGTGATTAAAGGATTATACCTGGTGTGAGAGATAAAACAGGGATAGCAGTGTACAAGACAAGAGCCTCAGATTCTCTACTATCTCTCTGGCCCTCATTCTGACAAATTTTAAAGTAGTGCAAATATATAATTACTTTGATGGTGGTTCTGGTGATAACATATTTTGAAGCATTATTAAGTCTACTGATAAAAGCAAAAGGTACCTCATAGTTATGTTGGTCAATAAAATATATACAATATAGAATTTAAATGATCTCTGACATAGTCACAAAATACTGTATTTTAATATATTCACAACCTGAATACTTACTTCTTTTCTATACTAGTTTTAAAGATGCATGTGTCTGTCAATGTAAAAGCAAATTTGTACTTTTTTGTTCTACTCTACAATTAGATTAAAATATATCACAGACTTAAAAATACATTTAAATAATAGTTATGATTGTATTTATAAATATGTAAAATATTCATCGTGGAGTCATAAACTAGCTAATAGGATATGTACTGTAATACCTTAATATCTACCCTTTAAAATAGTAATATAAAATTCAATATACTTTAAAATATTATGATATAAGTTCCTTTGGTAATAATTAGGACGAGATGCTTTTTATTAATTTAAGAGGTAAAAACTAAGTTATGTTTTCCTTTATATTTAGCAACATATATCAAATCACTTAAATCAGTTAACTAAATTAGGTTTTTCTTTATTTTATATTTAGCAGCATATACATCAAATTACTTAAATCTTTCAATAATTATGAATATATATAAATAGATACAAACTAAATTAAATAAATTATGTAACTCTAATGAGGTCTTTAGCTTGTGAATGCTTTTTCTTATACACATAATTCTTTTAATTGTATATCTATTAAATCAATTTCAAATCATCCTAATAAGAACACACACACACAAAACCTATATTAAGTTTCATCTCTAATAAAATTTTCATAACAAACAGGGTTAGGTAAAGTAATTCAAAAAATTTTTATGCTTTTCAGTAAGGAAGGACTTTAATACAGGTTATTAAATAATTGCATAATCTTTGGAAGTTCTATAATAAGAAGGAAAAAAAAAAACACTTGTGCAAAGAAAGCAATCCATCCTGCAGAAGCAAAACTCAGTTCTCAAGACCATGAACAGTAATAATAAACACATGAAAATTAACACAGAATCTTTTAGACAACTCACACTGAACAAACTACCATTGAACACAAAATTCTATATAAGTTATTTTCTTGGAGCCAAGGTAATATTCTAGGAATTTGATGTGAACTTAAAAGTCTGAAATGAGGGTTAGAAGATGGTTCAAAAAACTGAACTTAGCATGTAGAGGTCCAGAGTTCAATTTCTGATACTTCCAGTACTTCCCTTTCTGATTGACAAGTCTTGAATATTGAACCAACTCTCACAATATTGAATCTACCTGAACAACTTTAAATTGTCCCTTACTAAGGAGCTTTCTGGCCTGCACAACCAAGCAAAGTATCATTGGGAGTGGATACTGAACACCTGAATACTGCTTACGTGAGACTCTACTTCTCAATAGATATTTGACTTGTGCTCATATCCCTGTTTTCCTCCCTCCAGTCTAATGACCTCTCTTCCTGTTTCTTTTCCAAATATCACACACTACACACATGTATAAATATAATTGTCAAATCTAACATAAATTGAAAAGACATTAGGCATGGGATTTTTTTTTCACTTAGACAGCAGTAGTAATAATGGTGATTTGACAATATACACTTCTATTTTTAATTTCTTTTTCTTTTGGAGGGTGTGTGCATATCGAGTGAGGCTCAGCATTTACTCTTGGCTCTATGCTCAGTATCACTCCTGGTGGGACCAGGTAATGAAATGAGGTGTTGAGGATCAAACTCAGGTCAGCTATGTGCAAATCTAGTGCTTTACATGCTGTACTATCTCTTCAGTCCTTAGCACTTAGTCTTTTGATAGAGGAGGCTATTATCTCTCTGCTTTATCTGACAAATTCATTCTGATGAATAAATAAATGGTAGAGAAGAAATCATACACATCAATTAATATTTATTTTCTAAATGTTAATTGATGACATGTATGTAAATATCAATGAAGGTAAAACATATGTTCTAATCTTGCTTTGTCACTTGGATATTGAGTTTTGGCATGCACATCTCTAAAGGAAAATTAGTTTGTTTGCTATCACCTATTGTAATAGGACAATTTCTAATTATAAGATACCTCCTATTAATATGGGAGATGGGAGAGATATAGCAAAATAAATAATTCACCATGCAACCCTAGACATCATCTTAAAGTAGCTTAACTAAGGACAGAGAACTTTGGGAAGAAGAAATACAAGGCATTTGGGAAATTCACTTTAAAAGACACATAAACTGTGTTAAAAGTATGCTTTTTCTGTTTACTAAATATAAATATATGCAAATATCTGTTCAAAAGTAATTGACATTGTCTTCAGAATCCCTCCCATGAATTAACCTTTCATAAAATATACTTGAAGTGCAGCAGATTTTTTTCTCATTTAATCATTTTAGCATACAATATGTGTTCGTTTCTAACATTTTGAGATGCAAATGGTTGCTTTGACAGGGTTATTAAAACAATGTACTGATTTAGAAATTTCTCAATAAACAGTCAATTTGTCTGTTTTTAATCTTTAGAAGGTTTATCTTCCCAGAATCACATGTCTTTAAAACCACTTATTTTCATCTTTATTATAGAAACAGGACTATCAGAATACCATCCTCATTTTGCATTTACTTAAGGATTTTCCTAAATATTATTGCAGAACACTGCAGCTTTATCTCAGTTGAAGTACAGACAATTACTTATTCCAAACTGAGCAAGCAACATATATTGATAAACAAAATATATTCACTGAGAATATTTTGGAAATAGTTAAAAGGAATATGAACAAATATAAACAGATGATGTAATACAGAGTAATACTCAGGAAATCTAAGATGATATGTAATAATTAATTCCAAAAGTTCATGTTAAATCATCAGTCTGAAGCTATTCCAACTCTGGAAAAATTCTATAAGAAGCATGTTAACTCTTTTCTCTCTTACATCTTATTTCTATCTCTAGTCTTAATGATATTTGTTTTTACAGTTTCTCATTAAACAAAATGATATTTCTGTAAAACAATGTTAATAGTTCAATAATTATAATATTTTATACAAAAATTTTAAAGGTTCTAGAAATTTATTCTAAAATATTTTAATCAAGTAAACACATAAGAATTTAAAAATAATTTTGAAAAATATTGACTAAAATTTAGAATAAGGTTATTAGAAGGAGGAGAAGGAGGATGCACATTAAATCAATATTCTACAAGAGTAGAAATAATCAGTGGGATTTTCTTTGAGAGATGGTGTAGAAAGGGAAAATAATAAATGAGGAAGAAATTTTCATTACTTTCTAAATAGAAATATGAAAGGAGGAGAAACCATAAAGAAATCCGAAAGATGATGGCTGTAGCTTAGATGTTTCCCTTCTCTTGGAAAACATACGTGAAAAAATAATAACAATCCCTATGATTAATTATTGGAGTAAAAAATGCACAACTATTGTTTAAATCATCTTCTTTATCTATTTTGTATATTCAGCTAGCTGTAATCCACCACACTCTTGTGTATATGGAAGTATTGGGGCTGGGGCTGGAGCCATATAGTACATTCGGTAAGGTGCTTGCCATGTACCTGGCCTACCTGGGTTTGGTTGTGGGCATCTCATATGGCCCCTTGAGCACTGCCAGGAGTGATTTTTGAGTGTGCCAGGAATAACTCCTGAGCATTACAGGGCATAACCCCAAAATAAAAACAAAACCAAAAAATGCAACGCTCTTGGGAGGATAAAGAATAGGGTGATTAGTAAGTGAATGCATATGTTGCATGCAGGAGAATGTGTGTTTGAACCTGGACATTAAAGAAAAAAATATTTCTTTTTTGAATGTTATAGCCCAAGCATAATTATGAAAGCCCTCTCAGTTATAAAACAATTTGATGGGAAAGGTGATTCACAAATCTTTGATGGTGCTTCAAATTTTGAAGGACTAAGACACGGTATTTCTTAAATAATGCAGCTGGTGAAGTCTTCCAGACAAATGGCAAATTAATCAGTCTCTAAATCTTTATTTTTTAACACTTGTGCATTTTTAAAGAAGATGGAGTAATTGTTTAGTGACTTGGTACCATTGATTTTCATTATGGATGGTGTTGCCTTGATCTATGTCAGGTCATCTGGGAGAGATAGCCCTTGCATAGCTAAATAAGATGGAAAATGAGACACTTCTTATTTCATATTCAGGAGAAGAAACTAATCCTTGAAGTTTTGTGTAACCTTCAGAAACAATTTTTGCCCACCATTGCATCATATTCGGGAAATCATGAAAGTCTGTCATCAGAGATATCTATAGGATGTCTTGAATTCTACCTAGAACTACTGTGAAAAAATGAAAAGTCTAAAGATATATAAATAAAAGTTTTAAAATATTTTATTAAAATTTACAGTGAATTTGGTGTTGTTGTTGAATATATTTATAGAACACAATCAAATAATTTTGCACCGCTCTGCTTGCTTGAGCTGACCGAGCACAAGTTTTGTGTTATTTGATGTTCTATTTTAAGTAAGAACTTCTGCTATTTTTGGAAGGTTTAACCAAAATGTTTGTTTACTAATGTACCATGCCTTATGATTAGAATGCATCTTATTTGTCCTCAGATAGCTATTGTTTAAAAATAAATTTTCTAGGAGAAATTCTCCCAGCTATGACTTGGAAATGACTTGTTTTTCATCTAGATTCATTTTTTTCTCTTCCTTATTTATTTTATTGCAAATTTAGTTACATTTGTTCACTGTTGATTGTTTTTTATTTTCTTTCTTAAAAAACAAACATGTTTGGATATCCCAAACAGAGCTCTGATAGCTGGGAGGTCATTATTGGTGCTAGAGAGCCAATATGGCTGGTCAGTCATTATGTCTGTGATACAGTGAAATTGCTCTGGACCAGCAATGCTGGTAGTCACTAGAGCCAATCTTCTAGTGATATGAGGCCATCAGTGGTGTATAGATACTATCAGAGTCATTACCAGCAGTGCTCAGGGACTATTAATTGAGCTTGGGTCTTTGTGCTTGCAAGTGACCCAACTCCTCAGCTATTGCCCTATCCCCAGTTTTTATGAATTTATCCTTAAATCTTTAATTTAATTTAGCATCCAAAATTTTATAAATGAGGTGTTTACAGAGGGTTTAATCGTTTTTAAAATGAAATTTATAAATTTGTGCTTTTCACAAATTCCAATAAGAAATCACATATTTGTCTTATTGTGATGATTCACTGAATTACTCCAGAGAAGAAAATGCCTCTAAAAAATTTGCTATGATTTTTAGATATATGTCACAGTTTTTCCTATATTAATGATAAAAAAATATTTGAGTTAATGAACTTTATACAACTAAGTAGAGGTACATTGGTGGAATAAGGTGTTTATGAGATTTGTCCATCTAATTTGTGAAACTTTTCTTCTAGATTTAGACATCAAGTGCAATAAAAATATATATTAAAACCTCTACCATATAATGGTGTGATATTATTAAAAAGGCTTGTAACAATATTGGAAAAAATAATATATCAGAAAGTTGGCAGGTAATTTAAAAGCTTGCAAAAGATTTTTGCTTTAATAACCTGTATTACATAGGTGAAGTTTAAAGGAGAACTGTTCAGAAGACAATGATGCATATTTCATAATTTTTGTGTCTCCCCTTGTATTAATAAAGCCCCAAGAGAAATAATAATTATATTAATTCCATAAGTCAGTAAAAATTGTCATTGATAGTATAAGCAATGTTTGAATATCATTCTCATGATATAAAACTAAATATTGTTCTATCTAATTAAAATTTCTAATCTCCAAGGCCCAGAGTGGCGGTGCAACCAATAGGGCACTTGCCTTCCTTGTGCTAAACTAGGATGGACTGCGGTTCAATCGCCCAGCGTCCCATATTGTCCCCCAAGACAGGAGTGATTTCTGAGCACATAGCCAGGAGTAACCCCTGAGCATCACCAGTTGGTCTAAAAACCAAAAATCAAAAAAAAAATTTTTTCTAATCTCCTGTATGTTCTAAGCAGTGGTTAATTTTCAGGACTGGAGGTGACTTTCTTTTACCTAACTAACTCCCAACTTAAAATATAAAAATATTGTTTAGTAAATGTCTCAATTATGAGACCGTAGAAAATATTTCTTAGAATATGTAGATGTTTTAAAATTTATGTACTTTTAGGTTATTGTGTCTATTAATATTTTATCTATATATTTAATATTAAAACTTCATTTGCTGCAATTTTCTGTTTTTCATCAAATAAAACATAATGTAACAAAACTATTGGTCCATATAATAAATATGATATTCAAAAAACATTGAGAATGAAAGTGACTGAGAAAACAGTGTTTGAGTGTGTCAGGCAATGACACTTTAATACAAGATTATTTGACTATAATTTTCTTCCTGTGATATGCATTCAATGTTTTAGAATAATGGGTAATGTTTGAATTGGAGATAACATTCAAAATAACTGACACAAATGGATCCTGCCTTCTTTACACTTGGGAGCCATTTGTAAAATTGCATTATTAAAAGAGTAACATAGAGAAGTGAAGTATGGGAAAGGGAAAATAAATAAAATAAAGAAAACAAAAAGTAATTTGAAGGCATTTCTTGTATTTCTTTTACCTAGCAATTGCAAGCATAATAATTGAATGATAGATAAAAAAAAAATTAGCAACCTCAAATCTACATTGATAAAGATTCAAAATTTTCTGGTGTGGATTATATTTTTAGTGACTTGTCTTCAGAATTCAATCTTATTGCATCAAATTGCCAAAATATAAGAGAGGATCCCACTTACATTATTGGTAAATTGATGGATATGTTCTTTCATGTTAACACATGAATAATATAAAATTAAAGTATTTATATCAGGTGTTACTTGTATGATATATTTTTATTTTCTGAAAGATTTATCTATATAAGCACCAAAGCATATATTAAATATTTATTATTAAATATTTATAATTAACTATATTAATTATTTATTGACCAATTGTTAATATAACCTTAGATTATCTATCACTTATAGTAGAGAGAACTTATAGTATTAGTCAAGTTGCAGAATAGCTCAGTAAAGGGCTCTATGCAAAAATCACCATCTTTTAACTCTGTATTCTGCATGGATGCATAGCACTGTCCATGGCATATCTGAAGTATGTTAAAAAGTTTGTTGATTTAACTGCAATAATCAGAGTTTCCTATGTAGAGCTAATGAATGCTGAAGTTTAAACATAAACATACTATTACTCTCAACTAGCTCAGCTTTTCAATATTGTTGCTCAAGTAATCTGCCTAACTGTATTGGTTTTTAATGACTATCTTATTATCTTTTTCAATTGTCTAAATGTATTGTCTAAATGGTAGGTGATCAATGATAAAAACTATAAAATTATAGAACATGAAACAGTTTATTATTATAGAAAGTCTATTCTATGGAGAATTCTAAGGCACTTATTTTCTTGAAAATTTGCAAATGCAAAAACAAAGTAATTTAACAATAACAAAAAAATAAATGAAGACTATCTCGAGAACAGCAGTTGTTTATACCAAAATGACATTGTTTTATTTTACACAAGCCCCAATATTAAGTAGTCCTCTGTTCTAGCTACTATCTTAAGCTTATTTAATGTTTTATTATTTTTACCATCTTTCAAAATGTAAATATGTAACATAATCATCATTTCTATGTACTTATAATATTTTTCTTAGAATATTTTTTGTGCTTAGCTGTCTATGATGCTTTATAAGAAATATCTAAGTCTAGTAGTTCTATTGTCAAGAAATGCTATATACTCACAAGCAATTTTCTTAAGAGGGAATCAGGGTCATTTTTGAATACCTCCTAATCATCTGTTATCTTCTCAGCTAAGATAGAGTTGTTAGAAGACATACAAATGTATAGTAAAAAAACAGGGTTGAAATAAGTTTGGAAAAAGCTTTTCCAGCGATGCAGAACAACATTATCTCCTGAAAACACACGACAATTTTAAAAACAAGAGATTGGGGAGATGATACCCCTTTTCTGAACCTAAGTATTACCAGTGCCACAATTTCATTGTTGTATCCATTCATTTTATTTAAGAATCAAGATACCAGATAGATCACTAAATGTACCTCAGAATAAATTTGAAATTAGGATCACTGAAGTTATATTTCTCCATCTTCGTCCCATAATAACAACTATATCCACTTCAAAAATACATTAAAATAAATCTTGTTTAAAAGTTCAGTGTTTGGGCTAGAGATAAAATATGACAGATAGAAAGGGCATTAGTTTTGCATGCTGTGGACCTTCATATCTGCAACACTTGGGTATGTTTCTCCAGGCCCAACAGGTTGATCCTGAGCACAGAACCAAGTACAGCTGGGTGTGGCTACAGCAAAAACTCAAAAGCAGACTAAATACTAATGATACAAGTTATTTTTCTTGTTATTTAATATAACAATTAAAATATATGAGCATGTAATATATAACAATGAAATGTGGGTGGTGTTTTTGTTTTGTTTTGTTTTTGTTTGTTTGTTTGTTTTTGGATCACATCCAGTAGCGCTCAGAGGTTACTCCTGGCTCTAAGCTCAGAAATCGCTCCTGGCAGGCTCAGGGAACCATATGGGATGCCCGGATTTGAACCACCATCCTGCAAGCAAGGCAAACACCTTACCTCCATGCTATCTCTCTGGCTCCATGAAATGTGTTTTTTAATATATCTCTTAATATTCAATTTTACATTTTAAAAGCAAAAATTATAGAGTGCATATGATTTTTTAATAATAAACTGTTTGGGATAGTGGAACATATACAAAACTACTAATTTTTAATAACCATTGTGTTTTTTTAATACAGCTTGGCTAGTGAGTTCATAAAAGATTCATCACCTCTTAAAATATTATACCCCTCAAATGTCCTTCCTGTTACTGCATTTCTTGGGTCAGACTATAGGGAGTACAAACACATTCTTGTGGTTAAATTGTGTTCCGTTAAACCCATTAACAGGAAAGTCCTTTCAAGTAAGGCTGACCGAGTAGGCACAATTTCTAACCACAGAATAACTATTTACTAAGCAACATGTATCTTAAATGAGTAGAGGTTTTTAAAAGGCAAGGGAAGCTTTGGATGGAGTCTACTGTTTTTCTAGCTATAAAATGAACAGAATAGAAACAAATTACGTTGGGTTTAGGAAGTATATAACTTTGGCGGATACATTTTTAACTCCCTGGTCCATTGTTACATTGCATGATCTGGAGACTTTCAGTCTGCTTTCCTTTGAAAAAAATTTCTCTGGATCAAAATGCCCTTCTTCCTCCTTCACCTTTATTTCCCAATAGAAGATTAAAATAAATAGAGGTGAACAAGTCCAGGTAGCACTGTAGAGGCTATGTTACTATTTTAACAGGAATAGCTATTTTGCAGTAATGAAAATAACTCCAGTGTGTGTTCTTCTGAGACTCCATTTCAACACCTCCTACATTGATTTGATAAAACCTTCCAAAAGTCTTCCCTAATTATTTAGTATGGCTCTAACTTTCAAGTATTTTTGGAATTAGCATTTTGATCCTATTCTATTTACCGTCATAACCTCTTATTTTAAGGCTATTACAGTCTAGTTTAGAATAATGAACTTTACAAACATGGCTTATAATTCAATAGTGAATCACAAAAACACTTAGCAAGACTCATGTTTCTTAAGTTAGAGTTGTAACATGCTGAGAAAAAGGTACAATGTTGAGAAAGATTATTTTTTAATTATGAGTATGTACACTAGAGAGATAGAAAAACATATCTTCCTTTTTATCATTCACAACTCATATTTTATCTTTTTTCAAAACCGTTTTATCATTTTTAGCGAACTCTTCCATCATACTTATTTGAATATATGTGCTTAATTCATCATAAGTTCCTCAAATTTACTGAGCCTATATTGTAATTACCTTACTCAATATTTGACAAGTACTGTCCCTTGTGTTTGCCACAAGGAAAATAAAGACACAGATATTGTAGTATCTTTTAAGGTTAGTTATTTAATTGTCCCAAAGATTTTTATTTTCTTTATTGACATTTATTTTGTTTGAGGTTTTTAAAAATGTATTTGACTGTCCTATTGAATCTTTGATCACAAGAAGTAAGATGCTTGTATCCATTTTTTCTTTGTATTTGGGTGGTATTTGAGCCACATCTAGAAGTGTTCAGACTTACCGCTGGCTCTGCGCTCTGCTTGCTGCTAGTGATACGCAAGGAACCATGTGTTGCTTGGGATCAAATATGCAAAGCATGCACTCAGTCTTTAGAGATTCCCCCCTTTCAGATCACACCAAGATATCCCTTACTCCTGGCTTTGTGCTCAAGGTCACTTCTGGTAGAGATCAGTGAATCATATGTGGTGCCAGATATCAAGTCTGATTAAATTGTATACAAAGCAAGAACCCTACTTGCTGAAATATCACTCTGAGCCCTAGCCCAAAATTTAGTAGACTTTTTTAAAACTTTTACACAGTGGAAACTGTGGCACATTTGGCTCATATTTCTCTCAGGTATTAAGAAAAAATGTTTTCAATTAAACCTATTTTCTTTTGTTTTCTCTTGTTCTGAGTTCTTTCACTTGTAGTTCTATTTATTTTTCTTTGTTCATTCTCATATATGTAAATATATTTTGGGAATTTATTGATAGTAGTATAACTATAGAGGTAGAAATAGATTTGTAAATAGATATATGTCACATATATAATTTATATGTTATGATTACTTTTTATTTATAAGGCATACAGCTGATATTAAAGAACATTAGTAGATGTGCTCATAATCTATTTTGTTCTACAGTTTCAGATTGTTACTAGTATTTAGAAAGTAGGTTCCAAGGAATAATGCTATATCTTGTGCTAAATGTAACTTTTCTTTTCTTTTTTGCTTTTTGGGTCACATCCAGTGACCTGGTTACTCCTGGGTATGTGTTCAGAAATCACGCCTGGCTTTGAGGACTATATGGGAAGCCGGAGGATCGAACTGCAGTCCGTCCTAGGTTAGTGTGTGCAAGAAAAATGCACCACTGCTCTGGCCCCTAAATGTAGCTTTCTGAACTAAACATAATATCATTCCTCTAAAATAAGATAAGATAAGATAAGATTTGATAAGTATGAAGAATTATGTATAGCTTAAAATAAAATTGACACTAATATCTATATTGTTCTGAATGTTGTATTTGAACTATGCAGCAAATTATATACAGTTTCAAAGTGATATTATTTTCACATGAAGGTTAAAACCTCAGGTAGAATATGGGAAATAAGGTGTTGAAAAATATTAATAACAGTATGATCATATTCATTCGTATCAGTATGTTCACCATTACTTAATATTGCCTAATTCACTGCACATTTTCGCTGGCTCTATCCAAGATTTAATGGTATGTCTTAAGGCATGTAACTTGAAGCTTAAAAAGACATTAGAAAATATATTAGTGTTATTAAAGACATTTAATCTTCGCAAATACCTGCTGATTTCAAGTTAAGTCAATCTTAGAGGTATCAAGCATTATGTTGCAAAATTGGACAGTATGAAAATAGGGGAATGTATTTCTATAATTGTACTTTATAATTATAAATTATATTAGACAAAATATTACATGGTAATAAACATTATAATTGTTAACAATTACATTATAAAAATTAAATGAGTTTAAATCACAAATCATGTGATTAAAAAGATGTTTTCATTATAGCAACCACCAATTTTAGTTGTATTCTTAGAGTATTGTGTGCTGCTTCCTGTGGCAAGAAAATATGGTGAAAAATTTTATTCCTAAAATTCAACTATGAACATGTTTGTAACTAGGGTGCTTAAATAAAAAATTAATTAAATTAAATTATAAAGTGAACTTTAGACTTAGTGATGCGATTTTTATAAGCAATATATTGTAAAGAATAAAGTCTACAATGAAGCAATAAGAATGTTCAACTATTTCTTGAATGAAAATAATACCCCATCTCAAATTTTTGAGAGAGAAAAGATCACATAAATATCATGTATAATATAAACTCAACATAAATAAAAAATTAACAAAATATTATTAAGAAGATCAATTTACGGGGCCAGAGTGATAGCACAGTGGTAGTGCACAAACCCAAGTTCAATCCCTGGCATCTCATATGGTCCCCAAGCCTGCCAGGAGTAGTTTCTGAGTGCAGAGCCAGGAGTAACCCCTGAGCGTAGCAGGGTGTGGCCCAGAAAACAAAACAAAACAAAACAAAACAAAATAAAAGATCAATCTACATTTTCTCTGTGGCTACACCCAAAGAAGGAATAAAATATCCCTATTTCTATTATCAGTTAATTTTATATGTGTTTATGCTCATTTATTTATTGAAAAATACTTCAAGAAATAGACGCTATTTATTAAAATGACCTCTATTATGAGTTTTGCGAGATGCCACTTTTTCTCCCTCTGTACACTGTCTAGTGCTTTTGATAGTTAAAAATATCAGCAACTCGGGCCCGGAGAGATAGCACAGCGTCGTTTGCCTTGCAAGCAGCCGATCCAGGACCAAAGGTGGTTGGTTCGAATCCCGGTGTCCCATATGGTCCCCCGTGCCTGCCAGGAGCTATTTCTGAGCAGACAGCCAGGATTAACCCCTGAGCACCGCCGGGTATGGCCCAAAAACCAAAAAAAAAAAAAAATCAGCAACTCATACTAAATGAAATATAGTTTTCATTTATCTAATATATTACATAAAACTATAATTGTTATTGGGAATTAATGATGTGAGGAAAAAGAAATATAGAAGGTAAAATAAGCCTTAAATATTATACAATTATAAGATATAGGCACAATGGGGAAAATATATAAGTACCTCTCACCTTGAATATTTGTAAGTTGGAAAAACTTTAGGCACATTTTAATAAAGAAACTACCTTTTAAAGGTTGAAAAGAATGTAGGCCAGTTCAAACGAAAATTACTCAGTTTTGTAATTGTCAAATCCAATCATTCCTTCTCACTGTAAACTATCACTTTGCTTTTCCTTTGGGTGTATGTTATTTGATAACAAGTTGAACAGAGCTACTTCCTGATGGACCTAGAAATTTCAGCAACCTATATAAATTTTTCAATCACTTTCAGTAAAAAATAAGTTCATAATATTGGAAATAAAAATTTTAGAAAATTTGGAGGAGAGATAATACAGCAGGTGGGGCATTTACCTTATTTATGGCATGACAGGTTTGATCCTCAGCATCACATATGGTTCCCAAAGCCCTGCAAGGAATAATTCCTGAGAACAGAATCAGTACTAGGAAGTGAGCATAGCCAAATATGCTCCCAAACAAATAAGTTATAAAACAATGTTTATCTATTTTTAGTTTTTCTGCAAAATCACTATTTTAAGTGCCTGAGCAGTCCAGTAATAATCTAAATAGTTTTTTGTTAAAGTTTCAAGGCCGAGCATCTTATGACTATTAGTTATTCTTATCACAAAATCTGATTCCTACTGTAAGTACTAAAAGCTCACAATGTGTATATGCTTACCTTTCTTTACAGCTAACATAAGCTTCTGTGACTTAGATTTTGTCCAATAACTACACTTTCCTAAAGTTCAAATGATAATGGGAGATGCAAAGGTGCAGATGCTGTGTAGAATCCACTATGACAGATGTTGCAGGCAAGAACAATGACAGTGCTTTCTACTTGATGTTTTCTGTGATTGCAAAACAATGAAGTTTAATGATTGTAAGTCATTGACTTTACTAGAGCTATGATGCTGGCATAACTTTAACTTCTTTTTATTCTTGCCTGTCTTAAGTTTTATTTAGCAAACTTTTAAAAAAATCTTGGGGATTTTTTCCTGTATTTCAATCAATGCTTTTTATGCTTAAAGCATAGTGTAATTTCTATAGTTATAAATAAGAAATAAAGAAAATTAATATTTCAAAATAACAAGTTATTGGATAGTTGTTATTAAATTGGTGGTAATTTATACATAATGTATTTTAGGCATAGAAGGAAGTGGCCCTGAGTCTTTCTGCAAGCTCTTAAGAACTATTTATGGCCACTATGCATATCTTTAAGTCTGTAACATGAATTGCTCTTTTAAAGATATTTTGGGATTTTTGTTTGTTTTTGTCTGGGAAAAATATTCAGTGATGCTCAAGCATGGAGGTCATCACTGTTGGTTTTGCCCTGGGGGAGGCATGAAATATCAGATTGAAATAGGGTTTCCTGCAAGCAAAACTGGCATGCTAGCTTTTTAAGCAAGACCCCAGCCAAGACAATTAGCTTTTAGTAGTATATTTTTCTAAAACTCTTATTCTAACACACTTAACCTAAGAGGACCTAAGAAAATAATTTATGAGTATATTTGCTCTATTAAAGGGTTTATTGCTACAAACCCTAGTAGTGGGAGCAATAAAAATTAGAATAGTTGTCAGTGTGACTATCTACCAATTAATATTATTGAATGCCTACTATTTGTGTTAATATTAACTGTTATTCCATAAAAATAGGACTTTTCATTTATTTTATCAATTTGTTCTATAATTTATTTTTCAATGTATTTTATAATTAACTTAATTTTATTTCTAAGTATTTTATTATTTATGGTATTCCATCAGAGACTGTTTTATTTCTGTCTGAAATAGCTAATATTAATGCATAGAAATACAACTCATTTTTGCATGCTGATTTTCTGTAATGAAATATTATTGAAGTTACTGGGTCTGACCATTACCTTTGTGGTATATTTAGGATTTTCTTTGAACAAGACCATGTCATAAGCAAATAAAAAAAAACCCACTTCTCTTCAATATAATAAAATGATATATGGAAAATTTATACCTAATATCATAGTTGATGATAAGATGTTGAAATCTTTTTTTCTCTAAGAATAGGGATCAAATAGTGTTGTATAAGTTCTATGCCTATTTAATACAGCACTATAAGTCCTAGTCATATGAAATAAATAAGAAAAAAATAAGTTATTCAAATTGGAAATAAAAACCACAATTTTGAAAGCCAAATTACATGCTATAAATTTTATTGTTTAAAAAATTCTAAACATGGTTTAAATAATTGCTCTGAGGACAAAGAGGGGACCACCTACTCTAACAGTCCGGGGGGGTGATGGTGGGGTATATGGTTGCAGAAGGGGAACTGGGATGGGGGGAGGACAAATTTGGTGATAAGTATTCCCCTGATTCAATGTTGATATGTACCTAAAATACTACTGTGAAAGATATGTAAGCCATTATGATCAAAATAAAAATTTAAAAAAATTGCTCTGGTGTACTGTTGGTTACTAGAATGAAGGTTTAATATTTATTTTAATTTTCTCTTTGTAAAAACTTGATGGATTGGTTAGCTAATCATTTATGAATATTCTTAGTCATTTTAATTCCTGCAGCTAAATATTAAAGAATTTATAGATTGGTAAATGAAAAGAGATTTATTGCCTATGGTTCTGGAGCTTCAGAGTGGGGCCATCTTCCTTCTTTAAAGTTGGTGCCTTTCTCTTTTTTTATTTGCTAGATGAGCAAGAAAATTCCCTATTTTTTTGAAATTTATTTTTTTAATTCAAGCTAATTTTACTATTATATCATTAATCCCATGTTGTCATTTTGCTTTTAGGAAAGAAACTTGGTTGCAAGAGACCAAGTAGACCATAACTCATGGGGTATACTTCTCTTATAGTGCTCACTACGCTATTGCCTAGTATTCTAGATATGAATATTATGGTTATAAAAATGCTCCATGTATAACCTCTGGAATGCCTTTAAAAGGCACTAATTCCATTCAGGAAAGTTCTACCCTCATTCTTTAAGCACTCAGTTACTATGCTTAATTGATGCCATACTCCCGACTCTGCTCAGAGATTACTCTTGATGATGGTTGAGAGAACATATGTGATATGAGAGATTAAACTACGTCTATCACATGCATGGCATGCTACTTACCCCTTCTGTTTTCATATTATTTTTCAGTCTAAGCACCTATTTTTTATTAATTTTTAAAATTTAGACACTATAAAATACAAAATTATTCACGCTTGGGTATTAGGCATACAATATTTCAGTACCAAGCCCTTGACCAATGTCCAATTTCTCACCTTCACTGACACTCGCATTTCCCACTGTCAGAGATACTTTATCTATATAATCTATATATATTCCTGTATCTATATCTACATCTATACCTATATCTATATCATCTATATTTATTTATATATTAATGTGTATATATATTTTATCTATACATATTTATATCTACATCTACATATATCTACATCTATATATCAAATACATTATAGAATTTTGCCATGTGCTTAATTGCTGTGGATAGGGTTTCATATATAACACTTTACAACCTTTCAATATCTCCTTTTTCCCCAAAATGCTTTACTACACCTTAGACATTGCATACTCCATATTCTATCCTACAGACCCCTCAAGTGGCATGGTTCCTATTGTCTTTGGATATTCATTATTCTACCATTATGTTTCTTTATATTATACATATGAGAAAGATCATTCTCATTAGTGTCTTTTGCTCTGATTAACTTCATTCAGCACAATATTCTCCAGGCCTCTTTTTAAAGCAGCATATTAATATTCTGAGTAATATACCATTGGGTATATGTATCATACTTTAGTTATTTATTCTTGTACACTTGGGCTGCTTCCAGATTTTGGTTATTGTAGATAGTGCTACAAGGCCCATAAGGGTGCAAATATCTTCTCTTTTTAATTTTTGGACACTTGATTTTTTTTATCCCTAAAAGTATATTTGATGGACCGATTAAATATCAACTCCTAGATTATTTAGGAATATATTGTTTTCCAGGAATGGCTGAACCAATTGACATTTCCACTAACAGTAAATGAGAGACCCATTATTTCTGCAATTCAAGCAGCACTAATTATTTTTGATCATTTTGAAGTGTACCTGTTTCTGTAGCATGAGATTATATTTCATTTCTGTTTTGATTTCTATATTCCTGATGATAGTGATGCAGAGTATTTTTCATGTGCCTTTGATCATTTGCATTACTTCTTTCAAAAAATTTCTGTTCATCTCTTCTCCCCATTTTTGGTGAGATTTGATGTTTTATTATAATGATCTACTATTCAAGCACCTATTTGTACCATCACATTAGACTTTAGATTTTAACATGTAACTTTGAAAAGGACACATATTCAGCTCAGACCAAAGGGTAATAATATCATAATAAAATATATTTAAATAAATATCTTATTAAATGTCAAAGACAGATGTTTCTTCAAGCTTGTGTTGTCTCTTGAACTTGAAACTAACTTGCTTGCCTCTTTATTTCTTTGCTTGCCTATTTCCACTTTTTAGAAGCTAATGTAATATCTTGAACATACACTTCTCCCTTTCTCTTCACTCACATCTTTCTAAATAAGTTAAAAAACTCCTACCCCACATAAAAAATAAAACAATATATCAAAGAGAAAAATGGATTAATATATTCTCATAATTGATCTTTATTAATTTATTATAACTACATTATAATGTAGTTATAATATAAATATTATATATAAATGGATGACATATTAGACAATGGAGCTTTCCCTGTCCAGAAAGTTCTAAGCTATCCCTTTAGTTGATTTTTGACTTGTTCCCAGGAAATACAAAATAAAAATGTTTTCTATTTTAATGGTGTAAATTCACATAAATTATTTTCTAGGTATCCAAATATTAAACGATCAAGTAAAAGCAAGATGCTATGACAAAATTTATGAATATAATACATATTAGATATATATGTGTGTATTTAAAAACTCTAATAACTTGTAAACCATTGATAGCATGCAGATACAGAAAAAGTTTTTTTTTTTTTTTTTTTTTTTTTTTTTTTTTTTTTTTGTTTTTTTTTTTTTGGTTTTTGGGCCACACCCAGTAACGCTCAGGGGTTACTCCTGGCTATGCGCTCAGAAGTTGCTCCTGGCTTGGGGGACCATATGGGACACCGGGGGATCGAACCGCGGTCCGTCCAAGGCTAGCGCTGGCAAGGCAGGCACCTTACCTTTAGCGCCACCGCCGGTCCCTGAAAAAGTTTTAACTATTTGACAAAATGAACTCTTTGACTCACCCCTATTGAAGAACTGTCAGGAGCTAGTAATACAGTAACAAAAAAAATTCACAAGATAGAAGGACTCATAGTTATTTTATTTATTTTATTTTTAATTTTACTAAAACCAAGTCTTTCACAGTTATATTTAAAATATATAGTAGGAGTGAATTAGGGCAATTCCCACCAGTGATGACCTCCCTCAGCCACGTTTCCTAGCATACATCCCATACCTCCACCTTAACACCCTGGACTACTAGTGAAACAAGTCTCTTTTGTGTATTGGTTTGGGTCTCTTGATTCCATTGTCATTAGCTTTGAGTCATATATTTAAGACTAATCTTTTTCTATTTCCACTCAATGATAATGAGACTTCTTTTGCCCTTGGTCCCATCCACTTTTTTTCTCAATATGTAGGAAGACATATATATCTGAAGCAGAACAAGATGATTTATGTTCTATAGTTCTGATTTTAAAATAAAATTCAGGTAGGAGCCCTGTCTAGAAGCTATAAATGTAAATTAAATAAAAGAGGGGGGCTGGTATGGTGAGGTTTTTATTGTTTTTGTGTTTTGTTCTTACTTTTTTTTTTTTTTGCATAGGCACATCAAGTATTGGTGTTAGAAATTAGAAAGAAAATTCCTTTGCCCTAAGAGATACAAGATGTCTCCACCATTAAAGTATAGTGTCATGAGCTTGACCATGGGCTCTGGACCTGTTCATTGTCAAATCCCAAATTCTTTCTTTGTGGTTCCAGGAAATGTTATGCTAGGTTGTGGTTGTCAAAGTAAGTTCTCTGTAATTGGAGATCTTGGTTTTCACACAGATCCTAGGGCGAAGTCTAGGATAGAGTCTTACTTTATGTTTTCAGAAGTTCTGCTCTGTCATGGTTGTTGTAGTCAGTCTTCTATATTTAGTGATATTCTAAGAAGATACTAAAATATTAGGATTGAATGATTTAAACAGATGTAAACGGATTGTCAGTGTCTCAGTGTTTTTGTTTTTGTTTGGGGGGGGGCACATACTCCTGGCTCCGTGCTCAGAAATTACTCCCGGAAAGCACAGGGAACCATATACGATGCCGGGATTCAAACCACCATCCATCCTGGATCAGCTACATGCAAGGCAAATGCCCTACTGCTGTGCTATTTCTCTGGCCCCATGTCAGTGTCTCAGTGTGATAATATTTCTTTCTTATATATTTCTAAATATTAATAGCTGTGCCAAACAAAACAATAATCCACAAAACAGTTATATATTTGATCTCACAGAAGATATATCAATGTTATCCTCATTATACAAGGTTAAGAACACTATTTTTCAAATAATTTACTTTATACAAGTATCAGTATAATCAGAGAGTTAAAGAAAAGTATAGCTGAATTATAACAGTTAGGCATTTGTTTTATGTGTAGCCAAACTAAATTGGTTCCCCACCATCACTTGTGACCCCTAGAGGGATGACAAGAGTGTTGCTTTTGCAGTGAGGAGTAAGCCTTGAGCAAAGTTGGGTGTGCCTCCATAATAAATAACTGAAGTAAGAAAATAATAGTCGTTAGATTAAATATGCATTAATGATGTAAGACAATGGTAGTCCATGTAGTATTGTTTTAAGCAGGATACTTTGAAGCAGAAAACACAACTTAAATCATTATAAAATGTGGGGAGCCCAGCTGATGAAACCTGGGACATAGGACACCTCAGTAATTCCTAATCTGGTCACCCACGTGACCAAAAGGCCCATGCCTTGAGAACAAAGGAAATAGACAAAAATAAAGTAATTCAGAGCAGCCCAATATATCCAGCCAGAAAGAAAAATATAGAGTTTGCCTTTGTGTTAGCAAACATTATTAAAAACTTTGTTTGAATCTTATGCCTTTTAGTAAAACGTGCTCAGGTCTACCTCTGCCCCTCCCTACTACCTGCCCCAATTTATGCTAATGAATGCTTGTAACTGTGATTGGTGTAAAATTTGTAACACCCCTGACGTGTTTCAGCCCTTAAAAGCTGATCCCCCAACAATAAACTTCCCTTTTTGAACAGCATGTGTTGTCTTGAAGGCTTCTTTTACTAATCTCTCTAGTTCTTCTTTACAGGTCGGTTCTGCTCGAGTGAACCCACTAATAACTAGCAACTTTCATCTCCACACCCCCGCGGGTCGGGGGACTCCCACGAAAGTTGCAGAGTGGCGCCCAACGTGGGGCTCGAGTTACAGAATCTGATCGGGTGGCAGAGTGCGACGAGTCCGGAGCTGAATTACGTCAGGTAAAATAAATTAAAGCAACGTAATTTAGTTAGTCTAATGCCTAGGTAAAAACCGCCACCCCATTACAGTCCCAGAGTAAAGATGGGAACCAGCCCGAGTAAAGGGGCGAAAATTATTATATACAAGAGAAACTAAGAAGTAGGAAGGTTAAAAGTTAAAGAAACTTGTTAAAATTTTTGGATCTGCTCAAAAGCATTATTGTTAACTCAAATCTTAACCCTAAGAGCTTGCAGATTGTGAAAAATGCTCGGGAAAACTTAATAATGGCCTCCAGTGCCGGCTCCCAATCTCTCCAAAGGAAACTCAAAGAAATGTGCTCTCTCTCTACCAGCGTTTACCCCTCCCTTCGAGCTGTCGCCTCAGCTCCCCGGACGCAGACTGGGCAACAACCTTGCTCTCCCCCCCTGCCTTCCTGGCCAGCTGCCGTTTTAGCAATCAGCTAGCAGGGCGGACACCCCTCCCCCCGCTAGCTCTAGCTCGCTGCTGGAGCTCCCACAGCCCCTCCGGCTGAGGATGTCGAGGCAGCAGCCCCAGATCCAAAGCTCCCCAGAGCGCCCCATTCATAAAACCTTTTGGTGTTTTAAAAATTTAAATGTACACACAGGTATTAAAATCTGAGTCTTTTTATATTTCTATTAGAAAATTTATTTTAATTCTTAAGGTATTTAAAAAAATGTTAAAAATAATGTGGTTAACCTTTTTAAATAATATAGTTAATTTTATTGCAGTTAACACCCAGGTGTGCTTCATAATACCCTTAGTTTTAATTTTGTGCTAAAGAAATTGTTCTTTACCTTTGCATTACAACAACTATCCTTTTAAGTGTATTCAAAAGGTCAGCACATTATACAAATCTGTACATTTGTGTCAAAGTAAAGAAATCTAGTATTAATAAAAATATATATATATTTAATTTTATAAGTAATATTATAAAAGCAAATTAACTAGTATCAAATATAATTTTGGTCTTAAGTTCTAGGTGTAAAAATGCATCAAATGTCTTTAACTATATTTTATAATGTCTAAACATTTTGTTAATTTGGTATCTAATATTTTTTACAAATTATTCACTTAAAGTCTTCAAAGTAAAAACAGTTGTTTTTTAAAGTCAGTTTTTTATACCTTTAATAATCATAGTTCATGCTCTCGTGTTTAATCATAAAAATTTTAACACTTTATTACAGCTGTCTTACTATTCTACTGTGAAACCAATTTATAACAAACCTGTTCATTTTCAGCAAATAATATCATACTTCACAGTGGAAACTCCTTCTTCAGTGCTCCCCTAACCATTTCACTTAACAAAATTTTTTTTAATTGCTAACATTTTACTTCATGTTTTAAATTTCAAATTAGAATTGTTTTAAAAATGTTTTGTGTTAAAGCTAAACCTTAAAATTTATTTTCAGCAAAGTTCCACTCCAGCTACATTAAAAAATTTTTTTACAAACATGCCGGCTAAATATTTAAAAGGGGCCGGAGCAATAGCATGGAGGTAGGGCGTTTGCCTTGCATGCAAGATAGTGGTATGAATCCCAGCATCCCATATGGTCCCTTGAGCTGCCGGGAGCAGTTTCTGAGTATAGAGCTAGGAGTAACCCCCAAGTGCTGCCGGTTGTGACCCAAAAACAAAAACAAAAAATACATAAAAAAATTTCTTCAGTAGCTAAGATTAATATCTTATTGTATATTTCCTAATTAATTAATACATGAGAAATATATGAAGTAGGTAACTATTTTATTAGATTTATTCCCAAAAGAAAAATATTTATGGATATCATTATCTAGATTTGAATTTAATTCTAGCAAAAAATTTACTGAGCATGTATTATATACCAAAGAATTTGCTGTTTTATTATTTTATGTTCATTACAGACTTAAAATAGTGAAAATTTCTTTTATTATGTATTAATATGAGAGATAATGAATATTGCTGCTTCATTTTAACTTTAGCAACTTGATATACAAAGGAATAAAGTTGAAAGAGAAAACAAATCTAAAGCTCACTTTACATTACAAATTTTTAAAGTAAGATTGCTTTTACAACTCATATGATTTAAATATAAAAATATATACCATAACATATTAAACTGTATAGTCATTAAATCTGTTCTGAGTAGTAGTAGCAGATGATAGTACAGAGGAAGAGTGTTATTACCCTTGACAATAAATATTTTAAATAAAGTAAGAGGATATAGGGAGAAAATGAATGTTTTGAAGCTTAGACTGAAAATAACATTAATAAGATATTTTTTCCTTAGTTACCAGAGACTGACTGAAGTTGGAGAAAGTGGGAGTGATTCATGTGATTTGTTTTCATGTTTTGTGATGTCAGGGATCGAGTCCAGGAACTCAGGTACCTAAGACAGGTTCTCTGTCACTGCATGGGGTACTTAACCTAAGGACACTTTGCTTTTGGAGGCCACATTTGACTGTGCCCTGGGTTGACTCTAGGCTCAGGGGTCAGGGATTATAATTTATGTGTTGGGGTACCAATTGAAATACTAAGGATAATTGCAAGTCAGCCACATTTAATGCAACTCCCTACCTACTGTATTATCACTCCAATCCCTACAAAGGACACTTTTATTTTACTTTATGAGCCCATTCAGTCTCCATCTCCTGGTTGAAAGGAATTATGAGGTAAGATCTATTCCTGAAAACTGCAAGTATTTTTATATTATCTTCACAACACTAAATCATTTTGGGCTAATATATTCATTTAGTAAATATACCCTATTATTCATACTAAGCATAAACATAGTTTTCAATCACCATTCAGTGTGATGGTTGATTTTGATTCCTATCAACAAATACACATGAAATATTCACAGTGTGTATCAACTAGTTTTCTTGTTTATCAGAATCTATCTAAAATTATATTTATTGTAATCACACCTAACATAGTTTGCCAAATACTATATAAACCTCAGAAGCTGAACCAATTTTTCTTTCTGTATCTTTTCTAGTACCAAATATAATAAATCAAACTCAAGAATAAAACTTAATGAGTAATTACTTAGTGATTGTGGCATTAGAGAGAAGAGAAAACAACCCTTAGGTGGTTCTTATATAGGTCTCAAATTATTTCTAATAAATTTAGAACTTGGAAGGACTAAATATTAAATAAATATTCTAGAGATAGTAGCAGAAAACAATGAATACTTTATTATATTTAATTTGCTATCATTAATTTTTCTATTTAATTTTTACTATTTTCTATTTAATTTTCTATTATTAACTTTATTATTATTTTAAATAAATATTCATTTTAAATGCATTTTGGTATATGGTATTAACTGGGTAAGAATTAAAATAAAAATAGGTAACAATTTAATCCATGATCCCTTTGCTTGAGAAAAAATATGTAAAATTAGGATTTCTAGGTTCTAATGTTCTTGGGGAAAATTTCAAGATTTATTTTTGTTATTCTTTCTTTTACTTTTTTCTTCCTTCTTTTCTTCCTTTTTTCTCTTCTTTCTTTCTCTTCTTTCCTTTCTTTTCCTTTGCAATGTTACCATAAGCTTAAAGATACTACCTTAATTTATGTTTAATGTAGGAAGTTAAATGCAGATTATTTTGTTTCTTCTTGTGATATAACTTGATAAAACTTGTTTGGAAATCATGTTTACTTGATTGCATTTATGAAAAACAGTATCTATAGTAATAGAATAGGATATATCCGATTTGATATTATACACATTTCTTAGTTTTTTTAGATGGAAATAGGCTTATAATAGTGATTATAAACAAATTATAGTTATATAGTTTTTGCTATTGTAAAAATATCTGCCTGTTTATTCAAATATTCATGGACTATTTTGTAAAATAGGTTTTAGCTAATCAAAATTAACATTAATTTATTGAAAATACTTTATTATATACATTGAATATTGCAGGAAATTTTCTGCACCAGTTTCTAGTGATCTATATATTAATTTTCAAGATTAATAATTCAGAAATGAGTTTGTTTTCAAACATAGAAAAGGGCATAGAATTTATTGTGACTCTGCTATACCTTTGCCGCAGTTTTCATTAACACACATTATGGTACCTTCTGTTGATTTATGTACTTTTTCTTCACAACTAATAGAGACCTCAATTAATGATGAATCAAACAACAATCACTGAAATGATGCACGTTTGAAAAATTACAAATATAACTTAACTTCATAATTTGTAGAAGCATACATAAGATATCTAAGCAAATTATACATAGTTGACAGGTAATTTTGTCAAAGTTTATGTTCATCTTGTAATTGATGGGAAAAGGGGACATCCAAGTTAGAGCATAGAGGAGTGGGTGTGCATTTACTAAGATCTTTGGGATGTTTACTTTGAGAGTTGTAGAGGATATGTAATAACTGCTTGAGAAGTCTCTATGATCGGTGCAGTGTTAAATGTAATAATTATGTTTGCTATGCATTCTTAGCATTGAGAGTTTATTTAGAACAGAAATTCCAGCTTGCATTAGATATTTTAGTTTATTAAAATGCATATTTAAAAGCTTACTGTAACAAAAATAATACTAAGCCACATTTCTAATATTTCTAAAGATAAAGTGTGATGCTTTAATAAAGTTTTTAATAAATTTATAAATAAATAATAATATAAATAAATTTATAATAAGTGTCTAATTTATAACTAAATAATTGAAAATTAATATTAATAAACGTCAACAATAAATATCAATATTTATTAATGTCAATAAATACATTTAATTTAATAAATTAAAACATAAAATCATAAATACAGTATTTATTTATAAATAATAAATAAATACAATAAAGTGTAACCTTTTTTATCTACCATCTATTTCTTGGATTTGATTAACTTTTAAGACAAATATGTCATTGATGATGAAATTTTTATTTATACTTTATATTTCTATGTCATCTGATAAATTAAAGAAAGTGTAGAATGTTTATAAAGTCTCTCTTCATGTCCAGAAGACAACTGGCAATACATTTTTGTTCTCTATAAATAACATTAGAATTGGGCCAGAGCGATAGCACAGCAAGGAGGGTATTTGCTTGCAAGGGGCAGACCCATGTCATCCCATATTCTCCCCAGGATCACCAGGAGTGATTTTGAGCTCAGAGCCAAGAGTAAACATTGAGTGCCACCAAGTATGGCCCCAAAATAACAACTGAATTAAGCTGTTTTCTTGTACATTACCAAATAAAGTGTGAATTACACATAATTGCCTATGATGTCGAAAATATATATTATACATCTATAAATATACATAAATATGTGAATAAAATATAAATCCTTTATGGGGTAGAAATTATTGGAAGATACTTCATAGTACTCAAGATTTACTCCTGACTCTATGCTCGTAAGTTTGAAACTCTGTAGATTGAACTTGGGTCAACAATATACAAGTAAAGCACTTTCATTCCTATACTATCCCTCTGACTCTCAAAGTATAGAATTTAATGTTATAGTTATGTATATATATATATATTTGGTAATTTATATAATATATTACATTGTATTAATATATTCATATGCAATACATATATGTCAACTCTATTAATATATTATTAAATTTTGAAATCATCATGCAATTGAAGCAAATGTGTAATAAAATTGTTTTAAACATTATATACAAACATTTATATATTACATAAATTTATACTTTTTTCCTGGTATTTGCCCAGATTCAATTTTGCTTGAACTGTAACACTGACTTCATACTCAAAGGTCACTCCTGGTGGTGAGGGCATCATACAGTTCTAGGAATGAAAACTTGTATTCCTGTGTGCAAATTAGTCTTTCTACTTTGATCAAGCTATATTCCTAACTTTTTATAAACTTGTATTAATTATATTATAAGGATTGTTGTTATTGGTAGGGAAGTGAGCTAATAGATCACCTGGGAGGTTATAATTGTTTACTAGACATTAAAATATTAAATAAACAAAGCTAAAATGTTTAATTATTATATTGTTGATTTCTCCCTAAATGTGTATTTTAATAGCAAAATATTTAACATTTTGGACAGGATTTTCTTTACATACCCTTTTATTTTTGTTGGAAAGTTTCTCAAAAGAATAGATTAGATATTTTTATATTAAATGAGGTGATTATCTTATTTGAATAAATAATAGCAGTTATATATTAAGTATGCTGAAGTATATAGACAAATATCTATGAATTACTTTAATAAAAATGTTCTTCCTAGGGGTCAGAGAGAGAATGGATAGAGCACATACCTGCATGTAACCAACCTAGGTTCATTCTCTTGCATCATATATTGTCCCCAGAACCCTGAAAGGAATAATCTCTGAGCTCAGAGACTGGATAAGTCATCAACACAGTGTGGTGTAACCCCAAAACAAAATAAATAAATTTAAGTGAATTGCATTGGAAAATAAAAGATAAATTGGTGATATTATTAATATGCAGAGTATATAGTAACAGAGAAAGATATTCAACCATTCCCATGGGTAAACAAATCTTGAGGCATAATCAACAGACTGGAAATAAAAGGCTTGGGGAAGAATGTGGGACCATGGGACAGTGGTTGACACATCTGGAATTACTGAAGGAGGGATGAGCATATTGTTCTGCAACTATGAAATGACAAAGTTAATATTATTGGTGTTTTTATAATTCAATAAAAGTTAATAAGTTATAGAAATAAAATTGTTAATGTTTCATCTCTTTCATTCAGTTATTTTGTGAAGTAAAATACCTGAATTTTCTTGTTTTAAGCTTACCAAATAAAATTTATTTTCTTGCTGCCTTCTTCCCCAGGAACAATGAGACATTTGACAGATGTGACTAATGCAACTAGTTATTGTTTCCATTGACTTATTTTTTTCTCAATCCATATTGAAGAAGTCAAGATCTTTAAAATTTTCCATTTGTTTACAAATTGGTTAGACCCTGCAATCATCATACTTTAAAAAGACACATTATAATAGATGTTTTATTAGAATATTAATATATTTTATAAATGGAACATTTTTATGTGTTAAAATGTTACATTATCCATTGTATCCAATTACAAAAGTAATTGGCTCTTGCAAAATGTGTGCATCCTTACAGGATGTGATTAAAGCCTGCTATTTCTAAGGCTGTAATTTTGGGAGCAATTTTCCATAAAACTGCTTAAGCTGTTACCTTATAAATTTGAAATCATTTGGCACAGTATTCATTTAACCAAATTACTTAGCTAATGATAATTCTCCCTTTAAGCAGTTTTCAACGAGTTAGTGGATATGTGTTTCTCACTATTTTGTGCACAGAGCAGGTAGTACTTTTTGGCATTCACCTTTATATCTACTCCAGAAGCTGCTACCATAGATTAAAACATATTTTATAGTTAATTTTATTAAAAGAGAAGATAATTTTTTGTAAGGGCATACGCCTAGAGGTGATAAGAGCTCTGGCACTACACTCAGGGTTCATTATTGAAAGATCTTAGGAGAACCATATGCAATACCGAAATCCTAACCCAGATTGGCTACATGCAAGACCTTTCTTACCCACAATATCTCTCTTGTCCTGAGAAGAACAATTTCAAGGCTAAGATTCAACTACTTTAATATAGCAGTTTAAATAAAAAAGATATTTATTAGAAATTAATTAAGAGCTTGTATGTGCTAGAACGGCCCACCCTCCTCCCAGAGTACATTCCCATTAGTGTAGGGAGAGGTGGGGGGAAAGCCTGTTGACCCCTATAGAGTCCACCTAGACTGGCACCCAGGGAAGGCCTGAAGTCCAGGGGATAAAAACCCTATACCTGGCAAGAGCTGGTCTCCAGAATCAAGGAGGAAACTGGAAGCCAGATGTCTGCCCACCCTCCTCCCCATGCACCTCCCCTGAGGACCACTAAGAGTCCACCTGAACCCACTTCTGGCCATCTGAGCTGGCACCCAGGAAAGACCTGGAGTTAGGGGAAAAAGACAAGGATGGCTGGGGGCCTACCAAGGCTCCCAGCACTCCCCAGGCTAGGGAGAAAGGCACTGGTATGGGCCTCCCCAGACCCTATACCTGGCAAGAGCTGGTCTCCAGAATCAAAGAGGAAACAGGAAGCCAGATGTCTGCCCGCCCTCCTCCCCATGCACCTCCCCCCTGGAGTACGGAGGGAGGGGAGAAGTCTGAGGACCACTAAGAGTCCACCTGAACTCACTTCTGGCCATCTGAGCTGGCACCCAGGGAAGGCCACAGTCAGTGGAAATTTTTTCTCCTTGTTTTCATATTGATAGTATTGTATTCATATATTCTATATATCCATAATATCCATCTTGTATTGTGACCTTGATACTGCCCTACAAAGCTCATTTCTAATATTTTACTGCCTCAGTCCCAACCCTTACTTCCCCCTATCTTCCCATGTAGGTACAGCTAATGACATGAAGCTCACCACATAGAGTGATAAGTGCAGTTAGAGAAATAACTACACTGAAAACTATCATAACAATGTGAATGAATGAGGGAAAAAGAAAGCCTGTCTCGAGTACAGGTGTGGGTGGGGTGGGGAGTAGGTAGATCTGGGAAACTGGTGATGGGAATCCTGCACTAGTGAAGGGGGGGGTGTTCTTTACATGACCGTAATCATACAACTACAATTATATTTGTAATTACGGTGTTTAATTAAAGATAATTAAAAAAAATAAAATGTTAAACAAAAAGAAACAAAAAAAGAGCTTGTATGTGTGCTGATAGATTAAACAGAAGAAAATACAGGTTTAAATTTTATCTTCAAGAAAAGTGGGTTAGGAAAGAGGCTACTACCGAAGGTTTCCTGACACCACAAAAAAAAAAAAAAAAAAAAACCCTAGGATATGGCAATGAGTATGTATGGAGCCAGTGGTTGTTCCCATGACAATATGCTTCAAGAGTGAGGAAACCCTGAATTTCTTAGGCTACGGGAATTTCCTTCCTTCCCCAATACTTACTGTGCCTATGCAAAAAAAAAAAAAAAAAAAAAAAGTGGGAGGAACACCAAACCCTGCCACTCCAGCATTCCTTTTTCTTGTTTTGTTTTGTTTATTTTTGATATTATTTTCCTTCTCCTTTTTCTTCCACTTTTTTCTTTCTCTTTCACTCTTGTGGATATTATTTGGTGATTTTTTTAGTAGTTAATACCAAATTTTTCTTCTCTTTTGCTTAACCTTTTTATCTTCAACAGAATAGCATAACTTGAATCATTCAGCCTCATAAATTGAGGGGGGGGAAATGATACCAGGACCAGTCATATGAACATGCAGTGCAAATAAAAAATGACCAGTCTGGAACACCAAACCCAAAGTCAATGACAGAATAGATACCCAATCTACAACAAGCTGTAAAGTGGAGACCAGTTACATTAGTATTCTGGTGGTAAAGGAGGGAGATATGGGAGACATGCTGGGAACAGGAGTGGAGGGAGGACAACATTGGTGGTGGGAATGCCCTGAATTTTTTTTAAAAAAAGGAAGAAAAAAATAAAAAAAGAGAAAGAAAGAAGAAAAAAGAGAAAAAAAAGAAAGAAAGAAAGAGGATACTAAATGCTGGCAAGTATAGGAACAGTACATTTCAATAGTTCACCAGATAGGGAAATGAAAATGTTAATGCTATACTTAGAATGATTAGATTTAAAAATATTCAACAAATTGAGAAATATGTTAAATAATGGTGTGAGGATAATAGAGAAAATTTTTGTGTGGGGGTAAGAATATTATTTAGTCAGTAGTGGCTTAACATAGAATAGGCATTGTAAATAAACATAAACATAGATAAGTTGTATAAACCAACTCTGATTTTATATAGAATGATTTAGAACTAGTGGTGGAAAGTTTAGGATACTGAAATACTGGGATTAAAATTATATTTCAAATGAAATTCTGAAAAATGATAGGACTTATAATTAGGAGTGAGACGTAATGGAAAAGGATTCAAACTTGACATTAAGAGTTACTAATCTTAGATAAGGAAATTGTGGTATATGTTCACAATAGACTATTACTTGCTTTAATGAAAGAGAAAATCTTTTGCTATTTGCAACAACATGATAATTCTGAATAGCAATAGCGTTGTGCTGAGTAATAGTCAGAAGTAGAAGGATAGACATGATAGTTTTCTTTATATGTGAGATATATGTTAAATAAGGTAAGAAATTAAAAAGTACTCACAAGCAACTGAAATTGAGAACTTGCCTTTACTAAGAAGCATATCACTATAAAAAGGTACCATTTAAAGGGGTGTATACACACCACTATTCACTGCAGCACTCAAAACAATAAGAATTGCAATAAACCTAGCTTTCCAATAATAGATGAGTGGATCATGAATATGTAGTACGTAAATACAGTGGAATACTATATAATTATGAGTAATGATGCAATCATGCAATTCAATGCACCATGAATGGAACTGGAAGATATTTTAAATGAAGTAAGCCAGAGGAAGAAGCATAGAGATGATATTAATTATATGTGATTTTTAGTATAACTACATGAGGCAATGTAATGGCTTAAAACTAGAACACTCTTGGCTAGAACACTCTTGGCTTCTGAGGAAATAGAGTGTAGGGAAAAAAGACAGATGTAAAATAACAGGAGACAGGGGTCAAAGTATTCAGGTACATTGGTAGTGTTAAGGAAAAACTTAATTAAATATCCAAATCACAGAGTGAACAAAAATTAAATCATGAGACCCAAACTTTAACACTCAAATTTAGAAAGGAGCCTATTAATATGGCAGACTGGGAGGTGGAGGTATGGGATGGACTCCAGGAACATTGGTAGATGAGATCTACACTGGTGGTGGGATTGGTGCTGAAACACCAATTTAGATTGGGTTTTAGATCAGACCAATTTAGATTAGTCTAAAACTCAACTATGACTAATTTTGTAAACATTAGTGCTTTAAATAAAATTTAAATGAACTATTACAAGTGCACTTCACATATTTCTAAATGTTCAACAATAATTCTGATCTAACATTTTTTTCTTGTTTTGTTTTTGGTTTTTGGGTCACACCCCGCGGTGCTCAGAGGTTACTCCTGGCTGTCTGCTCAGAAATAGCTCCTGGCAGGCACAGGGGGACCATATGGGACACCGGGATTCGAGCCAACCACCTTTGGTCCTGGATCGGCTGCTTGCAAGGCAAATGCCGCTGTGCTATCTCTCCGGGCCCTAACATTTTTTTCTTAATGGACCAGAACAATTGATAAAAGTAAATTGAAGTTTTGTATCCATAGGATAACACTAGAGATAAGAACTAATACATTTTACAATGTAGGGGTGCCTTCCACCCTGAACATATGTCATGTGGACCCAACTTAGGCTCCATGTGATAAGACAGCTCCAGTCCAATCCCGAAAAAAATGATCAGACTTAAACACCAATGACAACAGAATTGATACCCAATCTACGACAAGCTAGATATAGAGGGGACCACTTTTATTAGCAACCTGGGGGCACACCAGGGGGATATGGGATGCATGCTGGGAACAGGGGTGGAGGGAGGACAACACTGGTGATGGGAATTCTCCTGATTCAATGTTCCTTTGTACCTAAAATATTACTGTGAAAGATTTGTAATTCACTTTGGTCACAACAAAAATTATTGAAATAAAAGAAAAAAAGAAAAATAAATATAATACAAAAGTTTATGTTGATAATCAGCTACATTTATAAATGTTTTTAATTTCATAAATTAAATATTGTAAAGTTCATCCAGGGATTCTAGGTTACACAATTTTTACCAGTAACTTGAATATCATTTAGAATAAGTTTCAGCATCAAAATTATCTGATTGAATATAATCTTCCCTCTTCTGATCTTTCCTATCTGCAAAAACTTTCTCTATTTTTTTGTGATGAGAGAGAGAGTGTGTGAGAGAGAGAGAGAGAGAGAGAGAGAGAGAGAGAGAGAGAGAGAGAGAGAGAGAGAGAGAGAGCAAGCAGGCAGCATCTCACCAATTCTTTCTCTGTCCCCTCACTGCTGCTCTGGTCTGTACCCTGACCTCCCTCCTCCAATTGTCAAAGTTTTTCATTTTATACACAACTACAGGGGTGTATGTCCAAGGTGCTTGTCAGGGGTATGTGTCTAGGTCCAACCTTAAGGATGTGTCCAGTCCAAATGCCATTACATTAACAATATTTTAAAAAGTAACAAGTTAAAATTAACAAATTAAATTAACTAAGGAATTAGAATTAAAATTAACAAATTAAAAAAAAGCATAAAAGGCAGAATTTGGTGATTCTTTCTTCTTTCTCTTCCTCTTCCAGGCTGCAGCAGTTCGATAAAGTCACTACAGAAATGTATCTGAGCCAAGTGACAGGTCACTTCTGATTATAATACTAATCCCAGGAAAGCACCTTTTTAGCATATGTTGATATATGATTATATAATAATTTTACATTTAATTCACTGATATAGTATATAACATTTTTGATATAATATGTGCTAAAACCCCATCCGATCATAATAAATGACTATCTGGGTTTTTTTTTATTTGATTAGTCATAATTTTTGTATCTGTCTTCATCAGAGACACTGGTCTTTAATTTACTGGTTTGTATATATTTTTAGGTATTGTCCCTTCTGTTTTGGAAATCAGAGCAGTAGTAAGTTTAGGGACTGTTTGGTAAGTGTTTGAGTAAAACAATTATTAGAGCCTTGAAAAGTGTCCTACAACTTTCTAGTGAAATCAGGTGCTAATGAAGTTTTGTTCTGAGAAAATTTTATTTTATTACTCTTAAACTTTCTATTCTTGTGATTGCATTGTTTAAGTTTAGTCTTTATTTTTTTTACTGGTCTACCTTATAAAGCTGTATAATTTTAAAAATAGATTTAGGTCATGAATTTTATTTATAGATGTCAACTTGATGATTATTCTTGATGAATAATATTTTACTTATATGATTTATCATAAATATTTTTCTGTTTAATAAGAATATTATAATATATAACACATATGTTTATGTATATATAATCCATATATTATGTGTATACATATATTTTATATGTGCACATATTATATGTATATATTTTCTTTTGTTTGATAAGAACATTATAATATATAATACATATATGTATATATAACACTATACATGTTATAATGTAACTTCTTGAATAATTTTCTGTTAGATCTCATGTTTGTATTCTCTTGAGCATGTAGAGAAAATTGTTTCATAACTTTCATTGCAATAGAAAAATTTGGGGTATTAGATAATTTTGTAGTTATCTTTTGCCATATCCTCTAACTTTTCAAGATGGCCACTAAAGATTTTTATTATGTTCATTTTTGATTATTTATAATATAATGCCATAGTTATGTTTTTTGTCTCAGTATTTTTTTCAATGTCCACTGCATTAATTTTATCCATAGACATGTCAATTTAGACAACATAGTTTTAATTTCAAGATAATTAATTTTGCTCTTTTGTTATGAATTGTTGTGCTCACTTATACTCCCAAATAATTATATAGAATTATAATAATTATTGTCAATTTTTTTTAATTTTTATTTTGATCACAGTGCTTACATATTGTTGACAATTATATTTTAGGTACATATTTACATAAAATCAGGGGGGATTCCCATCACCAAATTGTCCTCCCTACACCTCCGTTTTTGTCCTACCACCCATATCCTCTTCCCTCACCCCCAGGGTAGCTAGAATATGTGGTCTCCTCTGTATCTAGCCTACTGCATAGTAGTCTTGCACCTGTTTGGTCCTGGTGTCTCCCTTGTTTCCCCCTCTAATTGGGGGGGGGCAGGACTAGCTAGTTCAAGTTACGTGGTTTTGTTTGAAGGAGAGAAAAGTAATAAACTGGGGCAAAAGTCTTATACGCCGAAAATAGGCGGAATTTTTCTAGAGGCTCTCGATATCGGTCTGAAAAACGAAGGAGAGAAAAAAGGTGAAACATTCCACCCGTACCAAAAGAAGTGTCAAATATCCAGTGAGGACTCCAACAATGAACACAAGCACCAAAAAAAAAAAAAAAAAAAACCCACAAAAAAACAAAAAAAAACCCACAAAAACAAACACAAAACAAAACAAAACAAGCAAACAAACAAACAAAAAAACGCCATGGTCTTGATATAAGAAACATGGCATAGCATACAAAGAAAGAACAGAAAGGAAGAGAAAGAATAAGTATAACTGGGGACAACTTCAATTATCACACCCAAACAGAGAAATTGACCAAAAATAGATAGGTAAATAAAAATAATAATAATAATAAATGAAAATAAAATAATATATATATAAAAATAAATAATGTTTTGTGCTTTTTGTTTTTTTCCCTCCTGCCCAGGCACAGTAAATATTGGGGTCATTCGAAAAGGAATTCACTTGGCCTAAGAGATATGGGGTTTCTCCGTCCTTGGAGTGTATTGTCATGGGATCAACTATAGACTCTGTTCAGGATCATTTACTCTCCCGGTGGTGCTTTTGTGGTGTTTGTAAGACCTCTGCTCTGTCCTGGGTGATACTATCAGGCCTCTGTGTCTAAGGATCTCAGTATCTGCACAGATTCTGCGGTGGGATTTATGATGAAGTCAGTCTTTGTGGTTCTAGATGTTCCGTTCCATCAGTGTCATTTCAATTTATCTTCTGTGGTTGGTGATCTTGGTCTTTGCACTGAACCTAGGACGGCACCTAGGACAGTGTCTTTCTTTGTGCTTCCAGAAGCCCCATTCCGTTACAATGGTCTCTGCCAGACCTTTGGAGCTGGGGATCATGTTTATTGTGCAGATCGTAGTTCAAACCCTAGGTTAGGGCTTTTTTATTGGTCCCAGGCTGTATACAGTCTGGTCATGGTTCTAGCAGCAGTCATCTGTAACTCGCAATCTTGGCTTTTGGGCCTACCAAAGGGTGACAAGTCTTCTGATTTTGTCTTGTCATTAGCTGGAAAGGTAGGATAACCTGCTCTTAGGTCAAGTTGTTCCCATTTTCTTCGTTGTCAGGATGTCATATTAGAGCTGGCACTTGTTGGTGACCTTGCAGTATTGTGGCTGTCCCAGATGAGATTTGTTTCCTGTAGCAGTTGTGGAGAACTGTGCCGTTCCTGTGTCTGGGATCCAGGTTTCAAGGCTGGATGAATGGTATCTATACACCTGAGATCTAAGTTAATTCCACATGACATATTTTCAAGGTAGGAGATATTCCTCTATTGTAAACAACTATGAGTTCCTATCTCTAATAGATAAGAGCTCTCTTTATATATATGAATTCCCCTTTTTCTTTAGTGTGCCTTTGCAGGGGGAAATGGTGCTACATTATATTGTCGGTGCATTTGGGGGTGGTCAAAAGGGGAAAACAGAAACAGGCTACATACCCAAAAAAAGATGAAAAAATAATAAATAGAAAAAAAATAGGTAATAAAAATGTATGTGCCTACATATGTATATGTAGGCCAGATTTTTTTTTAAATGAGGTAGCAAAGTATTTAAAGGGCCAAAGTGATGCATAAGACTATCTTACATTTGGGGAAAAGCAGGTAAAGAGGTGGTGTGATACAGTTCTTATGCTTATGTTGGAAATACAGGTTTTCCCATTGTCTTTTGGGTTTTTCTTGTGGTGTGTGGGTTCCCAGGCATCTTTTCATCTCATCCCCAAATCTTCTTCAGATTGGCAAAAGATTTGCGGCAGGGAGGTCCTGGAAGGGTTCTTGCATTGAAGATACTTTTAGACCTAAGTCCGGTTTCAGGTAACAGTCCACGTTAGGGGGAGTTGGTGGGGAGGGCCGTGCAGCATGGATCCGCAGGGGAGTTGGCTGCCTTTTCTTGCAGGAGACGAGGTGTGGGTTTGACTGGGTGTCCTCTCGACTGGGTGCTGGGTAGTGGTTCGTTGGGGTAGGAGTTCAATCTTGATGCCTAATAGATTAAGGACTGAGGGTGGAGAGTTTTAATATGGCGGGATGTCTGTATGGGATTGAGGGGTGAAGGGATAGTTGGATTTCCAAAGGGGGAAAAGGGGAAGGTATATGGAAGGGGTAGGAAGGAGAAAAGAGAAAATGCTTTAGAAAGAAAGGGAGAAGAGAAAAGAAAATAAGTAAAGAGAAGAGTAGAAAAGAGAGAGAAAAAGAAAAAGAAAGAAAAAAAGAAGAGAATAAAAAGAAGAGAAAAAATAAAAAAGAAAGTAGTGAGAAGAGAGGAGAGAATAGCAGGAGAATGCTAGTTTGCTTGAATGTGTTCTCAGAATAGAGCGTGTAGTTTAAGTCTGTACGTCTCAGTTACTGCTTCGGTGGTCTGGTCACGTGCTTCAGTTCCTAAAAGAAGATGAAACTTAGAGATAAAGTGTATGTTAAAGAGTTTTCTCGGGGCCATCTCATAGTGCAAGCGAGGTATGGTATCTCGTGTGGTATCCCGCGGTGCCATCTTAGCTTATCCGCCATTTGTATTCAAGGATGCCTATGGATATAAAAGCTGAGAGGTTATTTTAAATATTATAAGATAAAGGCATTAAAATGTAGTGTTATGGGATGATTCCCTTGGAGACAGTGATTTCCCGTGGTGTTCTTTACCTGTGTTCCTGAATACTATCTCTAAGTGATTGTTGTGGGCCTTTGTCATGGAAGGTTGATTACATACCTGTTCTCTCTACGGTGCAGTTTTTGGTGTTGCTGTTTTCTTTGTGGAATAATGTGTAGTCAAGAGTTTGCGTTGTTCCTTTTTCAAGTATTTTGGGCACTGCTCTTGAGTATATGTTGACTATTGCAGTGTTTGGAGTTTCTACCCTATTAAACCGTGTTATTTGATTGTTGAGTATCAGTTGTGTATAAGTTGTGTGTTCTGGGTGCTTCAGAATAGTGCTACCATTCTGTGTTTCTCTTTTGTCTTCTGACTTACTTTGTTTAATATAATATGATCTAGGTCCATCCATGTTTAATATAATATGATCTAGGTCCATCCATGTTGCTGCAAAGTCTGTGATTGTATCATTTCCGACTGCCATGTAATATTCCATTGTGTATAGATACCACATCTTAAGGATCCATTCATCTGTTGTTGGACATCGAGGTTGGTTCCAAGACTTGGCTATTACACTGAGTGCTGCGATAAATAGTGGGGTGCACATATATTTTGGAATGAATGTCCTTCCCACTTGGGGATATATACCTAGGAGAGCAATTGCTGGGTCAAATGGCAGCTCAATTCTGAGTTCTTTGAGTACTCTCCAGACTTTTCTCCATAGGTGTTGGACTAGGGGGCATTCCCACCAGCAGTGGATGAGAGTTCCTTTCATATCACATCCCCGCCAGCAGAGATTGTTCCCATTATTTTTAATGTGAGCAATCCTCACTGGTGTCAGGTGGTATCTCATTGTTGTCTTGATTTGGATCTCTCTGATGATGAGTGAAGGTGAGCATGTTTTCATGTGTTTGTTGGCAATCCTTTTGTCTTCCTCAGAGAAGTGACTATTCATTTCATCTTCCCATTTTTTTATGGCTTTATTTGGTTTTGGGGGGCTCAGCTTTCTAAGTGCTTTGTATGTTCTAGATATCAGCCCTTTATCTGATATGTCTAGTGAAAAGATTTTTTCCCATTCTGTTAACTGTCTTCTTGCATTAAGTAGGGTTTCTTTCGCCATGCAGAAGCTTTTTAGTTTGATGTAGTCCCATTTGTTTATGTTTGTTGCTAAAGTTCTTGCCAATGATGCTCCATTCTCGAAGACCTTTTTGATATATAGGTCTTCGAGTGTTCTGCCTATTTTATTCTTAATAAACTTTATAGATTCCGGCCTGATTTCAAGGTCTTTGATCCATTTTGATTTGACTTTTGTATAAGGGGTGAGGTATGGGTTAATCTTCAGTTTCGTACAAGTGGTTTTCCAGTTGTACCAACACCATTTGTTGAATAGACTTTCTTTGTTCCATTTCAGGTTCTTGCCTCTTTTATCAAATATTAGTTGGCTGTATATCTGGGGGTTTATGTCAGGGAATTCTGTTCTGACCCACTGGTCTGAGGTCCTGTCTCTGTTCCAGTACCATGCTGTTTTGATTACTACGGCTTTATAGTATAGTTTCAAGCTAGGTAAGGAGATGCCACCCAGCTTCTTGTTTTTCAGTATTTGTTTGGCTATCCTGGGTCTTTTGTGGTTCCAGATGAATTTTGTGATTGATTGTTCTATTTCTTTAAAGAATGGTGTCTGGATTTGGGTAGGGATTGCATTAAATCTATATAGTAGTTTGGGTAGGATAGTCATTTTGACTATGTTAATTCTACCTATCCATGAGCATGGGATGTTCTTCCATTTCTTTAGATCATCTTCAATTTCTTTCTGAAGTGTTTTGAAGTTTCCCTGGTATAGGTCTTTCACTTCCCTTGTAAGGTTGATTCCTAGGTACCTGATATTTTTTGATACTATTTTAAATGGAATTGTATCTCTCTCCTCGACTTCGTGGTTTGTATATAGAAACACTACTGTCTTTTGTGTGTTGACTTTGTATCCAGCCACTTTGCTGTATTGGTTAATTGTTTCTAGGAGTTTTACTGTGGACTGTTTAGGGTTTTCAATGTAAATCATCATATCATCTGCAAATAGAGATAGTTTGTGTTCCTCTTTCCCAATTTGGATTCCTTTGATTCCCTTCTCTTGTCAGATTGCTATTGCTAGGACTTCTAAGGTTATATTGAGTAAGAGTGGAGATAGAGGACAGCCTTGCCTAGTTCCTGACCTTAGTGGGAATGCTTCTAGTTTCTCACCATTAAGTATAATGTTGGCTGTAGGCTTTTCATAGATTGCTGTAACTATCTTGAGGAAGGTTCCTTCTAAGCCTATTTTACTGAGTGTCTTTAACATGAAAGGGTGTTGGATTTTGTCAAATGCCTTCTCTGCATCGATTGATACGATCATGTGGTTTTTGTCTTTCTTGTTGATGTGATGTATAATGTTGATTGATTTGCATATGTTGAACCAACCTTGCATTCCTGGTATAAATCTCACCTGGTCATGATGTATTATCTTTTTGATAAAGTGCTGGATTCGGTTTGCTAAGATTTTGTTGAGTATCTTTGCGTCTATGTTCATTAGTAAGATTGGTCTGTAGTTTTCTTTCTTGGTGATGTCTTTGCCATCTTTGGGAATGAGTGTGATATTTGCCTCATAGAAGGAGTTAGGGAGGATTCCTGTTTTTTCTATGGTTTGGAAGAGCCTATGGAAAAGTGGTAGTAAGTCTTCTTGGAAAGCTTGATAGAATTCACCTGTAAACCCATCTGGACCTGGGCTTTTGTTCTTAGGGAGTTTTTTAATTACATCTTCAATTTCCTCTGAGGTGATTGGTCTGTTTAGGCTTTCTAGATCTTCCTTTTCCAGTCTTGGAAGAGGGTTTTTTTCCAAGAATCTGTCGATTTCTTCTGGGTTCTCTAGCCTAGTGGACTATAGTTGTTCATAATATGATCTCATGATATGTTGTATTTCTTGGGGTTCTGTTGTAATCTCTCCCCTTTCATTAGTGATCCTATTGATTTGGGTGTTTTCCCTCTTTTTTTTTGGTGAGTTTTGCCAGTGGTTTGTCTATCTTGTTTATTTTTTCAAAAAACCAACTTCTGGTCTCATTGATTTTTTTGTATTGATTTATTAGTTTCTATGTTGTTTATTTCTGCTCTGGTTTTTATTATTTCTTGCCGTCTGGTTGTGGTTGGATTACTCTGTTGCTGTTGTTCCAATTCTTTGAGGTGATCTTTTAAGCTGTTGGTTTTGTTATTTTCCTGTTTCTTGACATAGGCCTGTATTGCTATGAGTTTCCCCCTAATTACTGCTTTTACTGTGTCCCACAGATTTTGACATGTTGTCTCTTCATTGTCATTTGTCTCAAGGAATCTTTTTATTTCTTCCTTGAGTTGTTCTTTGATCCAGCTGTTGTTGAGCAGCATGTTGTTTAATCTCCAGGTATTAGTTTTTCTCCATTGCTTCTTCTTGACGTCAATTTTGAGTTCTGTTGCATAGTGATCTGAAAGGGTACTTCTAATGATCCTTACCTTTGTGGTCTTATATAGGTTGGCTTTGTATCCTAAGACATGGTCTATTCTGGAGAAGGTTCCATGTGGGCTTGAGAAGAATGTGTATTCTGCTTTCTGGGGATGTAGGGCTCTATATAAGTCTATTAGCCCCAAATCTTCTAATTTTTCATTTAGAGCTCTTATTTCTTTGCTATTTTTCTGTTTGGTGGATCTGTCCAGTGGTGATAGTGGAGTATTGAGGTCCCCTACTACTATCACATTTCCCTTCATGTGTTTCTCCAGGTTTATGAGCAGTTGCCTCACATATGTTGCTGACTCTACATTAGGTGCATAGATATTGACCAGGGTCAGTGTTTCTTGATCTAATGTTCCCCTGATCAGTAAGTAGTGACCCTCTTTGTCTCTGATCACTTTCTTGAGGTTGAATGCAATTTGGTCTGATATAAGAATGGCTGTCCCTGCTCTTTTTTGTTTTCCATTGGCCTGAATAATTACTTTCCATCCTTTTATTCTAAGCCTGTGCTTATCCTGTAGTTGTAGGTGTGTTTCTTGCAGACAGCAGAAGTCTGGTTTATTTTTCCTAATCCAGTTCTCTACTATGTGTCTTTTAATTGGGGAGTTTAGTCCATTAACATTTAGGGAGATTATTGAGAGAGATGACTGTTGTGCTGTTGTGTTGTGTAGGGTGGTTTTTGTTACAATCTGGGGTTTGGATTGTGTAATTCATCTCTGAGCAGGTCATTTAGGATTGGTTTATTTTGCACAAATAGTTCAAGCTCGTTCTTGTTTGAGAATGTTTTTAGTCTATCTTCCCATTGAATGATAGTTTTTCTGGGTATTGGACCCTAGGTTGGAAGTTTCTTTCATTCAGTCGCTTAAATATGTCATTCCACTGTCGTCTTGCTTGAATTATTTTGAATGGGAGGTCTGGTTTGATTCTTATGTCCTTACCTTTGTACTTGAGATTTTTTTTCTCTCTTATTGCTTTAAGGAGTTCCTCTTTCTCTTTATTTTTTGCCATTTGGATTACTATATGTCTTGGAGTTGTTTTATTAGGGTCTATTTTATTAGGGACTCTTTTCACTTCCTGGATTGGCATTGAGGTTTCTTTCCAGAGGGTGGGAAAGTTCTCTGCTATTATCTCTCTGACTACTTGTTCTTCCCCTTTCCCTATTTCGTCCCCTTCTGGTATACCCACAATTCTTAGATTGTTTCTTTTGTCCTTGTTCATTAGATACTGGACTTTTCCTTCCAGTGCTTTGCCTTTTATTTCTTTGTTGGTTTCTTGGTCATTTTTTGTTTGCAGTTTTCCTTCGAGTTCTTCAATGTGTTTCTCCAACTCTGTGTTTCTGCTTGTAAGGCTTGTTACTTTGTCTTTTAATTCCTTCATTTCTTTTTGTATGGACTCTCTCATGTTCTTTAACATTTCTTCTTTAATTTGGCTGATTTGTTCATCTATAGCTTTCTTATACTCGGTAGCTAAGGTTTCTTTCATTTCTTTTATTAATTCTTGCATTTCCTTCCTCATTGCTGCTTTTAGGTCACCTTCCCATGAATCTGTGCATTTTGGCGGACTTGGAAACTTGATAGGGTCTGTCTCTGTATTTTCATATGTTAGGGTTCTCTTTGATTTACCCATATTTCTTTGCGTTTATTGGTATGCTTTGGAGTACACCCACGTGGAATGGTCCCAGGGGAATGCACTCTTCCTGGGCACTGGTGCGGGGCGGGGGGGGGGTCGTGGATGCGGGGATCCCTATGCCCCAGGTGGAACGGCCTCTGGGCGCTGCACTCACTTTAAGGAGAAGCACACAGACTGGGGGGCACAGAGGTCTCCAAATGCCCACCCTTTTTTTTTTTTCCAATTTTATGGGTTCTTGATTATTTAAGAAATTTTGGTGTTAGGCCTGAGCTGACTATACCTACAAGTTGTGTTAAGCTATATTCGCGAGAACGCTATCGTGTTCGCGCGGGCGGCGTGTTTGGCTGGGGTCTCCCTAGCTGGGGAGAGCTGCAGGAAGTCACCGGGGGCGAAGCCAAGCTGCTCGCCTGGGCAGCGTGTTTGGGCGGGGTCTCCCTACCTGAAAAATGCTGAAGGAAGTCACCGGGGCGAGCCAAACTGCTCGCGTGGGCGGCGTGTTTGGCCGGGGTCTCCCTAGCTGGGGAGAGCTGCAGGAAGTCGCTGGGGGTGGAGCCAAGCTCTATTGTCAAATTTTATCTGTTCATTTCAACTTATATTTGTATTAGAGAACTTTTTCTTACTATTTTTCTATTTTCCCCAATATTATTTTTGTTTGTTTTATTTTTCTTTCTGAGCCATACCTGCCAGAACTTGTGAATTGCTCTGGCTCTGCATGCAGCAATCACTTATGAAGGGCTCAAAGATTACATGTGATACCAGCTGCTTGAACATGGGTCAGCTGCATGCAAGGTAAGCACCATAACCACTGTATAATCTTTGCAATCCTATATTTTTTACTTTACCTATGGTCAGATCTGAAAAATGATATGCTGCAAAAAAGAATGAGTTTAAGTAAATAAGGGAAATAAGAGAACATTAAGTTGTTATCGTGATTACAACAGTTTGTATTATATTCATAACATTAATAAGGCTGAATGAAATGATGGTAGTAAATATGTAAATGAACTTCTAATTCTTCAGAAAAGAGATAATCTCCATTAGTATTAAAACTTATTTTCAGATATAAGATATATCCAATGCATGTTTATTTTCACATATTTGTGGCTTCAGTAAAAGGTAAAATGATAGAAAAATCCTGGTTAATTTTTAATTTCCTTTACTCTTTACTTGAGGCTCTTTTGCTTGCATATAATTTCATTGGGCATAATATCATTTCATGTCCCTAACCCCAGCAAACCCCAAAATAGTAAAAGGTAATTAAGTTTTACAAATAAAAGCATTTCTGAAAATAAGGTTGTTGATAAATTTGAGGTCTTGACGTGGTGAATAAATAAATGAAGGTGTTGAAGATTATAGGAAAAATATTGAAATGACTGAAGATATTTTGAACAAAATAAAATTTATGCACTGACTGTAAATTTAAATGTTATGTTGTATAATTCATGTAATTAAAACATTTATTTTAAAAATGTTTTTCTTCAGAAATATGTCTATTATGTTAATAATTTAAATTAAAATGTATCATCAACACTTTTATTATATTTTGAATTAATATATTAACATTTTAAGATAAATTTCCAAATTAAATTAAACAATTCTGTTTTCTCATGACTGCAATTTCCTCATAATCTAATTTTGGTATATGTCATTTATTTTTATGACTATAAAATACCATTAGAATATTGACTATTTACTAATTGGACATATAATAAAAACACTATTTGAAGATATTATTTAAAGTAAAATACTTCTTTTTTTATTTTTATTTTGATCATATTGGCTTACATATCTTTCAGAGAAAGAAATATCAGATTAAATATCCAGTGAGCACTACAGCAATAAAGACAAAAACCACTCAATAGTCTCGGTCCTGAAATCAAACCATGCCGGAGTGCAAAAAGAAAAAGATAAAATAAAATAAAATAGAATAAAATTGGAGACATCAACTTCAATATCTACACCAAAATCACGAAGTCAAAAAAAAATATCCATCAATCAATAAATATATATGTGGATAAAATGATAATTTTGTGCCTTTTTTTTCTTTTTTCCTCCTGCATAGGCACAGTAACTATTGGGGATATTATAGAGGGAATTCCCTTGGCCTAGAAAATACAGGGTTTATCCAACCCTGAAGTATACCGTCATGGGATTAACTATAGAAACCTTGCATGATCATTTACTCTCCCCTCGGTACTTTTGTGGTGTATGGAAGACTTCTGCTTGAATATGTATGGTAAAATCAGACCTCTGTATCTAGAGATCTTGGTATCTGTACAGCTCAAGGAATGGAGCAGGTGATGAAGTCATTTTTTGTGGTTCTAGCAATTCTGCTTCTTTGGTGTCATTTTAATCCATCTTCTGTAATTGGTGGTCTTGGTCATTATGCTGCTCCTAGGATGGAGCCTGGGATGGAGTCTTTTGTTATGTTTCCGGAAGACCTGTTCAGTTGCTATTTTCTCAGTCAGACCTCTGGAATTGGAGCTCATGTTTGTTGAACACATGGTAGACCAAAAGCTAGGCTACAGCTTTTTGTTGTTGTTGTTGGTCCTGGGATGCGTACTGTCCAGTCCTAGTTGTAACAATCAGTAATCTGTAGATAGCAATCTTGGTTTTTGCACAGATCAAAGGGTGACATGTCTTCTGATTTTTATCTTATCGTTGGCTGGTGAGGAAGGACAACTTGCTCTTAGATCAAGTTGTTCCCATTTCCTCCTTGTCAAGTTATCAATTTAGAACTGGAGTATATTGGTGTCAGAGCAGAATTATGGATGCCCTGGAGGGGATTTGGTTCCTGGAGCTGTTATGGAGAACTCTGTCATTTCTATGTCTGGACTTCAGGAGCCGAGGCTGGACGGTCGGTGCCTAATTCCCTGGGGTCTAACTTGGTTCCACACGACATACATTTAAGGTCGAAGATGCCCCTGTGTTGCAAAAAAGTATGAGTTCTTATTCCTAGTAGTTAAGAACTTGTTTTTACACGTAAAAATTTTCCCTTTTTTTAATATGCCTTTGCAGGAAGAAGTGGTGCTACATTATATTGCTGGTGGATTTGGGGGTGGAGAGAGAAGAAAACAGACACACGACAAAAACTAAAAATATATATGCTCACACATATCTAAAGAAAAAAAGTTTCTTTTTTGAAAAAGATTAAATGGGGTGGAGAGGTAGCATGGAGGTAAGGCGTTCATTGGTTCAAACCCCAATATCCCATATGGTCCCTAGAGCCTGCCAGGAGCGATTTCTGAGCATGGAACCAGGAGTAACCCCTGAGCACTGCCAGGTGTGACCCAAAAACCAAAAACCAAAACAAAACAAAAAAAGACTAAATAAAAGATGTAATTAAAGGAATAAAGTGGGGCCAGCATGGAGTCAAGGCGACATGTCCTTCCTGCAGAAGAACGGTGGCTAACACGCCCTTGCTCTTTTACCCTCTCTTCTCATTACTTCGCAGTTTTGTTGTTTGATTGTTGTTTTTTTGTTTTGTTTTTCCTTTTCTCTCTTCTTGTCTCCCTCTTCTTCTACCTTCTCCTCCTCATTATCATCAATTCAATCCATGTCAAATAAAAACTACACAGTTACCTCCTCTATAGGAAAGGAAAGCTGACATATAGGGTGCTGCAGACAATACTGCAAAGGGTAAACACCTATATAGATAGACCTCACTAACACAATGGTTAGTACTCGAGACACGAAACCTATACATATCCAAAAGTTGATCTATTAGTTTCTTTTCCTTACAAGTACTATACTTACCTATCTTTTTGTACTCAGCTCATCTCTTGCTCTCCCTAGCTCTCTTCATTAATATATACCTATGTTAACTTCTATATGTTTATATGTGGGCAGGAGCACACAGAAATAGGAATCCTCCTTAAGAGATAAACCTTTTCCCTTTTGTGTGGGGAGGTCCCTAGTTCCCTGAGATATTTCTTTTATTGGCTCAAAGCTAAGTCACTCTTTGTGTCCTCAGGAATTTCTCTTCTTATTACACGTTCATCACTTTATTATCCATCCAGTGATTTCTCAATGAAGAAATGTAAAAAGTGGATATAAATTGCTTTATTTTAGATTTCTCTGGAAATATATTGCAGTTTTAGGACTTTCCATCGAGTTATACAAATACTCTACATTTACAATTAGTCTTCTAATCAACCATTCTCCTTTCATTTGTTTATAAGGCCTAATAAACAAACTACTGGTTAATAAAAATTCTACTTATAAATTAAGAGTTTCAGAATCAGTTTTCTGGAGGATTCAATCCAAGACTGCCTTTTTTTGCATACAATGCTGATTTTGTCTAGAAACTATGATAAGTAATTTACATGCATCATTTCCTTCAGTGCTCTTAATAATTATGAAGGATAGCTACTTCTAAACTGTTAACTTTCAAAGAGTTATTTTTTATGTTCAAGTGACTTTTTTGTTTATTATTTTTTAAAGTTTTGTTTTGTTTTGAATTTATATATATTTTTGTTTGTTTTTATTTTTTGGCCACACCCTGTGACACTCACGGACTATTCCTGGCTATGTGCTCAGAAATTGCTCCTGGCTCCGAGGACCATATGGGATGCCTGGGATTGAACCCAGGTCTGTCCTGGGCAGCCAAGTGCAAGGCAAACAACTTCCCTGCTGTGCTATCACCTCAGGCTCTGAGTTTATAAATTTTTTAATTTTGATTTGTTTTGGGGCCATATCCAATGATGTCCAGGTATTTATCAGGATCAATTCAGGTGGTGTTCTGGGGACCACACAGTGCCAATTATTCCAGCCAGTGCTTGCCACATGTAAGGCAAGTGCAGTAATACTATCTCTCCAGCTCAATAATGGGCCTTACTTTAAGCTTTAGACTATAAATTCATAATTAAGAAACAAAATATATACAATTTCTTAAACCTTAAAAGTAAACACACTTTTCCTTTAAACAACTGCAATTTATAGGTCAGTTGTTTTCTTCCAACCAGAACATTGTTGGTATTTATAATCTTGATAAGTAAAATTTAAAACACCCTTCCCTGACAATTCTATATATCTATTCCACCTGTATCTTTCTTGACAGCATAAACTTTTCTGTTCATAAAGAGCTCTTCAAGTTATGTATTCACAATTCTATGCTATTAACTCTTCACCACAATCATTTTCATCAAGAGAAATCTTACTATAATAGACATTAACTCATTTTTCGTTTGTTTTTGTTTTGGTTTCTGGGCCACACTCAGGGATTACTCCTGGTTATGGGTTGTATAAGTTGCCCAGCTAGAATTACTCAGCTAGACTCTGTTTTTATATCAGAAGGAACTATTTGTGTTCAGTTGATACATCCAGGCATTTAGTTTGTTTGAGGAGCGAAGCCTTCTATATCACCAAGGTTCAGATTGCTAGAAAAAAATTTCCTTAAGATTATTAATTATATTATAATAAAATCACTAAAATGATGAAAGCAGCAACTATTATAAAATATGTATATCATAAATAAGTGACATATATAAGGCACTAGGAATAGATAAGTTATATACAATACACATGGATGAGTATAGTGCTGTTTAAAAGTCAACTTAGATTAAAATGTGTATTTTTAACTATAGAAAGTCAGTAATTTTTTTAAACAAGTATAAATCATATTTAACACATGATAGAACCATTAGGAGATTTGCCTTGCATATAGCCAACCCAGATTTCATCCCCTAAACCCCATATAGTCCTCAAAGAACTGCCAAAAATTATTTTTTATTGAAGAACCAGGAGAAATCCTTGAGTACTGCTGGTGTGGCCAAAATAAAGTGTTATAATATAATCAGAAAAATTTTAGTTAAAATAAGAAGTATAGAAAATAGAGAAATAAAGAAAAAACAATTAATAAGAAATAGTACTTAGTAAATATTAATTAAAATAAGTATAAGTAAGAATGGATTAATTAACAATTAGAAATAGAGATATGGCTGGAGAGAGTATGGAGGTAAGGCATTTGCCTTGCATGCAGAAGGTCAGTGGTTCGAATCCCAGCATCCCATATGGACCCCTGAGCCTACCAGGAGCGATTTCTGAGCATAGAGCAAGAAGTAACCCCTGAGTGCTGCTGGGTATGACCCAAAAACGAAAAAATAAAAATAAAGGAAAGAAAGATAAAGCATATAGAAAAACAAAAATCCCATTTTTTGTTTAAGAATTCAACTTTAAATATAAAAACAGTTTAAATAGATAATTAAATATAAATAAGAAAAAGGTACATGGAAAGATAAAAACAGTTAAAATATTTGAAACAATTATATCAATTAAAAAACAGACTTAAAAATAAAAAACTTAGCAGTAAAAAAAGAAATGTATTGTATAATTATAAGAGAATTTTTCCAAGAAAGCATAACATATGTGTCAAAAGTACCATGTTAAAATATGTGAAGAAAAAGTAATATAATTTCAAGGAGAAATACACAAAGCCATAATTATAGTTGATGAATGCAATACTCATCTTTCAGTAATTGATAGATCAAACAGGCAGAAAATCAATGAGAATATAAATTCCCTAGACAACACTATCAATCAACTTAATCCAATTGACATTTACAAAATAGACAATAAAAAAACAGAAAAGATTCTTATCAAGCTCATATGGAATATTTATGAAGATAGACCACCCTAAAGACTGCAAATAATACCTTAACATATTCAAAAGAAAAATAAAAGCATACTAAGTATGCTCTAAACCACAGTGGACATAAATTAGAAATTCATAAGAAAAATAAAGCTTTTCAAGCATAGAAAATGAACACTATATTTGTACATAGCTTTTGGATCAAAAGAAAAGTAGTATGAGAAAATGTAGTCTGTTAAATTTGATAAAAATGAAAATAAAACAATTTTGTGTATTCACAGAAGCAGTGTTCAAAGGACAATTTATTTTATGAAATGCAAATATTACAAAATTAGAATGTTCACATATAGCAATATAAACATTGTAATAAAGATAATTTTAATCACAAAACAAAATGTCTCAATATAGCAATAACAAAAATATAAAATAATTTTTCCAATTAGAACATTGGTGGTGGAACTTTGTTGGAACTCAGATGCCAGCACCCCTATCTGCCTGTCTTCTGTGCTGTGCTGCATTTTCGGCCTGATTTTATCCTGTGTGTAGCTCATCTGCAGACGGTTCACCTTCCTTGTAGCCTTCCCTGGATGTGAGTTTACATAACCAGAAAGGGAGGAGCCAGAGGAGCACGGCCACTCCGCTTTGCGGCCATGCATATCATTTAGCCAATGAATATAACCACAACACGTAGAAAAACCCACAATACAAGTATGACAATGGGGAATCAACACAGGCCAGAGCCAGACATAGAGAATGACGATGGCAACTCTGATGACTTGAACATGACCAACCAACTAGTCAGTCTCTCAGGTAAGGAGTTTAGAGTCACAATATGGAAGATGTTCAAAGAACTCAAAGAAAGTATAGAAGAGAACAATAATAAGAATCAAGAGAATATGAAGATAGAAATCAGAAAACTCCAAACTGAAATTTCAGGTCAAATAACGGGTCTGAAAATTTCAGTAGATGAATTGAAGAAAAACATGGTTGAGCTCTCCCACGGGTTAACAGCAGCTGAGGATAGAATTAGTACACTGGAAGATCAGATGAATAACAATTCCAAAAGCAGAAGAAATTGGAAAAAAGCCTTAAAGTAAATGATCAAACAATGGAAAAATTATTCAAAGAATGGGAAAAAATGAAAATAGAAGTCTATGATAAGTTCAACAGAAACAACTTAAGAATCATTGGAGTCCCAAAGACCCAGGAAGAAAATCTCCATGAAGAATCAATGGTCAAGAACATCATTAAAGAGAAACTACCAGAGCTAATGAATACATGCTATCAAATGCTACATGCTCGAAGAGTACCAACTAAAAAAGACACCAGAAAAAAACACCCTAAGACACATCCTAGTCACAATGACGAATCCCACAGATAGAGACAGAATTCTGAAAGCAGCAAGATTGAAAAGAGAAATTACATTCAAGGGAACATCCTTTGAGATTTACTACAGACCTGTCACCAAAAACACTCAAGGCCAGAAGGCAGTGGTGGGACATAGTGACAAAACTCAATGAAATAAATGCTTCACCTAGAATACTCCACCCAGGAAAACTCACTTTCAGGTTTGAAGGAACAATACATGGTTTCACAGACAAACAACAGTTCATAAACTTTACAGACTCAAAACCATTCTAAAAGAAAAACTGAACAGCCTAATTTAAGACAAGACTGAGCAACAGACACACCAAAATTCGATATAAAGATGGCAATAACTCCCAGAATAATTCTTTCTCTCAATGTCAATGGACAAAATGCACCAGTTAAGAGACACAGAGTGGCTAAATGGATCAAAAACTCAATCCAACCTTCTGCTGCCTACAAGAAATGCACCTGAATAGTCAGAACAAATATGGACTCAAAATAAAAGGCTAAAGGAAAATCATCCAAGCAAACAACATCCATAAAAAATCAGGGCCTGGAGAGATAGCACAGTGGCGTTTCCCTTGCAAGCAGCCGATCCAGGACCAAAGGTGGTTGGTTCGAATCCCGGTGTCCCATATGGTCCCCCATGCCTGCGAGGAGCTATTTCTGAGCAGACAGCCAGGAGTAACCCCTGAGCATCATACTAATATCAGATGATGCAAATTTTATACTTAGGAAAGTTGTAAGGGACAAAGATGGACATTTTGTCTTAATCAAAGGATGCATATAGCAGGAAGAAATCACTCTCCTAAAAATATATGCACCAAATGAGGGGCCAGCAAAATATTTAATACAATTGTTGACAAATCTGAAAAATTATATCAATAACAACACAATAATTGTGGGAGACCTCAACACGGCATTGTCAACACTTGACAGGTCAACCAGACTGAAACCCAACAAGGTATATACTAGACCTGAAAAGAGAAATGGAAGAAAGAGGCCTAGGAGATATATACAGGACACTCCACCCCCAGAAGCCTGGATACACATTCTTCTCTAATGTAAATGGGACATTCTCCAGGATAGACTACATGCTAGCACATAAAACATACCTCCATAATATCAAGAGGGTAGAAATTTTGCAGGCTACATTCGCTGACCACAAGGCCATGAAATTATATGTGAACTACAAAGGGACACAGAAGAAAAACTTTAATACCTGGAAGTTAAACAGCCTAATAGTGAATAATCGTTGGGTCTGAAATGAAATCAAAGAAGAAATAAAAACCTTCCTAGAAACAAATGACAATGGAGACACAAACTATCAGAACCTATAGGACACAGCAAAAGCAGTACTGAGAGGAAAATTTATAGCTTTGCAGGCACTCATCAGGAAAGAAAAAGGGGCATACCTGAAGAGCTTAATGATGCAGCTCATAGAATTAAAAAGTACTCAACAAAAGGACCCAAAAATAGGGAGACAGAAGGAAATAGCAAAGCTGCGAGCAGAAATCAATGAAATGGAAAACTGAAAAACAATCCAAAAGATCAATGAGCAGAAGTTGGTTCTTTGAAAATATAAACAAGATTGATAGATCACTGGCAAAACTAACAAAGAAAGAGAGAGAAACTTGATAACTCGTATTAGGAATGAAAAAGGAGAGATCACTACTGATATGGTAGCGATTCAAAGGGTAATCAGAAACTACTTTGAGAAACTCTATGCCACTAAAAATGAGAACCTGGAAGAAATGGATAAAGTTTTGGAATCTTATAATCTTCCACGGTTGAATGAAGAAGATGTAGCATATCTAAACACACCCATCACTATTGAGGAAGTTAAGATAGTAATGAAATATCTGCCCAAAAACAAAAGCCCAGACCCAGATGGATTTACTAATGAATTCTTTCAAACCTTTCAAGAGGAACTACTAACAATCCTGGCAATACTCTTTAATGAAATTGAAAAAACAGGAATGCTTCCAAATAGCTATTATGAAACCAACATCACTTTGAACCTAAAACAGACAGATGCTACCAAAAAAATTTTTTTCAGACCAATAACGCTGATGAATACAGATGCAAAGATCCTCAACAAAATCCTGGCAAATAGGATTCAATGCCTCATTAAGAAGATCATCCACTATGGTCAAGTAGGTTTCATCCCAGGAATGCAAGGATGGTTTAACACCCGTAAATCTATCAACATAGTACACAACATCAACAACAAGAAAATTAGAAATCACATGATCATATCAATAAATGTAGAGAAAGCACTTGATAAGGTCCAACACCCATTCTTGATCAAAACTCTCAGCAAGATGGGAATGGAGGGAACCTTTCTCAATATAGTTAAGGCCATCTACTACAAGCCAGAGGCAAATATTGTCCTCAATGGAGAAAACTGAAAGTCTTTCCTCTAAATTCTGGCACAAGACAAGGCTGTGCTCTCTCACCACTCATATTCAACATAGCACTGGAAGTACTTGATAAAGCGATTAGGCAAGAAAAAGATATCAAGGGAATCCAGATAGGAAAGGAAGAAGTCAAGCTCTCATTGTTTGCAGATGACATGATACTCTAATTAAAATAACCTAAAGTCTCTATGAAAAAAGCTTCTACAAACAATAGACTCATAGCAAGGTGGCAGGCTAGAAAATAACACACAAAAATCAATGGCCTTTCTACACACCAATAGTAACAAGGAAGAAATGGACATTAAGAAAACAACCCCATTCACAATAGTGCCACATAAACTCAAATATCTTGGAATCAACTTGACTAAAAATGTGAAGGACCTATACAAAGAAAACTATAAAACTCTGCTTCAAGAAATAAGAGAGGACATGCGGAAATGGAAGCACATACCCTCCGTGCTCATGGATTGGCAGGATTAACATAATTAAAATGGAAATACTCCCCAAAGCATTGTACAAATTTAATGCAATCCCTCTAAAATAACCCATGACATTCTTCAAAGAAGTGGATCAGGCACTTTTGAAATTCATTTGGAACAAAAAACACCTTAGAAGAGCTAAGGCAATCATTGGGTAAAAGAATAGGGGAGGAATTACTTTCCCCAACTTTAAACTGTACTACAAAGCAATAGTCATCAAAACAGCATGGTACTGGAATAAAGACAAGCCCTCAGATCAGTGGAATAGGCTTGAATATTCAGAGAATGTTCCCCAGACATAGAATCACCTAATTTTTGATAAAGGAGCAAGAAATCCTAAATGGAGCAAAGAAAGCCTCTTCAACAAGTGATGTTGGCACAACTGGCTAGCCACTTGCAAAAAATTGAACTTAGACCCCCAGCTAACATCATGTACGAAGATTAAATCCAAATGATATCAGACCTGATACCATAAGAGATATAGAACAACACGTAGGTAAAAATACTCCAGGACATTGAGACTAAAGGCATCTTCAAGGAGGAAACTGCACTCTCTAAGCAAATGAAAGCAGAGATTAACAGATGGGAATATATTAAGCTGAGAAGCTTCTGAACCTAAGAAGAAATAGTGCCCAGGATACAAGAGCCCCCCACTAAGTGGGAGAAACTATTCACCCAATACCCATCAGATAAGTGGATAATCTCCAATATATACAATGCACTGAAAGAACTTTACAAGAAAAAAATCTAATCCCATCAAAAAATGAGGAGAATAAATGTACAGGCACTTTGACAAAGAAGAAATACAAATGGACAAAAGACACATGAAAAAGTGCTCCACATCACTAATAATCAGGGAGATGCAAATCAAAACAACTATGAGGTAACACCTAACACCCCAGAGATTGGCACATATCAAAAAGAATGAGAACAAGCTGTGTTGGTGGGGATGTGGAGAGAAAGGAACTCTTATCCACTGCTGGTGGGAATGCTGTCTAGTTCAACCTTTATGGAAAGCAATATGGAGATTCCTCCAAAAACTGGAAACCAAGCTCCCATACAATCCAGCTATACCACTCCTTTGTATATACCCTAGGAACACAAAAATACAATACAAAAATCCCTTCCCTACACCCATGTTCATTGCAGCACTATTTACCATACAAGACTCTGGAAACAACCAAGATATCCTTCAACAGATAAATGGTTAAAGAAACTGTGGTACATATACACAATGGAATATTATGCAGCTGTCAGGAGAGATGAAGTCATGAAATTTTCCTATACATGGATGTACATGGAATCTATTTTGCTGAGTGAAATAAGTCGGAGAGAGTTAGAAAGACGCAGAATGGTCTCACTCATCTATGGGTTTTAAGAAAAATGAAAGACATTCTTGCAATAATAACTTTCAGACACAAAAGCAAAAAGAGCTGGAAGTTCCAGCTCACCTCATGAAGCTCACCACAAACAGGGATGAGTTTAGTTATAGAAATAACTATGTTTTGAACTATCCTAATAATGAGAATGTACGAGGGAAATTGAGAGCCTGTCTAGAGTACAGGCAGGGGTTGGTGGGGAGGAGGGAGACTTGGGACATTGGTGATGGGAATGTTGCTCTGGTGATGGGTGGTGTTCTTTACATGACTGAAACCCAAACACAATCATGTATGTAATAAAGTTGTTTAAATAAAAAAAAAATAAATGTTATAAACCAAAAACAAAAACAAAAAAAGAATATTGGTGGTGGCAGTGTTGCACTGGTGAAAGAATGTTTTCTTTTTATGTCTGAAACCCAACTGTAAACATGCTTGTAATCATGTTGCCTAAATAAAGATATAAAAATACCAAAAAAAAAAGGAAAAAAGATCAACCATAGTTTGTTTTTTAAATGTGTAAAAGTAATAAACATCTGACTAGGTTAACAAAAGAAAAGAAGGCACTGGGAGTAGAACATTTGTTTTGAATGTGGCTGATCTGGGACCAACTGGAGCCTATCAGGAGCAATTTCTGAGGTCAGAACCAGGAGAAACCCTGCAATGCCTTTGGGTGAGGCCCACCCCCCAAAAATGCTAGTTAGCATTATTATAAAGGAAAGATAAGTAATTTCTGCTAATTATATATGCAGAAAAAATATAAAAATAAATATTAGGAGAGAATATACAGTGTTACAATACTAGCATTTTTTGTGGCCAACTCAGGTTTTGATCCTTGGCACCGTATGTGGTCATGTAAGCCCTTACCAGAAGTTACCTCTAGTTCAGAGGTAGGATTAAACTTTGATAATAACTGAATGTGGTTCCTATATTACACACTAATTAATGGTGCAACATTAGACACCTCTATAATAGCTTTAAAAATAGCTTTAAAATAAACAAACTTAAATAATACAGATAAATATTTTCATATAATTAAAACTAGTATACTAAGAAATGAAAACAAGAATGGGGATACTAATAATTTTGTCATATTAGTAAATCTATTTATTAGTCACTTTTTTGTTATGTTTTCTTTTGTGAAGAACCTGGCTGTGCTTATTGCTTACTCTGTTCTGTGCTCTGAGATCACTCCTAGTAGGCTCTAGGGAACCACAGGTAATGCCAGGAATCAAGTGTGAGTCAGTAATTCCTCTTGAAATGTTTGAAAGATTTCATTAATGAATCTATCTGGGCCTCTACTTTTGTTTTTGGGAAGACTTTTGATAATCATTTCAATATAGCTTGATCACCCTGGTTCAAACATTAAAATTATGAGTCCAAAAATTTATCCATTTTTCCAGGTTTTTATATTTTGTAGCATAGAGTTTCTCAAAGTAGTCTCTGATTATCCTTTGAATCTCCATATTATCTTTATTGATATCCCACTTTTCATTTCTAATCCAGTTTATTTAGGGTCTCTATCTTATTTTCATAGTGAGCTTTGCTAATGGTTTATCAGTCTTGTTTATTATTTCAAAGTATCAACTTTTGCTTCATTGATCTTTCATATTCTATTTTGGTTTTCCATTTCATTGATTTCTGCTTTACGTTTTGTTATTTACTCTCTTTTTTAACATATTTTGGTTCATTTTGTTGATCATTTTCTAATCCTTTTCAGCCTCCTTCAGTAAATTGAGGAAACAGGAACACTCTCAAATATCTTTGTTTGTTTGTTTGTTTGTTTTTGGGGCCACACCCATTTGATGCTCAGGGCTGACTCCTGGCTAAGTGCTCAGAAATTGCCCTTGGCTTGGAGTGACCATATGGGACGCTGGGGGATCGAACCATGGTCCTTCCTTGGCTAGTGCTTGCATGGCAGACACCTTACCTCTAGCACCATTTACCGCCCCCCCTTTTTTGTGACTCTCAAATATTTTTATGAAGCTAACATCACCCTGATACCAAAACCAGACAGAGATGCTGCAAAAAATATAAATACAGACCCTAATTGAACAAAGATACAAAGATCCTCAAAAGAATCCTGGCAAATAGGATCCAACACCTCATCAAGAAAAGCATACACTATGACCAAGTAGATTTCATTCTAGGAATACAAGAATGGTCTAACATACATACAAACAATCGACATAATACACCATATCAACAAAAAATATAAAAACCATATGATCACATCAATCGATCCAGAGAAAGCAGCTGATAAGTTCCAACACACATTCATGATAAAAACTCTCATCAAGATAGGAATGGAAGGAACTTTTTTCAATAATCATAGCCATCTACCACAAGCAAATGGCAAAAATTATTCTCAATGGAAATAAACTAAAAGCATTTCCTCTAAAATCTTATATAAAACAAGATTGCTCCTCTCATCACTCCTATTCAACATAGTGCTGAAAGTTCCTGCTATAGCTATTAGGCAAGAAAAAGATATCAAGGGCATCCATATAGGGAAGGAATAAGTCAAACTATCACTGTTTGCAGATAACATGCTACTATATTTACAAAACCCTAAACACTCAACCAAAAAGCTTCTAGAAACAATACATTACATATAGCAAAATGGCAGTCTACAAAATTAACATTCTTGGTTTTTTTAGTTGTTGTTGTTTTTGGGCCACACACATTGACACTCATGGTTACTCCTAGCTATGTGCTCAGAAATTGCTCTTGGCTTTGGGGACAATATGGGACACTGGGGGATCGAATGGCTGTCCATCCTAGGCTAGTGCTTGCAAGGCAGGCGCCTTACCTCTAGTGCCACTGCTCCAGCCCCATCAATGGCCTCCTTATAAACAAATAATGAAATAGAATAAATGAATTTTAAAAGAAAATTACTATTCAAATTTGTGCCACACAAACTCAAATACCATGCAAGTCTACTTAACTAAAGAGGCAAGGTACCAATACAAAGAAAATTACAAAACCCTGCTTCAAAAATAAATAGGACACAGGAAATGGAGACACATAACCAGTTCATGGATTGGGAGCACTAACATCATTAAAATCTCAATTCCCCAAAGCATTGTAAAGATTTAATGTGATTCTTCTCAAGAAAACTTTTTTATAACAATTTGAAAAATTTAATTTTTTCCGAAGCTAAATTTCAAAGTTATTTTCTGAAAAACTACATTAAAATCACATGATTGGTCAATAACATTTTGTTTATTTATGATATGTTATTAAGAAAAATAGATTATATGGATTTGCATCATGTTGAAAGGAGCTGATGATTTTATGCTTTTTCTATTTCAGTTATGTGAGGAGTAAGTAAAAACTTTCAGTATTGGTAGATAAAAGAAAATGACGCCTGATGAAAGTGTTATGACGCCACACTTGTTTTTCTTTATAATCTAAATTTAGTAAATGATACAAAATTCAGAGAACACTCAGATTTTCTTAATTAAAAACTATTGCACTAAAATTTTCAGATTTTGAATGTTAATTCTTTTAAATGTATTCTATAGAGTGGGGCCCAACTGTGAAAAACTGTGAGTGTGACCTGTCTATGTCTGTCTACTGTCCTCTTGCGTGAAACTCTTGCTAGTGGGGCAAAAAGAGGCTCCAGCGGAGCACGGCCGCTCCGCTTCGCTACGCGGCCTTGCACTCTTTCTAAGGAAAGAACTCCATTGCAACAAGAAGGAAAAATCACACTAAGAACGGCGGTATACCACAGAAGCAAACATTACTCTCCGGACTGTCTTCTCTGTTGCATGCTCGGGCCTAAGATTTGACCCAGTGTGAGGCTTCATTCACGGAGGACTCCCCTCCCTTGGAGGCAAGTCAGCCCATCCAGAAAGGGAGGAGACAGAGGAGTGTGCTGCCTGCATCATATAGACAATGAATACCACCACAACACGTAGAAAAACCCACAATACAAGTGTGACAATGGGGAAACAACGCAGGCCAGCATCAGACATAGAGAATAAAGATGACAATTCTGAGGACCAGATAATGACCAACCAACTAATCAACCTCTCAGATAAGGACTTTAGACTAGCAATATGGAAGATGCTCAACGGACTCCAAGAAACCATGGATCGAGTTGAACAGAACACTAATAAGAACCAAGATAATATGAAGACTGAAATCACAAAACTCCAAACTGAAAAAACATGTCAACTAACAGGACTGAAAAAGTCAGTAAATGAAGTGAATGACAAAATGGATAAGCTCTGGGACAGGGTATCAGAAGCTGAGAATAGACTTGGTGCTGTGGAAGATGAGACATAACAATTCCATACAGCAGGAGAGATTGGACAAAAAACTTAAAGCAAATGAGCAGACAATGGAAAAATTAGTCAAAGAATGGGAACAGATGAAAATAGAAGTCTATGATAAGATCAACAGAAACAACTTAAGAATCATTGGAGTCCCAGAAACCCAGGAAGAAAATTTCCAGGAAAAATCAACGGTCAAAAACATCATTAAAGAGAAACTTCCAGAGCTAAAGAATATATGTGATCAAATCCTGCATGCCCGAAGAGTACCAACCAAAAGAGACCCCAGAAAAACCACCCCAAGACACATCCTAGTCACAATGACAAATCCCACAGATAGAGACAGAATTCTGAAAACAGCAAGATCAAAAGGGTAAATCACGTTCAAGCAAGCTTCCCTGAGATTTACAGCAGACCTGTCACCAGAAACACTCAATGCCAGAAAGCAGTGGTGGGATATTGTGACAAGACTGAATGAAATGAATGCTTCACCCAGAATACTATACCCAGCAAAACTCACTTTCCGGTTTGACGGAAGAATACATGGCTTCACAGACAAAAAACAGCTCAGAAACTTCACAGACACAAAACCAGTCTTAAGAGAAAAACTGAAAGACCTAATCTAAGACAAGACTATCCAAAAGACACACCAAATTTTGAAAGAAAGATGGCGTTAAATCCCAGGACAATTCTTTCTCTCAACGTCAATGGACTAAATGCACCAGTTAAGAGACACAGAGTGGCTAAATGGATCAAAAAACTCAATCCAACCTTCTGCTGCCTACAAGAAACGCACCTGAATAGTCAGAACAAACATATACTCAAAATAAAAGGCTGGAGAAAAATTATCCAAGCAAACAACACCCATAAAAAAGCTGGAGTGGCCATACTAATATCAGATAATGCAAAGTTTATACTCAGGAAGGTTGTAAGGGACAAAGAAGGACATTTTATATTAATCAAGGGGTACGTAGAGCAGGAAGAATTCACTCTCCTAAACATATATGCACCGAATGAGGGGCCAGCAAAATATTTAATACAACTGTTGACAAATCTGAAAAATAATATCAACAACAACACAATAATTGTGGGGGACCTTAACACGGCTTTGTCAACACTGGATAGGTCAACCAGACTGAAACCCAACAAGAATATACTAGACCTGAGGAGAGAAATGGAAGAAAGAGGCCTAGTGGATCTATATAGGACACTCCATCCCCAGAAACCTGGATACACATTCTTCTCCAATGTACATGGGACATTCTCCAGGATAGACTACATGCTGGCACATAAAACATACCTCCATAAGATCAAGAGGATAGAAATTTTGCAGACTACCTTCGCTGACCACAAGGCTCTGAAATTATTTGTGAACTCCAAAGGGACTCAGAAGAAACACTTTAACACCTGGAAGTTAAACAGCCTCATGCTCAATAACCAGTGGGTCCGAGATGAAATCAAGGAGGAAATCAAAAGGTTCCTGGAAACAAATGACAATAAAGACACAAAATATCAGATCTTATGGGATCAGCAAAAGCAGTACTGAGAGGAAAATTTATAGCTTTGCAAGCACACATCAGGAAGGAAGAAGGAGATTACCTGAGTAGCTTAATGACACAGCTAATAGAACTAGAAAATGCTCAACAAAAGGACCCAAGAATAGGAAGACAGAAGGAAATAACAAAGCTGAGAGCAGAAATCAACGAAGTGGAAACTCAAAAAACAATCCGAAAGATCAACGAAAGCAGAAGTTGGTTCTTTGAAAAAATAAACAAGATTGATAGACCACTGGCAAACCTAACAAAGAAAGAGAGAGAGAGAAACTTGATAACTCGTATCAGGAATGAAAAAGGAGAGATCACTACTGATATGACAGAGATTCAAAGGGTAATCAGAAACTACTTTGAAAAACTCTACGCCACTAAAAATGAGAACCTGGAAGAAATGGATAAATTCTTGGACTCTTATAATCTTCCACGGTTGAAGGAAGAGGATGTAGCATATCTAAACACCCCCATCACCATTGATGAAATTAAAACAGTAATCAAATGTCTGCCGAAAAACAAAAGCCCAGGTCCAGATGGATTCACTAATGAATTCTATCAAACTTTCCAAGAGGAACTACTGCCAATCTTGGCAAGACTCTTTCATGAAATTGAACAAACAGAAACACTTCCAAATAGCTTTTATGAAGCCAACATCACCTTGATACCTAAGCCAGACAGAGACGCTACCAAAAAAGAAAATTACAGACCAATATCACTGATGAATGCAGATGCAAATATCCTCAACAAAATCCTGGCAAATAGGATTCAATGCCTCGTTAAAAAGATCATCCACTATGATCAAGTAGGTTTCATCCCAGGAATGCAAGGCTGGTTTAACATCCGTAAATCTATCAACATAATACACAACATCAATAACAAGAAAAGTAAAAACCACATGATCATATCAATAGATGCAGAGAAAGCATTTGATAAGGTCCAACAGCCATTCTTGATCAAAACTCTCAGCAAGATGGGAATGAGGGAACCTTTCTCAATATAGTGAAGGCTATCTACCACAAGCCAGTGGCAAATATTATCCTCAATGGAGAAAAACTGAAAGCCTTCCCTCTAAATTCTGGCACAAGACAAGGCTGTCCTCTCTCACCACTCCTATTCAACATAGCACTGGAAGTACTTGCTATAGCGATTAGGCAAGAAAAGGATATCAAGGGAATCCAGATAGGAAAGGAAGAAGTCAAGCTCTCACTGGTTGCAGATGACATGATACTCTACTTAGAAAACCCTAAAGACTCTATCAAAAAGCTTCTAGAAACAATAGACTCATATAGCAAGGTGGCAGGCTACAAAATTAACACACAAAAATCAATGGCCTTTCTATACACCAATAGTAATAAGGAGAAAATGGACATTAAGAAAACAACCCCATTCACAATAGTGCCACACCAATTCAAATATCTTGGAATCAACTTGACTAAATATGTGAAGGACCTATACAAGGAAAACTATAAAACTCTGCTCCAAGAAATAAGAGAGGACACATGGAAATGGAAACGCATACCCTGATCATGGATTGGCAGGATTAACATCATCAAAATGGCAATACTCCCCAAGGCATTATACAGATTTAATGCCATCCCTCTAAAGATACCCATGACATTCTTCAAAGAAGTGGATAAGACACTTTTGAAATTCATTTGGAACAATAAACACCCTCGAATAGCTAAAGCAATCATTGGGAAAAAGAACATGGGAGGAATTACTTTCCCCAACTTTAAACTGTATTACAAAGCAACAGTTATCAAAACAGCATGGTATTGGAATAAGGATAGGTCCTCAGATCAGTGGAATAGGCTTGAATACTCAGAAAATGTTCCCCAGACATACAACCACCTAATTTTTGATAAAGAAGCAGGAAATCCTAAATGGAGCAAGGAAAGCCTCTTCAACAAGTGGTGTTGGCACAATTGGATAGCCACTTGCAAAAAATTGAACTTAGACCCCCAGCTAACATCATGTACGAAGGTATAATCCAAATGGATTAAAGACCTTGATATCAGCCCCAAAACCATAAGATATATAGAACAGCACATAGGCAAAACACTCCAGGACATTACATGCATCTTCAAGGAGGAAACTGCACTCTCCAAGCAAGTGAAAGCAGTGATTAACAGATGGGAATATATTAAGCTGAGAAGCTTCTGCACCTCAAAGGAAATAGTGCCCAGGATACAAGAGCCACCCACTGAGTGGGAGAAACTATTCACCCAATACCCATCAGATAAGGGGCTAATCTCCAAAATATACAAGGCACTGACAGAACTTTACAAGAAAAAAACATCTAACCCCATCAAAAAATGGGGAGAAGAAATGAACAGACACTTTGACAAAGAAGAAATACACATGGCCAAAAAACACATGAAAAAATGTTCCACATCACTAATCATCAGGGAGATGCAAATCAAAACAACGATGAGATACCACCGCACACCCCAGAGAATGGCACACCACAAAGAATGAGAATAAACAGTGTTGGCGGGGATGTGGAGAGAAAGGAACTCTTATCCACTGCTGGTGGGAATGCCATCTAGTTCAACCTTTATGGAAAGCGATATGGAGATTCCTCCAAAAACTGGAAATCGAGCTCCCATACGATCCAGCTATACCACTCCTAGGAATATACCCTAGGAACACAAAAATACAATACAAAAACCCCTTCCTTACACCTATATTCATTGCAGCACTATTTACCATAGCAAGACTCTGGAAACAACCAAGATGCCCTTCAACAGACGAATGGCTAAAGAAACTGTGGTACATATACACAATGGAATATTATGCAGCTGTCAGGAGAGATGAAGTCATGAAATTTTCCTATACATGGATGTACACGGAATCTATTATGCTGAGTGAAATAAGTCAGAAAGAGAGAAAAACGCAGAATGGTCTCACTCATCTATGGGTTTTAAGAAAAATGAAAGACACCCTTGTAATAATAATTTTCAGACACAAAAGAGAAAAGAGCTGGAAGTTCCAGCTCACCTCAGGAAGCTCACCACAAAGAGTGATGAGTTTAGTTAGGGAAATAACTACATTTTGAACTGTCCTAATAATGAGAAAAATGAGGAAAATGGAGAGCCTGTCTAGAGTACAGGCGGGGGTCGGGTGGGGCCAAGGGAGACTTGGGACATTGGTGATGGGAATGTTGCACTGGTGATGGGTGGTGTTCTTTACGTGACTGAAACCCAAACACAATCATTTATGTAATTAAGGTGTTTAAGTAAATTAAAAAAAATGTATTCTATACATTCTTCTGCTGGATTCTTACTTTCAAGTTTAAATCAGGCATGTCTAGGGTTTGTGTGTGTGTGTGTGTGTGTGTGTGTGTGTGTGTGTGAGTGTGTGTGTGTATTTTCTTCTCATTTCTTCATTTAATTTCCTAGAAAGTCATAGAGATGTTTCAGTTTTAAACTTCTGCTAATTTAGTCAATAAAAATATAATTGTTAATGAAGACCGGTCTCATAATCATTGGTTCTAGTTAAGAATATGCAAAGGAGGGGGAGATATTGGGAATAGGGTTGAAGGTAGGACAACACTACTGGTGGGAATTCCCTGATTCAATGATACTCTGTACCTTATATATTACTGTGAAAGACTTGTAATTCACGTTGGTCACAATAAAAATCATTTAAAATAAAGAAAATAAAATAAAGAACTAAAAAGAAAAATAATTAAAAATTTATAAATGTGTGTTAAATGGGTAAATTTTCTTTCACAGTGAATATCAATAATATGTTATATAGGAGCACCCCAAATAATAGAAAGTGCTCTTTGTAAGTTAAAAAAAAGAATATGCATACAAGCTATTGTCAATAAACATAAAAATATAATTTAGACTTTTATTTGTGTAGAGGCATATTGAATATTACTTCTCCTAACATTCTAAGGATTTAAATAAACTAACAAACCTTCAAATTGTTTGGGTACATATACATTATCTAGTAATTCTCCTGAAATAGATTTATCTTTGATTAATAAAATAGTTCTATATAATATTTTTTGTAAATTGATTATTTGAAGAAAAATTTTTTAGTTTAACTTGATCCCATATTGAAATCTCCATCAAGGCTCATATCTTCTTGAGGTCAGATATATCATGCTTTAAGGATACATGTCTGGGGGCCGGGCGGTGGCGCTGGAGGTAAGGTGCCTGCCTTACCTGCGCTAGCCTAGGAGACGGACCGCGGTTCGATCCCCCGGCGTCCCATATGGTCCCCCAAGCCAGGAGCGACTTCTGAGCGCATAGCCAGGAGTAACCCCTGAGTGTTACCGGGTGTGGCCCAAAAACCAAAAAAAAAAAAAAAAAAGGATACATGTCTGTATATATACAGATATATATAGTGATATATTAACTAGATGTTTAAAGTATATCACCATTGAGTGGAAGATGAATTTAAACTCTGTACATAATAAGTACCCAATGACAATGTTACTGTTTAAAAAGCAGCAATGAATCTCATGACAATATTTAATTCAATGAAAGTTTATTTTGAGTTTCTGTGCAAGAGTTAATCTTTGGCACTTCTGGATGTTGAGCAAAAACAAACAAAAGAGAAAAATATTATATAAAAATATTACATATGTGTGTTATAAATGTCTATATTTAATGTATTTAGATTGAAAATATATGTAAAATGTAGAAAATAAAAGTACTAAGTCAAGTGTCTGAAAATCAAAGAATATAAAAGTCAATGTACTAAAGCTTTCCTTTTTTTTCTGCTGTAGATGTTAATAAGAATCAATTCAATAACACACATCTGAATATATTCAGCATAAGAAAATTCATGTCCAACTTCAATAGATTATAGTTTAATAAATTTAACATACTCAAGCCTATCTACTTCAGCACATGTGGCATAAATCCACAACTTTTTCCTCTCTCAATAAACCATTCAGTATTCTGGGTAACAATTCAAATGGAAATAGATTTCTATTCATGCTGTGGATACCAACCAGTATTGAATCTTCTCTCTGAATTTGTTCTTTGTTAATAACTGCTATTTTGTCCCTTGTAGTAGTACTTTTACATCTTTTGTTCAACATTCACACTTCTTCACTGAATAGGGGTGAGATTTGCCTTCCCTCGTGGGATTTATAGCAACCTGCTTCATTTGTGCTTTATTAGGAACAGCATTTTCATCTTATAGTGTAAATTTTGTCCTCAAGAGTCCAGGCTTTCAATTTTATAAATTTGCCAATTAACCTACACATGATCCAGTTTTCAAGTATAAGTCAATAATGGCTTTATTAAATATCTATTCTTAGATCAACATAATATTCAAAGTAAAATAGCAATAATAAAATGTTCTCATAGTTTATATTTTAATACTTAAATATCCATTTAAGAATGATAGAAGAACAAATTTGTGAATTAATGTACATTCTTATAAATGTTTGTTTTCTGCTTGTGTTTATTTTTACTATGTGTTAATAGCTAGGGGCTAAATAGAATTGGTATCTTCATGAAAGAAGAAATTAGTGAATTGTTGAATCAAAATTTTACTTTCATTGTTATTATTAAAAAAGAATGGGCTATATAATTAAGAGAAAGTGATCATTGAAATGTTGGCTCAGCCTGCAGGGGATCTGTTATAAAAAATGGAAAACAGTTAAAACTCAAATTAATTATTAATGAGCATTATTTGTATTCGTGTGGGAAGAATTTATAGAACAAAACGATCTTTTGGGACATGTGACCCAAGAACATCTGAATTAATGCATTTGTGAATGAATCTTCCATGTTGCATAGGCTGATCATCTTTTGATTTTTTTTGACGTAGTATATTTATACCAGCTTACATTTACTTTTAGTAAAAAGAACATGTATTCATGTCAGAGTACACACAGCAAGAGAAATTGGTTAGTAGGTTGAGAGACCAATTAAGTCAGATTATTATAAGCTGTAAGGCAAGTTTTCACTGAATAAGCACTAATAATTTTTCTTCATTTCCTTTGTCATGAAAATCTCTGTACTCTAATAATAGACACCACTTCAAATCATTCATGAGTCTATTCTCTTTATTTATTTATTTATTTTTATTTGATTTTTTTTGTTTTTGGGCCACACCCTGTGACGCTCAGGGGTTACTCCTGGCTATGCGCTCAGAAGTTGCTCCTGGCTTCTTGGGGGACCATATGGGATGCCGGGGGATCGAACCGCGGTCCATCCTAGGCTAGCGCAGGCAAGGCAGGCACCTTACCTCCAGCGCCACCGCCCGGCCCCCCTATTCTCTTTATTTAGTGAAATATTTGTAAGTCATATAAATACACACATTTATCATGTTTTTGGAATTTCTATATTTACATATGCATAATCTTTCCTGGCATATCACTGTTTATATCATCCACTATAGCCAGTAGTGATGGGATGATATGTCATATAAGACTGGTGTCTTTGTTCTTTTGGGGGGAATGGTGTTTGGTTTTTGGGCCACACCCGGTGATGCTCAGGGGTTACACCTGGCTATGTGTGCAGAAATTGCTCCTGGCTTGGGAGACCATATGGGACGCTGGGAGATCAAACTGCGGTCCACCTTACCGCTTGCACCACTGCTCTGGCCCCATGGTCCATGGTGTCTTTATTTTTTGACGAGATTAGACACATTCACAGACACATTTTATACACACAGTTTACACAGTGCTATATATTTTATTAGAGGAAATATGGTATTTACTCATTAGTAGAATTCTTATTAACCCATTCATAATCATACAGTTCTCATAAATTGATACTAGTTTTACATGGATTTATTGACATAGAATTTACTATATTGTTATTGGAAGTTTAAATGTCTGCCTCTATGTATTTTTATTTATTTTTAACTTTTTAATTGAATCACTTGAAATAATCAGTTAAAAATTTAGAAATGGTTAAGTTTCAGTCACTCAATGTTCCAATACGTATCCCTTTATACCAGTGAACACTATCTGTCACCAATGTTCCCAGTTTTCTTCCTGCTCTCACTCCATCTCCAGCTGCATCTATGCAGAGATAGTTTTTCTCTCCCATCACCACCTTTAGAATGTGATTTGCAACACTGTTGTTGAACATGCAACATGCATATCACTTTATCTCCTTTCAGCACCCAGTTATTGTCCAGAATGATTATTTTCAATTACCATTGGCATAGTCAAGGATAAGCAGGGGGTAGAGGAAGAATGAAATGGTGAACATTGATGGTGGAAAGTACACTGATAAAGGGTCATGTACATTTGATGACAGAAACCCAACTACAAACATTTTTGTAACCATATGCTTAAATAAAAAATCATTAAGAATTAAAAATTGAATTTATTTTAAAAGAAAAAGATCAATTATCATTGTCATAAAAGTCTCTTCTCTGTCCTGTTTCCTCCCACACAGCTCTTTGTGGCCAGCTTTCTACAATAGACCAGTCATACTGGCCATTGTTTATTTTGTCTTGGGTTATAATTCTAATACTACAGTTTTCTTTGTTTATTTTATTTTATTTTATTATTTTATATCCTGCAAATAAATGTCATCATTCTATCTCTGTCACTCTTCCTCTGGCTCATTTCACTGTGCATGATTCTTTCCACGTCTATTTGTATTTAAACAAGTTTCATGACATAATTTTTTCTAATGACTGTATAGTATTTCATGGTATTGATGCACCAGTTTATTGGGTTCTTTATTATTAAAGACATAAATTCTGTCTTTTACTTAATATTGGGAAATGGGTCAACCTAAGCAGTGTTTCATATCTAAGTGTTGCTTTTTCTTAAGCTATGTAAACTTAGGCAAGGAAAGCGAACTTTTAAGTAAAAATTTGCTAAACTTTATAATATAGAGAATAACATTATACAATACTATAATTTTAATTAAACACATTAAATATGTAATTCAGTGTCTGGTATATGGCAAGCAATGAGCATGTAATTGTCAATATTTATTTTAGAATTATTAATTCTGTACAAATAAAATATTCCTTGAAAATACAAAACTTTAGTTTTTTCCCATACTATTATTTCAAATTGTGAAACTTTAGTGGTTTAATTTTTTGTTTACTTTTCCTTTGTACTTTCTCTAGCCTTAGGTGGTTTAATTTTTCTCATGTACATATTTTATAATAGATGATAAAATTTTATGACTTAACCATCATTCATAAAACCATCTAAATAAAAAATTAGTTTGAGCAATATTTGAAGTTATTAGAATTATTTCACTGAAGAGTACATTTTAAATAGTGTTTGATTTTTGAAAATATATATCTTTTCTCATCTTTATATTCTACCCACATAATTCCAATAATATCAAAGCTGGTGCTTAATAGTCAAGATATAACTATATATATTTTTTGGCCACATCCAGTGACACTCAGGTGTTATTCCTGGCTCTGCACTGAGAAATTCCTTCTGGTTTGGGGGACCATATGGGACATGAGAGAATCAAACCACTGTCCTTCCTAGATCAGCTGCATTCAAAGCAAATGCCCTACTGCTACACCACTGATCTGGCCTCATAAATATAAAATTTTAAAATTGTAATTATTAAAATAGGTAGAAAAATTCTGTTTTATACTCCAATTGTGTATTAAATCTTTTATGTTCACTAAATATTTGAAAAAATTCATAGTGGTACCAATAAAAACATACTGAATATAAAGTTGGAATTAAATTTTATTTTGGCAATTCTCTTTCTCACAAACACAAGTTTACTTCTATCTCTCTACCAAGAGTTTTTGACAGTTTTTTTAAGGAGCATATTTTAAATGTATGATTATTTACTTTTTTTTATCTTTAGAAGTGCTTTGTGAAGAGAATGCAAGAGGTTATTATGGAGAATATGTGGACCAACTAGAGGTTATGCTCTTTTTATTAAAATTATCATTTAACCAATATTATAGCATATCCACTATGTACAGTCTTCTTATGCTAAGGTCTTAGAATATAAAGATAGCAAATATTTAGTGTCAGGCTTCAAACAATTTATAGACATACATAATTATAGTTATACATAATTATGCATTTGGATAAGTAGGAACAGTCAATAACTTATGGTAAAATGCACAACAAGCTGTCTAAGTTAAAGCATTAGAAGATTTTTATGGTGAGGAAGGAAGGAAGGAAACATTGGGAAAATTTCCTACATACTTAAATATTGCCTTCTTAATGGAATTTATTGCGTTTTTTTTTTAAATTTGGAAGTATTCTGATATAGAGTCACCCTGAAACAAATCATGTTTCTCAGAAGTCTATAAAGAAGATGAATAAATATTTTTCTATAGCATTTACAGTTTTGTGTGTAATTCAGAACTGACCTAAATATTAGGTGAAAAACTGCTACATGGTTTAAGCTCATCATTCTCATATTTCATAAATGTCTATAATATACTACAATAACATTAGACACACTGTGACAGGATCCAGGATCCAATAACTGTCTCCCTGAAAAAGTAATTTTCTTTTTATGAAAAAGTAGTCTGTTTGGGGAAAATCATATAATTACTGGGAGAATAAAGAACCTTTGGAATAAAAGCACAGGTGCTCTTCTTTTTCCCTGACCCTGACTTCTACTGATTATAGTTTGGCCAGCCAGAGTGCAGCCAGCCAGAGTGCTTCATTTTTTGCCTTTTTTTATCATTTGACATGACAAAAAATTGTCATTAGTACTAGAATACTGAGACAGGATAATGGTTTGGCACTTTGAAAGAAAATGTCTCCAGAGCTTTGCTTGTGGGAGATCAGAGCTCTGTCAAAACATTCTATTTTGTAGGATTAATCTCTTAAATATGTTAGAATACTTCCATTTATAGAACTCTCTTGTGACTTATAAGCAGTGATATTCAGGTACTGACAAATGGATTGATAAAATCATTCTGCAATTTAATGATATAAATAGAGCACACCAGTTTTTTTTTTTTCTGAATTATACAACTATTCCTTGATCTTAAGGGAGACTCCCTATTTCTCCATTTCATTTCTCTGGTATCCTATGATTCTGGATATCTCTTAAAAATTAGACAATGATATTATTTTTTTGAAATATTAATATTTTCACACATACTTAGCATAAACTTAGGACATTAGCATATAGATGTTTATATTATCATCTACTATTTATAAATTACTGCACAAAATGCTATTGAAAATAACTCAGTCTAATTCCACATAAAGAAGTTTCTAAAACACTATCTGATTAATAAACTTTTGTTGCAAGAAACATAAGTATTTCCCCTTTTCTTGTTTTTCTTTTGAGGACACAACTGGCAGTGTTCATTCCTTACTCCTAATTCTGTGATCAGCTTTGCACCAAAGCTGGGCTGACTGCAAGCAAGGCTAGTGTCTTATCACTGTACTCTTTGCCTCTTAAGATATATTTCTTATAAGATTTCTAGAGCAAAATTGAGTTAATATATGACTAACTTCCAAGAGGACCTTATTAATTATAGCAAAACAACTAAAAATTCTTTATTAAGTAAACTAGAACATCAACAATTTTATAATTTTTGGATTAAATTTTTTGTCTTGTTTTTGTTTTCAGGTGACACTCATAGGTTACTCCTAGCTATGTGCTCAGAAATTGCTCCAACTGTGGTCCATCCTAGGTTAGCGTGTGCAAGGCAAACACCCTACCGCTTGTGTCACTGCTCAGGACCTGGATTCAATTTTTTTAAATGAAATATATTTTACTTTCATTTAACATGATGTAGTTTGCAAATGATTGCCCTCTACATAGCTAAATATTTGAAATTATGTATATATAAAATAGTTACATTTAAGAAAAATAATAAGAAAAAATGAAAAAAAAAACATTTTACCTAGAGTCACTTGCAGAAATATACCACAGAGAGGGAAAGATAAAGAAACTCTAGGGGCTGGAGTGATAGCGCAGTGGTAGGCCATTTGCCTTGCACATGGGTGATCTAAGACAGGCCTTGGTTCAAACCCTGGCGTCCTATATGATCCCCCCAAGCAAGAGCAATTTCTGAGCGCATAGCCGGAGTAACCTCTTAGCGTCACTGGGTGTGGCCCAAAAAAACAAACAAAAAAAAAAGAAAAAAAAAAGAAACACTCTACTCAGAAATACTGACTTAGAAAATTGAGATCAATATTCTGCAAGTTTAGAGTGCTGGAAGATTATAGGAGAGGAATGAGCTATGCAAAAGTAGAACTAAAAAATTGCATAAAATGTTTTTTAAGGTCTGTTTTTAAGATGCTTTTTATAAGTTAACTCTGGAAGAGAAAATAAAAACTATGAGATTATTATAAAATGTATTACTGACAAATATACAGTGTTAAGAAATTTTCTATGAGATACCAACTCACACCACAGAGATTGGCGCACATCACAAAGAATGAGAACAATCAGTGCTGGTGGGGATGTGGAGAGAAAGGAACTCCTATCCACTGCTGGTGGGAATGTCGTCTAGTCCAACCTCTATGGAAAGCGACATGGAGATTCCTCCAAAATCTGGAAATTGAGCTCCCATTCGACCCAGCTATTCCATTCCTAGGGATATACCCTAAGAACACAAGAACACAATACAAAAACCCCTTCCTCACACCTATATTTATTGCAGCACTATTCACAATAGCCAGACTCTGGAAACAACCAAGATGCCCTTCAGACAAATGGCTAAAGAAACTATAGTACATATACACAATGAAATATTATGCAGCCGTCAGGAGAGATGAAGTCATGAAATTTTCCTCTTCATGGATGTACATGGAATCTATCATGCTGAGTGAAATAAGTCAGAGGGAGAAAGATGCAGAATAGTCTCACTCATCTATGGGTTTTAAGAAAAATAAGTCATTTTTGCAACAATCCTCAGAGACAATGAGAGGAGGGCTGGAACACCAGCTCACTTCGTGAAGCTCACCACAAAGAGTGGTGAGTACAGCTTTAGAAATAACTACACAGAGACCTACCATAATCATGTGAATGAATGAGGGAACTTGAAAGCCTGTCTGGAGTACAGGTGGGGGTGGGGTGCGATGGAGGGAGATTTGGGACATTGGTGGTGGGAATGTTGCACTGGTGAAGGGGTTTCTTTACATGACTGAAACCTAATCACAATCATTTATGTAATCAAGATGTCTAAATAAAGAAAAACAGTTTCAAATAAAAATAAAAAAATAAATACAGATTATCAAAAGGAAATTTACTTTAGAGAATTATATAGAATTTTATTTGGAAAAGTGATGTGGAAAATAGCAAGTGGGTGGTGTGCAACGATTTTCTGTAAGATGATAATGTTCAAACCTAAGAAAATACTATTTAATATTAAAAAAAAGAAAATTTCTAGTTCTACAGTTAAATTAGAAAGACTTCACTGCATCTAATTGTTCAGTAGAGAGTTTAAAGAACCATAGTTACTAAAAAAAGCTATTTTTTATGTAGAATTAAGACAACATTAGTCCTCTCCCTCAAAAACTTAAATATAAATCTCAAGAGGATTGACTTGTTCTGTAATTAGCTTCCTTGTCTAACAAGAACTATGTTTAAAAGTATACATGGTACAGACAATGATGTATTATTAGAAATAATTAACATAGACAAATAAAAGTAAATCTACTTAATTTTGCAAAGGGCTACAAAACTAAATTTAATCTTTTATTTAACAAAGACATTCTGATAACTTCTTCCTCAATATAGATAACTTGGATAATCCCGCTATTTTAATTAAACTAAATATAACAATATTAATTGGGAAATAATCAGTAAAATATCTTTATTTTCCAATGTATTTATACAAAATAGTTGGTAAGTTTACAGGAAAGTTTTTAAAACAAATTTATGAGTCACATATATACCAGTAAAAATGTGTGGGATCTAGAACCCTTATAGATTTCTTATAAAAATATAAGATAAATGTGGATTTTGGGGAAATAGTAGCTTATTATAATGTTAAATATATATTTAAAATTAATATTTTAAAGTGAGGTAAGCTTTAACTTAATATAGAAATATTAACATCAATTAATCAATTAATAAAGCATTCATGCTAAGACTTTGGTATAATAGTTTCCCTGCTCAAAACTATTTATACATGTATGTTAGTGAATTGATTAATAACGTATAATAATATTCATATAATAAAAAGCTAATCTGTAACTAAAAGAAATGAATGAATGTGATATGAGTGCAATATGGAATGAGTATGACTTCATTCTTATAAAATGCCTCTAAAAGGTATTTCTACATATTTTGGAGAAAATCTGACCTACCTGGTGACAGTAAAAATAATAAGAAAATATCTTGAGTGTGGTAAAAATATTCTAAATATGGAATTGGAAGTGATACTACAATTCTATAAGGTTACTAAAATTTGACAGATAAATCTTGGAATGGAAACTTACAACTAAAAAATGAGTAAGTTTATGAACGTAACTTAAAATATCTAGAACAAAATTGTATCACCATGACATTTTAAAGCAACAAAACATATCATTGTCTTTTATAATTTTTAGAAACTTGATACTTAAAAATATTCATGGAAACAAATACTGCAATAAAACTTTTGAACATTTAAGTAGCTATATAAAAATCTTAATGGCAATATTAGAAAGATAATGCAGAATACATACTCAAAATAGAGCTTTTTTCAAGAATAATTTATAGTATGTATTTCAATCTCATGATGCTAATATCTGTCTGGGTGGAGAGATTTTTAAACTATAATTCAAGGCAGTCACATAAAATCTAAAATAATGTGGAGTGTGGGGGGAGGAATCCACAATACAAAAATGCAATTCAATGGAAAATGCAAAATGCAATGGACCACGAAGAACAGGTTGAGGAGATGAGAGTGAAAGGCTGCTGAGTTTTAGAAAGGAGATTCTATTGAAATATTAGCTCTTTTGGTCAGAGCCAAAGTGGTAGGGCATTAGCCTTGCACTGGGCCTACCTGGGACAGACCAGGGTTTGATCTCCAGCATCCTATATGGTCCCCTGTGCCTGCCAGGAGCTATTTCTGACCATAGAGCTAGGTACAACTCCTGAGAACTGTTCAGTGTGGTCACCAAACAAAAAAATTAAACCAAACCAAAACAACAACAACAAAAAAGGAAAGTTCTGTTCCTTTGAGCAGAGCTTCTGAGATCAACTGTCAGTAGTTGGAGAAGGCTTTTTAGAGATCCTTGTATATGCTCTCCAAAGTACCTCAACTGGCCAAATTTAGGTTAATTCATATATATTTTTGGAGGTATTTCATCAGTTGCCTGATACTTTTACTTGGCCTTGACTTTTAGTTAGCCTCTAAATACGCCAATATTTTTACATATTATTGCCTTGAATATATCTGTTTTCTAGTGTCCTCTATACCAAGTAGTAGATTTCTTTCTAAAGCTGCCAAAACAATTCAATTATACACAATTTTAATTATTGTTTCTAATTATAATTTCCCTTTTTCTTTAAAAAGTCTGGAAAATGTGTTGCATATATTGGTGTATGTAAGCTATTAATAGTAAATGTATTTTTTTTTTTTGGTTTTTCGGGCCACACCCGTTTGATGCTCAGGAGTTAGTTCTGGCTAAACGCTCAGAAATTGCCCCTGACTTGGGGGGACCACATGGGACACCGGGGATCGAACCGCGGTACTTCCTTGGCTAGAGCTTGCAAGGCAGACACCTTACCTCTAGTGCCACCTCACCGGCCCCAATAATAAATGTATTAAAAAAGCAAATATGATCCTAGAAACAGAAATGACACAGTTCTTCGCAACAGCTACAGGAACAAATTCCGTCTGGGACATCCTTAATACTGCTGGGACACCATCAAGTGCCAGCTCTAATATGATATCCTGACAACGAGGAAAATGGGAACAACTTGACCTAAGAGCAGGTTATCTTACCCCACCAGCTAACGATAAGACAAAATCAGAAGACTCGTCACCCTTTGGTCTGTCCAAAAGCCAAGATTGCGATCTACAGATGACTGGCTGATGGAACCATGACTGGACTGTATGTATACTGGGACCAATAAAAAAGCCCTAGTCTAGAGTTTGAGCTATGGCCTGCACAACAACCATGATCTCCAGTTCCAAAGGTTTGTCTGAGACAATTGCAACAGAATGAGTCTTCTGGAAACATACTAGGATCAGCGCAAAGAACAAGACCACCAACCACAGAAGACGGATTAAAATGACACTGAGGAAGCAGAACTTCTAGAACCACAAAGAAAGACTTCATCATCAGTTCTACCCCTTGACTTTTGTAGATACAGAGATCTTTAGATACAGAAGTCTGATTTTTATCACCCAGGATGGAGCAAAAGTCTTCCAAACAGCACGAAAGCACCAAGGGGAGAGTAAATGAACCTGTACGGAGTCTATAGTTAATCCCATGACAATATACTCTAAGGGTGGAGAAACCCTGTATCTATTAGGCCAGGAAAATCTTTTTTGAATGACTCCAATATTTACTGTGCCTGTGCAGGAGGGGGAAAAAAAAGCACACAACAATTTTTCTCCTTTTTTTTATTTATCTATCTAGTTTTTGTCGATTTCTTTGTTTTGGAGTGTTTATTGAAGTTGTTGTCTCCATTTATATTTATATATTTATTTTCTTCCTTTCTTTTCTTTCTTTCCCCCTCCCCCTCTTTTCTTTCTTTATGTGCTCTGCCATGTTTTTATCTCAAGATCATGGCTCTTATGTGGTGCTTACATTTATTGTTGAAGTGCTCACTGGATATATTTTATTTTATTTGACACTTACTTTTGTACTGTTGGAGTGATTCACTTTTTTCCCTTTTGTCTATCAAACAGATGATGAGAGCCTCTAGAAGAACTCCACCCATTTTCAGCGTATTTGATTTTTACTCCAGGGTATTACTTTTCTCTTCTTCAAACAAAACCATGTAACTTGATCTATCTAGTCCGGACTCCCAGTTACAGGAGGAAATAAGGGAGCCATCAAGACCAAACAGGTGTAAGACCACTAAGTAGCAAATTAGGCACAGAGGAGACCACGTACTCTTGCTTGCAGCCCTGGGGGTGAGGGAGGAAGATATGGGAGGTAGGATGGGAATGGAGGTGTAGGGAGAAAATTCCGTGATGGGAATCCCCCTGATATTAAGTTAACATGTACCTAAAATATTATTGTCAACAAGAGCTTGCTTTACATGCAAAAATTGGGGGTGGTGGGAGGACAACTTTGGTGGGGGGAATTCCCCTGATTCAATATCAATATGTATTTAAGATATTACTGTGAAAGACATGTAATCCACTTTGGTCAAAATAAAAATTATTATTAAAAACAGCAAATATGTTATATCCTTTAATGTTTTAATATTCAATATTCCATAACAAAAATCCCTAAATTTTTTGCTGGAACCAATAATTGTCATTTGCTTTATTCACAGATCTGTGTTTTGGGACAAGTTTCAGTGAAAGCGAATATCTTTGTTTCACAAGGTTTCAACTAAGGCAACTCCCCTACTATAGGTAGTTGCTATAGGTGGGCAGCCAGAGTTCTAGTTGGAAATGCTAATCAGAAATCCTTTGTGTGGCTGCACAGTATCCACAAAGAATGCAGTTGGTGTTCAAGATCAAGTTTTGTACAAATCTAGTTGAAAACTGGACTTACCTCTTGCTGTGCAAAGAAAATAAAGACACTTATTATCTCACAGTTGTTAACAGTCAGGAATGTGAACAAGTCTTATTTAATAGTGTCCTATATTGCAAGGTCTCTTACAGGCTGTAATCAAGGTATCATCTTGGAACTCTAAATTTCTTAGTCTTCCTATGGTTTGACAAGATTCTTTTGCTTCTAAGTTTTCTTACTGTGTAATTGGCAGAATTCAGTTGCATGGAGGCTGCTGAGCCAATGTTCTTACTTTCTTACCAGTCATTGATCAAAACTCATTCTCAGATCTTGCTGTGAACTTCTGTAATATGGCAGCTTGCTTTTGCTAAGAAGGCTATAGAAGAAAAAAATCCAGCAAGAGAGAACTCAGTTTTTGTAAAACCTGGAAATTGAGCTCCCACCCTATACCACTCCTAGGGATATACCCTAGGAACACAAAAATACAATACAAAAATCCCTTCTTCACACCAATATTTACTGCAGTACTATTCACAATAGCCAGACTCTGGAAACAACAAGATGCCCTTCAACAGATAAATGTCTAAAGAAACTGTGGTACATATACACAATGGAATATTATGCAGCTGTTGGGAGAGATGAAGTCATGAAATTTTCCTATACATGGATGTACCTGGAATCTATTCTGCTGAGTGAAATAAGTCAGAGGAAGAGAGATAAATGCAGAATAGTCTCACTCAAATATGGGTTTTAAGAATAAAAAAAAAACGTTTTTGCAATAATAGAGACAAAAGAGAAGAGGGCTGGAAGGTCCAGCTCACAACATGAAGCTCACCACAGAGTGATGAGTGCAGTTAGAGAAATAACTACATTGAGAACTATCATAACAAAGTGAATAATTGATGTAAGTAGAAAGCCTGTTTAGAGTATGGGTGGGGGTTGGGTGGGAAAAGGGAGATTTGAGACATTGGCGTTGGGATTGTTGCACTGGTAAAGGGAGTGCTCTTTACATGACTGAAGCATAAGTACTATCATACTTGTAATCATGGTGTTTAAATAAAGATTTTAATAAAAAAGAAATTAGGTACTATTCTTTTCAGTATTCTATTTGGCAAATAGACCAAAAGATTTGCCAAGATTTAATATTGACCCCACTTCTCAGAAAGAACAGTCAATGCATAATGAATATGCTGAGTAGAATATATTTTGGAAACTATGTCTGAATATATAAATGCCCATTTGAAATTATATTACCATATATTATTGACTACTATTAACATTTAAATTATAAAAATTGAAAAATGTCTTTCCAAACTGTGTTTAGGGGACCCCAGGACATTCAGTTCTATTTAGCCAACAGGACTAGAGAGTTTAATTATAGGACATAGAACATGAGACTATGTAAGCTCTGTGTTAGAAATTGCCAATCACCCTGGCATGTATTCAGGTGACCTTTACAGCAATACCTTGAAATCTTGGCCTTTTGTCATCAGGATACCCCCTAGGTGTGTTTTCACCTTGATCCCTTGGTTTTATTTTGTCTTACATTTCTTCTAGAAAATATATAGGTCATTCAAGAAAATGTGAAACATCACTGAGAAAAAAGTAAATGAAAGCATTATGCAATTATATGTTATAAGAAACAAAAATGTTTGTGTCATGTGATAAAATATCTAATGATGGGTACATTTTTATAATCTGTGCATATTCAATTATCAAATATATTTTATAACAGTTTCAGCACTATTAAAAACAAATTTTGGCATTTTTTCTGTACATATTGAGTATTTCAACTTGTAAATATTATTCTATGTTACATTAATCAATTTACCTTTAACTCAGAGTTGCAGAGGATTCACAACAATGAATGATTGTTTAATAGTAATTAATGTGCAGTTTTTGTAATAATCATAATTATTTAACTAACTATAGTTGCCTTTTTTGAATACTGGGAATTTGAAGTTTTATCAAATTATGTTTGAACCAGTACTGTATGTCATCTATTTTATCTGAATGATCTGAATGCAATTAACTCAGAATTTATGGTGATAAAAGGGAAAATAAAGTCATATTAAGGAGATTAATAAGAATGATTTAAAACTTGCTATCTATAGATATTCTTTAAATCATATGTCTAATATTTCAAAGTAAAAATTTATAAGGCATTCATAAATAGTACAGAGTAATGTAACCTCCGTGATGTGATGTTTCTTTTTGGTTTATTTCATGGCTTTTGCAAAACAAAGTCATCTCTCAGAGACTTTTACCTCTTTTTATATTATTCTTCATAAACATTTCACTCTTTGTGGCTGCAAATATTTCCTTGTTATGTTTATTATTTGCATTTTCCTTTCTTACAATAAAATTTTAGGGGAGTATTCTAGAACAGGAATTCTCAAATTGTCATAAGTAATATCAGCCATACCTAGAAATATCAGAAATAAAACTTTTTATATTACAACTAATGCCTTATAGAATCATTAGCTACACATAGGGACCAGAAATTAGTATTTAAAAATCCTTCATAGTTCTGACATTCTCTCAGATTTGAAAATAAATCAAAACAAAAACCTGGAATTGAATCCTCATTCTTTCTTCATATGATCAGGCTTAGAGTCACAAAAGGAACCAGAAGTTGTACCAGGGATCGAAGAGTTTGAGTGAAATTCAAGATAAGCACTTTAATCTCTTTATGATCGTTATGATATACGATGATCTTAACATTTTAAAGAATACATGTATTCATATGACAATGTTTAAAATTTTGTTAACAAAATTTAAGAAAACACCTTTTTGTGTTTTTTTTTAATTTTATTATAGAATATCTTATTAATTAGAAAATAGTATTCAGGCTGTTTCTAATGAAGTTTCACATGCAATCATTTGCTTTAAAAAGCTAATTTAGAGAAAATAGTAATGGTATAAAGAAACAAACAAAAATAAGTGTGATTAGGCAGGGGTCAGAGTGGTGGAGCCAGAAGGCATCAATCTACCTTTTCCGTGCTAGCCTAGGACAGACCACATTCTCCTATCTAGGAGCCGTTTCTGAGAGCATAGCCAGGAGTAAGTAATCCCTGAGCGTCACTGAGTGTGGCTCAAAAGTCAAAATAAAAACAAAAGCAAAACAAAAACAAAAAACCCCCCACAATATTATTAGGCAAATAAATAGCCTAGTAAACACTCTGTGTATTTGTGATCCAATAGTAAATGCTTATCTCTGTGTAAACTATCCTAGAGATAAGGGAATTTCATCTTCAACTAACCTTTAGATGAAACCTATCTTTTGAGAGGTAGGATGGCTAAAATAGCCTGAAGGAATGTGTGAAAAACACTTCCTGCTTCAAGTAATTGATTGAAGAACGTCTTTTCTTTCTTTTTCTTTTTTTCCTTTTTATTCATTTTTTTTGGGGGGTGGGGAAGGGAGTAACACACAGTGGTGTTCAGAGGTTCCTACTGGCTCTGTGGTCAGAGGTGCTCCAGGCACACTCAGGGCACTATATGGAATGCTGGGAATTGAACTTAGAAATTGAACCTGGGACTGTCCTGGGTTCTCATGCAAGGAAAATGCCCTACCGCTGTGCTATCATTTGGCCCCAGACCTGTTTTCTTTCCCTTTTTTTTATAATTAAATAATTTTTATTTTTACCAAAGTAAATTACAAATCTTTCACAGTAATATTTTAGGTACATAGTGACATTGAATCAGGGGTATTCCCACCACCAGTGTTGTCCTCCCCCGACCTCTGTTCCCAGCATGCATCCCATATCCCCTTCCTTTGACCCCCGAGCTGGTAGTATAAATGGTCCCTCTGTGTCTAGCTTGTATAAGTGTCTGTGTCTAGTTTAAGTGTGTCTAGTGTAAGTGTCTAGTTTGTTGTAGATTGGGTTTCGATTCTATTGTCGTTGGCTTTGGATTTTAAATATTATCATTTTAGAACTAAATAGAACTAATAGATCAAAATAGAACTATTCTCTATTTTCCTGTAGTATTTTTCTTGGAGGTGAAAAGGTTTCTGATTTCTCATCTCTCCAGACATATAGCATCTTATTGTAAAAAGACAGCTGTAAGTCTAGCTTGGAAGTAGTTAATTTATCCTGCGTTCCCAGTATCAGCAAAGTTTTTCTTAATTTTTCTTGATTGCTGCCATGTTAATATTTTATAAACATTGTTTTTCCACAAGATTGGAATAAAATAACCTACTTTGTCCAAAATCTGCTGTTAGGTTGGCATTTGGAAAATACTGAGTTTAAATTGCCACACTCAGTTAATAGAGAAGTTAGTAGTATGATTCACTCTTTTTGGTTTTTGTGTCACACCCGGCAGAGCTCAGGGGTTACTCCTGACTCTATGCTTGGAAATCGCCCCTGGCAGGCACAGGGGACCATATGGGATGACGGGGTTTGAACCACCATCCTTCTGCATGCAAGGCAAATGTCTTACCTCCATGCTATCTCTCCGGCCCCTACTTCAATTGTTTCTTGATTTATTCTTGTAACTAGCGAGGAGCAGAATGAACATCCTATTCAGAGTTTATATTTAGTTTCTCTAAATGAGATCTGTTTTTTGTTTGCTTGCAGAAAATAATATAGATATAGATACAGAAATAAAATCATTTTGATTAGAAATCTTTAGAAAGAAATTAACAGAAAGTTTATAGTTTTACCATAGCTTCCAGGTTAAAATAACATAAAAGAAATTCCGACTGTTTTGATAGCTGCTTGTTTTATGGAAGATGAATTTTTGTCTGTTAAGGATGTCACAAATTCACCCCTTACTAAAGGGTAATAAAACTTCTTTAAAAAGATGCCAAATAAATAAAGCTTATCAGTAATTTCAAGAAAATAAACTATCTTCCAACAAATAAGAATAGAACAAAATCAGCAAGATTAGGGTGAATATTTGAGTTGTATAAGTGAGCAAGCTTAAAAAAATCACAATGATGGGTATTGAAAACCACTACAAGGAAATATTTGTATAGTTATATAATATTTGTGGTTTATTCTGAATTACAAGGAAAATATAATTTTTCAGAAATTCTGAGAGTACTTATTAATATGAACATATAATCCAATGTATATAGCCAATGTAGTTACTTATTATTTACTCTCAGATAGTTTTCAACTAATTTATTTTTCTAGATAATATATATTTAATAAATTTCCCTTTAGAGCAATGAAAACAACATATGATAATATGAGTGAAGACAGTGGCTAATGAAATAGGACTCTGAATAGTATTTTAATAAATATCCTGGCTGTTTTTTACATGTTATGAATTACATGATATGAGATTCAAGAAAACTTGAAGAAAAGTAACTACTAGCACTTTTGTTAGCAACCATAAAAATAACTTTGCCAAGATTGGTAATAACTCTGTATATATCATCCATAGTAAAAAATTCTAAATTTGGTGTCAAACTTAGAAATATTACTTACTTAAATTTAACTGAATACTGAAGTATATTCATAATTAAACTAAGTTCTTTAAGGAATTTTACATATTTTACATATTACAAATTTTACAAATTTGGCCATATTTAAAAATATTACTGAGATTTCATTAGAAAACAGTTGAGTTAATAAAATGTAAATTTATTTAAAGCTTTAATTTTTCAAACAACAATGTTACATGACTAAAATACATTTATGTGATTAAAATTTTTGATTCTTATAGTATATATAGAGTGAGACAGATTGTTTTATTAAAATGTGCAGAAACAGAAGTGAAAATGTATTATGATAGAATGTTTTTGCATTTATTTCTTTATTGTGGGTAACATTGATTTTTAACTTTTTTATTCTAAAACTTTTATAATATAAGGTATTTATATTTTTCTCAACTACAACATAAAGTCCATAAAATAATCCCAGATTTCATATATATGTGTATATTTTTAAAATCCCCTCATGAGTTAAACATTATCTTACCCTTTGTAGTTATTAAATAGACTGAAAAGACTAATTGATTTATATATAATGTGCATATAATTAATCATGCTTTTTAGAGTATTGATCCATGATTGTGTTCAGAAAATGATCATTCTAGAGTCAACCAGTTCCTAAATTTCAAAAAAGGAAAAAAGGCTTTAAATTATTTGAGACTGTAATGTGCTATAATCAATTATACCTACTCATTGTTGGACACTTATTTCTATTATATACAGTCTATTGTAAGTGTAATTGTCTTATTATAATGTTACAAGTAAACGTCCATAGAGATAAAACTAATGCATCTTCCTAAGAAAAGTAGCCATTGTCCATTAGCCAGAATAAAGTAAGTTCCATTTTCATCAGTTACACTCTTTGACACTAGAAGAATAAAGTGTGAGAAGGCAAAGATCTGATGTTCATGAGTCATTCTTTAGTCCCTTTGTCTGGGTTCCAAAAACTAAGGCAAGCAAAACTCCTTATCCTCATAAAGTGATATTATTTGGACTTCATAATTAATTACTTGTTACTGATAAGAAAGATTTCTTGCCTTTGCCTCAGTCTGAGTGACCTTCCAAAATGATCTTTTTGCACTATAGAAGTTTTCAATTTTGGTGCTCAATTTAACCACAAGCTTGCTTTAATATATTTTCAAATACTTATTAACTGAATTAATCAATTAGTTTTGTTTTTTAAAAATAGCAATCAGTATTATCTATGCCATTGACTTGACTTGCTTATTCAATTTATACTTAAACATTTTAAGTTTAATTAAGCAGAAACTTTTACTTTTCTTTTAAATGCTATTTAGTTATTTAATCTCAAAATATTAAATTTTATCTGATGTAATTTTTAAAATTCTAATGTCACAAGCATCTCATAATGGATATGAAAAATGAGTTGACTTCAGAAAACATATTCTTCTCAATGAGAAATTGTTTATTTTAGCTACTTATATAAAATGAATAAAAGTCTAATTTTAAAATACAGGCAGTTCACACATTGAATAGATGTGGAAAGGATTTGCTGTCTCACAAGAATACAGATGTCCAGATTTCAGTTCAAGACATAACTTTTATTATGCATGAAGTTTTTTTCCTTGAAAGAAATAACTTTTGCACATAAAATTTTATGCCATTTCCAAGCTTGGTTTGACTGCAGTAAATCTTTTGCTATGTAAGACTTAATACCAAATGAAAAGCATAAGTGAATATGTCAGAAAAATGTTTGACTTAGCAAGTCTGTGAAATGATTGCATGATTAGGAGGGATTTATGGGTTCATAATCTAGCATAAGAACCTAACTATGATTTCTTTCATCTCAACTCTTTAATTAATAAAATATGCATTCTCAGAATGTAATCTAATTTGAAACTTATTTAAATTCACTTCTAATACTAGGTAGTCTTAAATACATAAAGCACATAAAGATACATAAAACCAGATACATCTGCCATTAGTTGTAGGCAGAGTATTTTGGGAAAAGGCTCTAGTTTGAATTCAACTGAGGTGTGTGAGACCATCAGGAATGGCCTAAGTGGTGGCCACAGTTTGGATTTAAAAAGCACCAATAAGAAGATAATCAGAAGTATTGAAACTAGATACTGCTGCCAGTGGGTTATGAGGAAAAATTCTCGGTTTGAATCCAGCTAAGTTGTGATAGATCATCACAAATGACCAGAGAAGGTGGCAAGAATTTGCATTTAAAAAGCACCAGTTTCTGGACCAGAGCAGCAGTGCAAGTCGTAGGACGTTTGCCTTGCATGCACCAACCTAGGACAGACCTTGGTTTGATCCTCTGGAGTCCCATATGGTCTCCCAAGCCTGGAGCGATTTCTGAGTGCATAGACAGAAGTAACCCCTGAGCGTCACCTTGTGTAGTCCTAAAAGACAAAAAAGCAAACAACAACAACAACACACCAGTTTCAATCTGAGATTTATGAACCCAGATGCACCTGCTTTTGTGTGTGGGTAGAGGTTAGAGTGGGACCCCAGTTTGAATCCAGCTATGGTGTGTGAGACCAGCAATAACAGCCATAGTTGGAGGCCAGAATTTGAATTTATAAAGCATCAGTTTCAGCCAATCTGAGATATGTGAATCCAGATGTAGCTGTCTGAGCTGGCTATATTAATATTAGACAACACAGACTTTATAGTTACAAATATTATAATAGAGGCTGGAGTGCTATTACAGAAGATAGGGTGACCTGGAGTTAATATTTGGCATTCCCATTTGGTCCATAAACATGACAGGAATAATTTCTGAGGGCAGAGCCAGGAGTAAAAGAACAACAAATAAACCCCAAATAGACAGACAGAAGGAAATAACGAAGTTCAGAGTAGAAATTAATGAACTAGACCCAAAATATGTACAGTGAGAAATTCCCATATGTACAATTAATCTTTGACAAAGGAGACAAGAACTTTAAATGAAATAGTCTCTTCAACAAATGGTGTTGGAACAATTGGATATTCACTTGTAAGAAATTAAAGATCAATACATATCTCACACCTTAAACATAAATCAATTCAAAGTGCATTAAAGACCTTGAGATTATATCCAAATCCCTCAAGTTTATTGAAGAAAATATAGTCAGAATATTCCAATACGGAGAACTCAAAAAAGTCTTTAATGATAGGATGACAATGGTAAGAGTTATAGCATAAAATCTGAACAATGGGATTGCATCAAATTGAAAAATTTCTGTATGGCAAAAGAAACACGAATAAAAATTAGAAGACAGATAACTGAATGAGAGAAAAAAATTGCCTTCAACACTTTAGATAAAGGTTTGATATGTAAGATATACAAACTAATCACAAAGTTTAACACCATAAAACCTAAAAACCAACGAAATGGTGAGAGAAATTGAATAGACACTTCTCTGAGAAAGACCAAAAGATAGCCAACAGGCACATGAAAAAATGCACATCATCACTTACATTTAGGGAAATCCAAGTTAAGACAACAATAAGATACCACCTTATACCAGTGAGGATGGCACTATCAAAAATGCTGGAGACAATCTATTGGAGGGGATATGGTGTTAAAGAAACTCTCAAAATACTGATGGTCTAATCCCTATGTAAAATAGTATAAAGGATTCTCAGTGAATTCAAAATTGAGCTGCCATACTATCCAGAATCCTTCTTTTGATATTTTCCCCCAGGATAGAAAAAAATTATTCCAAAAGGATGCATGAACACTGCAACTTACCGCAACACTAAGTACAACAGCTAAGAGTTGGAATCAAACTATATTTCCAACAATAGATGAGTGGATCATGAAGATGTGCTACATATATACAATGGAATATTGCATAGCTGTAAGTATTGATATAATCAAACAACCTGGATGGTACCAGATGATATATTTACTAAACTAAACCAAAAGAAGAATAAATACAAAATAATATCACTTATCTGAGGTATTTGAATGCCTACAAAAAGAAATGTAATGGTCTAAATGTGAGTTGTATAGAACACCTTAAGTCTTTGAGTATAGAGAAGAGAAGGAAAGAAACTGAGTGGAGGAAGAGAAACACAAATATAAAAATATGGGGCCAAAAGACAAGCAATCGCAGACTCATTGGTGGATAAAAAAGGACAGAACTAAAGATACAAGCCAAAGTTAACAACAATGAAATTAAGAGACCCAATCTCTATTAATCTAAACTAAATAATAATAATAACAATAATAATAATATAAACTTAAAATGGGCTTGTTATATTGGCAGTCTGGAGTAGGGTAAAGGAATGTGGTATGGGATTCACTTTGGGAACATTGATGGAGGGAAGTCAACAGTGATGGTAAGATTAGCCCTTATTCATTGTATAGTATATCTGAAACGCAACTATAAGATTTTGCAAGTCACAATGGTTTATATAAAATATATTAAAATTTTCTATAAAATTATAATTAAAGAACAAAATGTAATGCAAACTACAGTGTCAAAAGGGAAGAGAGAGAGATAAAGAGAGAAGAGTAAAATGTTTTTCCTGAGAAAGGCAGTTTGATGGTGGGAGGGAAACTAGGGACATTGGTGGCAGAAATGTGTACTGGTGGAGGGTTATATACATTGTAAAACTGAAACTCAATCTTGAACAACTCTCTAACTCGTGTCTAAAATAAAATAAAATAAACATCAAAAATATCAATGAAAACCAAGAGCTGTTTTTTAAACAAAAACAAACAACAACAAGATCAATAAACTAAGACTCACAAGAAAGAAAGAGAACTTAAATCAAATTAGAAATAAAAAGGGGTCATTACAGATAATACAGATACTGAAGAAATTCAAAGGTTCATTAGAAATTACTTTGAGAAACTTTATACTTCAAAATTAGAGAACCTGAAAAAATAGATAAATTATTGAACTCTTATAACCTCCAAAGTTTGAATCAAGATGAATTGGAACATGTTCACAGTCCTATTACTATTGAGAAAATTGAAATGTTAAACAAAAGACTTCCCCCCCCAAAAAAAAAGCTCAGGTCCAGATGTATTCAATAGCTAATTCTGGTCAAACTTTAAGAGCACATATAGTCAATCCATTTTAGGCTCTCCAGAAATTTGAAGAAAGAGAAAGAATCCCAAGTAATTTCCATGAAGCTAACTTCACTCTGATACCAAAAGAAGACAGAGATGCCACTAGAAAAAGATAATTACAGGCATATCTCTTTGATGAGTCCAGATGCAAAGATCCTCAACAAAATTATAGCAAATAGGATCCAATGAATCATAAAGAAGGTCATACACCATGAACAAATAGGATTCATTCCAGAGATGCAACGTTGACTTAACATATACAAGTCAATCAATGTTATGCACTATAGCTTCAAAAGGAAAAATAAAAATCATATGATAATTCCAGTAGCTGCAGAGAAATCATTTGACAAATTACAGTACCCACTCATGATAAAAAAAATCTCTTAACAAGATGCCAGTGGAAGAAACTTCCTCAATATATTCAAGGCCATTTACCACAAGTTCATGGCAAATATTATACTCAATGGGGAAAACTAAAACACTAAGATCTGGCACAAGACAAGTTTTTCCCCCTTCTTGCCACATCTATTCAACATAGTACTGGAAATACTTGCCATAGCCATCAGGGAAAAGAAAAGCAAAAAGATATCAAGGGCATCCAGATATAAAAGGAAAAAGTCATGCTGTTTGCAGATGAAATGATGCTTTATTTAGAAAACCCTACAGAATCTACAAAAAGCTTATAAAAACAATACATTTATATAGCAAGATTGTCAGCTAGAAAATTTACACACAATAATCCTTGGCATTTTTATATACAAATAATAAAAGTGAAGAAAGAGACTTTAAAAGAACAAACTCATTCACAATTGCATCTCACAAAAGAAAATACCTTGGAATAAACTTAACTTAAAATTATTAAAAAGGTGAAAGACCTATACAAACAAAACTACAAAGCAATGACTCAAGAACAAAGGACACATGGAAAGGGAAACTATATTCTGCTTATAGATTGGAAGGATTAATATCATTTAAATGACAATACTTCCCAAAGCACTGTACATATTTAATGGGATTTTACTAAGGATACCCATAAAAATTTTTCAAAGAAGGGTATCAAATACTCCTGAAATTCATTTGAAACATTCAACACCTAAGAATAGCTAAAGCAATACTTGGGGAAAAGAAGATGGGAGACTCCAACTTTAAATTGTACTATGAAGCAATAATCATTAAAACTCATATTATTGGAACAAAGACAGACCTTGAGATCAATGGAATAGATATATAGGAATAGAATATAGGAATATTCTGAGATTGACCCTAGGTATAAAACCAATTAATTTTTGATAAAGGGATAAGAAATGCAAAATGAAGCATGGAAAGCCTTGCCAAGAATTGGGTGTTGGGACTACTTGTCAATGAATGCATAAAAGTGAGCTCAGCCCACTCTTTAACAGCATGCGTAAAGATAAAATCGAATGGATTAAATATATTGATATCAGAACTAAAGCCATAAAGGAAAACATAGACAAAACACTCCAAGACATTGAGACTAAAGATATTTTCAAGGAAAAAACACCACTGTCCAAGCAAGTGAAAGTAGAGATAAACAAATTCAAATTAAACAAACTATTATATAAAGACTATGCAATATATATATATATATATATATATATATATATATATATATATATATATATATATAAGATTACCCAAGGCAACCTCTCTATTGCTATGCTATCATTCTGGCCCTACCAATAAAGCTTTTTAATGAAAATTTTCTTGCTCATAAAAATAAAATAATCCCTGCTTAGCTGTTTTAGGTGCTTCTTACTCAGTCAATACTTCTTATGCCATAATGATCAGTATTACATTTCATAGAATTTATTGCAAGAAGATGACATTTTTTATAAAGTATATAGATATTGTTCCTACTTAACTTTTCTTAATCTTGGCACATCATGAGAGCAATGTTTTGTAGATATATAAGGTAAATCTATGAGGTTATAGAAAAAATTGTAAATAAGCTAACTATGTAAAAAAACTTAAGCTTGTGAATCTTGAGTCTCCTTAAAATTGAAGAAATGCTTTATTTTTCATAACCACATTACCACCAGAAATATTTTGTTTTTAATACTGTTGGTGTCTTCTGACACTCTTCATTTTCCTTTTATGGCTTTTTAATTATTTCATTAATTTTACCTATCAGCATGAAGGATAATGCTCATTCAGTGCACGACATTTCTCCATTTGGTAAATTGTTGTTATAGAGGGTATTGTTTGGATGTTGAATTTGATAAACTGTTCCATTTAAATATTCAAATTTTATATCATATAGCTTTTGTGTAAGCAAGCATTTTCAACTAAGTACCATTTAGAAGGTTCTAACTTACATTATTTTATGACATTTAGTATTAATAATGAAGAAAATAATAAAGAATTCTGGATAAAGAAGTTGGTAAGAATGAATTGAGATATAAAATAGAAATATCTATTTGCAGAAATAACTCTGTGCTTGAATCATGCTAACATGTTCACCAAATGGAAAAATAGAACATGTGCTGCATATGCAAATAATGCCTAATGAAAAATTTAATTTATTCTTTGCTAAAAAAGGGAATAACAAAAATATTTAAATATAGTAACTAGTAGAAAGGTTAAAGTTGTAGAACTTTATTCAATGAAAGCAAGGACCCTGCCATTTAAAATTTAACATTATTATCTTAATTCAATGAAGACATTTATTTTTTTTATTTTTATTTTTTGGGGTTTTGGGCCACATCCGGCGGTGCTCAGGGGTTTCTCCTGGCTATCTGCTCAGAAATAGCCCCTGGCAGGCATATGGGATGCCGGGATTTCAACCAACCACCTTTGGTCCTGGGTCAGCTGCTTGCAAGGCAAACACCACTGTGCTATCTCTCCGGCCCTGAAGACATTTATTTTTTGGGAGAAATAAAAACGAGATGATATTTTAGCAAAATACAATCCAGTCATATAATGTGAGAGCAAGAACTTATTCTTCAAGAAACTTATTAGTGGTTTTCTCCTTTAAGAAAAAAAAATTTTAAATGAACTTTAAGTGCCTTAAATAGCAAATAAAAGATGGAACTTGATAAAGAAGAATGGAAGTGTTAAAATCCTTTAAAAATACACTTAGAGTCATTTAGGAAAATAAAACTATTGACAACTTGGGTAGAACAAACTCTTCATCTTCTCTCAGAAAAGTAAATAGTCATCTGTGGTGATTATTTTATTTTTCTAGTTTAAGTAAACAGTATATGTATAAACATACACTGGTTTATTTTATAGATATATTAATTTTGTTTATGGTTGCTGATGCTTGATTCTGTGTTCAGGGATCACTCCTGAGAGTTCTCAGGTATAATAAGCAGCACCATAGATCAAACTTGTGCTAGGCATCTCCAAAACAAGTGCTTTACCTGCTGTAATATCTCTTCAGCCTTACCTTTTTCTTTTTATTTACAACAATGTCCCTGGTATGTATGTTTATAAATATAGATGGACTGTGGGTTGATCTCCTGGTGCTATATCTGGTCCCAAAAGCCAGGAGTGATTTCTGAGCGCATAGCCAGGTGTAATCCGAGCATCACCAGCTGTGCCCCCCAAATCAAATTTTAGAATAAATAAATTCTACATATTTTATACAATGCTCTATGCAAAATAAGAAAAATTACAAATACTTATATACTTTTTTTTGTTTTTGTTTTTTTTCCTTGATTCCTTTCATCATGAAAAATCTGCATCTCTTCTTCACTCTTTTTTTTATTCCATTATTGAATAACAATATTTTTTTTTCTTAACACCACCCATCACCAGTGCAACATTCCCATCACCAATGTCCCAAGTCTCCCTCCTCCCCACCCGACCCCCGCCTGTACTCTAAACAGGTTCTCAATTTCCCTCACACATTCTCATTATTAGGACAGTTCAAAATGTAGTTATTTATCCAACTAAACTCATTACTCTTTGTGATGAGCTTCCTGAGGTGAGCTGGAACTTCCAGCTCTTTTCTCTTTTGTGTCTGAAAGTTATTATTGCAAGAATGTCTTTCATTTTTCTTAAAACCCATAAATGTGTGAGACCATTCTGCACTTTTCTCTCTCTCTCTGACTTATTTCACTCAGCATAATAGATTTCGTGTACATCCATGTATAGGAAAATTTCATGACTTCATCTCTCCTGACAGCTGCATAATATTCCATTGTGTATATGTACCACAGTTTCTTTAGCCATTCGTCTGTTGAAGGGCATCTTGGTTGTTTCCAGAGTCTTGCTATGGTAAATAGAGCTGCAATGAATATAGGTGTAAGGAAGGGGTTTTTGTATTGTATTTTTGTGTTCCTAGGGTATATTCCTAGGAGTGGTATAGCTGGATCGTATGGGAGCTCGATTTCCAGTTTTTGGAAGAATCTCCATATCGCTTTCCATAAAGGTTGAACTAGATGGCATTCCCACCAGCAGTGGATAAGAGTTCCTTTCTCCCCACATCCCCGCCAACACTGTTTATTCTCATTCTTTGTGATGTGTGCCATTCTCTGTGGTGTGAGGTGGTATCTCTTCATTGTTTTGATTTGCATCTCCCTGATGATTAGTGATGTGGAGCACTTTTTCATGTGTCTTTTGGCCATCTGTATTTCTTCTTTGTCAAAGTGTCTGTTCATTTCTTCTCCCCATTTTTTGATGGGATTAGATGTTTTTTTCTTGTAAATTTCTGTCAGTGCCTTGTATATTTTGGAGATTAGCCCCTTATCTGATGGGTATTGGGTGAATAGTTTCTCCCACTCAGTGGGTGGCTCTTGTATCTTGGGCACTATTTGCTTTGAGGTGCAGAAGCTTCTCAGCTTAATATATTCCCATCTGTTAATTTCTGCTTTCACTTGCTTGGAGAGTGCAGTTTCTTCCTTGAAGATGCCTTTAGCCTCAATGTCCTGGAGTGTTTTACCTACGTATTGTTCTATATATCTTATGGTTTTGGAGCTGATATCGAGGTCTTTAATCCATTTGGATTTTACCTTCGTACATGATGTTAGCTGGGGGTCTAAGTTCAATTTTTTGCAAGTGGCTACCCAGTTGTGCCAACACCACTTGTTGAAGAGGCTTTCTTTGTTCCATTTAGGATTTTTTGCTCCTTTATCAAAAGTTAGGTGATTGTATGTCTGGGGAACATTCTCTGAGTATTCAAGCTTATTCCACTGATCTGAGGGCCTGTCCTTATTCCAATACCATGCTGTTTTGATAACTATTGCTTTGTAGTAAAGTTTAAAGTTGGGGAAAGTAATTCCTCCCATATTCTTTTTCCCAATGATTGCTTTAGCTATTCGAGGGTGTTTATTGTTCCAAATAAATTTCAAAAGTGCCTGGTCCACTTCTTTGAAGAATGTCATGGGTATCTTTAGGGGGATCGCATTAAATCTGTACAGTGCTTTGGGGAGTATTGCCATTTTAATGATGTTAATCCTGCCAATCCATGAGCAGGGTATGTGCTTCCATTTCCGCGTGTCCTCTCTTATTTCTTGGAGCAGAGTTTTATAGTTTTCCTTGTATAGGTCCTTCACATTTTTAGTCAAGTTGATTCCAAGATATTTGAGTTTGTGTGACACTATAGTGAATGGCGTTGTTTTCTTAATGTCCATTTCTTCCTTATTAGTATTGGTGTATAGAAAGGCCATTGATTTTTGTGTGTTAATTTTGTAGCCTGCCACCTTGCTATATGAGTCTATTGTTTCTAGAAGCTTTTTGGTAGAGTCTTTGGGGTTTTCTAAGTAGAGTATCATGTCATCTGCAAACAGTGAGAGCTTGACTTCTTCCTTTCCTATCTGGATTTCCTTGATATCCTTTTCTTGCCTAATCGCTATAGCGAGTACTTCCAGTGCTATGTTGAATAGGAGTGGAGAGAGAGGACAGCCTTGTCTTGTGCCAGAATTTAGAGGAAAGGCTTTCAGTTTTTCTCCATTGAGGACAATATTTGCCTCTGGCTTGTTGTAGATGGCCTTAACTATATTGAGAAAGGTTCCTTCCATTCCCATCTTGCTGAGAGTTTTGATCAAGAATGGGTGTTGGACCTTGTCAAATGCTTTCTCTGCGTCGATTGATATGATCATGTGATTTTTATTTTGCTTGCTGTTGATGTTGTGTATTATGTTGATAGATTTACGGATGTTAAACCAGCCTTGCATTCCTGGAATGAAACCTACTTGATCGCAGTGGATGATCTTCTTAATGAGGCATTGAATCCTATTTGCCAGGATTTTGTTGAAGATCTTTGCATCTGCATTCATCAGCGATATTGGTCTGTAATTTTCTTTTTTTCGTATCATCTCTGTCTGGTTTAGGTATCAAGGTAATGTTGGCTTCATAAAAGCTATTTGGAAGTTTTCCTGTTTTTTCAATTTCATGAAAGAGTCTTGCCAGGATTGGTAGTAGTTCCTCTTGAAAGGTTTGAAAGAATTCATTAGTAAATCCATCTGGGCCTAGGCTTTTGCTTTTGGGCAGACATTTGATTACTTTCTTAATTTCCTCAATAGTAATGGGTGTGTTTAGATATGCTACATCCTCTTCATTCAATCGTGGAAGATTATAAGATTCCAAAAATTTATCCATTTCTTCCAGGTTTTCATTTTTAGTGGCATAGAGTTTCTCAAAGTAGTTTCTGATTACCCTTTGAATCTCTACCATATCAGTAGTGATCTCTCCTTTTTCATTCCTAATACAAGTTATCAAGTTTCTCTCTATTTCTTTCTTTGTTAGTTTTGCCAGTGGTCTATCAATCTTGTTTATTTTTTCAAAGAACCAACTTCTGCTTTCGTTGATCTTTTGGATGGTTTTTCTGGTTTCCACTTCATTGATTTCTGCTCTCAGCTTTGTTATTTCCTTCTGCCTCCCTATTTTTGGATCCTTTTGTTGAGCACTTTCTAATTCTATGAGCTGCGTCATTAAGCTATTCAGGTATGCCCCTTCTTCTTTCCTGATGTGTGCTTGCAAAGCTATAAATTTTCCTCTCAGTACTGCTTTTGCTGTGTCCCATAGGTTCTGATAATTTGTGTCTCCATTGTCATTTGTTTTCAGGAAGGTTTTGATTTCCTCTTTGATTTCATCTCGGACCCACTGATTATTCAGTATGAGGCTGTTTAACTTCCAGGTGTTAAGATTTTTCTTCTGTGTCCCTTTGTAGTTTATATATAATTTCAGGGCTTTGTGGTCAGCAAAGGCAGCCTGCAAAATTTCTATCCTCTTGATATTATGGAGGTATGTTTTGTGTGCTAACATGTAGTCTATCCTAGAGAATGTCCCATGTACATTAGAGAAGAATGTGTATCCAGGCTTCTGGGGGTGGAGTGTCCTGTATATATCTACTAGGCCTCTTTCTTCCATTTCTCTCCTCAGGTTTAGTATATTCTTGTTGGGTTTCAGTCTGGTTGACCTGTCTAGTGTTGACAATGCCGTGTTGAGGTCTCCCACAATTATTGTGTTGTTATTGATATTATTTTTCAGATTTGTCAACAGTTGTATTAAATATTTTGCTGGCCCCTCATTTGGTGCATATATGTTTAGGAGGGTGATTTCTTCCTGCTGTACATATCCCTTGATTAATATAAAATGTCCATCTTTGTCCCTTACAACTTTCCTAAGTATAAAGTTTGCATCATCTGATATTAATATGGCCACTCCTGCTTTTTTTTGGGTGTTGTTTGCTTGGATGATTTTCCTCCAACTTTTTATTTTGAGTCTATGTTTGTTCTGACTATTCAGGTGCGTTTCTTGTAGGCAGCAGAAGGTTGGATTGAGTTTTTTGATCCATTTAGCCACTCTGTGTCTCTTAACTGGTGCATTTAGTCCATTGACATTGAGAGAAAGAATTGTCCTGGGAGTTAGTGCCATCTTTATATTAAAGTTTGGTGTGTCTGTTGGTAAGCCTTGTCTTAAAGTATGCCGTTCAGTTTTTCTTTTAAGAATGGTTTTGAGTCTGTGAAGTTTTTGAACTGTTGTTTGTCTGTGAAACTATGTATTGTTCCTTCAAACCTGAAAGTGAGTTTTGCTGGGTGCAGTATTCTAGGCGAAGCATTTATTTCATTGAGTTTTGTCACTATGTCCCACCACTGCCTTCTGGCCTTGAGTGTTTCTGGTGACAGGTCTGCAGTAAATCTCAAGGATGTTCCCTTGAATGTAATTTCTCTTTTCGATCTTGCTGCTTTCAGAATTCTGTCTCTATCTATGGGATTCGTCATTGTGACTAGGATGTGTCTTGGGGTGTTTTTTCTGGGGTCTCTTTTAGTTGGCACTCTTCGGGCATGCAGGATTTGATCACATGTATTCATTATCTCTGGTAGTTTCTCTTTAATGATGTTCTTGACTGTTGATTCTTCCTGGAGATTTTCTTCCTGAGTCTCTGGGACTCCAATGATTCTTAAGTTGTTTCTGTTGAGCTTATCATAAACTTCTATTTTCATCTGTTCCCATTCTTTGAGTAATTTTTCCATTGTTTGATAATTTGCTTTGAGGCTTTTTTCCAATTTCTTCTGCTGTATGTAATTGTTATGTATCTCATCTTCCAGTGTACTGATTCTATCCTCAGCTGCTGTTAACCTGTGGGAAATCTCAAACATGTTTTTCTTCAATTCATCTACTGAGTTTCTCAGACCTGTTATTTGATCTGAAATTTCTGTTTGGAGTTTTCTCATTTCTATCTTCATATTCTCCTGATTCTTTTTAGTTTTCTCTTCTATACTTTGTTTGAGTTCTTTGAACATGTTCCATATTGCAACTCTAAACTCCTTATCTGAGAGACTGACTAGGTGGTTGGTCATGTTCAAGTCATCAGAGTTGCCATCTTCATTCTCTATGTCTGGCACTGGCCCGTGTTGTTTCCCCAATGTCAAACTAGTACTGTGTGTTTTTCTACGTGTTGTGATTGTATTCATTGGCTAAATGCTGTGCACCGTCACGAAGGGGAGCGGAGCAACTCTCCCTTTCTGGGCGTGTCGACTCACTTCCACGGAAGGCTCACAGGAAGGCAGGCTGGCAGATGGGCCGCACCCAGGATGAAATCAGGCCAAAAATGCAGGACAGCAGAGTAGAGAGGCAGAAGTGTGCTGGCATCTGAGATCCAGCGAAGTTCAGTGGCTCCTCCCTTTCTGGGCACGTCGACTCACCTCCACGGAAGGCTCACGGGAAGGCAGACTCCCCGGAAAGCTCACAGGAAGGCAGGCTGGCTGATGAGCCGCACCAAGGGTGAAATCAGGCCGAAAATGCAGGACAGCAGAGTAGAGAGGCAGAAGGGTGCTGGCATCTGAGATCCAGCGAAGTTCAGTGGCCAAAATACTTATATACTTTATATAATAGAATGTCTTACATTATCTGCCAACAAAATAATTTAATTAAATAAAAATAAATAGATTCCCTTCTATTTATCAAAATCCTGTCTGAAACCAAAAAAAAAAAAAAACAGTTTTATAGATTATGACAATTTAATGTCATGTTCTTTGCCATAGGGAAGGCGTAGTCTATAATTTTCTCATTAAGTGTTCGATTTTGGGGCCGGAGAGATAGCATGGAGGTAGGGCGTTTGCCTTGCAACCAAAAGGACAGTAGTTCGAATCCCGACATCCCATATGGTTCCCCAGGCCTGCCAGGAATGATTTCTGAGTGTAGAGCCAGGATTAACCCCTGAGCACTCAGGGTGTGACCCAAAACTCAATCCCCCCCCCCGAAACAAAAACAAAGTGTTCTATTTTTTTAATTTCTCTTGTGTGAAGATCTTTGTTATATCACTGTTGTTGCATGGTCCTGTGAGCACTGTTAGGGTTATCCTTCCACTAACTTACAGTATTTTATGATACAGCAAATGGACCCCTACATAAAACAACACAAATTTTACTTGGAAACTATACTCAGAGCCTAGTGTGGCTATACTATGCTACAATCACAGTATAAATTACAGATTTATCACAAAATGTGTATAAATGTGTTTAATGAATCTATTAAGTACTGTTCAATTTAATACTTTTCATAAAAACTTTGTGAATCATTAATGTAAACTGACTGTTAATTCAGTTATTATTCATACTGTTGACTATACTTATTATCATGCATTAATTACCGTGATACCTTCTGATAACTAAACTAAAGGTGTATTTGTTCTGATAATGCAAAATTTCAAGACTATTAAGATGTTTACTTTTATGTATATATAAGAAATCCTCATGTTACATGCAAAACATTCAGTTAAAATGTTATTAATGATTATTTTACAGACATTTTATAAAACAAAAATTAAATTGTTCAATATTAGTAAACTGATATTATAATCTGATTTTTTTATTATTTATTTTTCTCTGTAGATCAATGTACTTGGAACGAAAGAAAATTTTCTGTTTAACATGTATATTATGTGTGACCTTGCAAAGTGCAAAGTAATATTTCATTTGTTCTATGTAGTAGTAACATAAAGGACCAATTTCTCTTCTTAAAATATTTTTTGCTTAGTGAATATAATTTAAATATACAATGATTTCCCGTCCCCCTTTATTTTATACAATTAATAGCTAGATGAAGCAAAATTTTTGACAGCAGAATAAGATTGATTATTTCTCTTGGAAATCATCAGAAATTAAAATAAAAATATAAACACTACAAGAAGTAACTTTTTTTTTTTGGTTTTTGGATCACATCCGGCAGCGCTCATGGGTTACACCTGGCTCTATGCTCACATATCGCCCCTTGCTGGCTCTGGGGACCATATGGGATGCCAAGATTAGAACCACTATCCTTCTGCATGCAGGGCAAACACCTTATCTTCATGATATCTCTTTGACCCCTGACATAACATTTTTGAGTAAGCATTCTTTTGGAGTAAAGTAAATAAAGAAGGTTCGCCAAATGCACTGATGGTCAAAAATGGAGAAACATAAATATCCTTTTAATCTGCAGATTTATGGCAGAATTACCAATGTTTTATTTGAAGGAGAGGCAGTATAACTGAGGAAATATAAATTTATGTTTTTGAAAATGTATAGAAAGATTACATAGTCTTTAAGAGGATTCTTAGATACATTGTGACTCTCAAATAGTTGTAGCATCTCAGCTGAGTCAAAGACCAAAAAATGTGATGGGAATTGACTGAATAGCTAACAGATTCACAATATTCTAATATCCATCATCTTTAACAAGACTAGTTCACTCAGATCTCCAAATGAGATACATAATAATATAGTTCAAGAAGAGTAATTATATAAAACCACACACAATATATTTTCATAATTTTTCTAGAAAATGAGGAATATTTTATAGTAAAACACAAGAATAAGCTTTTCTGGGTATGGATATTATATAAATAGAAGACCTACTACATTGTGTGAGTAGAAATAGAAGTTTAAGTACTACATTATTTAAGTAGAAAATCTACTACATAGATCTACTACATACATAAAAAGATAAGACATATAGAGGAAGATTAAGTTAACAATTAAAACAATCACAAAAGATCACTTGTAGGAAAAAGAAGATACACTAAACACAAAAAATTTTTGAAACATCTTACAAAAAATGTAAAAATATTTACACAGAATTTAAATAAATCATTGAAAGAACTCCAGGTGAAATCTAACAACCGTGGGAATATATAGAAAGATATAACCATTAACTATAGAGTGCAAATAAAAATAGATAATTAAATAACACTGTCCTAAAATTGTAAGTCATGTTGGAAACAAATAAAGAGAATATACTAAAGCTAATTATATAGTAAGTTTTATAGCAAACAGGATTATGAAAAGCAAGAGAAATGAAGAGACAAATAAGTTAAACAGCATTAGAAAATAATCATAATTGTCAAACATGTGAAAACAATCTAAAATATTTGTAATATATTCTAAAATATTAAACTAAATAAAGGTATCAATAATCTTGTAAAAAATCTGAAAGAAAAAAATTAGAAAAAAATTATTGAATTTCTACAATGAAAGTGGCCACTGTGGGTTTCCCTAAAACTTTCTAAAATTTTTCTAATAAATATATAAGAAGAGGAAGAGGTCAAATTTTTAAAATTTGTAGAATTTCAAGTAAATAACAACAATAAATATATCTAGAGAAAATAGAAAGAAAAAAGAAAGAAGGAAAGAAAGAAAGAAAGAAAGAAAGAAAGAAAGAAAGAAAGAAAGAAAGAAAGAAAGAAAGAAAGAAAGAAAGAAAGAAAGAAAGAAAGAAAGAAAGAAAGAAAGAAAGAAAAAGAGAAAGAAAAAGAAAGAAAGAAAAAAAGAAAAAAACAAAAAAGAAAGAAAACTGGCTTTAGTGCTAGAATTAAACACCACTTGAGTAAACAAAAAGTAAATGCTAAGTGATCTTTTATTATTACTCTAATAACAATAAGATAGAACTTTTTATAAATGTATTATTTTATTTGATAATATTCTATATTTATATCCATGTCTTAATTATCTTTTTCCAATTTTTATACCTTTACATATCAAATCTATTCGATCTATGCTTGTATTTCATATTTATATCCATTATTTATAACTATCCTATATATACTTAGACCATTCTCATATCTACTTATATCATATATATCTATTATTTTGTTTTATTTGTATTTCTTCACAATCCAATCTTTGCATTTTCACTATAGACCCTAAGTTTTTTTTTCATAGAAGCTTTTAATATTTTATGTTCTGTTACTGACTTTTAATTAAAGGTATGTATTGGTTACTTTGTTGGTGTTACATTTATAAATCAGGTTGTTTTCTCAAATTGAACTTCTCTGAATGGTCCTTTCCTTAGTTTTAAGGAAGTTTAGCTCTTATTTGAAAAGTTCTCCCCCCCCCCCTCTCTCTCTCTCTCTCTCTCTCTCTCTCTCTCTCTCTCTCACAACACACACACACACACACACACACACACACACACAAAATGTGCCCATAATTTCACTCATGTGAGTATAAATAAATCAAGCCAGCAAATTTACAACAAAAATAAATAAATTAAATTAAATTAAGTTTTGTGAATTGTGGTCATTTTAGATAAAAGGAGTGGTCTTTGATGTTTTAATGACACTGGCAGTTTGATTGTAGGTGTAATGAATTCTATAAGCATATAAGTTTGGGGAGGGAAAAGAAAAAGAGGTTAAGTTATATTGCTTAAATTTTATAATATTATGAATTAGATATTTTTCAAAAATATATAGAAAATTTAAAAGCTCCTTCAGAGTTTCACAGTGACTTTCATCGAGTATTTTCCCAAAACATAATCAAAATATTACAAGAAGCCACAAGAGAAAAGTAACAATGGCATACTGTACATAAAACTCTCTCATTTTATTCTAGGTGCAATTCCATGTAGTCATCTAATTATTTACATAATTAAGATAAAGAATTGGTAATTCACTTAGTCTATCACTTAACACTAACATTTGTCCCTTCCTCTTCCATTATTTCCTAAATTTGATCATTTACTACTTTTCTCTGGGTATGTCTTGTTTTGTCATACTGAGCACGCCATATATGGGTATTTAATTGATCATTTACTACTTTTCTCTGGGTATGTCTTGTTTTGTCATACTGAGCACACCATATATGGGTATTTAATTTTTCTCAATCTTAATTGACTTTATTACATTTTTCTTTTTTTCTTTTTGAAATATTTTTATTTGCATATCTTCTATTACTTAGTTTTTTGTAGCAAGATGGTAAGTGATGCTTTTCTTTTAATTTTTTGAAAGATTAATAAAAAGATTTTTATCTACATATATTTACATATGTGCATAAACATATGACTCAGATACACACAAAACATACATAAACAAATATTTTCCTTATTGAACCCTCTTTGACCTCATTTCTTTTTTTTTAATAATATCTTTATTTAAACACTGTGATTCCAAACATGATTCTACTTGGGTTTCAGTATGAAAAGAATACCCCCTTCACCATTGCAACCTTCCCATCACCAATGCCCCGATCTCCTCCCCCTCCCACCCTCACGTGTATTTGAGACTGGCTTTCTATAACCTTCACTCACTGACATTGTTATGATAGTTCTCAGTGTAGTTATTTCTCACCCCTCTTTGTGGTGAGCTTCATAACTCGAGTTAGTCCTTCTGACCCTCTTCTCCAGGAATTATTTCAATATCATAGATGAGTGAGACTATTCTGTGTCTACCTCTCTCTCTCTGACTTAATTCACTCAGTATAATGATTCTATGAACATGTATAGGACAATTTCATGACTTCATCTCTCCTAATGGCTGCATATAACCACTGTGTATATGTACCACAGTTCCTTTAGCCTTTCATCTGTTGAGGGGTGTGGGTGTACCTATTTAAGACCCTAGACCCACCCATTTCGGGGAGGGGTCTTGGAAACCGGATAGTAGGTGTAACTTTACCTGCGAGCCCCTCCCATTCTTGGGAGGGGTCTGGGAAAAGGTAGATAAGGCATGGACCAAGGGAATTCGGCCCTTTTGGCTCTTTGCCCGTTCTGCGCTGCTGGGCGCTCTGGCTTTTGGGTTTCGGTGTTCTGGTCTTTGACCAGCATGGAGCCCAAAGGGAAGATGGCTGAAAGGAGTTTAGATGCAGGGCCAAGAATAACTAGTGCTTAAAAGGTTATGAGATAGGCCACACACATGTGGTGAATAGGGCATGAATAAAGTTAATGCTTCCTGAAGCCTGCATGTGAGTGAGTCTTGATTACGCCGATTACCTGGGCCTGAAATCCGCCAGCTGAATGGGGATAAAGCCACGTGGCTGGGGCCTAAGCACAAAGGCCTCCATCCATCGCCATCCAGCCCCATCGTTAATTATTTCATGCTACAGAGGGGCATCTTGTTTGTTTCCAGAATCTGGCTATTGTAGATAATGCTGCAATAAATATAGGTGTGAGGAAGGGATTTTTGTATTGCGTTTTTTAGTTCCTAAGGTTTATCCCTAGAAGTAAAATAGCTGGATCATATGGAAGCTCAATTTCCATTTTTTTGAGGAATCTCCATCTTGTTTTCCATAGTATATCCATGACATTCTTCAAAGAAGTGAAAGACATACTTGCAATAATTTTTAGAGAAAAAAGAGAAGATGGTTGAACATTACAGCCCACTTCATGAACCTCACCACAAAGAGTGATGAGTTTAGTTAGAAAAATAACTATATGGCGATCTACCCTAACAATGAGAATGTATGAGAGAAATAGAAAGCCTGTCAAGAGTACAGGTGGGGGTAGGTTGGGGAGGAGGAATATTTAGGACATTGGTGGTGGGAATGTTGCACTGGTGATGGAGAGGTGTCCTCTTATATGACTGAAACTGAATCACAATCATGTTTGTAACCAAGGTGTTTAAATAAAAAATATTTTAAAAATAAAATAAAAATAAAAATATTCTCTAGCAAATGAATCTGAATGATTATCAGAATTTTGAAAAAAAATATTTATGAGTGATAACTTTGAAATATATGTAACAAAAAAAGATGCCTGTCATCTCAATGTCATGGAGTGATTAACTTACATGTTGTTCTATATACCTTATGGTTTCAGGTCTAATATAAATGTCTTTAATCCATTTGAATTTTACCTTCATACATGTTATTAGCTGGGGGTTTGAGTTTGCTTTTTTTCAAGTGGCTAACCAGTTGTGCCAACACTCACTGTTGAAGAGGCTTTCCTTGCTCGTTTAGAATTTCTTGCTCCTTTATCAAAACTTAGGTGATTGTATGTCTGGGGAACATTCTCTGAGTACTCAAGCTTATGCCACTGATCTGAGGGTATGTCTTTATTCCAATACCATGCTGTTTTGATAACTATTGCTTTGTAATACAGTTTAACGTGGGGGAAAGAAATGCCTCTCGTATTTCTTTTTCCCAAGGAGTGCTTTAGCTCTTTGAGAATTTTTATTGTTCCAAATGAATTTCAGAAGTGTTTGATTCACTTGTTTGAAGAATGTTATGGGCATCTTTAGAGGAATTACATTAAATCTGTACAATGATTTGGGGAGTATTGCCATTTTAATGATGTTAATCCTGCCAATCCTTGAGCAGGTATGTGTTTCCATTTCTGCATGTCCTCTCTTATTTCTTGGAGCAGAGTTTTATAGGTATTTTTGTATAGGTCCTTCACGTCTTTAGTTAAGTTGACTCCAAGATATTAGGATTTGGCATTAATGTGAATGGGGTTGTTTTCTTAATGTCCATTTCTTCCCTATCATTATTGGTGTACAAAAAGACCATTGATTTCTACTAAGTCTAAAAGGAAGAGAGAGTGAATGGGAAGAGGAGAGGAGAGAGAGAGAGAGAGAGAGAGAGAGAGAGAGAGAGAGAGAGAGAGAGAGAGAGAGAGAGAGAGAGAGAGAGAGAGAGAGAGATTTTGAGAATATGCCTACCCAAAAGGCAAATAGGGAGTAAGGGTGGGAGGAAAACTAAGACTATTGGTAGTGAGAAATGTGCACTGGTGTACGTTCTATGACTGAAAGTTGATAATGAACAATTTTCTATCTACAGTGCATAAAGTAATTATAGTAAAATAAAAGTAAAAGTCTACTGTTTGGTATAGTTATTTTTTGAACTTTATTTTCTTCCCCTGCATAAAGGGTTACTTTTAGTAATTCTTGACAGTACTTATGACTAAATTTTTACATTACATAATGAACATATGAGTTCAAAAAATTCTAGAAATTTTGATAAGAATTATGTTAAATCGTAGATTATTTTAGGGAGAATTTATAATGTTATAATGTAACTAATGTTACATTTATAAATATTATATTTTCACATTTTCTATAAGATTTTATATAATTTCCAGAATGATATATTTAATACTCAATCCTTTCTCTGAATATGTGAAGCAAAACTCTAAATATATTGGTTTTTGCTAACTGGAGGGACCCAAATTCTACTTTCTTACATAATTTATATACCTTTGAATCAATACATTTCTTTACTATTCATAATGTATGAGTAAATATTAGTACTAAAGGAGAAAGTCCTAATTTTGCTTGTTATGCAAAATTACTTTTTTGGAGGGGGTCACACCCAGTTGCCTCAGGTGGCTCAGACATTGCTCCTGGCAGGCTCAGTGGACTATATAGGTTGCCAGAATTGTAACCATCATCAGTCCTGGATCAGTTGCATGCAAGGCAAATACCATAATGCTGTGCTATTTCTCCGGTGCCACAAAATTACTTTTTAACATTTCATAAATCTGACCATTTTCTCATCTTTATATATTGGAGTCAACTTCTGGATGTCTATTAAATAAAAAGTTAAAACTTTATTAAATATATATTAATTTTTGGCTAAATCTGCCTATTTATAAAGTTATCTAATTATGAGCATTGCATAATTCTTTGATCTTTGAATGTTATTTAATACATTTTAATATATTTTTATTTTCAGTAAAGTACTTAAAATCTTTTTCATATTTAACTCTAGGTAATTTATATTTTATCTATTATAACTGTTGTTATTTTAAGATATTTTTTCTTGTCTCTTTTTTTTCCCTCCTACATAGGCACAGTAAATATTGGGGTCATCGAAACGGGAATCCCCTTGGCCTATGAGATACAGGGTTTCTCCACCCTTGAAATATATTGTCATGGGATTATCTATAGACTCCTTTTAATTTCATTTGCTTTCCTCTTGGTGCTTTTGTGGTGTATGGAAGATTTCTGCTCAGACCTAGATGATAAAAACAGACCTCTATATCTAGAGATCTCAGTCTGTGCACAGGTCAAGGAGTGGAGCTTATGATGAAGTCTTTGTGATTTTAGAAGTTCTGTTTCCTCAGTGTCATTTTAATCTGTCTTCTCTGGTTGGTGGTCTTGGCCCTTGCGCTGAACCTCTGATGGAGCCTGGGATATTGTCTTTTGTTATTTTTCCAGAAGACCCATTCAGTTGCAATTAAAGCACAAAATAATCTTTTTTTTTTTAAATCTAGTTTTTGTCGATTTCTTTGTTTTGGGGTGGATATTGTAGGAGTTGTCCATTTTTTATTTATATATTTACTTTTTCTTTCTTCTTTTCTCTTCTTTTTTGCACTCTGTCATGTTTTCTATCTCATGACTATGGCACTTATGTGGTGCATATCTTTATTGCTACAGTGCTCACTGGATATCTTATTTGATACTTCTTTTTGAACTGTTGTGGTGTTTCACCTTTTTATTCCCCTTCATCTCTCAATCCAAGGAGGAGAGCCTCTAGAAGGACTCTGCCCATAGTCGGAGTAGTTGATGTTGATTTTTACCCCATTTTATTACTTTTCTCTTCCTCAAACAAAACCACATAACTTGAACTATCTAGTCTCGCCTTACAATTAGAGAAGGCAGTAATGGAGGTAACCAAGACCAAACAGTTATAAGACCACTAAGTAGTAAACTAGACACTGGGGGGACCACTTATTCTAGAAGCTCCTGGGGCGAGAGTGGAGGATATGAAAGGCAGGATGGGAGCGGAGATGGGGGGAAGACAATTTGGTGGTGGGAATTCCCCTGATTCAATGTTAATATGTACCTGGAATATTACTGTGAACAATATGTAAGCCACTATGAGTAAAATAAAAATTATATTATTAAAAAGTAAAATAAAAAATATTTTTACTGATATTGTTATATAAAAATACTCCTGGATTTTAAATGAGTAATAATTAGAAATATTTTTAAATTTTATTAGATCCATAATAAATATGAATAGACAAAGTAAGAGACTATAATAGACAAGTAAGAGCAAAAGTGAATTGAAGATGGGCAAAGATGTAGATAGGAATAAAGGACAGGATCACACTTTTCTATTTTTCTTTCAAATTTTTTATTATATGTAATACAATCTTATATGGCTTTCCTTTTCTGTTCTCAATAGAGCACCACAAATAAATATATGTATCTCTTACACATTTGTGAATTATACTGAACTTAAAAATATTTAGGGCACTGATTAACAAAGTTTTTTATAATTGAGTTCTATACATATAAATTTCTAACACCAAACTCATTGCCAGTATTAATTTCCCAACACAGATATCCCCAGACTTCTTCTCCCACCCACCCCCTAACTTGCCTACTTGATGGGCCAATTATTTTATAATTTTGGGTCATGAATTAAGTTTTGTTGGTTTTGATATACAGATGTATCACACACTACACTGCCAGTGTATTCAAGCCCCATAATGTCTGTCCCTGTTACCTCTTGTCTGTGTTTTCATGCTGTTATCTTTTTTAACTTCTATCACTATATTGATCAATATGTTGTATTAACATCCAACTTTTGCACAATCACTATTTATCTCATTTATATCTCTAAACTAAGCTTGTCAAAGGTCACAGAAGTATATGCCAAAAATTGGAAAAACAAACCCAGATGATTTGGTTTGAGATTCTGTTGAACAATTTAACTCTTATTATGTATAGTGGCCTATTTTCCCATATAATCACAAAAAATGTGTTTGTGGAAAATACTGCAATTACTGGGAAAGCCATTATGTTTCAAGTAATGAGATAGCATTTTCACCAACATGGCAATTTGTCCAATGCAAAGCCTTTTAGCAATTCCACCAAAATTCAAATATTTCAGTTATTCTGAGCAGAGGCAAACTCAAGTAAGATGAAATAAAATTAATATATTATACTTAAATGGAAAAATCAATAATACTTAGATATACCCAAAGATTGACAAATGTGCAAGTTAAATATGACTGTAAGATTTCTGACATGTATAGCCACATTCATGTTTTTATAGAAAAATGCAGATTTACCAAGTAATCATAGATCAGTTGAAAGTAGATTAAGCTAGAATTATTCAAAATGTCAAGGTAGGAATATCAAATGTATATTTTAAAATTTGGGTAAAGGAGCTAGAGCAATACTATAGTAAGTAAGACATTTACTTTCCACATTCAATTCCTAATCCACATAAAGTTTTCAAAGACCCACTAGAAATGATCCCTGAGTAGTCATAAAAAGCCTGAACACTACCAGATGTGTTCCCAAAACAAAAACAAACACCAAAACAAGTGAAATATAGATAAGACCTAGAATTTTAGGGACTTAAATAGATATTTTAGTATTTATAAGAAAACTGAAATTATGAGCTAGACAGAATTAAATCAGGCCAGAAGCAAACCCAGAATCTTTACAATTTAAGGAGCAGGTTGAGTGAAGTACACATAAGTGAGACTAAGAAAGAACAGTATCATATAGTAGTTCATAGAATATTCCAAGAGAAAGTAGTGGGTAATCAGACAAGTATACATATATCAAAAATTTAAAAAATGACTGCTTTTAAGGCATGAATATCATTGAATGAGGGTTTTAGATGAGATAAATTAAGTAAGAAAAATGGACTTTCAATGTTAGTGTTACTTTTGCAGTCATTTTAAAGTGAAAGGAAATGAATTGTTAGTTAAAAATCAATTTTGTAGAAATCTCATTATTTTATACTTCATATTAAAAGTAGTTTTTTGCTAAACAGTGTCTCAGGTTTTTTGTTTTCAATGATGTGTTTTTACATAATTTCAATGATGTGTTTTTGTGTTTTCAATGATGTGGCATTACAGAAGCTCTTTCAGCTTTTCATTTATAAATGCTGACAACATACAATTGCACTTCTATTAAACATTTACTTTGACCAGGTTCAGGAATTTTTTAACTTTGGTCTGCAGTGCTAGGCTACCAGGAACAAGCCTTTGTAATCCTTCTATAAAATTTCAAGTCTTAACTAATTAATAAATCGTTCACTGAAATTTTTCTTTGCCACTGGAATTTTTACTTAAAAATTATGCTTTAATTAAAGACTAATTCTGCCTGTTCCATATATGCACAAGCACAAATGCATCACATCTATATATTATACCACTGATTTTTAGATATTTAAATAAGTCTTATTTTCCATCTGTTCACTATTCTATGAAAGTTAAATTGAGACAATTTGCCTGTGTACTGCTTCTTTCACTGCATCTGAATTTGACCTGAAAACCTATTATCGAATACTGTACAAATTGAATCATTAGACTGAGTTTGACAGCATATTTTCATTGAATTTCAATATATCCATTGCTTCTGAAAGCAGTTAAATTGAAAATAAATCATGTCTTCATATTTTCTGAATCAGTAGTCTTCTTGCTAAGCAATGTGTTATCAACTTATTTTATAGAGTGAAACCAAACTCCCAAAACAGATTCATTTCTATCAGTAGTTTGGCTAGAGTTTTGATTTACAAAACATTCTATCAGAATGACTTCTGATAAATATTATTGCATCAAGAGGCAGGAGTGATAGGATGGTGGGTAGGGTGTTTGCCTTGCATGTGGCTGACCTGGGTTCAATCCCCAGCATCCCAGGTAGTCCCCAAAGCCTGCCAAGAGTAATTTCTGAGCACAGAGCCAGAAGTAACTCCCAAACACAGCCAGATGTGGCCCATAAAAAAAAGAAAAAACATAAATACTATTTTATCTACTCTAGCCAGACTATTCAGTGACACCGACAGAGTTGTTATCACTTGTGTTACCACAATGTGCACACTCTTTGAAAGAGAAAAACTGTATTCACACACTTAATATTTATTCACTGGAATGACTTGATGACTTTTTTAATTAAAGTTTTGTTGTTGTTGTTGCTGTTTGTTTGTTTTTGGTTTGGTTTGGTTTTTGGGCTACACCCAGTGGCACTCAGGGGTTACTCCTGGCTATGCACTCAGAAATAGCTCCTGGCTTGTGGGACCATATAGGATGCTAAAGAATCTAACCGTGGTCATTCCTGGGTCAGCTTCGTCCATGGCAAATGCCCTACCACTCTGGCCCCAAATTAAGCTGTTTTTTACATTGCTTATATTCCAATTATATATCTTGCTATTTCTTATATTGTTTCTTTAACTCTCTAACTCATAATTTTCTTTCAATAATATAAGTATAATTAATCATGCCTTTATCAAGTTGTAAAAAAACCACAGGTTTGGTCTTTATTACTTAGAACTTAATATAAAACGTATCCTTCATCTCTCCTTAAATTTACTAACTTCTATACATTTCTTCCAGTTGGTTTTATTTAATTTAACTTTTCACCCCTTGTTGTGGTTTCAAAAATTGTTTCTGGGAAGAAGGCTCACTGAAACTCCCTTACCTGTTTCTTACTTAAGTCCACTGGACTCCATTTAGTTCAGAATACAGTATCCAAAGTGTTTTGATTTAGGTGAAGTGTTTACTCATGGCATTACTGCAGTCTCCTACAAAATAGCTAATGATATTAATTAAAAAATTAGAAAATTCTATAATATGTATTTGTTGAAAAACATTTATCTGAGGCTAGAACAATAGTATCAGTGGGTAGGACATTTGCATGTGGTTAACATAGGCTCAACATCTTATATAGTCTCCTGAGTTCTCTAGGAGTGATCCTTGAGTGCAGAGCCAAACAAAAAACAAACACAAATCAAAATAGAAATACAAAGAAAATTCTGTCTTATAATTAAAATTTTCAGTTTTTTAAAAATATAATAAAACAAATGATATCATTTGACTTTCTTAAAAATGATAGTAAGTGACATTCTATAAACAGATTGTTCATAGGCTGTCAATTTAGGGAATTAAAGAGCTCTGGGCCCTTAATTATGTAGTGCAGGTAGTAAAATTCTTACAGTGCACTATACATTATGATTTTATGCCCAGAACTACATAAAATGCCCTAAGCATTATCAGGAATGATCCCTGAGGACAGACCCAGGAGTAAATTAGTAAAGCCTGGTGTACCATTCCAAGCCCAGTATAGAATCCTAAACTCAACACTCAAGTCTACTCACAATATCTCACTTTTTCAGACAATATGAGTTTGGTTTTATTATTTTCATAAGTTCAAATTATATTAAAGTATCATCTAAATATTCTTTGCTTTCAAACTTACAGAACTTTATTGATGTCTACTATCTACATTTTCTAAGAAGTCACTGTAGATGCTTTTGAGTTAGAAACCATTCCTTACTTATTTCATATCACAATCTTTGTTTAAATTTTAAATTGAGTTGTCAGGGTTTTGTAATCTGAAAACAAATATACTGTTTATGTACCCCTTGTTCAGATATACAGGCTTATGGTCTTAAAAATGTAAACGAATTCTATTTTGCACATAAATAATTTTTAGAAATCAATTTTATTTGAGAGCTGAGATGCCAGTGAGGTCTTTTAAAGAGTTTAACAAAATTTACATGATGTTCAAATTCGTGTTAAACATTTTATACCTATTTGAAATCACTGCCACCGCCATCAATCTTTCACAAGTTTTATCTCTCAAATCTTATTTGACATAGTCTGTTTTTATTTTCTACATGTATAGCTCATGATAAGAAGTCTATGAATGTATTAGAGAGGGTATCTCATACTAATAAAATTTCAAGTTTTTTGAATAACAAGTTTGCTTTTACTGTTTCTTAATAGTAAATATTAACACTAGTTTCTAAAATTATACACCCCTCCAGGTTAAGGGCTCAGTACTAAAAGTCTGTCCCCAATTCTAATGATAGTCTAAGCCTCTGGTTATCACCTCTTGTTCAACCAACGTTTACAATTTGGAAACTGCATTCTTTCCCCCTCAGATTCAGTAGTCTGCCAAAGTAGTTTACAGAACTGAGAAAAATACTTTCATTCACTGTGTGATTAATGGGATTGATCTGATTCTACCTCACTCAATATATGCCTTGTTATTCATTGGTTGGAAACATCTTTGAATTTAGCACCTTCGATTGGTGTTGAGACCACCTGGTCCCACCTCCAGGTGTGGTTATTTGTCTCTGATTAAATTCTCAGATTGGGAGAAAGTCACTTTCTAGCGTTTCTGGACCTCCACCGAACAGGCTACTTCTTAGGAGCTAAGGGAAACATGGAGAAACTCCTGAAAATCTTTTCTCCCTCAATGCATGTGTGAGTGAATTATTCTCCAGACTGCCATTTATTTCCAGAACCGCATCTCTCCAGTTTTCTGGTGCTGTAACCTGAGGTCTTTATTCAATATAATTATTAATAGTTTATTTTAAAATATACATCTCATAGGTTATGTATGTATAACCTCTATATACATACAAACCTCTATATGCATATATATCATATGTAACCTTTATGGGTTTTTTTTATCTACTACTTTATTATTTCTCCATGTCCTGTTGTGCATCAAAAGCTCATTAATAATAGAGAATAATATCACCATTCTTTGAAAGTATCAAGTATATTTATTAGCCTACTGAAGCACATCTTGGGTGCTCCCAGGTTTGACATTTATAAATAAAGTTGCTATAAACATCATTTGCATGTTCTGTGTAGACATATATTGTCAAATTCTTTGGATAAACCACAGAGTATGTAATTGCTGAATTGTATAGTATGGAGTTGAATTAGTAAGAATCTACCAAATTGTATTTAAAAATACTCAACTGCAAAAATCATATCATGCTTGATTATATCCCAAAACAAATAAGAGTTTCTACTAATCTAGACTTAGCTGCACTTGATGTTTGTGGTGTTCTAGATTTTTATTATTAAATATATTTATAGAGGATAACTCATGATTGACATAATTAACATTTTTCATGGTGATATTTTATGTGTAAAGTCTTTTAGGTAATTCTTTTTAATTTTCAATGGAAAAACAATATCTCTTAATATTCTGGGCCCATTTTTATATCGGGTGATTGTTTTCTCATTTTTTGATAGTAAGCATTCTTTGTGTAATTTAAATAGCATAACATATTAAATAGCATTATAGCATTCAATAGCATTATTAAATGTCTTTGTAGAACATTTCTCCATGACTATAGCTTGTCTTATTCTCTTTACAATTTCCTCAGTAGGTCAAAATAGCTTACTTGTAATGAAGTCCATTATTTAGTTTATATTTTTGTCTATTTTTAAAATTACTGACAAACCTCAGTCATTTGAATTTTTAAATGAATTTAGTTTTATATATACACACACATATATATATATATATATATATAAATTTATGTCTATTCTTCACTTTGAATCATTCGTTGTAAAGGTACAAGTTGTATGTCTTGCAACTATATGTCCAGTTACTTCAGAGTTATTTATTGAATAGACTATTTTTGCTGCATTGAAATATTTTGGTTCCTCAAAAACAATAAACCAAAGTTTGTATGTGTACATTTGGATGACTTATATTATGGTCTATCACTTTCTTATTTTACTTTTGGGTGATGTCAATTTATGGCTGTGCTCACTCTTGGTGGGGATCAAAGAATCACATGAAATGATGGAAATTGAGCCCAGGGAAACAGTGTGTTAGATTGTTTACACTGTACTGTCTCACAAATCTCTTTATTATATTGGTAAAATCACACTGTTTTGACTAGAATACCTTTATAATAACTCTTGAACTCTGTAGAGTCAATTCTTCACATTTTCCAATCAATATTAGGTTGCAAATTCTAGGTCTTTTATTATATCATATCCAGCTGTAGAATAATAATTTTCCATAAAATAACATTATGGAATTGATATTTCATTAAATATGCAGAAAAATTAGGATAACCTAATATATCGATAATTTTGTCTTTTTCTGCCAGGATGTTTTACTTTAAACTAATACATATATATAATTTTATATATAATTTATATATAATTATATACTTATAAATATAAAGCATATAAATTTATATATAAGTGATATAAATATTTTATATATAATGTTTATTCTGAATGTAATTCTGAATTACATATTTTGTTTTATATTTAAATATTTTAAAATTTAATCTATCCATTAATTTTAACTTTTCAATCAATTATATTTGAAATACTGAACTTGCAACTATCAACTTTGCTATAATTTAGGAGTTTTTGTTGATCATTGAGATATTCTATGTAGAAAAATACTTTATATGTAAATAAGATAGTTTTATATATATATCATTTGTATTCTTGTTATATTCATAATATTAATAAGACAATATTTAGATTCCATTATATACTAACTTATACTATATATATGTATATATTATTTATTTTATTTTTTCTTTTAAAAAATATGGAATGCTTCACGAATTTGCGTGTCATCCTTGCGCAGGGGCCATGCTAATCTCCTCTGCATCGTTACAATTTTAGTATATGTGCTGCCAAAGCAAGCACCATATTATTTATTTTTATGAGTAACTGATCTTTTCTAAAGACACAGTTTTCAACAGACTGAAAATCTAAGCCAACTCTCTGCAGACATACTACCAGGTTTACAGTTCCTCCAGTTTCTCCAATATAACTTTCACTCTCCACTCAAATTCCTTCCCAGGATGAGTGCACAGTTCAAACTCTTCATACTACATGCTCGTTGTACAGAGTTAAGTGAGCTACTTTTCATTCAGCCATCATGGTCTCTCCCTCCTTGATTTTTACTTTGATAGTTACTTAAATGTTGGTGATAGTATGCACCACTATCATTTTTGTTTTTGGTCACATCCGGTGATGCTCAGGGGTTACTCCTGGCTATGCTCAGAAATCGCTCCTGGCTTGGGGGACCATGTGGAATGCCAGATGATCGAACTACGTCAGTTCTAGGTTAGCTTGAGCAAGGCAATACCTTACCGCTTGCACCACCGCTCTGGCCCCAGAACCTATCTTCACTATCTTGAATACTTATTAGTTTAGAACAAAGTTTTCAGACTTTATTTTACATAACATCATTTCTGAAAAATTTTCATTTTATTTTACAAATGCCCCCTCTTCACTCTGTAGATCACAGCATATCTCCTAACTTTATTATATTGTCTTCGAAATACTGATTTAGTCTACAATGTGCACTAGTATTCCTTTAAATAACAAAACATTTGATGCTACAATCCTCTTCACCCCAACTAATGTTATATAAACTATAATTTATTTAAGGAAATAAGTTTATTGTGCACAATTTATTTCTACATTGCAATGAGAGACTTACTAAAACAGTTGGGTAATTAACATTGAAATAACATAAACAACATATGAAAACATATATTATATATGAAAACAATATTATAGTAAAAACCAAAAATAATTCCTTTGTATTTAGATGCTAAAATATTTTTTTGTAAATAGCCAGGGCAATTTTTCTGCATAGTTTTATTTTTACAACTTAAAATTTAAATATTTATTTGAATGTCTTGAAAACACATTACATCTCATTTTTTTGAATGTTTATTGTTTTACCTCTATCTAGTGAATAATTTATTATTGCTTGAAGTTCAACCTTAATCAATTGAGGATTGTAATTTGCTAAAATTTAATCTCTTTACCTTTTCTTGTGGGGTGCCACACCCACTGATGCTCAGGGGTTACTCCTGGCTATGCTTGCAGAAATAGCTCCTGGCTCAAGGGACTACATGGGACACCAAGGATTAAACCTATGTCTGTCCTGGATCAGCCTCTTGCAAGGCAAATGCCCAACCGCTGTGCTGTCACTCCAGCAATTCACTTTGCCTTTATTATATTTTCTTATATATAAAGAAAATTAATTATTTTCCCAGTTATTTTTCCTGTAGTTTATTAGTTTCATGCTGTGATTTCCATTTGTTTTATTATTTTTTAATTTTATGTTATTATTGAATCATCATGAGATTTTGCAGTTACTAAGTTGTTGATGGCTGAGTTTTAGCCACAGAGGATTCCAACATCCATCCCTTTAACTGTGTCCTAACTTTTGGCACTAGGAAAAGTAATCCTGAGTAGCTGATGAATCTCCTCAAGTGTTTTGTCAGAAAGTAGATTCAGTTTAGACACAGATTAGTGCTGAAGAAGAAGAGAAACATATTTGGAATACCTCCCTTGAGAAGCAAATCAAATTCATGGTCCATCCTCCTAACAGGGAAGTGAGCAGTATGAAAATCATTATTAAATATACTGGGTTCTACTACTGTGAATCTTTTTTTTTTTTTTTTCGTCACACCGGGCTTTACTCAGGACCCTTTCTGTTCAGTAAGGTTACTCCAAGTGCCAGTAGACCATATGAAGTGTCTGTACTGAATTGGGGTTGGCCTCATGTAAGTACAAGTGCCCAAAGTCCTGCATTATTTTTTTTATTAATAATTTTTATTTTGACCAAAGTGGATTACAAATTATTCACATTAGTATTTTAGGTACATAGTGACATTGAATCAAGGGCATTTCCACCACCAATGTTGTCCTCCCTCCACCCCTGTTCCCAGCATGCATCCCATAATGTCCCTTCTTTACCCCCCACCCCCCGGGCTATTAGTGTAAGTGGTCCCTTCTAGCTTGTTGTAGATTGGATATTGATTCTGTTGTAGTTGGCTTTGAATTTGGTGTTTAAGTCTGATCATATTTTATTTCTACTCAGTGTTCATATGACTGTTCGGTTTGGGTGCCCTCCATTATTTCCCCTCAATCTATAAGGCAGAACAAGATGGTTCAAGTATATGGTTCTGTTTGAAGGTAAGAAAATAAAGAAAAAAAAAAGAGGGGGCAAAAATTCAAACAAGCAAAAAATGGGAGAAGTTCTTCTAGAGACTATAAAAATCAGTTTAAGAAACAAAAGAGAAAGGAAGGAAAACATAAAAATAATATCAAAAAAATTACCCCCCTAAAAAGCAACGAAACAAAAACAAACAAAAAACCTGAAAAGTCACAGCAATAAAGACAACAAACAAACACTAACCACGGTCCTAAAATAAAAATGAATCAAAGCACAGGAAAATAAAAGGGCAAAGAAAAAAACAAGCAACAACAATTACAAAAAAATTAAAAAATTAAAAATTAATTTGTGTTATTTTTTTTGCATAGGCACAGTAAAAATTGGAGAGATTAGAAAGGAAATTCCCCTGACCTAAGAGATACAGGGTTTCTTTGCCCTTGAAGTATACTGTCATGGGTATAACTACAGGCTCCGTACATGCTCTTTTATTCTCCTCTAGGTCCTTTTTTGATGTCTGGAAGTTTTCTGCTCCATCGTAGATAATAAGATCAGTCCTCTGTAGCTAGTGATCTTAGTATTTGCACATGTCATAGGATGGAGCCTAGGATGGAGTCTTTCTTAACAGTTCGAGAAGTTCTGTTCCATCACTATTGTTTTAATCAGTCTTCTGTAGTTGGTGGACTTGGTTTTTGCACTATTTTTTGACCTAAAATTTATTTATTTATTTATTTATTTTTTTGCTGGAGCAATAGTACAGCAGGTAGAGCTCTAATCTTGGGTTTGAACCTTGAAACCACTTATGGTCCCCTGGTACCACAAGGAGTAACCCCTAATTTTAGAGCCTGGAATAAGACACTGCCAGAAGTGTTCCCCAAACAAATAAGATTTATTTTGTTTCTCCAGGGAACTTAGAAATTGTCCATTCTTATAAAAATTACATCTAGACATTAAGTTGAATTAAATGATTCCCTATTTAGAAAGCCAATATCTATGTTCACTGCCTATCAGAATATGACTGGATATAATGAAGGGAACAAATGTTGGCTTGGCATGCAATTGTGAGTATCATCTGGACAGTAGTTGGGCTCAGTTTTTCAGAAATATATCTGTTTGGATAAAATACAGAAGATTCTCATAGGATTGTGAGTTCATCCTAAGAGAGGTAGGAACCATGTTTTAAGACCATGAACCTTAACCGATACTAGAAATTTTAGTTGGAAAATATTTGAACATACACTAGGCTTATGGATAGTGAGAGAATGAAATGCTATAAGGAAGAAGTTCAGGAATTTCAAGCACTGTAGCTTATACTGTGACTTTTGTGGGGCATATTTCTGGCTTCCAGATTTTCCAGAATTACAGGAAGGCAAGGAGGAGGGTATCTGTATCACTCAAAAATGTCCTGGTGATGTCAGCCAAATTCTAGTATACCTGAAGTTTTGGTTAGTTTGCTATCTTATGTCCTCTTATTGTATTTAATTTCTTCCCTTTCTCCATATATCGCATATATATCAACATTTCAAGAATGAAGAACTTAGGCATAAATCTTAGAATTATAACTTCCACATCAGTAAAATAGTTCACTTTAATATAAAGTAAACAATTCAATAAATTACAAACTATTACTGTAAATAGTGTTTTGGTGAGAGTTCATCAGTGTTGCTTTAGAACCATCCCACTATAGTACTTGGTGGACTCTTCCTTAATTGATCAGAGTACCACTGGTGCATGAATTGAACCCAGCAATTCACATGACTCGAGTCCTTTCAATCATCTTTTGGACAGAAAATCATGTTTTTAACTTGTTGCAATCTTAACTTCCACTTTTCTCAATTCCTTTAAGACTAATAGAAATTGGATTCACTAAGATACCCTTCAACAGATGAATGGCTAAAGAAACTGTGGTACATATACACAATGGAATATTATGCAGCTCTCAGGAGAGATGAAGTCATGAAATTTACCTATACATGGATGTACATGGAATATATTATGCTGAGTTAAATAAGTTAGAGAGAGAGAGAAAAATGCAGAATTGTCTCACTCATCTATAGGTTTTAAGAAAAATAAAAACCATTCTTGCAGTAATAATTTTCAGTCACAAAAGAGAGATTACAGCTCACCTCATGAAGCTCACCACAAAGAGTGATGAGTTTAGTTAGATAAATAACTACATTTTGAACTATCCTAATAATGAGAATGTATGAGGGAAATAGAAAGCCTGTCTAGAGTACAGGGGGGGGTTGGGTGGGGAGGAGGGAGATTTGGGACATTGGTGATAGGAATGTTGCACTGGTGATGGTGGTGTTCTTTATGTCACTGATACCCAAACACAATCATGTAGGTAATCAAGGTGTTTAAATAAAATATAAAAAAAAAAAAAAGAAATAGGATTCAAAGCAGTGGCACAAAAAGTAGGGTGTTTGCCTTACAAGCACTGACCTAGGAAGGACCGCAATTTGATTCCCCAGCATTCCATATAGTCCCCTAAGCCATGAGCAATTTCTGAGTGTAGAGCCAGGAATAACCCTGAGTGTCTCTGGGTGTGGCCCAAGCCCCCACAAAGACTGATATAAATTGGGCCTTGAGCGATAACACAGCACACAGATAACCCAGGATGGACCTGGGTTTTATCCCCAATGTCCACATGGTTCCCCAAGCCAGGAGCGATTTTTGAGTGCAGAGCTAGGAGTAACCACTAAGTGTTACTGGATGTCCCCCATGTCCAAACAAAACCAAACCAAACAAAAGAGTGATAGAAATTAATTTGACTCTCATAAACCACCTCTTGGCCTGATGAATAAAGATTATCCACCTCCTGGTTAATAAGTAATTTGAATTCATGGTGCTTTTGAGATAAAAACAAGTTTTGATAAACATGTATTTATCAAAATGTAACAATTGTAAGATCTTTTATTCCTAAAAACTGCTTAGGACTTGCTTGACCCTGGTTTTTATTGTTGCTATACAAAACTAATTCAAAGAATTTGCTGTACTAGGTTAAGTAAGTTAAATATTCAAATTAGGAACAGAAATTTCAGAGTTAAATATATTTAATTCTAAGTCTGAACTCAGCACTACATAGCTGGGTAATTGTTGGCACTTTATTGCAAAACACTTAGCTGGGATCAATTGTAGCTTTCACAGTAAAATCCCAGAGCTCATCTCTAGGAAGTACATGCGGTTAAAGCAAAGGGAGTAGAGGGGTGAAGGATGTTAAAAATTGCTTAGCTGAGCCTGACATTTTACCTTTTAAATATTAATTATACTTTAGGCTTCTTTGTATTTACATACCTAAGTGTTTGCTTGGGACATAAATGGTACTAAATTGTCTTGAGAAAGCCATAGAGCAGCTTTGTTAGACAAAACTTCTCACAGCTAGTAATTTTTGGCAATTAATATTATGAATGTTAATGCAATGGTGAGAAGGGAAGGCACTTCCAGGATGCCACTTATCTCTGTAAAATGAAAGAAAATGTCAGAAGTGGTGAACCTGCTGAGAGTATTACTTCTGGGAAGGAAATAGATGGCAAATGTTAAAATTATCATATTTATGGAAAGGCTAGAATTTTAAGGCTGAAATAACTAGTAAATAATATGGCAAATTTAGTTCATTGTAAATATTTCTACATGCTTATTTTAGATTGTTTAGTATATAAATAAAGGCTTAACAAAAGTTATAGTGAATATAAAATTGTCCTAAAAATACAAAAGCCAAACCAGAAAATTGGCTCATTAGATTTTTTTAACTATTGGTGAAGAATTGAGGGAATTTTTCTTGATGACTTTTAAGATAACTATTAAAATGTGCTACTTATATTTAAGGGTAGGCTTGATGGATAAAATCATAAAACCTACAGTTAGAAGAAAATCAGCAGAGCTATTATAATCTATACTTGGAATTCTCACCATAAAATTAAAGTAGTCACATTCTCATATACTCTTCAAGTAAAGTTAAGAAGTAGCTTTATCACTACTCTTACATTCTGTAATTTAAACTAGACTCTTCATTAGAATGAATGTAGGAAACCACAACAAGCTTTAGTTATATATTGTTTATAATTTAAAAATAAAAACGAAGAATTTTTTCCAGTTATTAAATGAAATTCTGAGCTTCAGTTTTGCTAGTATTCCTAAAATTTTAATTACAATGTATATTAAATTTTAGGAGAATTTAGGAAATGTGTTTGTGTGTGTGTGTGTGTGTGTGTGCGTATTTGGGTCACACCTGGCAGTACTCAAACTTACTCCTGGCTCTGCACTCAGTGATCACTACCGACAGAATATGGGCTCAGTGGTTGCATCATTGATCAAACCTATGCTGGCAAATTTAAGGCTAGCACCAAACATTGTTTACTATCACTCTAGCCACTATGAGTTCTTAGGATTTTGTATAATAATTTCCTTTGGTTATAGATTTAAATTATGATGATTATCAGAAAATAATACTTGGTTATTATGGAACTGTCTATATATTTATGTAGTGATGATATATTATTTAGCTATTTGACCATCTTTAGTTGCATGTCAAGTCATAAATAGAAGGAATACTACTCAAATAAATTAAAACATTAGAATTTGATTATAAATACTAGGACATACCATGGATATTAATTTATTGTCTGTTCATCAAATCTTTATAGAGTATCTACTAGAATTTTTAAGAAATATTTTAAATTATTTATTTAATTTATTTAAGTGGAAGACGTTTCAGGGATTTAGCTTCTCATACCTTTTTGTATTTTTATCCTTACCAAAGATAGAAGTCATTGAACCACTAAAATACCTCTATGTTCATTTGTTTTCTTCTCCAAATTTCATTATAATAATCACCTCAAGTTTTATAAGTAATAATGAATTCTGGAATTTTTTGCCAGTTTAATCTTAGTTTATATTCCATGTATGAGTCAAAGCATCTGGTATTTTTTCTCAATTTTTTTTTCATTTCCATAATCATATCAAAATAGACCCACTTAATTCTAAAGAGGAAAATTTCATTTTTTTAAATGGTAGTGTAGGACTTTATTAAGGATACATACTATAGTTTCTTTACCCAATCATCTGTTAATGAACTTTTAGGTTGTGAATGATATGTCTATGAGCACAGGTACAAATATGCACTGTCTTAAGGCTCTTATTCCCACAATTCTGTCTCTGGACTTATAATTACAGACTTTCCTTGCAGCAATGGCAACTCCTTCAGTTCCCTGGTCTCTCCTGACTTATCTCTGGGAGAAACAGCTCTCTCGCTGAGCATCTTGCTGGCTTCTCATTATTCTACTAGATCTAAGTTTTTCTGTGCTTCTAGTTACTAAAGATGCATATAGTTGTACTAATATTTGTCCTCAGAGGAAGCCAAAACACATTCTCTTTCTACACTGGGATTTAGGCATCCTTATACCTTTAGGATGAAGGCCAACTATACTAGTGAAGGGAGAGACTTGAGAATATCTTTCTTCTTTTTCTCTACATGTATTTTGCCTATTTTTAAAATTTTATGCTTTTTATTCTTCCTCAGATGAGTTGTCTGAGTTCTTTACTTGTTTTGCGTATTAGATTATTGACAAATGCAGGATATGTCAAAATCTTATTCCAATTGTTTGTATTTCTTTTCCTTTTTTTTTTTTTTTTTTGGCTGGTGGGTGTTTGGGTCACACCCGGTAGTGCTCAGGGGTTACTCCTGGCTCTACGCTCAGAAATCGCTTCTGGCGGGTTCAGGGGACCATATGGGATACTCGGATTCGAACTACCGTCCTTCCACTTGCACGGCAAACGCTTTACCTCCATGCTGTTTCTCAGGCCCCGATGTATTTTTTTTTTCAATATAATACTTTTATTCATTGCTTAATAGATTTTTACTTTGGTGTAGTCCTAGTTTTTAGTTTTTTTCCCTTTTTACACTCACTTAGAATCTCAAACACATCTGATGTCAGGATTCCCTGTGTGTGAATTGTACTTTTGTGTTTTATACTTCTTTGTTGAGTATATGGGAACTTAATTAATTTTGAATTATGAACATTGTTAGTGATGTGAAATAGGGATCTAGATTCTTCCTTACTGAATGATTCTATTCAGTTTGTACATTGTCATACAGAAGAATTCTTTATTTGATTAACTTGACTTAATTTAGATTAAGTTTACATGTATCTGTGCATTTAACTCTGAATTCGTCATTCTATTTTATGATATGTGTGTCAGTTTCTGTTTCAGTGCCATATCTCTTTTTTATTTATTTTTTATTTTATTTATTATTATAATGTTCTATAATAAAATGTAAAACCATATAGTTTCTATTTTTATTTTTCCTCTTAGGAACACTTTAAAATTTTAGATTTTTATACTACATACAAATTTTAATTTTTTGTTAAATTCCCTTGAAAAATAGTAGTTGGTGTTTGATAGGGATTGAATCTGTAAAATGATTTATTTTAGATAATTATTTCACCAATGATTATGCTTCAATAAGGAATGATTATTCTTTCAATAAAAATCGATTGCACTTTTATTTCTTTGTATCTTCTCTTTCAGCATAAAATGCTTTGTAGCTTTGACTGTTATATAACCTCAGGTTTTAAGTTAACTTAGATATTTTATCATTTAAACTATAATTTTAAGTGTGATTTTCTTTTGTTTTGGAAAGATATTCTCAGAATACTCAGATCATATCTGATAATAAGTGACTAATCATTCAAATATATCAGATATTTTTTGCCTACCTATGCTGTGATGTTCACACTCAGCTGTGTTGAGAATCACCAGGTCAACTGAAAGAGTGCTTGTGAACTACCAATGCTTGTGGATTATCCTGTGCTCATGTGGTTCTGGAATTTGAACTTGAGTCTTAGGACATTAGTAATGTACCTCTGATCTGAGCTAACTCTTATCTTCTATTATTGCTTTTATAATTTTCCATTTAATCCTTTTCTATCCATTAAATAATTGTGGGACATGCACATATTTCTATTTGTTGTAAATATATAACTTTTTTTTTTTGTTTGTTTTTGGGCCACACCCGGCAGTGCTCAGGGGTTACTCCTGGCTGTCTGCTCAGAAATAGTTCCTGGCAGGCACGGGGGACCATATGGGACACCGGGATTCGAACCAATCACCTTTGGTCCTGGATCGGCTGCTTGCAAGGGAACTTAATGGTGAGAAAGGGTGATGTAAAATTTAGAAAAAATAAGAATTAGCTCAGTACTGAACATGGGGCAGCAGTGTGTAAGGCAAAAATCTTACTGAACTATACTATTATATCTTCAATTTTTATTACATACCACAACTATCAAAAATGCTAAGATTCAAATGATAAAGAACCATTTTCACCTATGTCAGTCAGTGCTCCCTCATAACTCTATGGCAACCCCTTCTTTCATTTAATTGAGCTACACGGCAACACATTAAAAAATATGCACACACCACAAAGATCACAGTGCCTCCACAACTAGTAAATTAAGATAGTAGTTCTGATGACCCTATTAGTCATTATTAGTCTGGTGACCCTATTATTATATCTCTGATAATGCCTTTAGAAAGGAAATGTTGAAGATGTTCAAAGAAAGCTTCAAACAGACAGCCAATAAAAGTTGTGAGGATGTGAGAGTAGAAATGAGAAGACATGAAACAGAAATGACAGAACTGAAAAATTTTGCAGTTGAAATGAAAAACTCAATGGAAGGCCTCAACAGCATAGTTACAGTTGCTGATGAAAAAATCAGTGAGCAAAACAATTATAAACATATTATTATTATTTATCTAATCAAGGGGATTGTTAATCATCTATATATTAGTACCAAAAATAAAAAGTATAAAAAACATAAAATAATGAATAGATTTAAAGATGATCACTTTGACACATTGTTATTTAGAAACTTAACACATTTTTTCCAGTAAACTTCAAAAAGTAAAACTTCAAAAAAGTTGAAAGTGAAAATAAGTTAATAATTGTTTATTGGAAATGAGATTGTTATGATAGTGGTAATTTAAATATAGAATATGCTTTAAATGTAAAATTATTGAGGGTAAAATGTTGATTATACAGTAAAATCATTCGTTTATCACAATGGAAGTTGTAAACTTATAATTAACAACATGGCCATCAAATGAAATGAAAGAAAATGCCATATTTTCAGAAAAGTGAGAAATTTACAACTTTGTTAAAGGTATTAAATGTATGTTTTAAAAATGGATGTGCAAAGTAGGTACAATCAATTAGAAATGTACAGAAAATGTAGAAATTCTGAACAACAGTCATAGAAAGTGGATGCTGATTTTGACTTGTGAAAAAAACATATTTTTAAAGTTAGCATCACATGTATAACTAATATATATTCAATGTTCATACAACTGGAAAATTTTCTTTTTTTTTTTTACATTTTTTTAAATTTTATTTTAATTATGACAACAAAGATGCAAAGAAAGAGGACAGGGTAAAGTTACAGTGGAAGCCCAATCACCCATAAACAGAATTCTCGGTAGTCCCATCAATGATATCCCAGCCTTGAACTTTCAGCCAAAGAACATTAAGAAAAACAAAACTGAACCCATGTACAATACAATTACTTTGTCCCTCAAATCCCCAGTTGTAGTACATACTATTTCTTAGCAGCACACAATATAATCTAAAGACATTAGACTTATGTAACTCCTTAAACATTGAGGGCAAGGTACATTTCTCTAGTTCCATGCACATGCTTACTAGCTTAAGTTAACCTCAAAAGTTTTAGTGGGTTGTTTTTCTTAAGGATTGGAGTCAAGGGAACATAGTAAAAAACGGTATTAAAGTGGCATTTGTTTGCATAGGCCTACCAAAACATAAGGGACATGGAAAGACAAATTATGGTCTAAATACAAGGAGACCCTACCCCTGAAGTTTCCTGGCACAGGACTGACTCTAGGCTCCAGGCAAACTAGTTTGTCCAATTCAAGTCATCGTCTGTAGTGGCAATACACCTCCATTCCTCATATAGTCTCTGTTGTTGGTATCATGCTTCTGTATTAAAGATCCTGGAGTCTGCATATCCCATATTGCAGTCAGGATGGTGCAGAGCATCCTCTCGTTTCCCCTCACACTTAAGGGGCACTAGAGAGAACCGTGTCCTGTAGAGCAGGTCATTGTTGTTGTCAAGTCTTCTCAGTGTAAACAGAAGTCTCTTTTTAGGAGGTCGATCTCAGACCCTTGGTAGTGTCTTTCCTGGTAGAGGACTGCTTCCAGCTGTTGCTATATAAGACCTTGGATGTTTCGTAGATAGCTTGCCTGGTTCTGGCGTGAATGGAGGATGCCCATTCTTCTGAGGCCTGTGCCAGGTCATTATATCAATATTCAGGGTATAAGGTACATTGTACTGAGATTTATTAGATAAGAACTTATCTGTATGTATGGTGTTTTCCCATTTTAATGTGTCTATGCAAACAAGGATCAATGCCATGAAGCGTTATTGGTGCATCTGGAAGCAATAGGAACAAGACCAGCAATTTCCATGACATAGTTCAATCATAGGCATCAAACTGAGGGACAGTTCCAACAACAATCCTTAATGAACAGCTTACAAAGAAAAGACAAGATGAAAAGTGGATAGACACATCATGATAGAAGAATATATAGAGAGTTATATCAGTTAAAGAAAATACCCATAAAATATACAAAAGATATATGAGTTCAATATGTGTTCAATTTGTGTCCTTCTAAATAGTTCTAGGATTTGTTAGATCTACTGTATGTCTTAGGTCAGAGATTAGAACTGTGTGTTACTGAAGTTAAGAAGGGTAAATCTGGGGTACTGATGGTTTGCAAAATGTAGACTGGTATGAAATTGCCAGTGACAGCCTGAGTATAGCTGAGCAGCTATCTGCCACCCACCAGATCAAACTCCACCCCCTCAGCCCCACCCTAGGCCAGTCTCCGGATAGACCCGGCCTGGGAGTGGGCAGGCCTGCCAGCTGCCCACCGGTGCCGGCTAAAAATCCTGCTCCAGGAAGGGAGAGAGACCCTCCCAAGCCCGAAGGACAGGGATTTAAGCCCCACCCTAGGCCCGTCTCCGGACAGACCCGGCCTGGGAGTGGGGAAAACCCAGGGTGCCCCGTCAACTCCTTCCAGGAACCCACCTGGAGATCCGGAGGAATGGGGGAGAGGGGGGTCGGGTGACCCAGGTCCGGGTCCCCCTACCCTGGGCCGGGCCAACAGGCCGCTGGCACATGCGGAGGCCTGCCAGCTGCCCACCCGTGCTGGCGAAAAATCCTGTCAACTGGAAAATTTTCTAAAACCCTCTAGGAAAAACAGTTTCTAACCAGATGACCCAAGATTGATAATTGGTTACTTGATGGGTTGGAAAATTAGGCTTTTACTAGTTTTTACTAGTGGAAAACTAGTTTTACTAAAAAAGCTACATAGGTTTCTCTTGAGTCCTAAAACTTAGTACTAGGACAAGACCAGAAACAGATTAAGTGAACATTATAAAAGATTTTCAGGTATAGTCAAAAATTTATTTTAAAAACTTTTAAATGGAATTAAACAACATTTTGATAGCATTTGCTCTACATATAACAAGACTGCTTCATAATATTACAATATATCAAAATTTGATGGCACATAAAAATGTCTCAGATATTCTTTTCCATTTCATTCTAACTAAATTAAGCTTTTTTCTTACTCTCATATTTACCATTCAGTTCTTTATACAGAGTGACCCATTGTTTTGCTTTTGTGTATGTATCTGTATTATTTTGATTATTTGATATCACATATAACCTGAAATTTTAGATTAATAGGTTTTCTCATTTCCGTCAATCAGAATACAGCAAAATCAAGAACTAATTTTATTTTTAAAGCAACTGTATATTTTGGTATCATGGTGGATTAGAGCAACCTATACCCCTAAAGTGCTTTTTTTCATTTTCTCACTATGGAGTACTAGGTAAAAAAATAATTCTACCTGATTTTAAGAGTACACTAAGCTCTAACTTTATTAAAATTCTACTAAATATAATTAAAACTGAAATACCACTCATTTCTTTTCAGTCTTTCCTTAGAAAATGACTGGTCCTTGAACTGCAGTTAAGAAAATGAAGAATATATAATCATTGATCTTTCAAGATGACATAAAGTCTGTAAAACAAATTCTCTAACCACACTAATGGGCACTAACACCTTTCTTACACAGAGACACACATTCACACACTGTCCATAAACTGAGCTATAACATACTTGTTTCCTTTTAGCTCTATTTGCTGTAATAAGTAAAGCATTTCATTTTTTTCCAAAACGTGTCTGCAAATGGGTTGGGGATAAAATGATCAGGCAAGTCTGTATCAGTTGTGTTCTTTAATTTTGATTGCTAATCCATGACTTTCAGCAGGTCATGCTGTAAGATCTGTTACGTGGCTTTCAATTCTTACACTTTCAAATCTTTTAGAACATAAATTATGTTATGTCCATATTTAATCCTCTGAAAATGGTGTATATTCAATGTATGCTTACTGAATGTGTGAGCTGTATGTTGCAACCCTTGAAATGCTAAAATATTTGTATTTTTAACTCAAGAAAAAAAACTAGTTGACCTAAGATATCTTTCCTACTCTACTGTATTATCTGTCTATCTGTAACCCAGATGATATAAAAAAAGACAGAAACCAACTCTACTTTTTGACAAAAGCAATAGCAAAATTTAATCAAGGATGTCAAAAACAATGGAGATATTCAATCAGGACTAATTATTTTTGATCATTAAAAATAGATGCAGAGAACGAGTGATAGTAATATAGATAAGAAATTTGCCATGTATGTGGTCCACCTGGGTTTGATCACTGTCATCCTATATGGTACCCTGAGCCTACCAGGTATAATATCTGAGTACAGAGCAAAAAGCAAGCCCAGAGGAATACAGGGTGGAGACTCAACACTGAAAAACAACAAAAGACAAAAATAAAACCCACAATCGATGCAATTGTTTAAAAATGCTTTAAATAGAGGACTGGCATGATAGTACAGATTATAGGGAATTGAAATGCATGTAGCTGACCCAGATTCTATCCCCAACATTCTATATTGCCCTCTGAGTCTGCCATTAGTAATTTGTGAGTCCAGATCCAGGATTAACTCCCAAGCACCACCAGTGTGCCCCCGACCAAAAAAAAAAACAAACATCAACACAACAATTTGTTAGGAAAATTGATCGAAGAAGTGTAAAAAACTAAATAAACAATCTTCAAGAAATCTCAAAATTAAAAATTAGAAAACATGCTTATTTCAAAGTACTGTATTTTCCTGCATATAAGAAGACGAGGCATATAAGACTACTCCCTAATTTTGCAGTTAAAACATAGGTTTAGGCTTATATTCGCTGTATCAGACAGAATGTTCCTGTACTGCATGTGTTCCTGTGGTCATGTACCACAGTGAGCCAATCACAACAAGCAAAGGTTCAAAGGTTATACTGTAATAGACTTCCTCTCTGACTCTGGCCAATCTGAGCAGGCTTTTGACAGTGTAGATTCGGGTCCAGAACATTGTCTAATTTGCATGCATCAAAAGCCTCCTTGGATTGGCTGAAAGAGAGAGGTGGTCTGAGCAGCCTTGCAGTGATTGGTGCAGGATCGAGTTGGAAAATTCGTTTTGTGGCAATATTCAGACAATTTTTGTTTATCGGCATATTGAAACATTTTTCGGGATATACTCAGCATATAAGACGACCCCAGATTTTTGGTTGACTATTTTTTGTTTCAAAAGTCGTCTTATACGCCAGAAAATACAGTAATCATCTTTCCTGTTAATTAATGCTATGGCGTATCATAAAGAAATTTCAATTTACAGAAATGTTTATTCCATTATAACCTCACTTAGAAAGTTAATATCTTTTGTATATGTATGCTATTGTAGAACGTCTCTAAAAATGAGTTATTTACAGAGTGGAAGAACTATAAAAATAACAATGTAAAACAGCTCAAACTACTCGTTTCTCAGAATAATAGCGTTTAGTTGTAAAATATCCTTGGTTCCAAGAGTGTGAGTAGGAGCACACAAAGAATAACAAACACACACGCATATATCTATTATTGATGTTTTTTGTTATAATAATTCCACCTTTATTAAAAATGATTTTTGTATCTGTAGAGGTTTTGTGGCATGGGCATTTTGAACCCATTTCCTCATTTTATTTTTTGCCTGTAAAATTTTGGAAAATTTAATTTAGACGTCAGTTATAGAGTGGGTTTCTACTTATTTCTAACAGGCAACTAGGGGAAATTTTCAGCCTGATTTTTGCCTGTAGGATACTGTCTTGCAAAAAAGCCTTCTTGTAGCTAAAATTTTCTCATTATTGATTTTTTTTTTTTTACAAAATATCAAAGTATACGTGTTTTTCCTTCTGCCTTGTTTCATAGAATATTCTATTAGGTTTCACCATAATTTGGGAACTAGTCTACTGGATAACGCATAATTTATATTAAACACAAAGCAAAAGGGGCCGGAGAGATAGCATGGAGGTAAGGTGTTTGCCTTGCATGCAGAAGAATGGTGGTTCGAATCCCAGCATCCCATATTGTCTCCAGAGCCTGCCAGGAGTGATTTCTGAGCATAGAGCCTGGAGTAACCCCTGAGTGCTGCTGGGTGTGACTCAAAAACCAAAAAAAAAAAAAAAAAGCCAAACAAACAAAACAAAATAAACACAAAGAAGTACAGGTCTTCTGTGAATGAACCATGTTACTGTCTTAGCCATAAAGATAGAATCATAATTTACCCCTTTGAATTATTGTTTTCATTAGTGTTTATATTTCATATTATTTGTGAGTAGTACAATAAGAGGTGAATAAATTTAAATGAAATTAAATAGAGAAACATATATTTTGTAAAATATGATATGTACATGTATTAATATTGATAAATTAATTTGTAAATGTTTTCTAAATGTTTTCTTTTTTTTACTTTTATGATTTGAATCATTATTCAAATCAGTCCAACTTTATTTCAGCACTTAGTTAATAGAACTTCACAATACATCTGATTTAAACTGTAAACACTCTCTGAAAATGGTAGTGATTAGGTTCCTGTCAAATCAAATGAAAAACAAAATATATCACTTCCTTATCTATTGTACTTTAAACAAAGAGTAATTAGAGGGGAATGGTGAAAATTATCTGACAAGGTAAGTCTTATTTTTTCTGAAAAACCTCACAACATTTAATTACTTCAATAATAAATAGAGTACCAAAGATGACTATGAAATATTTGGTATGGAATCACATTTAGATCTTTAACTATGAAAAGGGTGGGCATGTTTAAATGAAACACATATGAATAGAAAGCCTTTATATCCATATATTTAAGTTTCTGGAATTCACCTTATGATTGTCTCTCTTTTTTATTTGTTTACTTCTATTTATTTCAACAAATTTATTTGACTTATTCTGAAATTCTCTATCAGCATCCTTTTAAGAGCTTCTTTTTTTAATTATCTTTATTTAAACACCGTGATTGCAAATATAATTGTAGTTGTATGATTACAGTCATGTAAAGAACACCCCCCTTCACCAGTGCAGGATTCCCACCACCAATTTCCCAGATCAACCCACTCCCCATCCCACCCACACCTGTACTCGAGACAGGCTTTCTTTTTCCCTATTCATTCACATTGTTATGATAGTTTTCAGTGTAGTTATTTCTCTAACTGTACTTATCACTCTATGTGGTGAGCTTCATGTCATTAGCTGCACCTACATGGGAAGATGGGGGGAGGTAAGGGATGGGACTGAGGCAGGAAAATATTAGAAATGAGCTTTGTAGGGCAGTATCAAGGTCACAATACAAGATGGATATTATGGATATATAGAATATATGCATACAATACTATCAATATGAAAACAAGGAGAAAAATTTCCACTGACTGTCCCAACATAAACCAGTGCTAGAATGGCCCGTCCTCCTCACAGAATGCATTCCCATTAGTGTAGGGAGAGATAGGGAAAAAGCCTGTTGAACCCTATAGAGTCCACCTAGACCGGTGCCCAGGGAAGGACTGAAGTCCAGGGGAGAAAAACCCTATACCTGGAAAGAGCTGGTCTCCAGAATCAAAGAGAAAACCAGAAGCCAGATATCTGCCCACCCTCCTTCCCATGCACCTCTCTCCTTGAGTATGAAGGGAGGGGGGAAGCCTGAGGACCACTAAGAGTCCACCTGAACCAACTTCTGGCCATCTGAGCTGGCACCCAGGGAAGGCCTGGAGTCAGGGGAAAAAGACAAGGACGGCTGGGGGCCTGCCAAGCCTCCCAGCACTCCCCAGGCTAGGGAGTAAAGTTCTGGTATGGGGCCTCCTCAAACCCTATACCTGGCAAGAGCTGGTCTCCAGAATCAAAGAGAAAACTGGAAGCCAGTGAAATGAACATAATAAAATCAGATTCACAAAGATGTTTTACAGGATTATATGACTAAAAGAGATAATACTATGAGACACACTTTAATATATAATTCATTTACATTTATTGTATATTTTAAACTTAGTGCTTTATAAATCTATAATGTGACAAATTAGAATAATTTGTTAAAATGTGTAAACTGTTTACTATTTTTATTGCATAAATTTTACTTAGTTGAATACCAATAACTTTTATTAAAGTCTAAATCTCTCCCCATAAGTTGTTTAATTCTGTATTTACAGAAGTGGGATTACTTATTATTTTTCACAAGATAATGATATTGGATACAGGGTCAGTGGCCCCCAAATCTGCAGAATTTTAATTTACTTGAAATGCATGACCTTGAAAACGCAAAAAATTATACTGAAGTCTATGGCTTAAGTATAAATTCTAGAGTCATTGAGTATATCAAGATGAACAAAGCTCCAAGATGCATCATCACAGAATTGACTCAGAGGCCTAATTAATTAAGGTCTAATTAACACCTACCGCCTGCCTACCTAAGTTCTCTCTACTACAGGGTTGGAGAACAAGTTCGACACAAAGACCCAAAATTTTAAACTGTGAGAGTCAGAGAGCCACACCACACACTGATCTGCCAAAACAGACAAACACTCACACAAAAGCATATAATTTTAACAATAATATATTAAACACATATTGCATTTTGCCATTTTGAGTGAAGGTAAAAATCCTGCAGTGATGGTGAGGGTGTGCTGCGTCCTCCACACTCAGAACTAACGACCAGATGTGACCAACATGTGACACACGGGCTCCCCCCCCCGCCCCCGCTCACTGGCCCTTGCAATTGTTTCCTAGGGATGGGAGACAGGATGATGCAGCCTGGGGGCGCTTGGAGATCTCTCCTCAGAGGTCTCTCCTCAGAAGCAGCAGGACAAAATCCAAACTTGGCAAAGAGTCACAGGATACAAAAGGATAAGAGGCAAAGAGCCACATTCATTTTGGCCGGGAGCCGCATGCAGCTCGAGAGCCCAGTGTTCGCCACCCCACCCCTACTACATGGAAATAATCCATTTTTAATAAAATGTATTTTCATATTTCTAAAAAGTAGAGAATGCACAGAAGTACAACTAAGAAAAAACTAAAGAAGCAAAAACTTAAGACCCATAAATAAACAAGGATAAATAAATGCAAATATAATTTTTAATTAACAAAAGTAAAAGAACATTTAAAAGGGGTTTCAAAAAAGTGAAAGGAAAAACGAGTACATTTCATATACATAGGGAAGTCCATTCAAAGTTCAGAACAGCCTTCAGGTTGAGCCTTCTGAATTCATATTTGGTAATTCTCCTGTTTTTCTTTTGAGTGTTCTGGAATTTTTTATGGCTATGTTGCTTCTCCAAAGGGACGGTTTTAGTGTCTTGCCCGTGCTAGCCTAGGGCAGACCCAGTTTGATCATCCCCTGGCGTCCCATATGGTCCCCCAAACTAGAAGTGTTTTCTGAGAGCATAACAAGGAGTAACTCCTGAGTGTTACCACATGTGGCCCCCCAAAAAAACAAAACAAAACAAAACAAAAAACAACAAGAAAAACAAAGAAGAAAATCACTAAGCATTTCTACCTTCCTTAAGATTATATTAGAGAAAACATTTTGATAAGAATTGAGATTACGAGACACCGTCCAAAGACGCAGCCCGCGCGAGCAGTTTGCCTCTGCCCCAGAGGACTTCCTTCCGTGCTGCTCAGGTAGGGAGACCCCGCCCAAACACGCTGCCTGCGCAAGTAGCCTGGCCCCGCCCCCGGCGACTTGCTGAAGCTCCCCCCAGCTAGGGAGACACCGTCCAAAGACGCAGCCCGCTCCAGCAGTTTGGCTCTGCCCCAGGGGACTTCCTTCCGTGCTGCTCAGGTAGGGAGACCCCGCCCAAACACGCTGCCTGCGCGAGTAGCCTGGCCCCGCCCCCGGCGACTTGCTGAAGCTCCCCCCAGCTAGGGAGACACCGTCCAAAGACGCAGCCCACGCAAGCAGTTTGGCTCTGCCCCAGGGGACTTCCTTCCGTGCTGCTCAGGTAGGGAGACCCCGCCCAAATACGCTGCCTGCGCGAGTAGCCTGGCCCCGCCCCCGGCGACTTGCTGAAGCTCCCCCCAGCTAGGGAGACACTGTCCAAAGACGCAGCCCGCGCGAACGCGTTCGCGCGAATATAGCTTAACACAACTTATAGGTATAGCCAGTTCAGGCCTAACACCAAAATTTCTTAAATAATCAAGAACCCATAAAATTGGGGGAAAAAAAAGGTGGGCATTCAGAGACTTCTGTGCCCTACAGTCTGCGTCCTTCTCCCTAAAGTGAGTGCAGTGCCCAGAGGCCACTCCACCTGGGGCATAGGGATCCCCGCATCCACGACCCCCCCACACCAGTGCCCAGAAAGAGTGCATTCCCCTGGGACCATTCCACGTGGGTGTATTCCAAAGCATACCAATAGACGCAAAGAAATATGGGTAAATCAAAGAGAACCCTAACATCTGAAAATACAGAGACAGACCCTATCAAGTTTCCAAGTCCGCCAAAACGCACAGATCCATGGGAAGGTGACCTAAAAGCAGCAATGAGGAAGGAAATGCAAGAATTAATAAAAGAAATGAAAGAAACCTTAGCTACTGAGTATAAGAAATCTATGGATGAACGAATCAGCCAAATTGAAGAAGAAATGTTAAAGAACATGAGAGAGTCCATACAAAAAGAAATGAAGGAATTAAAAGACAAAGTAACAAGCCTTACAAGCAGAAACACAGAGTTGGAGAGACACATTGAAGAACTCGAAGGAAAACTGCAAACAAAAAATGATCAAGAAACCAACAAAGAAATAAAAGGCAAAGCACTGGAAGGAAAAGTCCAGTATCTAATGAACAAGGACAAAAGAAACAATCTAAGAATTGTGGGTATACCAGAAGGGGAGGAAATAGGGAAAGGGGAAGAACAGGTAGTCAGAGAGATAATAGCAGAGAACTTCCCCTCCCTCTGGAAAGAAACCTCAATGCCAATCCAGGAAGTGAAAAGAGTTCCTAACAAAATAGACCCTAATAAAACAACTCCAAGACATATAGTAATCCAAATGGCAAAAAATAAAGAGAAAGAGGAACTCCTTAAAGCAATAAGAGAGAAAAAAATCTCAAGTACAAAGGTAGGGACATAAGAATCAAACCAGATCTCCCATTCGAAATAATTCAAGCAAGACGACAGTGGAATGACATATTTAAACGACTGAAAGAAAGAAACTTCCAACCTAGGGTCCAATACCCAGCAAAATTATCATTCATATGGGAGGATAGACTAAAAACATTCTCAAACAAGAACGAGCTTGAACTATTTGTGCAAACGAAACCAATCCTAAATGACCTGCTCAGAGATGAATTACACAATCCAAACCCCCGATTGTAACAAAAACCACCCTACACAACACAACTGCACAACAGTCATCTCTCTCAATAATCTCCCTAAATGTTAATGGACTAAACTCCCTAATTAAAAGACACATAGTAGAGAACTGGATTAGGAAAAATAAACCAGACTTCTGCTGTCTGCAAGAAACACACCTACAACTACAGGATAAGCACAGGCTTAGAATAAAAGGATGGAAAGTAATTATTCAGGCCAATGGAAAACAAAAAAGAGCAGGGACAGCCATTCTTATATCAGACCAAATTGCATTCAACATCAAGAAAGTGATCAGAGACAAAGAGGGCCACTACTTACTGATCAGGGGAACATTAGATCAAGAAACACTAACCCTGGTCAATATCTATGCACCTAATGTAGAGTCAGCAACATATGTGAGGCAACTGCTCGTAAACCTGGAGAAACACATGAAGGGAAATGTGATAGTAGTAGGGGACCTCAATACTCCACTATCACCACTGGACAGATCCACCAAACAGAAAAATAGCAAAGAAATAAGAGCTTTAAATGAAAAATTAGAAGATTTGGGGCTAATAGACTTATATAGAGCCCTACATCCCCAGAAAGCAGAATACACATTCTTCTCAAGTCCACATGGAACCTTCTCCAGAATAGACCATGTCTTAGGATACAAAGCCAACCTATATAAGACCACAAAGGTAAGGATCATTAGAAGTACCCTTTCAGATCACTATGCAACAGAACTCAAAATTGACATCAAGAAGAAGCAATGGAGAAAAACTAATACCTGGAGATTAAACAACATGCTGCTCAACAACAGCTGGATCAAAGAACAACTCAAGGAAGAAATAAAAAGATTCCTTGAGACAAATGACAACGAAGAGACAACATGTCAAAATCTGTGGGACACAGCAAAAGCAGTAATTAGGGGGAAACTCATAGCAATACAGGCCTATGTCAAGAAGCAGGAAAATAACAAAACCAACAGCTTAAAAGATCACCTCAAAGAATTGGAACAACAGCAAAAGAGAAATCCAACCACAACCAGACGGCAAGAAATAATAAAAACCAGAGCAGAAATAAACAACATCGAAACCAAGAAAACAATACAAAAAATCAATGAGACCAGAAGTTGGTTTTTTGAAAAAATAAACAAGATAGACAAACCGCTGGCAAAACTCACCAAAAAAAAAGAGGGAAAACACCCAAATCAATAGGATCACTAATGAAAGGGGAGAGATTACAACAGAACCCCAAGAAATACAACATATCATGAGATCATATTATGAACAACTATACTCCACCAGGCTAGAGAACCCAGAAGAAATCGACAGATTCTTGGAAAAAAACCCTCTTCCAAGACTGGAAACGGAAGATCTAGAAAGCCTAAACAGACCAATCACCTCAGAGGAAATTGAAGATGTAATTAAAAAACTCCCTAAGAACAAAAGCCCAGGTCCAGATGGATTTACAGGTGAATTCTATCAAGCTTTCCAAGAAGACTTACTACCACTTCTCCATAGGCTCTTCCAAACCATAGAAAAAACAGGAATCCTCCCTAACTCCTTCTATGAGACAAATATCACACTCGTTCCCAAATATGGCAAAGACATCACCAAGAAAGAAAACTACAGACCAATCTCACTAATGAACATAGATGCAAAGATACTCAACAAAATCTTAGCAAACCGAATCCAGCACTTTATAAAAAAGATAATACATCATGACCAGGTGGGATTTATACCAGGAATGCAAGGTTGGTTCAACATACGCAAATCAATCAACATTATACATCACATCAACAACAAGAAAGATAAAAACCACATGATCGTATCAATCGATGCAGAGAAGGCATTTGACAAAATCCAACACCCTTTCATGTTAAAGACACTCAGTAAAATAGGCTTAGAAGGAACCTTCCTCAAGATAGTTACAGCTATCTATGAAAAGCCAACAGCCAACATTATACTTAATGGTGAGAAACTAGAAGCATTCCCACTAAGGTCAGGAACTAGGCAAGGCTGTCCACTCTCTCCACTCCTATTCAATATAACCTTAGAAGTCCTAGCAATAACAATCCGACAAGAGAAGGGAATCAAAGGAATCCAAATTGGGAAAGAGGAACACAAACTATCTCTATTTGCAGACGATATGATGATTTACATTGAAAACCCTAAACAGTCCACAGTAAAACTCCTAGAAACAATTAACCAATACAGCAAAGTGGCTGGATACAAAGTCAACACACAAAAGACAGTAGCGTTTCTATATACAAATCACGAAGTCGAGGAGAGAGAGATTAAAAATACAATTCCATTTAAAATAGTATCAAAAAACATCAGGTACCTAGGAATCAACCTTACAAGGGAAGTGAAAGACCTATACCAGGAAAACTTCAAAACACTTCAGAAAGAAATTGAAGAAGATCTAAAGAAATGGAAGAACATCCCATGCTCATGGATAGGTAGAATTAACATAGTCAAAATGACTATCCTACCCAAACTTCTATATAGATTTAATGCAATCCCTATCCAAATCCAGACACCATTCTTTAAAGAAATAGAACAATCAATCACAAAATTCATCTGGAACCACAAAAGACCCAGGATAGCCAAACAAATACTGAAAAACAAGAAGCTGGGTGGCATCTCCTTACCTAACTTGAAACTATACTATAAAGCCATAGTAATCAAAACAGCATGGTACTGGAACAGAGACAGGACCTCAGACCAGTGGGTCAGAACAGAATTCCCTGACATAAACCCCCAGATATACAGCCAACTAATATTCGATAAAAGAGGCAAGAACCTGAAATGGAACAAAGAAAGTCTATTCAACAAATGGTGTTGGTACAACTGGAAAACCACATGTACAAAAGTGAAGATCAACCCATACCTCACCCCTTATACAAAAGTCAACTCAAAATGGATCAAAGACCTTGAAATCAGACCCGAATCTATAAAGTTTATTGAGAATAAAATAGGCAGAACACTCGAAGACCTATATATCAAAAAGGTCTTCGAGAATGGAGCACCATTGGCAAGAACTTTAGCAACAAACATAAACAAATGGGATTACATCAAACTAAAAAGATTCTGCATGGCGAAAGAAACCCTACTTAACGCAAGAAGACAGTTAACAGAATGGGAAAAAATCTTTTCACTCGACATATCAGATAAAGGGCTGATATCTAGAACATACAAAGCACTCAGAAAGCTGAGCCCCACTAAACCAAATAAAGCCATAAAAAAATGGGGAGATGAAATGAATAGACACTTCTCTGAGGAAGACAAAAGGATGGCCAACAAACACATGAAAACATGTTCACCTTCACTCATCATCAGAGAGATCCAAATCAAGACAACAATGAGATACCACCTGACACCAGTGAGGATGGCTCACATTAAAAATAATGGGAACAATCTCTGTTGGCGGGGATGCGGTATGAAAGGAACTCTCATACACTGCTGGTGGGAATGCCCCCTTGTCAACACCTATGGAGAACAGTCTGGAGAGTACTCAAAGAACTCAGAATTGAGCTGCCATTTGACCCAGCAATTGCTCTCCTAGGTATATACCCCCAAGTGGGAAGGACATTCATTCCAAAATATATGTGCACCCCACTATTTATCGCAGCACTCAGTGTAATAGCCAAGTCTTGGAACCAACCTCGATGTCCAACAACAGATGAATGGATCATTAAGATGTGGTATATATACACAATGGAATATTACATGGCAGTCAGAAATGATACAATCACAGACTTTGCAGCAACATGGATGGACCTAGATCATATTATGTTAAACAAAGTAAGTCAGAAGACAAAAGAGAAACACAGAATGGTAGCACTATTCTGAAGCACCCAGAACACACATCTTATACACAACTGATACTCAACAATCAAATAACACGGTTTAACAGGGTAGAAACTCTAAACACTGCAATAGTCAACATATACTCAGGAGCAGTCTCCAAAGTACTTGAAAAAGGAACAACGCAAACTCTTGACTACACATTATTCCACAAAGAAAGCAGCAACACCAAAAACTGCACCGTAGAGAGAACAGATATGTAATCAACCTTCCACGACAAAGACCCACAACAATCACTTAGAGATAGTATTCAGGAACACAGGTAAAGAACACCACGGAAAATCACTGTCTGCAATGGAATCATCCCATAACACTACATTTTATTGTCTTTATCTTATAATATTTAAAATAACCTCTCAGCTTTTATATCCACAGGCATCCTTGAATACAAATGGCGGATAAACTAAGATGGCAGCGCGGGATACCACATGAGATACCATACCTAGCTTGCAATATGAGATGGCCCCGAGAAAACTCTTTAACATACATTTTATCTCTAGGTTACACCTTCTTTTAGGAACTGAAGCATGTGACCAGTCAGACCACCAAAGCAGTAACCGAGACGTACAGACTTAAACTACACGCTCTATTCTGGAACAAATTCAGGCAAACTAGCATTCCCCTGCTATTCTCTCCTCTCTTCTCACTACTTTCTTTTTTATTTTCTATCTTCTTTTTTTTTCTTCTCTTCTTTTTTTTTCTTTTTCTCTCTCTTTTCTACTCTTCTCTTTACTTTTTTCCTTTTATCTTCTCCCTTTCCTTCTAAAGTATTTTCTCTTTTCTCCCTTCCTACCCCTTCCATATACCTTCCCCTTTTCCCCCTCTGGAAATCCAACTATCCCTTCACCCCTCAATCCCATACAGACCTCCCACCATATTAAAACTCTCCACCCTCAGTCCTTAATCTATTAGGCATCAAGATTGACCTCCTACCCCAACGAACCATTACCCAGCACCCAGTCGAGAGGACACCCAGTCAAACCCACACCTCGTCTCCTGCAAGAAAAGGCAGCCAACTCCCCTGCGGATCCATGCTGCGAGGCCCTCCCCACCAACTCCCCCCTAACGTGGACTGTTACCTGAAACCGGACTTAGGTCTAAAAGTATCCTCAATGCAAGAACCCTTCCAGGACCTCCCTGCCACAAATCTTTTGCCACTCTGAAGAAGATCTGGGAATGGGATGGAAAGATGCCTGGGGACCCACACACCACAAGAAAAACCCAAAAGACAATGGGAAAACCTGTATTTCCAACATAAGCATAAGAACTGTATCACACCACCTCTTTACCCGCTTTTCCCCAAATGTAAGATAGTCATATGCATCACTTTGGCCCTTTAAATACTTTGCTACCTCATTTAAAAAAAAAATCTGGCCTACATATACATATGTAAGCACATACATTTTTGATACCTATTTTTTTTATTTATTATTTTTTCATCTTTTTTTTTGGGTATGTAACCTGTTTCTGTTTTCCCCTTCTGACCACCCCCAAATGCACCAACAATATAAGGTAGCACCATTTCCCCCTGCAAAGGCACACTAAAATAAAGGGGGATTCTTACATAAATATATATATATATATATATCAAAAAAAAAGAGAGCTCTTATCTATTAGAGATAGGAACTCATAGTTGTTTACAATAGAGGGATATCTCCTACCTTGAAAATATGTCATGTGGAATTAACTTAGACCTCAGGTGTTTAGATACCATCAATCCAGCCTTGAACCCTGGATCCCAGACACAGGAACGGCACAGTCCTTCACAACTGCTACAGGAAACAAATCCCACCCGGGACAGCCGCAATACTGCGAGGCCACCAACAAATGCCAGCTCTAATATGACATCCTGACAACGAAGAAAATGGGAACAACTTGACCTAAGTGAAGGTTATCCTACCTTTCTAGCTAACGACAAGACAAAATCAGAAGACTTGTCACCCTTTGGAAGGCCCAAAAGCCAAGATTTCGAGTTACAGATGACTGCTGCTAGAACCATGACCAGACTGTATACAGCTTGGGACCAATAAAAAAGCCCTAACCTAGGGTTTGAACTACGATCTGCACAATGAACATGATCCCCAGATTCAAAGGTCTGGCAGAGACCATTGTAATGGAATGGGGCTTCTGGAAGCACAAAGAAAGACACTGTCCTAGGTGCCATCCTAGCTTCAGTGCAAAGACCAAGATCACCAACCACAGAAGATGAATTAAGGGCCCGGAGAGATAGCACAGCGGCGTTTGCCTTGCAAGCAGCTGATCCAGAACCAAAAGGTGGTTGGTTCAAATCCCGGTGTCCCATATGGTCCCCCGTGCCTGCCAGGAGCTATTTCTGAGCAGAAAGCCAGGAGTAACCCCTGAGCACCGCCGGGTGTGGCCCAAAAACCAAAAAGAAAAAAAAAAAAAAAGAAGATGAATTAAAATGACAATGATGGAACAGAACTTCTAGAACCACAAAGACTGACTTCATCATAACTCCCACCGCAGGATCTGTGCAGATACTGAGATCCCTAGTCACAGAGGCCTGATAGTATCACCCAGGACAGAGCAGAGGTCTTACAAACACCACAAAAGCACCACCAGGAGAGTAAGTGATCATGAACAGAGTCTATAGTTGATCCCATGACAATACACTCCAAGGGCGGAGAAACCCCATATCTCTTAGGACAAGTGAATTCCTTTTCGAATGACCCCAATATTTACTGTGCCTGGGCAGGAGGGAAAAAAAAAAGCACAAATCATTATTTTTTATATATATTATTTTATTTTCATTTATTATTATTATTTTTATTTACCCATCTATTTTTGGTCAATTTCTCTGTTTGGGTGTGATAATTGAAGTTGTCCCCAGTTATACTTATTCTTTCTCTTCCTTTCTGTTCTTCCTTTGTATGCTATGCCATGTTTCCTATATCAAGACCATGACATTTTTTTGTTTGTTTGTTTGCTTGTTTTGTTTTGTTTTGTGTTTATTTTTGTGGGTTTTTATTCTTTTTTGTTTTTATTTTGTTTGTTTTGTTTTGTTTTGTTTTTTGGTGCTTGTGCTTATTGTTGGAGCCCTCACGGGATATTTGACACTTCTTTTTGTACTGGTGGAATGTTTCACCTTTTTTCTCTCCTTCATTTCTCAAACCGATGTTGAAAACCTCTGGAAGAATTCCACTTATTTTCGGCGTATTAGACTTTTACCCCAGTTTATTACTTTTCTCTCCTTTAAACAAAACCACGTAACTTGAACTAGCTAGTCCTGCCCCCCCAATTAGAGGGGGAAACAAGGGAGACACCAGGACTAAAGAGGTGCAAGACTACTATGCAGTAGGCTAGATACAGAGGAGACCACACATCCTAGCTACCCTGGGGGTGAGGGAAGAGGATATGGGTGGTAGGACAAAAACGGAGGTGTAGTGAGGACAATTTGATGATGGGAATTCCCCCTGATTTTATGTAAATATGTACCTAAAATATCATTGTCAACAATATGTAAGCCACTATGATCAAAAATAAAAAAATATTCAAAAGAAAAAAAAAAAAAAAGAATTGAGATTACTTGAATTTAAGAACCAATTCCTCCAATTATAACAAACTATATTATTTTTTGTTTTTTTTTTTTTTTTCGGGCCACACCCGTTTGATGCTCAGGGGTTACTCCTGGCTAAGCACTCAGAAATTGCCCCTGGTTTGGGGGGACCAAATGAGACACCAGGGGATCGAACCGCGGTTGCGATCTTTCCTTGGCTAGCGCTTGCAAGGCAGACACCTTACCTCTAGCACCACCTCGTTGGCCCCACAAACTATATTATTAAATATAATAGATATACCCTACAATTATTCCATGAGTATACTCTGTTCCCAACTTTCTGAAAATGTTAGAAAAATCTAGTAAAGTTAATCAGTTGAGGTAAAGGGTTTGGTTGAAGTCAACCAACTCAAAATATTCAGGGGTATAGGAATATTAAAATTAAGACTTCAACTTTTCTCTTCATATGGATCATATAAAATTTTGAGGAAAAAGTACTTCAAATTAGTATAAAATGAAATTAATAACATGTTTATTATTTAATATTGTGAAGAAAAACAAACATTGAATTCAAATGTAAGGGCTACAGATGCATTTGATTATTTTATTTATTTATATTTATTTTTTGTTTTTTGGACCACACCCAGTGATGCTCAGGGGATACTCCTGAATACTCAGAAATCACTCCTGGCTTGGGGGACAACATAGGATGCCAAGGGATCAAACCACAGTCCATCCTAATCTAGCGTGGGCAAACCAGATGCCTTACTGCTTGCGCCACACCTCTGGCCCTGCATTTGAATTTTTAGAATGAATCTTCTTTTTGTAGCTTTGGGATAATATAAAGCTCAGGAAAGAAGTTTTTCAAGCATACGGAAAATTAACTTGCATTATTCCTCATATTCGCATTTAACACAAACTAGAAATAGAATGTTGGATATGGTAGGTTACAACTATTTCTATGTAAACATGTTATTAATAAAGATTTATTTTAAACATTTTCTTAATATGGTAGGTTACAACTATTTCTATGTAAACATGTTATTAATAAAGATTTATTTTAAAATTTTTCTTCATAACATGAAAAATACTCTAGTAAAAATTACTCCTTAGAGCACAACATTAATCAGCAATAAGTTGGGAAAAAGACTTATTTAATTCACTGCCTGGTTTGATCACCACACCATGAGTTAGTACACCTGAAGGCTGGTGACTATTGTGTATAGAACTGGAGGTGTAGAATGAATTTCGCAGTATGCAGCACCAACACCATGCTGCTGTAGGTTTCCCTGAATCTACTGGATGAAGACAAAGAATATGGACTTTCCAGTCCCTAAAATCAGTGAACTTTTTATATGGGTTAAAGACTATAAATTCAGTCAGAATATGAGCACTTGACCAAAAACCAACTTCCATTGTTTTAGGCTAGTTATAGCAGGACTAGCCGAGTTCTAGATTCTCTGCCTTCAGGGAGTGGAATAGGTCAGAGATATGTCTGTAATCTAATTGAAAACTATAAAGCAGACTCTTTTCATGGATAGAAATTGAGTGTGAAAACAAAAAGCAAAGTGAGAGAACAAAACTATGCTTCTGGATTATTTACCTTCCGTCTCCATCCACACTAGCAATACTCTAATTGCATCTCTTCTGTTGGAATAACTGGTCATTATTTTATTCAAAATAATTATTTGAACATGCCTATCCATGAGGGAAGTTCCTCTAATTTTCCCCCCTACCCCTCCTTGTTCTCCATCCATGGGAGTGGTCCTACTCTCCTCCATAAAAATCTAAAGACAGAAAGTCTTCTTCCAGTTTTGTTCTCACAGTTACCCTATCTGCTTCTGATACCTTTTTTGCCTGCTTGCAGATAAATTGTGGTGAAAGTTTCTGACTGTCTTATCTCCCTAGCATTGTGTGGATTATTTTTTGTGTCAGCATTGCTTCCAGACCTGTGTTCCCCAATTCCCCTTAGAATTGAGATATAAGGCTTCCACTACACCTGGTGCCATAAACAGAGACATCTTCAACTACAAGTGAGATGTTTCCTGGATGGATTTTTGTAGATACTCAAGTGGATAATTCCATGTTGAATAAAAATAATCTAGTCCCTGTTTGGCTCAATGATATGATAATAGCTATCAAGATATGATATATCAAAATATGATAATAGATAATATGATAATAGACTCAAGAGATTCTAGCTTTTCTCTATTGCTACCTACTTTGTTCCAACATTTAATATTACATAATCCGGAGTAATAATTTGCATATTAGTCATTCTGATATTGCTTTAAGTAGGCACTATAACTTTTATGCACCATGCACTACAAGATGCATAGGACAAGCCTTCAAAAATGCCTTTTATTTAGAAAAATAAAAGCATCTTTGCATTATTTTCTGACTGGAATCCTCCTATTTTTGTCATTCAAAAGATGGATGGAAACTTTAAATAGATTTAAGAGCTGCTAATGAAATTATTGTCCCCAGAGGAAACCTATAACCAGACCTCCCCTCCATTGTAGCTATTCCAATACTGGTCTCGGTGGTAATTGATTTAAAAGACTGCTACATATACACTCCAAGGATGGAAGCACTTTGAATTCTCAGTCCCTTCTCTCAAATTAGGGCTCCCAAGTGGCAATTTCAATGGATTGTTTTACCTCCCAGGGCATGACTATCTCACCAAAAATGTGTCAATATTTTGTTGATGTGGTCTTACACCCCCGTGCAAAAAGTTTCTCAGATATACATATAGATAAAATATTGTTTGAATGTCTATGGACAACGAGCTTCAATTTTTGTTGATTATGTCATGTGTTGACTGCCATCAGCTGAATTGTAAGTAGCCACAGAAAAATTCAGACTATGCCCTCATTTCAATATTTGGGCTAGGTTTTGGAATGCAGCTGGTGTGCTCCCTAAAAATCTTTATCAGAAAAAAATAAGAACTCTTAATGATTTTCAAAAACTTTTAGGTGACATCAATTGGATCCATCTTTTCCTTGGGATTGCAAACTCTGAGCTCAGCAATCTATTCTATACCCTGGAAAAGAACTCAGTCTTAAATAGCCCTAGGCATTTAACTCAAGCTGCTAAAAAATAATTAGATTGTTTCATGGACCAGCTCCAAATGCCCTATCTTTCCAGGTTTATGCTGGAGATAAAGTTTCGATGCTGATCTTTGCTCTGCCCCAGTCATCAACCACTGCAATTACTCAGTTATCAGGACCATTAGAATGGATCTATTAACAAAACAAGCACTTCACACATTTGTACCTTACTTAGAGTTAATTGCTGCTCTCATAATCAAAGCAAGGCTAATAGCAGTTCCTTTATTAGGATTTGAACCTGAAGGTATAGTCCTGTCAATTACAAAAAAAAAAAAGAAAGTATAATTCATACTGCTCTGTAGTGATGGTCTTAAAAAAAACTTTAATCAACTTCTCAGGAGAAATCCCCCATTATTTCACTGGAAATACCTACATCATCTCCAGGAATTGATCTTCAACCAGAGCAGGCCTTTGTTCTGCCTTGACATCAACAGAGTGGACTCCTACGCAACTTGATGACAACTTGGGAACAGTAACAACTTACATTCAGGATGGATTTCCATGCTATGCTATCTAACAGTGAAATGAATACAGAAAACAGTGTGACATGCTGACGTCAACATAGAACCAGTGCAAAACCCAACATTTCTAATTTTAGTGGCTTGGCTGCAACAACAGCAATGAGGAGTACTTTTTCTGGGTCTGAGAAAGAAGTCTTTGAGGTTAGACAAATTAGAATGCCTGAAGTGTATAGTTGGTCTTATGGCAAGATGCTCCATTGGTAAGGACACCCTGCTCATAGGATAAAGGTTTTTTCTCTTTATTCCCCTAATTTAACTGCACCTATGTAAAATGCTGCCACATTTTTGTAATTCAGATAAGGGTTCCGCCTTTTGTAGCATTTAAAACACAATTTACTTTGTTATTATCTCATATTTTTGCATTTTCTATTAAACAGACAGGGGAGAATTATTGGAGTTACTGGTTCTTATTTTATTTAGGATAATTCTTTTTTGCTCGTGCTTGTCCCAATTGAGCTAGAAGTACCTCTGGATTGGCCCCCTACACCTTCCTGTTATCCACCTCTACTCGTGGTCAGACTCCCCAATAAGGACCTTAGGTCAGAGAGATTTCTTCCAGTTGTGGTCCCACAACTACTCTGTCTGCCTGCCCTGGTACATTTGTGCCTGCTTGCAGATAGCTTGTGGTGGAAGTTCCTGAACCTGTTTTATCTACTAACCTTGTGTGGATATTTTCTGTGTCAGCATTGCTTCCAGATTTGTGTTCCCCAATCCCCCAGGAATTGTGTATGAGTCTTCCACTACACTCCTCATCACATTTCCCAACACTCCACATATATATGTACATCAATATACAATTTTAACACCAGCAAGATAGCAAATGAACCGAGAACAGATATTCAATGAGAAAAACTCAGCAGGCAATACTGAAATAAATAATATGAAATTCATTTAAGAATATTATTTTTCAGAAAAACACAGATACATAACTGAAGGATATAACAAAGTATTTAGAAAAATCAAATTGAATTTGGACCAAAAAGATAGCACAGCAATAGGGCATTTGCCTTGCAGGTAGCAAACCCAGGAAGGACAAGCGTTTGATCCTGGCATCCCATATGATCCCTTGAGCCTGCCAGGAGAGATTTCAGAGGGCAGAGCCAAAGGTAATCCCTGAGAGATGCTGAATGTAGCCGCCCCACAAATAAAGAAAAATCAAATTGAATGAATAAAATCATAGAATATCCATTAAATAAAGACTATATATATATGTATATATACTATAAAACATGAGTTCTTTACTAGAGATTGAATACATTAAAATATTTCAAACGTGGATGCTTTATATAATCTATATAAAATAACAAAATATTTACTCAAATATTGAAATTATAATAAACCAAAATAAATTTTTCTGACATTTTATAATTTAAGAAAGTAAAAATTGTGATAATAAAATGAAAAAAGATAGAGAAGGAAAGATAATAAAAGAACTGCAAAAAATATTCCACTTCGTAAGGAAGAAAAAATCATGGTAAAGTGTATTTCAGAAAGAAAAGAGATCAGCTTGAGATGGTGTACCTCAGTCTCAGCTACTTTGAAAATAAAACTTGACAATGGCTTGAATCTAGGAGTTCTGGGATATAATGTATTATGTGATAGGGTATTCTAAGTAAGTTGGCATCAATATGGTAAAACCCATGGAGAAGAGTATCACCAGATTGCCTAAGAAAGGGTGAATTTAGCATTGCTCATAAGTAAGGAAGGAAATGTTGAATAAGGGAATACAGTGCCTGTCCAAGGATATAATAAGTGCTAATTTGAAGTAATATATGCCTATTTTATTTGTTACATCATAAATTCCAATACTCAAATTGATTATTATTTATCAGAAATAAATAAAAACAGAGTTATAGCTACACAGTGGAATATTATTTAGCTTTAAAAATAAATATTAAACTTCTTATATGCAACAAATTGAATCTAGAGAGTATTATAATTAGTATGATAAGTTAGGTGAAGGTATAAAAGAAATCTCATGAGTGATATTTAGAATAGAATATATAAGCAAGTGACTTATATAAAAGGAAAATAAATTTATAGATTATAGAACAATTAGTTTCAGAAAAAGAAAAATTATTTGGTAAAGAGTTGAATTGTAAAAATAACAACAATCCTTTATATTATAAAACAATGAGCAGTTTGCAAAAGGTTAAAAAAAGGAAAATTATATGATAAAGGATTGAACTGTAATTTTTAGTGATGATCTTAACATAAAACATATATTATATAAATTTATTTGTAATGACACAAGCTTGAAACATATGTTATATTCTAAATTTCAGGAGTTCATTGTAAGATAGAAAAATATATAAATATACAAATCTCATGTATAAAGGAAAGATTAGTGATTGTGCCGATACACATGAAGTTCCATGTCCCCATTATGTTAATCTGAAAAGATGATGTAATGTTTGCTTTAATATGTTTGCCTCTCAAGCATCAAAATCTTAAATCATATCTGGACCTATGTTGTGCCTGGTTATAAACCAGATAATCTTCTCTATTAAATAAGTGATTTCCTTATTTAGTAGGCTTTGATTTGTGACAAATGCTAATTTTCTTCCACTAGACTCTTAAGAGGCAATTTTACTTTTTGAAGATGCAATGGCAAAATAAATGAAAATTTATATTAATTAAAGTGCATGCTTTACTTCAATGTGCATGAAGCATCATCAGAGGGTTATGGAGGTGAAGGCAAGCAAAGGAAGTGTATCTATTCATGGTTACCCTTTAGGGCTTAATGAAGTTTTCTTGTCATTTTACTCACAGCTTGACACAAGTGAACTAATGGTGAAGAGATCTGTGGTCCCGCTCTGCAGTATTCAGGCTAAATAAAGCTAATGAAGTAGAAAAATGATATTGATAAAACTATCCTGCATTTTATATGTGCCCCACCAGATGGAAACTGTTTCGTGTTTGTGTTTAATCTGATCTGACCTCAATCATCTTTACTTGACTTCTGAATACTAAACGGGTGACTTGTTTTTTAGCTTCAATAAGCTTAAAAGTAATCCATTATAAGTTTCTACAATACTTCAATAGGGTGTACAAAAGCAAAATAAATAATATACACGTAACTTTAGAACATGAAAGGATTATATGGATGTTTCAAGATTGAATGCTAGAAAAATCTTAGAAACAACATTTAATGTGACAGCTGCACTATGTTTTAAATAGTATGACCCCTATTTCTTCAGCTATAATACCAAATTTAAAGAGGTATTTTAAAAATATACATTAGTATATTAAAATAAAAAGTTAACTCCAACTCCAAGTGAATTAGAATGATGGAATTGGAATAGATCCTACAATTCACATTGTAGAATTTAACTCAAAGACATTTCTCTGGTTAGCAAAATAGCACAGTTTTAAAATAAAATGTAATAGAATGAAATGGATTTTCCTGAATGTATTTTTTGGCACAAATGATTTATCATTTTTTCTGTCTTATCTATAGGAGCCTATAAGGGATCTAATGTATAATAGGTACTCAAAACTGTACAAATGCATTTGAAGAATAAAGACACTGCATTACCCAGTTGTTAATTTGTTAAATTTATTACTGCATATATATTTTTCCTCTTTCTAGGAGAATGCTTTATTTCACTCTATTAAATTTTATTTTAAAACTGCCATTTTGTAGAGAAATATCTTTGATTCACATTCTACAAATTATGAAAAAAGGAAGTAGAATATGGTAAATCATTTTCAAGAACACTTCAACATACTTGTCCTTAACTTTCAGTGGAAAATTTATTGAACAGCTCACAAAAATGCTTCAGAATTATCTTGTAACTCAGCCAGAGAACTACAAGGCCACATCAGTAAAACCTTGGCACTTCTATCTAGTGATATGCCAAACAGATCTCAAAATTGCTGTGCAATGTTAACAATGTATTTATATAAAATATTTTGTAGGAATCTTTAGAAAGCTATAAAATCTTTTCAGAAAATCATATGAAAAAATTCTAAGTGTAAATTTTATTAAAAATTACAATGTAATACTCTTGTCAAAATATACTCAAAATTTTAAAAGTTTACCTAATTCACTGACAAGATTAGTAGTACTTAATATCATTAATCATGGGAGTTTTAATAAAAACAAAGTACAGTTAAGATATTAATTTATAGAGCATTTGAACTATACATAAAGCATTATCATTTTCTTTTTTATTGATATGTTTATTTAAACACCTTGATTACAAATATGATTGTAGTTGGGCTTCAGTCATGTAAAGAACATCCCTCTTCACTAGTGCAACATTCCCATAACCAATGTCTCAAATCTCCCTCCTTCCTCCACCCTGCCTGTACTAAAGACAGGCTTTCTGCTTCCCTCATTCATTCACATTGTTATGATAGTTGTCAGTGTAATAACATATCTGTATATAAACATTATATCTACTTTGCAGTATATTTTGAGTGCTTTTTGTTTTATTTAAAACAATGTAGGTTTCTTCAGATAAACTATATCAAGTCCTAGCTAAAAATCTTACCTAAAGTATCAGTGTTGATCTAAAGTCCCAAAATCATTTTTGTGATATGATTGTAATTTTTGTTAAACAAATTTATCCCAAATATTCTTTATAATATATCCTGTCTAAAATCTTACATTGCATCAATTATAATACTCAATAACTTATATAGACATTAGAAAACAAAACTGTTGGACTATGAGTGTTATATTTAGCAGGTTATAAAGAAAATGGACATGATTCTGACAGAACATAGATAATTTATTTTAACTTTATGTGAAATATGTCAAATAGGACTCCTTTTTCTGCTAACACATTTCAGAGATCAAAAATAATGCCGGTAATTGCTACGATTTACTTAGTTTAAGCCATACCCCAAAGGGTGCCTTGTAGTTCCACTAACAATGAATATAAAACTCAAGGTAATTGCTCATTGCTCAAATTCCCAAAGTAAAAAAAGTTAATGGAACTTAAATTGAAACTGAAGTATATCTAGCTCTATTGCTTAGTATTTTAGGTAATGTGTAGATTAGAAGACTGCAATTCACATCCCTGTGGAAAATCAGTCATAACAAAACAAAGGTCCAAATTATGGAAGAAATATGAAGTCAAATACTGTTTACTTCTAATGTAAGTGAGATATCTGAGAAATATCCAAAATAATGGAATTATACTTTTTGAAGAATTCATTATTATTTACTTTTGGAAAATTTAGTATTTGCAAATTATTAATAAATTTTGTGTCTATGTTGATAAACATTATTTGCTAAATAAACTTGTTATTTAGCAAAGTCTATAAAAGACAATTTTCAAAGAACTATACTGGGATAAAAATTTCTGGATTATAGATGGTATAAAGATTTATGTTAACAATGAAGAATGGCGTGAAATATTTTTTAGAAACAAAATGGTTGAAATGTGTAAACTAAGAGCTAATAGTATATATACTTATTTTCCTGTTTTTAAATAATATTATAATATTATTTATATTTAAATTAGATCTTTTAAAGAAATGTCAAGAAGATGGAACACATTTTCCAAATAGAAGTAAACTGTTTAGCTCCTTCAACCAGCACAACATACTTTTATAAAAATTTGGTGTCTTGAAAGAAAAACACAGGGAGGGCAGGGCTAAAGTGAAAAAAAAAAACTTGTTGTCTTATCACAGAAACCAACCTCAGCTGTGAAAGTAATTTCCTCAGCATTCAACAAAAAAGAAAACATTCAAGCATATCAGATAAAACATAGAGAGCTGATTAACCAAGAAAGAAACCCAAGCAATAATCTTCATTTTGGAAAGAAATTCTAAGGTAGCTTACTTTGGGGAGCAAAGGTGTTGAAATAAACATCCATTATGCAAACTTTATAAAACTATACTTTCAGAACTGGCAACATGAACATATAGTATATAACTATTGAGAGACATCAACGAAAATAAAATATTTGATAATAAAATATTTAGACCAGATAATTTAACAAACAATTTCTAACAAACCCTCAAATGTTTATCATATTTCTAAGTAAGGGAACAATGTGACTTTTCTTTCCTAAAAATCAACATTTCTATAAATGTTTTAAAATGTTCACATTCTAGTGGTGGATGTAGTAATAAAGTTTTGCATAAAGCAAACTCTAATATTAACAGTATTGTAAGTCATGGTGCTTTGATAAAAATTGTGAGTAGAGGATAAATTCTAATGAAAATTTTGAATCTCTTCATCCAATTTTGTTATACAGTCAATTTGCTGAATATGTTGGAATATCTTATATTTTTTAAATTTATTTTTACTAAAAAGCTGTGACTTACAAAACTATTCATACTATTTTTCTTAAGACAGTCTTACAAAACTGTTTAAAGTTGTCTCAAGCATATGATGTTCCTATACCAATACCCACTAACTGTATGACCTTCTCTCAACATTACCAGTTTCCCTCCTTTCCCAGGCTTGCCCCTTTACAGGCACATAATTAATTTGACTTTTCTTGCTCCAATAAAACTAACAAAATGCCAAATAGTTTTATATACATTTCCTCTGTTAATACTAAGGTTAAAAATTATTATTTATACTTGCCATAAGGATAAAATTATGGTTGTGTATTCAAATCATTTGTACGATTAGACTTGAGTTGAAAGAGTGACATATATCCTAACCATCTTTACATTATGCTATGTAAAGTGTTGTTCAACTATATTCAGTGTTTTCAAATAAGAAGTCCAATTTTAGTCAAATCTATGAATGATTCATTTAATTGGCTATTTAAAATTTAATCTTAATCTTAAAAACTTTAGTATGAAAGACTTACCATTATTCTCTATAACTTTATTTTGTTCGGAGTTTTCTGTGCTTTTGGAAATAATAATGTATCTGGTTTGCAGTGTATCTGGTTTGGGGAACTTGGGTCATTATATTAATTTTTAAGATTTTTATCTTTATTGAGCTCTAATTATCCATTTGTTTGTTTGATATTTTCACATCCCTTCATAGATGACTTATAAGTAGGCTTATAAGTCTACTGTTAGTCTATTATATATGTAAACCTATATTGAATTTTATACTATAAATATTCTATATTTTTTACTAAAATAATAGGTGATTATTTTATTTTAAATATTTTAATTTATGTTTCTATTTCTATGTCTTATAATATTTTAATTTATTAATAGCCTACTAAGTACAGTTCCTTTTTTGGGGGGAGCCACACCCAATGATGCTCAGGGGTTATTCCTGGCTCTGTGCTCTGAAATCGGTCCTGGCTCAGGGGATTGAATCATGGTCAATCCTAGGTCAGCCACTTGCAAGGCAAATGCCCTACCGCTGCACCACCGCTCCTGCCTTCACTAAATACACTTTTAACAGCTATTTCATGCATTGTCAGTGTTCTACATGTAGCAAGTTTGGACTGTCAGGTTTCAATTTTATTTACTTCAGAAATTGGTCACATTTCTTATTTTTTTAAGATTAGTAAATTACACTTTTCCCTGGACAATATATTAATATTATATATAATCATGATTCAATTATATTCAACTGAATGCTATTTTTCATCTTAGTAGTCAATTAACTTGGTTACAACAAAAAGACAACCTTAACTAAACTCTCAATAAATTAAGTGTTAAATTTAGTGCTTAAATTTAGTGTTTTGAGTGTTTGTTAAAACTGCTTTTAGTTTTAACTCCTGCTGGCATTGTTTAAAAATTACCCAAATATTTAAGCTGAGCTTATATACATACCATTAGTGTTTCTATTTGTGACTGTCTCTTTTTAGAGTTTCTCATTTACATTTTTGTTTGCTCTAAAATTATTTACCAGGGTTTTAGAAAAACAGCATACTTTACTATGATCACTCTAACTCACAATTATTGAAATGACCTGTAAATAAAGCCACAGGTAATGGCAAAGCATCTAATATAGATTATTTCAAAAAAATTTGCTTGCGAGGCATAGTTTTGTTTTGACAAGAGTTTAGTACTATTAGGACCTAATTATTTAATAATTTTTGTTATTCTTTGGTCTTTTGGGCCACAAAGCTCTATTCTTTACTTCATCATTTATTTTCAGCTTCACAAATCACTCAATTGTAGATTCATCTTTTATTTTTAAAAATGTTGTAACCAATTGTTTATATTACAGGCAGTAAACGTTCAAATACCTTTATTAGTGTGACCTTTCCTTCAACAATGTCCCCAATTTCCCACCCACCACCAGAGCCTGCCTTCTTCCATGTACAAATTTACTTTGTATCATTTGTTACAACAAAAAGACAAGTGGAGTTATCAAAATTTAGATCAATAAGAGTCAATTTGATAAAAATTGTATATGTCTCCATGATACTACTAACATCAGTGTTTAAGGATTTGCTGTGTTGCGTGGTTGGTACTAGTTGAACCTTTTGTAATATTATTTAGATTCACCGAACTTGGTAGATTATCAGGTAACTTTTTCATCAGATTTCTTGTGATACTATTAGGCTGACATTACTATAAAATTTTGAGATGTCACATGACCATTGCAGTTGCGCTGTTTATAATTTATAAATTTGAAACAAATTTGATGGCTTGGCAATTTTATAAGGTTCACTTGTGGAACTGGACCTATTCTATTAGAAGATGTAGGGATGTAGGGTATAGCACTGGGCTGTTGTAGCTAATGCAGAAAGGAGAATCTGCCCCTCTCCTTTCTGAGAATTTCACATAGATTTCAGCCTAGACCAGACTATCTGGGAAGTATGGGCATAAATAATTTCTTTTCAGTTTATCTCTTATATTGTTCTAATTCCCAATGGAGTATAATAATATTTAAAGTTTATATATTTGGACATCAATACTTACATTTACCCATATTTACATTTACCCATATAAGCAGTTGAACATTTAGGCACAAAATAATCTTTTAAAACTGAAGAAATATAAGAATGAAACATAAAAATGAAAACCATTCAATTTATTTGAAACAAAGTACACAAAGGGAGGATTAAAATAAAAAACCATTCACAAAATATAATTATAGTTTTTAGACAAGATGTCATAACAATATGTATTTAAAAAACAAATTATAAGCTCAGGCTTTTCTTTATTTTCTATAATTGTTCTGTATTGATATCTTCAATTTTCAAGTAACACTAATTATTAAATATATTTTGTCTGAAATAGTTGTCATGTTCTCTGATTTTTCTTTTAATATAGTATAATTTTATGAATATATTTCTCTCTATTTCTAAATTTCAATATTTTCTTTTAATTTTTTGGTTTGGGGTCCACACCTGGAAGTGCTCAGTACTCAGGGGTTGGTACTTACTCTGAGCACAGGAATTATTCCTGGCAGACTTGGGTGATCATAAGGGATACTGGCGATCGAACCTGGGTCAACCACATGCAAGGCAAATGCCCTTCCCAGTGTGCTATTGCTCAGACCCCCCCCAATAAATTTTTCTATTGAATATCTGTAATGATTTGACACTTCAGCACTGTTCAATCTTGTAGTCTTTTAATTTTTCAACCTATTTTGCTTCTTAGTTATACATATATATATAACATATATAAATATATATATATATATATAAATGTACACATTTTGTTTTCACTTTAATTTCTTTGGGATAAAAGCCATTTATCTTAGAATTTTCTATGCTTCCTCTCACAATTCTTAAAAATCATATATTGATTTGTTGTTTAACTTTATTTTTTCAATACTTGACAACTATTTCCCATTCTAGAAAATTTTCTATTTTCACACATATACAAAAATTCTTCCCTCATATGATCATTCTATGTCTATTCCTCTCCATCTGTCTCATTTACTCAGCATGATACTATTCATATCCATCCATGTAATAGCAAATTTCATGACTTAGTTTATTCTAATTACTACATAGAGTTTCATTGTGTAGATGTACCATAGCTTCTTCATCCACTCATTTTTTCTTGGGCACTTGGGTTTTTTTCCATAATGTTACTTATTCGTGTTTGATTTTGAATTAATTTTTTATTGCTGTACATTGAGAATCATTTTACTATTGTCATTTTTGTGCCTCTCCTGGTCCATTTTTATGACTATGAAATCACAATTTCAATGCATAGCTGAAGAAGTTAGGTTCTAGACCATTCTAACTAATCTGACATAACTGACATAACATAATCTGACATAACATAATATAATTTTAGAAATTGCATCTCACATTTGTACTAAAATTAAATGCAGCATGAAAAACTGTATCAATCTTCTAATAACAAAATAAAATTTAATTTAATTTATACTAGTAAATAATTTATATTTTCCTTCTAAATAAAATAAAGTGTTTCAATTACCGAACTGTTATTGAGTTTATTAACTAATTTTAAGGAAAATAGTAATAAATGTTGGTGTTAAAATTTTTTTGAAAAGCATTTACCTAATTATAAACATACTCTAATTTTACTTTTGATAATTTATAATCTAAAATATATTTTACTTGAGATGATGTTTAAATTTAGCTAAAATAACAGAGATTCTAATATATGCCACATACTGTTGATAGTTGACAAATCTGTGAAAGACAAATAAAAACTTATATATATGCTATACAATGTTTTATTGTTTTTTTTTAGATAACAGGAACATACAATAGAAAATTAGACAAAAACATGCTAGTGATAAGGACTTTATACATAAGTTAATACAATACATGCTGAAGGAATTTTTTTTTTACAAAGTATTAAATTTATGGTCTCACAAAGCAAGATCTTTTATCTTTAGCCTAATCTCTAGAATTAAAGTAATATTTATTTAATTGTGTTTGAGGACATATTTTAAGGTGGTCAAGGGATATGTGGTTCCAAGAATGGAACCCACGCTTCCTGCATGTAAAGTATTTGCTCAGCCTACTGAATTACATCTCTACACCTCTAGAGGTATTTTTGAATGAAGCTAAAAATAAATAAAATGAAATGAATAGAATATTTTTAATGTTGTTATTTTAGTTTAGTTTAATTTAATGACATTAAAAATAATGTTAGGAGGGCGGAGAGATTGCTCAGTGGTAAGGTTCCCCTGCATCCTATATGAGTCCCCTAAGCCAGGGGTGATTTTTTTGTTTGTTTGCTTTTGTCTTTTGGGTTACAACCGGCGGTGCTCTGGGATTACTGCTGGCTATGTGCTCAGAAATCGCTCCTGGCAGGCACAGTGGGGCCCATATGGATGCCAGGATTAAAACCACTGTCAGTCCTGGATTGGCTGAACAAATGCTCTCCCGCTGTGCTCTCTCTCTCTGGCCCCCAGGAGTGATTTCTGAACGCATAGCCAGGAGTAACCCTGAACGTCACACGTTGTGGCCCAAAACGTAACCAAAATAATAATGATTATAATAATGTTAGTATTTAATATTATTATTGGAAATTTATCAATCTTTCTTTTTTTGTTTTGTTTTGTTTTGTTTTGTTTTGAAGAGGTCACACCCAGCAGCGCTCAGGGGTTACTCCTGGCTCTATGCTCAGAAATCGCTCCTGGCAGGCTCAAGGGACCATGTGGGATGCCGGGATTAGAACCATCAACCTTCTGCATGCAAGGCAAACGCCTTACCTCCATGCTATCTCTCCAGCCCCATTCTTTCTTTTTTAATGTTTTCTTGGATATACCTTTTTTTGAGCTCAGGATTTATTTCTGGCTACCTGTGCTCAGGGATCACTCCTAGCAGTGCTTTGGGCAGCACTGGCCCCAATGTTATGATTTATCTAATGTCCCACCAGTGTAGATTGGTATTTGATTTTCCCTAAAATGTAGACATTTATATAGAAGTTTTAAGACATGTTATCTACTTTTAAAAAGCTACAAAGAGTGTAGCAGAGGGAATAGAGTAGCAGTAGAACACAAGTCAGCATATTCAAGGTCGTGAATTATATCCCAGCACCAAATGATAACAGGGGTAGTCTAATAACGTACGAATAATGCCAGGGCTATCGACTGCTCTCCCTACCTGAGCACAGGACTGTCAGGCCTTGTCTAGCATTGCTGGGTGTGCCCACCATAAAAAAGCAAAACAAAACAAAGCAAAACAAAACTAAAGCCCTTTGAGAAGATAAAACACTTTATTATTAATTCTGAGGAGAGTAAAAACAAAAGAAGCACAATGAATTGTCCAAAATGACCTAAGAGTCACTCTTCTGTATCACTTCAACAGAAGAAAATAGAACTATATTTCTCAAAGGTACAAGCAAAGCAATAAACACTTATTGTAAGTATAACATGAGCGTTTATATTGCTTAGAAAGATGATTTTTAAATTATATATTTGATGACTTTATTCTATTTTTCCTTCCCCTAAAACCATCCAATACAAAAGTCTAAGCATATTTTAATGTAATAAAAAATGTAACACAAAGTCCACAAAGCTAGTAAATACCCTCTTTGTCTCTGATGCATGTCAGGAAATTGAAGTAAATAGATTTAAAACTCTAACATTGCAGACGATGAGATTAAAAAACCATTAGTAGTCATAAACCCATTAGAACTCTGGGCACCAAAAGACTGTTACTGAGAATTTCTTGACCAGATAAAAAAACATATTGATATCATCCTTCTTTCATTATCCAATAAAAGGTTTTATTGGATGTCTTGATGTTAGTATTCTATTCCTCTTTCTAATGAGTGCCTTTAAACAGGGGAGGGTGAGGGGGGAGTGTTGTGATCATAAAATGTTCTCCTTTAAAGACAAAACAACAGAAGTTCCACTTGCTTCACTGATGTCATAAGTGAGACAAAAACTAAGGAAAATATTGGCTATTTTCTGTCTCCCATAATTTTCTTGCTTTTCTCATGCTGTTCTATTTTATGTCCCTATCCTTTATAAAGAGTGGATACCTGTTAAAAGTAGAACCTCCAGCAGAGGACAAAAAGAGAGCTCAAATTCTTAATTTTTTTCAGAGCTTTTATTCAAGAAAGTATTTCTAAATTTAAATGCAATGAGCCTAAGTCCATCATTTAAGTACAGAAACAATGGAAGTAGGAACATTGGATTCAAAATTTAAAATGAATTGTGATAAGAAATTAAGTAACATTCTAGTTTGTTTCAGTCAAATCTTGGCACATGTATAATTCTAAAACTTTCTCTAAAATAGGATCATATGTGATTTACTACATAAAATGAAATAAACCCTTTATAAATGAGTACCTAAAGTAGCCTAACATACTAGTGTGCCACTTTCTTCCCCATAATTTCCCTTCAAAAAAATTGACTGCAATGTAATTAACACAAGGCAGGTTGTGCCATGAAATGACTGACGATAATTGCAGTCAGTGCAATTACCATCATTTTATTAATGTTTCACTTATAGAATAGCATTTTTTCAGTTTTTTTACCATTTTACTGGATTCTATTAATATCTCACTTATTCCTATCATTTAAACTTTTCACAAATATGACATTGCCATACGAAATGCAAAGACGGAAATATTAACAAGTTAAAAAATAGGCTTGCAGCTATAATGGTAGCTACTGTTATTACACTAACAAAACATTCATTAAAACTGAAATACTATACTCTCAATAACTAAAAAACAATTTTATTAAGGTAACCATACTAGATACCAATAAATGTTTACTGTAATAATTCATGATGATACATGGTTATAAACTGAGACAAGAATGAAAATAAATGTTTTTTAAATTCTTGACAAATTTGTTACAATTAGCTAGTTGTAATTTGTTTATTTACTAAAGTAACTCAATGTTTAATTTAGTTAGCTAGAACTAACAGATTCTTCTTTGAGTCAATATAAATGTCACTACAATAAATAACAAGAGGAAATTCTTTAAATTTTCAGAAAAAATTATTATCCATAGTTATTGCTATATAATCATGAAAGCACTTTTAGAGGTAATCTAATAAAGATGCTGCTTTGTGTATCTTCCAAATAGAAGAATGACCAAGAAGATATTTTAGTTTTTAGTAAGAAACTAATAAGCTTGCTAGGCCCTTGTACCTAATTCTTGCTTAACATGAGGCCCAGTAACTGTGGACCCAGCAATTGTTAGTGTAGGGCTCTAAGCTTCTTGGTTCTATCATACAACACAGCCAATCTATTACAAATGTGCTAACCACACATGGGGTGTTAATTGGAGCTTTGCACCCCCTGCAGCATGACAAATTATTTTTTCCAATTAGAAATAAATAAAATCTAAAGAGCATTTATTAGCTACTATGAATTTGGTAGTTTAAACCTTTTTGAACTATGCTGTTAATTAGTCACAAATTTAAATCAAATAAAATAACAAACATTTGACACAAATGACACAAACATATTTAAATAAAAAGAACTGTATATATTATCTAATATATTTTGTCCAAAATATATTGCCCAAAATATATACAATATATTTTCTCCACTAGTTATTAGGGTCTATTTCAGAGGGGTGGCATTAAATTTTCTTTATTTATAAGGCTTCATACATAATTTTGTGCGAAGAGTAATGAACAGGGTATTATTCATTTTAGGTCTTATAATTTTTGAGGCCAGGGACAACTCTAACCTAGCTTTGTCCCAATTTTCTCACTGATTAGAAAAGTATAACATCAGATGTTTTACAAAGTCTTATGCATTTCTAATGGTAATAAATACTAGTGGCTCTAAATATAATCTTTAGTATAATCTGTGATAAAATGTCCTTAGGTATAAAATTAGGATATAAAGTCAATTTTAAAAAATATGTTTTATAAGAAAAACTATATTTTTATTTCATTGACAAACATTTTCAGTTTCATAGACTTAATTATTAATTTAACGTCTCTATAGTCAGTCTGATACAGAAGTTGAATATAAACACAAATATGTAATGATTATATGTAACCATTATGCCCAAGCAATTCTTTTTTTTTGTTTGTTTGCTTGTTTGTGTTTTTTTTTGGGGGGGGGTCACACATGGAAGTGCTCAGGGGTTAGTCCTGGCTCTATGCTCAGAAATCACTCCTGGCAGGCTCCGGGGACCATATGGGATGCCAGGATTTGAACCACCGTCCTTCTGCATGCAAGACCCTACCTCCATGCTATCACTCCAGCCCCAGCAATTCTTTTTAAGTCTATGTAGTTGCAAGATGGGGGACAAATTGCTGATATTATTTTCTTCTATTATCTGTTTATAATTAAATAATAAATATTTGTTTTTCAAGTTGACTTACTTTATCTGAAAATATTTAATTTCTATGAATAGGGGGAATATTGTATACCAACTTCAGTTTTGTCTTCACCCTTGTCTTATAATAAACTGATTAATTTCTGACTTAAAAAAAATAAGGGTGCCCACATATATTTCATGTATTTTTATTTATATATATTACATTTTACAATAAAATTTCAAACAATTACTCTACATATAAGTTACATACAATTTTATTTATATGCTTTTTTTACTGTTCAAAACTAGTTTCACAGTAGCCAAACATTAAAGAATAGGGGGGGGGGGAAATAACAACAACAAAAAAGTGAGATCAACAATAAGAGTGCTAATGAAAGAAACCTTTTTGTACTCTATCGATTGCTTTTCTTATTAAATGAATTTAAAAGATGTCTATATTTTTAAAATATGTAGTGCCATAATATAATTGGAGGAAAATTTTGCAACTACTGAAGAAAGTAAATTGTTCAGTACTCATTTTCTTAGTATGAAAACTATTAATTATATAATCTGAAGCCTCAACAACTTTTATTTATTTATAGTATTCTCAGATGAAATAGGAGAATTCAAATCAGCTTAGAATGTAAATGTAAATACCACTTAGGCTGCTGTATATAAAATCTTTTCTAATACTTTCATTCTTTTTTTAATGCATCCCCCAAAATATAAGATTGATCATCACATTTAGGTAACAGGCTAATAAATATTATTCTTTCCCATTATAATTCATACCTTCAAATTTGTCATAGTAAAACCTGCTTTAAAACAAACAGTCAAAAACTACTTAAAAAAATCTTTCTCTTTAAAAAGTGTTTCTCTGACTTTACCCCGTCAATTACATTTTCTGCCTCTGAGCCTTCTCTGAGCTATTTTCCTAATCTGTGAGACTAGGGATTCTGCCTGCCAGCTTCCTGAGCAGATCTAGGGGAAAATTAACACATCCACAACTGAGCTCAAGCATTGCTGACATCTGGTTTACTCATTTTCACAGCATACTTGCACTGCACCCTATGGTCTTCTTCTTATGCACTGTTTTATCATGTGGCTCATTTCAAGAAAATGCATTTAACTTTTAGGTACTACTCTGTGGTATGAAGTGTGGTAAATAGGAAATAAAACAACTTTGAAATAGCATTTCACATATATGTGAGTGTAATAATTGTGAATACCAAACATTACGACTTATGGCATGCTATCTTTTATGAGATATGGGATAGTATTGATATAGAAAGAAATGACATTCACATTGAAAGAGAATGAGAGCAAAATGCTAACAACTATTTATTGCTTTGCATGGATTGGAATTTATTGTTATATCTGAAAAAGAATAAGCATTTGCTTTTACACATGTATTTGCTTAATAGTGTTTTATCCTTAATTTTTCCAATTAAATCAAAGTTAAAAACTGAAATCAATCTAAAACTTTGGGTTTAATTTTTAATTTTAAATTTGAGAAATTTCTGTTTATATTCTATCATCTACTTAAATTCATATTTCCTGGTTTGCATATAACATAGAAAAGCTATTTAGAATTACATTCTATTAACTTAGAACATGTAAGCATGCTATTAATGATAATTTTTATACTTTAGTTAGAAATCTTGTGAAAAAAATACATAGAACATATAATTATATATGATGAAATTTGTCATAAATATATAAAACTTATGACAGTGGGAAATATAAGCAAATTATGCCTCATCACATAAAAACTTGAGGCTATCTATCAGTAAATAATTTAGTTTAAATTGTTAAAAATAATAAGTCATTATTAATTTACTAACAATGTCTTTCATTCCCAATTTATATTATCACTTATTCTTCTAATTATTGACAGTACAATTACAAATTGTTGATTTGAGAAAAAAATACAGATCAAATATCAAGAAAATGTTTGCATCCTCTTGCGTTTTACTTTAAGTTTATACTCATCACTGTCAATTTAAACATACTGACTGAAACTCAATGAATGAAACCTTTTCAAACAGGGTTGATAGGACAGAACTGGAAAAAACTAAGGAGAAAGTAACTGTCAAAATCAAAATCCAGAACATGGGAGAACAAATGAGATTTCTTGTCTTGAAGAGTAGGTAGGAAAGGATGATTTAATATAGGCACCTCAAATCTATGGTAATATTTTTTTCATTACAGGATTAGGAATTTAAAAATAAAAAGGACTGGCAGAAGCAACAGTAAAATAGGTAATGCACTTGCTTTGCTAACAGCCAATGTGGTTTGATCATCTTGGCATCCTCTGGAGTTCCCATAGCCTACCAGGACTCTACTCTGTTGAGTGCAGCGTCAGGAATAATATTTAAACAAGAGTAGATGATAAAAACAAACAAAACAAAACAAAACAAAACAAAAAAGAACATAGTAAGGGATCAGAGTTCCTAACAATCTCTGTAATATTATTTGAGAAGGTAAATACTTAGACCCAGCCTCTTTAACTCACCCATCATAAAACCTCCAGCTGCACCCAGGTCTCTATGGACATAGTCTACAGCAGTTGTCTAAATTATTGTTCACACACTGGTGTCCAGTTGCAGAAATTTCCTTCTGATCTATGAAAAAATTATATTGATTAATTGACAATTAGCTGCAACTTCAGGACAGTGTTTGTCCATCTGTACAAAAGTTTGAACATTCTTTCTAGGGGATGCTGAATACTTGCAAGAGACTCTACCAATGATTGAATTTAGCAAAATTCATTACTGGAATATCCAAGGATGTAGACATAGTTAAGATATGTGTTGTATGAGAGGGGTGTATTTCTCAACAACAAATAATGGATTGAAAAATATGGTATTTATCTACACCTTAATACTACTTCGCCTTAATAATGATGTTTTTCAGTTTGTGACATGAATGGAAGTGGAAGATGTCATAAGAGTAAGAAAAAGGGTAAAGCACTTGCCTTCACAGGGCTGACCCAGAATTGTTCTTTGTCAACCCTACGCACTGCTAGGAGTAATTCCTGAATAAACAAGCCAGGAGTAAGCACTGTTCATGGTTATGTGTCCCAAAGACATTTTGTTAAATAGAAAGAAAGGTAAATATCAAATGATATCATGAATGAGTGAGTTATAAAAAATATCATGGGAACTAGTCAAACTAATGGAAATAAATAGATGTCACAAACTGAAAAGCTGTGAGGAATAGTTCTCAAAGGTAGAATGCTTCCAAATACTATCGTAGAGCAACATTGTTATTTTTGTTCCCATAGTGTGGCAACATATATTTTGATGAAGACTAAAATTAGCACAAAGTTGTGTAATTGAAGTGATCTAAAAAATGAATACACAACATAATAAATACAAAAAATACAAAACACAAGGACAGAATGGTGGCACAAGAGGTAAAGCATCTGCCTTGCCCGCACTAGACTAGGAAAGACCACGATTCACTCTCCCCACCCCCTGGAGTTTCATATGGTTCCCCAAGCCAGGTGCGATTTCTGAGAGTATAGACGGAGTAACCCCTGAGTGTCACCAGGTATGGCCCAAAAACAAAAACAAAAATTTCAAAAAACACTAAATGCATAAAATCCACATAAAGATATATTCTTCAGTTATATATTATTGATTTATTTCAAAATTTATATATAATAGTTTATAATTTTGAAGCATATAATTTAAAATAAAAATATTATCATTATAAAACTACATTATGAGAAAAATATTATACGAAATGTAGTATTTTGTGAAATCACTCATTTAAAAATAAATATCATATTTAAAACACAACAATTCTCAGAACAGTATAAAATGTATATTCTTATTACCTTATACATAAGAGATAAATATGCAGGAGAAATATGGATAATCTGAGATAGTGTTCTTTTCAACCAGACTACTTATATAGTCATTGGGAAAGTCTTTTAAAAAATAACTCAAATATTTTTAAATATTACACATTAGGTATTAATTAGTTACTAATTCGTAGCCATATTGCTAGTGAAAAACCTTTACTTCTTATTAATAGACATGTAAAATATATTAAATCAAATAGAAAAGCTGTTCATTTGGGACTAAGAGGTGGCACCAGCAGTAAAGCATCTATCTACCTTGCCCGCACTAGCCTAGGACGGACTGCGATTTCATCCCCCAGTGTGCAATATGTTCCCCCAAGTCAGGAGAGATTTCTGAGCACATAGCCAGGAGTAATCCCTGAGCGGCATAGGGTGTGGCCCCAAAACAAAACAAAACAAAACAAAAAACCGTGCTCATTAGAGGTCTTTTATAATATTGAACTTAATGTAGATTTTCTAAGATTGTTATTAAGGAGGTCAAAACATTTTCACTATGATGAATAAGGAAAAAGCCGATGATAGAACAACTTTGTGAATACACAATACACCATTAATATGCATATTTTAAAAGATGCATTGTAATTAATTTGCAAATTATATTCTAGTAAGACATTATAAAATATCTATTAAAATTGATAAAATAAGGGCCCGGAGAGATGGCACAGCGGCATTTGCCTTGCAAGCAGCCGATCCAGGACCAAAGGTGGTTGGTTCGAATCCCGGTGTCCCATATGGTCCTCCGTGCCTGCCAGGAGCTATTTCTGAGCAGACAGCCAGGAGTAACCCCTGAGCACCGCTGGTTGTGACCCAAAAAGTAAAAAATAAATAAATAAATAAATAAAAAATGATAAAATAAAATAATCTATTTTATTCTTAAAACTATCTATTAATCATTAGAATACACATTAATGTTTAAACATTTATAGAATGTGATCAAAAATAAATATACATCTTTATGTATGAAAATAAAATAATTTAAAAAGATTGGGCATTAGTGTCATATTCATCAGTAATAAGCAGCTTTATGCTTTTTGGGGGGGCTTACTCTTGGAAGTGTTTGGGGACCAATGGTAGTCAGCCATATTCAAAGCAAGTCCCTTAAGTACTGTACTATGTCTCTGGCCCCTAAAATAAATTCCTATTTTTATATGAGCCTCTAATTTACTGAGTAAGATTCATTCTTTATTACAGAATCAGTGCCCACTAAATAAATATGTTGACCTTTCCAGGTGACTGGTTTGAAGTTTGGTTTTAAAAAAAATCCCAATAATACCAACAAACCTATGGGAAGGACAGCAAGAAGTATGATCAAATAATGTACTCTGATCATAATTTGGTTTTCTTTAAAAAGAAATACTATTTATCATAATTATTCATATTAACTATGAATAAAACATGAACATTTTTCTCTCCTGATTTCTAAACAAATGGTTACTTAATTGACAATGTGTCCTGAAGCACTGAAGATATTTCATTTACATTATGTTTTTTTACTCTGTGCTTCAAGCATATGCCTCTTGATGCATATTTTAGCATTTTGAAATATACCATATAATCAAATGATATAAAATAATAGTGCATTCAAATAATATCTCAAAAAAGTTATGATAAATTTATTAGGAAATTTGACAATACACAGAGAAAAGATAAGTTTGTCTGCAATATTTACCTTTACATTTTTCACAGCTAAAAAATTATGTAGAAATATTATACTTTTTATGAATTGCTGATGAATTGTTTTTTTTTTTATGGGCAAAAATTTTTATTTTGCCTTATTGTAAAATTGGGAATTAGAGACAGGTTAAATGACCCTAATTTGGGAAATAATGACATAATCTTGGGCCCAAAGAATCAGTGCATAGTCATTTTAAAACCTGAGGTAATGTCAAGTATAATAAACATCACACAGAAAATGTTTATAAAAACTTTTATAAAATTTATTAAATATTTATATGAGTTTCAACTTCTACTTTTTAGGGATTAAGAATTCTTAGACCATAATCATAGGATCTGATCTTTTTGGACATTCTTTTCACTTTCTAAACTAGTATCAGACAAAAAAATGCAACTTTTATAATTCTGACAATCTTACATATACTTAAAAACATACATATTGATATAACTGCTCAGAACCTCCAAAGCAATTTCTAGGAGATTTTTTTGTGTAAAATGTTTTAAAGAAACAAAGATGAATTAAAGAAAATTATGTTAGGTAGTCTATTGATGTGCATAATAGAGGACACAGAGTGAGAAAGACTGAGAACGATTTATTAAGGCTCAGTGCTGAGGCCCCACAAAGAAACAGGACTTGGATCCCCAAACATGAGGTAGGCACAAAATATATACCTATTCAGCCTGCATATTTCTGGAATATATCTGCATTTATAACCCTTAGCTAAGCAAAGCAGATGTTAATGTTAGATTAAGACACACATCTTGTTTATGAGCAATGTTTGTTTGTTGTCATCAGGTCCTTGTCCTCCCAGAGACCTGAGGAGAATTTTCCTAATTTCATTCTGGGCATTGGGCAGGCCTGCTTATTGTTTTGTTTTTTTTTTTTTTTAGTTTCAGGCCCTAACTGTGTAATGGCACTATTCTGGTTCACAATTTAAGCAATGAGAAAATAAAATATTGACTTCACTTTTGTCTCTTGATGCGTGGCAGAAAATTCTATTTCTTCACTCTAATAAAATTTTATATTAAAATTTTTATTTTGAGTTTGGATGGTAGCTCAAAATATTTGACTTCTAGCATTACATGGTCCCATAAGCACTGTCAAGAGTACCAAATCATTGTTAATTATCCCTGAGTACAAAGAGTTGTGTACTTCTCCTTGAAATAAAATAAAAATTATCTTAAGTATAGTAAATTGGGCAGAAAAAATGGTAAAGAACCTTCGTTATTAGTGTCTGACTCAATCCCACTAAAAAACAATTTTATTAGCTGATGTCCCATAAAGACTTACCTTTAATGATTAAGGCCTAAAACACCCGAAACTCTTAAATATCACTTTCCACTGTGGAATAACTGCAGAGAACAATATTATCATTGTTAGTATGTGGACTATGAAGAAGGTCCACATATAAAGGGAGCAAGGCACCAAGAAATAAAAAGAAATTCACAAAGTAGTTTCCCTTATGTCTTAACACTTTACTAAAATAACAGAAAAAGAAAAACTCCAGGAATTAAAAAAAAAAGATACTATTTTTATTGGCATTTAGAAAAAGTTAACTTTGAACAAAACAGAAAAGAACCATGATTAGATTCTGCAGAGAAGTACGTTTAAAACAAATTAGCAAGTTTTATCACCTTTATAACTATTAAAATTATGCTCAAAAGAAAAATATAACTCTAGGGCAAAATAAATTTCTTTTTATTTTATTTTTGAAAAAAATAATTGTACTAAAATGAATTTAGAGAAACGTGAGGGAAGAGAAAGAGGAAGATTCATATTAAAGAAAAAGCATGAGGCTTTTGAAATATCTTTGGAAGGTTATATTTGTTTCCTACAAAATGTCTTGGCCTGGATTTCTCAACATACATAAAAATCTGGACTTTGTCAAAAGAAAAGTCTAAGTCCTGATTGTTATTTGATATCAACCTTTAGATTTTATTGTAGTTTCTCTATATAAGCAACCACAGTTTTATTGGCCTCACCATTAATCTCAGGGATGCAAACTAAACCAAATTTCTGTAAATCATTGACCAATTCTGTAAATCCTGGACCTTTTGGAATTGACACCTCACAATTCTGCCACACTGACAGTCCAGTAGGAGCATATTATATTAGATATAAAGGTAGCATAGAAATCAAGTAAGCTCAATGACAGAGGCTCAAACTAAGCAACAAACAACTTAGTAAGTTCTTAATAACTTTAGTTACACTGTTGTGTGATATGACTTTCATAAATTTTCTTTATTATAAGTTTTCTAGAAATTCATTGGCATTTTGTTTATATATAAATAATATAAAATAAATTTTTGTGCCCTCTAAGATGGGGGGACTGAAGACACTGATGAATGTCAAAAACAACAACTTATGATGAACAAGTCTGTAAACAATATTGTTTAAATGAAGGAAATAGAGCAAAAGAGCAAAAGAGAGAAAGAAAGAAAGAGAGAAAGAAAGAAAGAAAGAAAGAGAGAAAGAAAGAAAGAAAGAAAGAAAGAAAGAAAGAAAGAAAGAAAGAAAGAAAGAAAGAAAGAAAGAAAGAAAGAAAGAAAGAAAGAAAGAAAGAAAGAAAGAAAGAAAGAAAGAAAGAAAGAAAGAAAGAAAGGAGGGAGGGAAGGAGGGAGGGAGGGAAGGAGGGAGGGTGGGACGGAAGGAAGGAAGGAAGGAAGGAAGGAAGGAAGGAAGGAAGGAAGGAAGGAAGGAAGGAAGGAAGGAAGGAAGGAAAGAAAGAAAGAAAGAAAGAAAGAAAGAAAGAAAGAAAGAAAGAAAGAAAGAAAGAAAGAAAGAAAGAAAGAAAGAAAGAAAAAGAAGAGAAAGGAGAAAAAAAGAAAGAGGAGGAAAAAGAAAGAAAAGAGAAAGGAAGACAGGGAGAGAAAAGTAGGGAGAGGATGAGGGTGGGAAAGGTAGGGAGAGAATGAGGGAGGGAAGAAAAAAGTAAATAAAAGGAAAAAAAGAAGGATGAGAAAAAAGGAGATAGAGAGACAGTTTGTTTTTGAGAATGCCTCCAGAGTGGGGAAAAAAAAACCTGGGATGGTTTTTAAGGAGAAAGTTATATAAAATTCCTCCAATTTATTTTTTTCTAACATTCTCTGCATAGATAAAAATTAATCTGGTTTTGTCTGAGGGACAGCCTTGGACTCCCAATAATCCTTTCACATTCTTTTCATGACCTTTAGATTCTACCATAGCCTCTCCTTTTCTGAGGGAATGCCCTTATCTGCAAAGGGACTCAGTTATTACCTCTGGTGATAACGCATCTTTTCAGTATCAAAAGAGTTGGGATCTGCATCTCAGGGGATGTGCTCTTAATGTCTGGGCTACTTCAGGACTGGGCAATTTCTTTTTCTTTTTAATATTTTTTCTTTATTTAAACATCTTGATTACAAATATGATTGCGATTAGGTTTCAGTCATGTAAAGAACCCCCCCTTCACCAGTGCAACATTCCCACCACCAATGTCCCAAATCTCCCTCCATCCCACCCCACCCCCCCACCTGTACTCTAGAAAGGCTTTCCAGTTTCCTCATTCATTCACATGATTATGGTAGTTCTCTGTGTAGTTTGTGGTGAGTTTCATGAAGTGAGTTGGAAGTTCCAGCCCTCCCCTCATTGTCTCTGAGGATTGTTGCAAAAATGACTTTTATTTTTCTTAAAACCCATAGATGAGTGAGACTATTCTGCATCTCTCTCTCTCCCTCTGACTTATTTCACTCAGCATGATAGATTCCATGTACATTCATATATAGAAAAATTTCATGACTTCTTCTCTCCTGAGTGCTCCATATTATTCCATTGTGTATATCTACCACCTTTTCTTTAGCCAATTGTCTGTTGAAGGGCATCTTGGTTGTTTCCAGAGTTTGGCTATTGTGAATTTTGCTGCAAAAAATATAGGTGTGAGGAAGGGGTTTTTGTGTTGTATTCTTGTGTTCTTAGGGTATATCCCTAGGAGTGGAATAGCTGGGTCGAATGGGAGCTCAATTTTCAGAATTTGGAGGAATCTCCATATCGCTTTCTATAGAGGTTGGACTAGAAGGCATCCCCGCCAGCATTGATTGTTCTCATTCTTTGTGATGTGTGCCAATCTTGGTGGTGTGAGATTGTATCTCATTGTTGTCTTGATTTGCATCTCCCTGATGAATAGTGATGAGGAGGATTTTTTCATGTGCCTTTTGGCCATTTGTATTTCTTCCTTGTCAAAGTGTCTGTTCATTTCTTCTCCCCATTTACTGATGGGATTAGATGTTTTTTTCTTGTAAAGTTCTGTCATTGGCCTGTATATTTTGGATATTAGCCCCTTATTTGATGGGTGTTGGGTGAACAGTTTCTCCCACACAGTGGATGGCTCTTGTATCCTGGGCACTATTTCTTTTGAGGTGCAGAAGCTTCTCAGCTTAATGTATTCCCTCCCATCTGTTGATCTCTGCTTCCAATTGTTTGGAAAACGCAGATTTCTCCTTGAAGATGCCTTTAGTCTCAATGTCATTGAGTGTTTTACCAATGTGTTGTTCTTTATACCTTATGGTATCAAGTCTGATATCAAGATCTTTAATCCATTTGGATTTTACCTTCATAAATGGTCTTAACTGGGGGTCTGTATTCACTTTTTCGCAAGTGGCTAACCACTTGTTGAAGAGGTTTTCCCTGCTCCACTTAGAATTTCTTGCTCCTTTGACAAAATTAGATGATTGTATGCCTGGCGAACATTGTCTGAGAACTCAAGCCTATTCCACTGATCTGAGGGTCTGTCTTTATTCCAATACCATGCTGTTTTGATAACTATTGCTTTGTAGTACAGATTAAAATTGGGGAAAGTAATACCTCCCATTTTCTTTTCCCTAGGAGTGCTTTAGCTATTCGAGGGTGTTTATTGTTCCAGATGAACTTCATATGTGTTTGATCCACTTCTTTGAAGAATGTCATGGGTATTTTTAGGGGGATCACATTAAATCTGTATAATGCTTTGGGGAGTATTGCCATTTTAATAATGTTAATCCTGCCAATCCATGAGTAGTGTATGTGTTTCCATTTCCGTGTGTCCTCTCTTATTCTTGCAATTTCTTAACTTTTAAGTACACTCTAAAGTCCTGTTTCCAGGGTCCTCCTACTTATTTGCCAACATTAAAATAAATAATTATAAAACAAAAATATATTAAAATAAGCATGTGATGGAATAAATATTTAAGGTCTTTGTAAAAATGAGAAGGGGAAATTAAATGAAAGGGAAAGGAATTATAGATAGGATTAAGAGACATTGAAGAAAGTGGTACAATATAAAAATTTATAAAAACAAATTTGCAGATACTGGATTTTTAAGATCAATAAATTATGAAATATGCATTTCAAAAACTTATATCAAAATTTTATTATTACATTAAAATATTTGGAATACATTTAAGAACATTGACTGCAAAGATCAACAAGACCAACCTACTCCAGCAAATTAACTGCATTTAAAGAAAATAAAAGAACAATTATGGGGGCTGGTGAAGTGGCGCTAGAGGTAAGGCATCTGCCTTGTAAGCACTAGTCAAGGAAGGACCGCGGTTCTATCCCCCGGCGTCCCACATGGTCCCCCCAAGCCAGGGGCAATTTCTGAGCGCTTAGCCAGGAGTAACCCCTGAGCATCAAATGGATGTGTCCCAAAAAGCCAAAAAAAAAAATTTATGTAGCATATAATTTAGGAAGAAAGCATGATTAGAGTAAGATTTTTCTCCAAAAAAGATAAATATTTAAATATAATATAGATTAAATTAAGATATAATAATTAAAATATAATGTAGATTAAATTATAATATAGATAAAATTAAAAAATTTGTTTCTAAATATAAAAGTATCAATATAAAAACGTGAAACAGGGGCCGGAGAGATAGCACTAGGTAGGGCATTTGCCTTGCATGCAGGAGGACGGTGGTTTGAATCCCAACATCCCATGTGATCCCCCCAGCCTGCCAGGAGCAATTTCTGAGTGTAGATCCAGGAGTAACCCCTGAGCACTGCCAGGTGTGACCCAAAAACAACAACAACAACAAAAACCATGAAACTTTTAGGGTCAGGTCTCAGGTTTGTCCCAAAAGAAACAGAGTACATTGCAATGCAAATCACACAATGAGGTCTATTGATCCGGTGTGCTTGGGTCCCATATCTCCCATTGCAATGGGTTCTCAATGTGGATCCAGTATGGTGGGGTTCAAGCTTTTTATACATTTCAACCAATTACTCAGTCACTCAGGAATTTGCTACAGCTAGACAGTTTAATCTGTTCTTTCCCCATCTTGCTCTTATCCTGGTGGTGTGGCCAGCCCCCAATAAACACATGGAGGCTTTTAGGCACACACACCCCTATGATTGTCCCTGAGGGGATGGTATGTAACTGTGCTCTTACAGGTTAAATTTTACCTGACTTCTTCTGCCTATCATGACTGTGCTTTTTTAGCCTCTGGGTAGAATGATCTTTAAAATTATTTGTCCTTAGTAAAAGGTTGGTCTAGGAGTGGTTGTAATTCTTGGCATTTACTTAAAAGAACTGGCTGATCCCTGGGCCTAGTCTTTTTACCTCAAAACTACAGCTGACACTTAGGCCAGGCTTACAGTAATTAACTTCCTTAAGCAAACAAAATACAGAAAGCCAAAATCAATGTAATTTTTAATGATTTCTAAGCAAAGAAACACATAAACATAGTTAATTCTAAATCTAGGATTCCAACATAGCACCCAATATCCCCTTAGGACCCAATAAAATGTTTTATCTTTAAATGTATATGGTCTTGCTAAAATACATGTTTATTAAAAGATTCTGAAACAATGACCAGCATAGCTCAACATTGTTTCCTTAGATTTAATAATAAATCTGATTCATCATTTTTGATGAATATAGAGGTTAGTGGTGAAATGAATAATTTCCAAACTAGAATAGAAAGTATACAGGATAATCTGGGATATCTTGATTTAACCAGTTATAAAGAAAGATCTTGAGCAGAAAAGACAGTACAGGAAATGAGGTGTTTTCTTTGTACATTGCAGACACAGGTTTGTTTCCTGGCGTGTAATATTGTTCCCTGAACACTGCCATGACTAATCCCTGAGCCAAGAACTAGGAGTAAGATCCAAAAACAGCTGGGTATATATGACACACACAAACAAAAAAAAATCAAAAAACACTTTGAAGGAACAAAAAACAGGAATATATTCTTTCAAAAATTAAGCATTACTAAATATAAATATTAAAAACTGAATATAAATATTAAAAAATAAATAAATAAATAAATAAAATTAAAAAATAAAATAAATATTAAAAAACCCAATACTATTGGGTTAAGATAGTATTTATAGTAAGATCTGAAGTTTAGACAAAATTTCCACTAATTATTAACATTTTCTTACTGGTGATTTCTCCTAGAATAAGTTTAAGTACTGGTTAGTAATTAATATCACCAAATATAAGAAAAATTTTATTTCTTAAGCTAACTCTTTAAGAAATTATTAAATATTTTAGAAGTATCATCAAGTCTTTCATACTAAATGTTCCACAAACATAAATTGATTTTTATACTACCTTAATGCAAGTTGGCTATAAAATTATTCTGAAAAGGTCAGTGTTCCTATTTAGTTTGCATTTGGATTATGCATCAAATATGTTGTGTTTCCCTCATATAAAATACTTTGATATATTTTAAGAGAAATTAAAAAATATATTATGTCATAAAATACGAATAAATTAAGTGGCAATGTTTACAATTTATAGGATCATACTAACAATGACTTTCCTACTTACTACTTAACATATATAAATATTAATAAATAAATTTGATTAAAAGGTACAATATATTTAACTATAAAAACATAAATATTCATTATTTTTATATCTTATAATAAATTTCTGGGCACCAGTAAGCAATATCTATTTGTTGTCATGATATGTATTCAATAAAATGTAAAATTTTAGATATATTTAACCATTGAATGTTTATCACTAATGAAATTCAAACCAATTAAGACCAGTTGTAAATGCTTTGTTTTACAATTTTGGTTTGCAAAGAGTAAATGTTACAAAAAACATAGTTGATTATAAATATAAAATTTTAAATATATAAATACTCTAGTTTATTATCAATCATATCAGAAATTCTTGATTATTATAGAAAAAGTATTTTATCACCTATTGGCAATTTACTGCTGTACAGACCAGATGACTCATCTAATGTGCTTATTCATAGATAGCACATCACATATTTATAACAGCATATGCATTGTTTTACTTTGTACACTTCCAAGTCAAGCAAACAATGAACACTTAGCTTTTGTTTTCTTGTTGCTAAAGGGAAAACTGTCCTACAGAAATATCAGATAAGTTAGCACTTAAAAATTTAGAAAAATAACTTTAATTAACAGTTCTTTTCTTAAATTTGGCAAAAAATATATAAAATGTTCATATTTTTTAAATATTTCTTTCAATTACTTGTTACATCTACAAAAATATAAAGAAAAAGGGATCCTGAAAATTTATATTATCTCAAACTATATTTATCTTGATCTTCTGATTTATATAATAAAATTTAAATAATATGTATAATTTAATCAATACCAATTCTCCTATGCATCCTATATTGAGCATAGAAAACTATCAGTAAATATCTTAATCTAGAAGTGATTTTAAATCAAGTATGATAAGATTGGCCATATTCATCTTTATCTATGGATTGGAATCAGAATCGAAGTTATAGGAAGAGAAAACACATGTTAATGAAATTAGATGTTCTTGGATGGTCATTAGCGAACAATAGTTTGCGATATACAGAAACTGAAATACATGCAGGATGAGACCAGGCATATAAAAGAAGGTCAGCAAACAGGGACATGAGGCACCAAGGAGAAGTTTAATATAAACATTGGAGTTTAGAGGTGTCTAGGGACCATGGCATTGGAAGATATAATGGCCGCAAGATCAATCTGCAATCTCATTAAGTGAAGCTTTCTGTGTGAGTTGGAGAGACGGCTCTGAGTCAAGGCAAAAATCATGGGAAGACTGCTTGCTCCCTTCTTTGTGCACTCTTCCCTTATCTCTGAATTGGTATCTTGTATCTCAAAAGCTTTCACCTCACTGAGAATCCTCAGTTTCTAGATGGTCCCAGGAAACAATTAGTCTATGGGGTTCTGTCTGTCAGGCAGTTTGGGTATAGCATCACAGATGGGTTCCACCAATGTGAACCAGAAAGAAAAGGTATTCTATTCACATAAGTACAACAGAGTGATACTTAACATTTACATAGGTCTAGAATCTAGGTGGAGAGTTATTTCTCCTAAAATAATCATAATCTAAAACATGAACTTACATGACTACACATATATGTAAATATTTGAAACTTTATAATGTTAAAATCAATAGAAGAAAATTGTAGTATTAATACAGATCCTAGAATGGATAGTCACATATGCTTACACAAATCCATTATGAATAAATACATTAAAGTTCTTAGTCCTGAATTTTAGTCTAGTTTGCTATTAGAAGAAAGCATATCCATAAACAGAACAGTTTTCAACTTTCAGTTTTTCCGTCACAGTTTTATACTTGCTTAGATCTTGGATTTTTGGGGTTTTGTTGCTTGCATGATTTATTATATATGTATTGATGCATATTTATGCATGCATACCTACACATATTTTTGTTTTAATTATTTATTCGTTTTCATTAGTAATGTTTTCATCAAAATTATCCTATAAGTATAATTCAATTAAATGTTTTATTATATAAAAAATCAAACTAAAAAATGAGTCTTTTGCAAATTTTGCTTTTCACGAGAAAAAAATCTTTTAGCAGGAATCACAAAATTTGATGAACTTTCTCTTTATAGAGGTAACACTAATTGCTCTGAATTTCAATGTAGAAATAGATTTTGTAAAAATGTCTACATTTGTAGGGGTGTGTAGCAAAAGTAAATTGGGTAGGTTGCTTCCCTTGGGATTCCCAGCACCCCGAATGTTCCCCTGGCAGGAGCGATTTCTGATTACAGAGTCAGGAGTAAGCCCGATCACCACTTGGTATGAACATCCCACAGAAAGATGATATACATTTATAAATACAAAATGTAACTAAGTATGCATTTTTAGAAATATAAGAGTTTTTTGGGTTTTTGTTTCTGTGTCACACTGAGTGTGCTCAGGGCTTATTCCTGTTTCTATATTTTGGGATCATTTTTAGCAGCACTTGGAATTTAGATTTATAGCAATACTAGGAACCAAACCTTGTTATGACACACCTTACCTTCTATACTATTTCTCTGGCCTCTAGAAATTAAAGATTTTTGTAAAAATATATTTAAATATTTTAAAACTGCATTTAAAATTTTAATAAAAATTTTTACATTTGTATAAATTCACAATCTTAATAGGAAATATACATGGTAGTTTACAATAGCCAAGATGTGAATATAATCTAAATGCAGAAGAGTAGATTAAAAAGTAAAATACACACACATATACACATACACAATGAAATAATTCTCAGATAAAGAAAACTGGATATTTATACTTTGTGACAGCTTGAATGTAATTTAGAACAGGGATTTATGCTAGTTATATAGTTCAGGAATGAAAACTATGAATATCAAGTTATCTTACTAAAGAAATTATCTTACTAAAGAAATAAAGTTAAATAACTGACAATGTCTTAGGAAAACAAATATTTTAGATACTGATGAATATACTGAGTACATTGTGGAGGTTGATAGATGAGCTGGGTATATTGGCAATTTTGTCATGAGCATAAAGATAATAATTATTATTATATTGATTTTTGGTTCACACCCAGGAATACTTATGAGTTACTTTTGTCTCTGCACTCATGGATTATTCCCAGCAGGGTCTGGGAACCACATGGTGTGCCAGGGATTGAACCTGGGTTGGTAGGGCACAAGGAAAGTGCCCTATGCTCTGTACTATCACGCAGCCCATGTTTTATTTTTTAAATATTATTTTAAGGTTTATTTTTGTTGAGAGAACATGAGTTAACAATAACCTTCTGGCAGTCAAAACCACATCCCCAAAACACAGTTTTCCTGTTTACATTTGGTCAGTGCTATACACCCAAGTTATTCTAGAACATGGAAATTATCTCAGATGTAAACCATGCTGTAAAAAATTTTGGGTACACTGGCTGGCTCTCTGGCCATCAACTACACACTGATAATCATGGGAGAAGAAGCAGGCCAAGTCCCCACCCGGTCAAAGCTATACCAGCTGTACCCATCACCCACAATTGTCACTTCTCCAATAGCCCAACTTTAACATTCATGTTAGGCTCTCTATGAAGACACTAAAATAACAAAATCCCAGGTATGCAGATATTTGAATGGACATCACAAGACTTTGAATGAGTGTGGGACCATTTTCCCTGCATTCTCATGTTTCCAGAAGGCCTGGCAACCAAAGCATATCCTCCAAAAATTGAGGTATTAGCAACAGTACTTAAATTTTTGGGACTGGGAGGCCTCAACAACTCCAAAAATTTTAATACTGTTATTCCCTTAGGACATGCCAATTTAGATTCCAATGTATATTTGAAGCTAACTAATATTTAGAAACAACAGAAGTGACAAAATAACCAATTCACAGTGAGAGCTTACTAAATCTTCTGACAATTACTTAATGACCTCATTGAGAGTTAAATTAATTCTCACAAATTATCTTGTTGCTATTTCTTGTTTCTTTTTCTTTCCTTTCTTTTCTTTATTTTTAAATTATTTGTTCATAATGCCTTAAAACAATCTGCTATGATCAACTCTTTAAAACTATGTGATATGTGTACTTTAAATATTTCATATTAAAAACAAGTATATGAGTACATATTTTAGGCATAATTATACCACCACGGTGTCAATATTCCCTATTTTTAGCAATCATCTATCCTCATTTGATTCATTGTCAAATGAAATGTGAAGACAACAGAAAACAGCTGGAAAAATTAACATTTCCTCTGGAATCTAATTTTTTAAAGCACCATAGTTTGCAGTACTATTTATGGTAGGGTTTGATACATAAAACTTTATAGCACAACACTGCATCAGAGTGCCTGCTCCCTTTCACCTTTGTCCCTGTTCCCGCACCCACACATCCAAAATACTCATCCACCCACTGTGTTAAGTTCGCCACTCTCCCCCAAGCTATTTTAAAAATATTTGTGTTCCAGCTTTAACTGCACATTATTAACAATAGCCAAAATCTGGAGAGAATGCCCAAGAGACATGGAACATATAACTAGATTTTAAAAAAATTTTATACATATGTATATATATTTATATATTTACACACAGTGGAATACTAGCTAGAAATTATAAAAACTTAAGACAGAATAATTCAAGTTTCTTCTACATGATAGCAGCTAGAAAATATAAGACTGAGTTATTTCTGACTAAAGTTAGTCAGAAGGAGAGGGACAGATACAAAATGATCTCTCATATAACCCAATGGAAACACAATCAGAAAATTAGTTTTAAGGATAATAATTAACATGCTTTTCAAGGTTACCTCAACATAAAATTAAAAGAACTTTCCAGAAAAATCAAGTAAAACTTGAAAAAGAAACACAAAAATGAACTCTATCGACACTAAAGTGATAATACTGGAAGTATAATAGCTGCTTTGCATGCAGCACACCCTGGTGCAATTCTTTGGACTGCATGTGGTTCCCTGAGCTAGATATGACCCCCAAACCTCAAAGTACGAAAAACTTGCACACATATAATGTAATTTAAATATATGCTGAGAGAAAAAAGATGGACTAATCAAAGAAGATATAAAGTTATTATTCAGGTTTTTTAAACATTTTAAAGGTGAGTAAAGTGATATATATTTATAAGATAAATACAAATTAGGTCTGACCTACATAGACAAAAGAATGAATAAAAATCATATAGTACATTAAATGGAATAAAATCATATTTAATAAATTTATATAAATTTTAATTCGTAAATATTTTGATAAATAGGAATTTTTATGAACTGTTGGGAGTGTAAATTTGTAGAATCACTTTGGAAAATTGTTTTGCACTGAGAACATGGGATATATCTCATTATCCAATTACCATAAAGCAATTCTTTTACTTAGAAAACATGCACATACATATGTATTAGAATGTTGCCAGAAGTATTATTTATAATGATGAACACTGTAAAAAACAATAATATCCATAAATATAAAATATTAAATTAAATTGTAGCATATTCAAAGAACATTGAACAAACTACAGAACATAAAAATATTATAAAACAACATGGATAAAATGCAAAGTATGGCTCTAATGAAATACAACTAGAATTTAAAATATGTTTAACTCTATGTAAATGTTTTAAAATAGAAAATGCAAATATAAAAATGCATGCTTGATAGATAAAATTACACAAAAATGTAATAAAGAATTTATTTGTCATTTAAAAAATTGGTGGTCGTCAAGCTCTGGAGAGTTTATGGAGTAAAGAGAATACCTATGGTGGTGGAAACATAAATTTGTATAGACATTGAAAATCATATACATATTCCTTAAAATTGCAAATATAAAATTTCATTTTTAGTTATTCCTCTTTCTAGTATTGCTTGATCATCACAAGATTACCTACACAAAGTGAGCATTGGGAACTTTGTATGTTCTCATCATGAGATAAATGAATATAGAATATATGATATGGTGTTTGTGAAAAAATATATCTAATATATTCTAAATTTTTATATATTTGAATATATATTATGTGTGGGAATAAATACTTGTGTTGTATCTATGGAAGACAATATATTCTTATTTTGGGCAAAGGATCACATCCTACTGTAATCTGGGTTTACTCCTGGATGTGTACTCAGAAATCATTCTGAGTAGTATGCAGAGGGCCAAATGCTATATGCTAAGGATTAAACCCTGGCTGTTTAAGTACAAGGCAAATATCTTACCTAGTAGTTGTACTAGTTATACTATTTCTCTGGGCAGCCAATATAATCCAGTGCTTTATGTGCTAAACACAGACTATTCCATTAGTCCAATACATTCTTCAATTTGAGGTTTTAAGATTGAGTACTTTAAAGGAAGAAAGATCTTTTAAGATCGCTTAGTTCCTGTGGAAGTATTTATTCAGCTTTATAAGCTAGTATATGTCAATTATGCATCAATTTGCAGTTAAGAGTGTATTGAGATTTATTATGAGAGATGCTGTATAATCAATTTTAAATTACAGGACACTAATATAATTAGACTTTTAGCACATAAAAAATGTAAGAAATATTTAGGCATTAATCTGAATTTTAAAGCCAGCGATAACAAGTGAATAATTGTGACAACTAATAGAGTATCTAAATAAATGTCACTATTTTTATTAATTGATATTTAATTTGCTGTAGTCTGCTTAGCAAATGTTAATTAAATGCCAGAAAATTTCTTATAATTTTCACATATTAATAATCTTATAATTATGCTTTTATTGCTTACATAATTATGAGTTAATTACATAGCTACTAGATTTACTGTGCACTTTATAGAATACTCAGGACTATACTATTTTATGGGTCAATACACTTTATTGCTTAGTAACAATGGCTAGTCAGAGAACATCAAAATTGTAAATAAATATGTTTTTCTACATAATGCTAAAATTATATATCTATCTAGTAGACTAAGATAATAAAAATAATAAAAAACTACAGATGTTTGTTTTATTAATCTATCATGTTTATTAATCTTGGAAAATTGAAAGAAACAAGGGAACATTGTTCAATAGTCTTATTTCTTGGAAATATATGTAATATTATTATATTAAAGAGTTTTGATATTTATAGTCTAATTATATGTATAATGGTCTTAAAAATTCAGTGTTTTCATTTTACCCACTAGATAACTCAACTGGATTTTAAGAATTATTATTTATTATTTTTACTTTTTAATGCTTTTTAAATACTTTACTTTTGCAACATAATCAACCATTCACTAAAAGTCTTTACACACTGATTTTTGTCACTCTTCATTTGCTTGTGTTCTTTATTTTTATCTTATCATGTAATTATTACTGTTCTTTACATACTATGTATTAGAGAGTTGTAGCTTAACTGCTCTACTTGTGTCTAATTGGCACTATTCCCACACCAGACACTCTGTGCCATACCACTATTAAAAAGACCTTTTTGCTTATTACATCATCTACCAACCTTTCCCTCTGGTAATCACTGAAGTTTTCAAGGAATCTAGTACTTAAATTTTTGTTTTGTTTTGTTTTATGCTCAGGGGTTTTGGCTCCATGCTCAGAAATCGTCCCTGGCAGGCACTGGGGACCATATGGGATGCCGGGATTCAAACCACTGTCCTTCTGCATGAAAGGCAAATGCCTTACCTCCATGCTATCTCTCGGCCCCAGATTTGTATTTTTTTAATTTGCTTTAGCAATTAATTTCCATGTCTGAATAATTTATTTCATAAAATATGCAAACAGAATACATATACTAAAAATTAAAAATTGACAATACAATTAGCATGTCAAAATCACTATATATAAAATAAAATCTAATTATTCTTTATTTTGTACTTGTAAAATATTTTTACACAAATTTTACTTTAGTAAAAATTAATTGCTTGTTCCTAAATAACTATGATCTAACAATCCAGAGACATAAATAATGCTATTCTTTTTGCAACACAATGCATCATATGAAAAAAAAACTCTGAAGTTTTATACTAACCATCTATACTTTAAATTATATAGTTTTAACTGATGTACACAGGTTTAGAAACCTTTTGTGGTCTTTACTAATTCTAGGTATACAATAAAAATATTTGTCAATTTTCTCTAAATAATATATTAATATGAAACTATTTAAATAAAAAGGGTCACCACATTCATATGCTTATATTTGATATTATAAAACAATTATTTATATGTAACCCAAGTTTTATTACTATTGTACCACAATAAGTTGTCACTGTATTTTGAATATACCAGAGACATAGTATAGAGTAATCATTTTTAAATATACCAGAGACAAAGTATAATCAGTGTAGAATTTACTACTCCTCTTAGTCTCAAATTTTCTTCAAAATTTGACATCACACTACAATTTTAATATAACCCTCAGTTATTTTCAATGAGTACAATACATAGTATTATAATGTAATACTACCTTAAAATGTATAAATATAAAACTGATCAAGAAGACCCACTATACTGGGAACCTAGTAGGTTAATAATACTCAAAATTTTCTGCTTTGAGTAGAGTGATAGTACAAAGGGCAGGATGCTTCACTTACCTTGCATGTGGCTGACCAGGATTTGATCCACTATATTCTATATGGTCCCCTGAGCCTCAGTGCAAAATCAGGAGTGTGTCTTGAGCACTATTGGGTGTGGCCTAATTAAACCTATACTTATACTAATGATGTTCTTTCTCACTTTTGAACAGGACTAGAAATATGATTCAAAGTGTTAGAGACCATGACTAGCATGTGTGGGTGTTGTCATAACCCTGTAAAATCACTTTATTTTTTTTCCTTTCACCTTTGCTGAGTTAATTAGCACAAGAATCTTTAATTATGTCAGTCTGACCCGCGGATGATTTATGCTAAACTCTCGCTAATGAAAGTGGCAGTGAAAGCAGCAGAAGAAAGGTACTCAGTAAGATCCAAGATGCTGCTTGATAACCCTTGGCTGAATACAACTTTTCCCATGACACTTTTCTTGTTTGATATGTGAAAATGCAAACTGAGATCCCACAGAATAGCGTCCTAAGCAGGGACTTTAATCCTGGACCCTAAGATTCTGGCTCTGCAGAATTCACCTGAGGAACATTGTTCAGGCGATTTAATTTAGATGCTATAGGAAGAAGTATTTTTGTACTAGGTAGTGCCGCAGGGTGGGCTGAAAGGGTCACATTAACTATGAGGTTTTTGCCTGGTCTCTTTTATCGGAAGGCGAACCCTTAAAGAGTAGAAGGGGTAATGTTATTAAGCAAATCATGAATAATTCGGTTGTTCTTTATCAAAATGAATTAAAGGTAAATGTTCCAGTAGAGCAACAACCCCATAAATGCATAAATTAACATTCCCTGTATAATGAGCATTATTTGTTGTCAAATAACCACAAAAGGACCAAATACTTAAGCAATAATGGGATTGGGGCCTTGAGACATGAAGGGATTATCGCCCATATCCACAGAATCACTAAATGAAATAGCAAAAACACAATCTCTTTCTTGCCTGTTGGGAACCAAATGTAAAGAATTTGCCTTCTGCCTGAGACAGCTCAGGAACAATTTCAGCTCTACAGGGATTTTGTTTTCAGACCAGGTTTACTAGGGGACAGGCAGAATAGAGAAGCCAATGTCCTTTTAGCAAAAACCAATAGTGAAGTCTTCCGAGAAATCCAGCCAGTGTTCAAGAGAAATAGTCAGAAGTAAATGACAAAAGAAGCAGTCACTCCCACAGCACTAGTTTATCAACCAACTAGCTAATCAACAACCTCCACCTCCAACTGGGAGTTCTTATCCTCCAGGCAACTGCTTCTCAATTAGTTACCTGAGGTCTCTATTTGAGAGATTTTTTTCCAAACTTAAAGGTACAGACTCCTTAAGAGTCATTCAAGATGGGGCACTAAATTTATTAAAATGGTAATGCAACCTTAAACTCTTTCTTTAGTTACCCATATTTAAAAAAATACCCCCCATCTCATAATTACTTGTGACATTTTACATTTTGTGGAACATCTTTCTAGCAGATTTTCAGGCAAGTTACTGATCTTATTTAATAATAATATCTCTCAGCAATTAAATTTAAATTTAAATTAAATTTCATTTAATTGCTAAATGTTTTATTGATTTGTTTTGTGCATTTTAAAAATTTATCCAACTTATATCATTAGCTTCTTCAGATTAATGACCGCTTATATCTTGAGTAGTCTCAAGTATTAAATTTTTCATACAACGGGAAACAAAACATTGTTGAACACGTTTTCATCTTACACTTGTGCAACGCATTTTATTTTTGAAATTTCTGGGTGATAGAAATACCCATCAGACAAGGGGCTAATCTCCAAAATATACAAGGCACAGACAGAACTTTACAAGAAAAAAACATCTAATCCTATCAAAAAATGGTGAGAAAAAATGGACAGACACTTTGACAAAGAAGAAATACATATGGCCAAAAGACACATGAAAAAATTTTCCACATCACTAACCATCAGGGAGATGCAAATCAAAACAACTATGAGATACCACCTCACACCCCAGAGATTGGCACACATCACAAAGAATGAGAACAAGCTGTGTTGGCGGGGATGTGGAGAGAAAGGAACTCTTATCCACTGCTGGTGGGAATGCCGTCTAGTTCAACCTGTATGGAAAGCAATATGGAGATTCCTCCAAAAACTGGAAATCGAGATCCCATACGACCCAGCTATACCACTCCTAGGAATATACCCTAGGAACACAAAAATACAATACAAAAACCCCTTCCTTACACCTATATTCATTGCAGCACTATTTACCATAGCAAGACTCTGGAAACAACCAAGATGCCCTTCAACAGACGAATGGCTAAAGAAACTGTGGTACATATACACAATGGAATATTATGCAGCTGTCAGGAGAGATGAAGTCATGAAATTTTCCTATACATGGATGTACATGGAATATATTATGCTGAGTGAAATAAGTCAGAAAGAGAGAGAAAGACGCAGAATGGTCTCACTTATCTATGGATTTTAAGAAAAATGAAAGACATCCTTGCAATAATAACTTTCAGACACAAAAGACAAAAGAGCTGGAAGTTACAGTTCACCTCATGAAGCTCACCACAAACAGGGATGAGTTTATTTAGAGAAATAACTACGTTTTGAACTATCCTAATAATGAGAATGTATGAGGGAAATAGAAAGCCTGTCTAAAGTACAGGTGGGGTTGGGTGGGGAGGAGGGAGATTTGGGACATTGGTGATGGGAATGTTGCTCTGGTGATGGGTGGTGTTCTTTACATGACTGAAACCCAAACACAATCATGTATGTAATCAAGGTGTTTAAATAAGAAATTAAAAAAAGAAATTTCTGGGTGATAGACAATGAATTACCTGAACCTTATTGAAATATAATTTTATAAATATAAATTAATTTATAATGAATTATAATTAATTATTGATAAATTTTATAATCTAAAGTGAGACTGAATAGTTTTTAAATAGAGCATCAGGGTTAAAAAGATAGTATAGGTTCTTCCACTGTAACTTTACCTTGTCCTCTTTCTTTGCATCTTTGTTCACATAATTAAAAATAAAAAATAATAAAAAAAGATAGTATAGGAATTAAGATGCATGTCTTGATGAGGGCACCCCTGTTTGATCTCTGCATCACGTGATTCCTCAAGCATTATTAATAGGCGCAGTCCTTGGATCTCCTGAGCCCCACTATGCAGGCATCATACACTTTGTTCTACTTGAAACAGCTAGGAGGGGGCACACAGATTATCTGAGCATTGTTTGGGAGTCACCCACAAAAAGTAAGTAAGGAGATGAAAGGAGTTTCATTAATTATTATACACACTTTGGAGGGGAGAAACTAGGTTTGACTATATTTCTAAATCACAAATATTATTTGCTACTTTGTTTTGATTTTGATGAACATCAACGAAAAAGAATCCTGCTATGCATCAAATATTTTTAGAATGTTTAGATTGACAAGATGTTATTAAGGTAAATATAAGTTATTTCTATTTTCAAATAAAACTTTTGATTGGGTAGTATTTAGAATACCACAAATAGAAAATAAAAAATACCCTGAACATTCTTTTAGCATTTTATATTTGACTTACTTTGAAATTTAGTTTGTGTAGTAAAATACTTCAAAAGCTGAACAAATTAGCTTTCAATAATTTAAAAGAAATATATTTGAGTTCTTTTTTGGGGAGGGGTTGGGAAACACCTGGCAGTGTCAGTCCTGGCAGACTCAAGGATTACCAGGGATTGAACCTGGGTCTTTCTTTGGTCCATCTGGCTCCATCTCATGTCAGACTCATACAAGGCAAATGACTTACTAATGTGCTACTGCTTCAGCTCTAAAAGAGATATATTATACTCAAAGAAAAGGATAAGTAAATAATTTCTATGTATATCATATTGTTATCCAAACATTGTATTTTTGAGAGGCATATGTTTATGCATAATATAATTGAAGAGAAAATTGAAATGTCCTGTTTGTTTTGTTTTTTGTTTCTTATGGATAAGAGCCAAAAATTATTCTGTGAATTAATTTTTAAAAAGCTGTATCTTAAAGGATTGCAGAGATGAAGTTTCGTCCTGAAGCAAAAATTACATTTCATTGAAACCAATTTTACTGAAGATTTTCAGCTTAAAAAACGATTTTTTTAAAAGCCTAATCATAACCTTTAATTTAAATCAACCAGCAACTAATCAATTCAGAGTTTTATGAATGTTCTTTATAGAGAAAGATGATCTATAGATAAAACTTTAATTTCAATTTCTTGACTTTTCATGTATAAAGAGAGATACTGTTCTTTCAAGGTATGCATTAAATTAATAATTTATTACTCTGAAAGCCAGTGGTTAGACTCACTTAGTACAAATGCACCATTTCCACTTAACTGGACATTTATACATTATAAGTGAACAGCTGGGTGGTATACTGGTTTCCAAGACCCACATTAGTACCATACTAATCCATGTATATTTGAAAATTGTTTTGATCATTGCTCAGAAATGGCATCAGTTGCAGCTGCAGCATTCTGAAAATATTTCAGATTTGTGATGACTGGAAAAACAACACAGAAATTATAATCATTTGACACCCATCACAACTGCTCCTTCACTTGATTACACTAGTCAACAAATCCTTTGATGGAAAGACATTGGAATAAGTAAAAGCAAAAGCTCCTACTAAATAACTCTTTCTCTGATTTTTATTCTTTTAAATAAACAAAAGAAACCAGTATACTAAATTAATAATAACTGTGATTTTTTCAAAATATCCATTACAGTCCTTCTTAACAAAATAAACATGAGGCATATAAAAACTTCTGAGCTCATATAATGTGGCATATTAAATATTATTCTATACACTATTTTATATTTGTTTTAAGTTATCTGCTAGTTTTCTCCTTTAATATTACCATTTTTTCTTTTTTTAATTCAAATCAAGCTAAACTTTCTTCATTTTTGATGATTAAATATCAGTACATGGGTAACAAATACGACTTCCTTTGCAATGATAACTCTTTTAATCTGTATGTGCTGGCTCAGGAATTCTTTAGTGAAATACCATTCTGATTATGAATTCCCTGAGTAATCCCTGAGCACTGTTAGATATGCCAACACCACCCTACCCAACTTAGTAAAGTTTCAATTTCACCTTTAGTATTACTGTTATTTACTAACATCTTAAACAAGCTTAGCACCACTCTCTCTAAGCCTGGAAGAAACTCAAAAGTATTAGCATATACACTAATAGTTTCTAAAACATACTATTAAATAAATATTTGTATCTGATATTTTCAATAAAGTATACTTTTTTCTTTACAAATTAAGATTCATTTAGTCATGGTGCTAGATATATAATACAGAGTTTAAGGAACTTGTTTTACATATTGCTGGTTCCAGTTTGATCTCCAGCACTGCATATGATCCTTTGTACAACATATAGCCCTCTGGGCCATCAAAAATGATTACTGAGCACAGGCCAAGAGTCCTGAGCATCACCTCATGAGGCACCACAACAAAACAATATGTCCATTAGACAAGATGGTAAAGATTCTTCAAAAGGCTAGAAATAGCACAGTTGTTAAGTACAGCTTTGGTAGCCCCAAGAACAGAAGGGCCAGATCATTGCATATAGGTCATAAAAGCAGGGATGTATTTCACTAGAAATGGATTCTAAGACCCCAAGCACTGATTGGAAGGCTCTCCAAATTATATTCAGTTAGAATAAAGAGACCCCACAACGTGGGCATTTTAGTAACATGGAACACAATTTATTTTCTTAACTGATCTTGATTTCCTTGACAGTTTGCAAAATTCATTATTGGCCACACCACATATTTTGCTTATATCAATATCTTTGCATTTAAAGGAGATATTTCATGCTGTTCTATTTTAAAATGTTGTTTTATATTATTTAAAAATTAAGTTGATTTTATCTTAAATATATATTCTTTAGCATAATTCAAACCACAAATACCATACATTAAATGATACTCCTTCAGACATTTATTTAAATCAACAAATTTTAAAGTAAGGTTCTAGTCTCCACTGCCAAATTCTAAGATTGAACATTTTCATAAGCCGGACTTTTACTTTTCTACTTTCTATTTTACATTTATGTCATGACTGATTTCACATTTTTTCTTAAAATGTTTTGTGGGGAGGCTTCCAAAGGAGCTCCAGAAGTTAGGGGCCCCATTACTATAATAGACAACTAACTACTATGCAGTACAAATGCTTAAGAATGCTATGGTGTTCAGGTGTGGTGTTGAAGATACCTGTGTCACCATGGAAGTTCTGGGGATCTCCATGGCAGTGGCTGTTAATGCTCTTGGAAACATGTGTTGCAGAGAATTGAATCTTGGTAAAAAAAAAAAAAATCACTGTATTATCTTCTTGGATACTTATCTTTAAATACATATGCTTCTGGGAGTTTATTTCTTTATAAAACAGCTTAGTTTAGGGCAGCATTTATTTATAAGTTATAGTTAAGTTTCTTATGTATTTTGCATTTTTGTTTCATACACAAAGATCTCTATTTGGGAATTATTTTAAAAATCCACATTGTGTTTGAAATTTGATCCTGCTTAATGAATGCGCAAACTATTTCTGATTTTTAGGGCAGAATATTATTTCAGAGCGTTATCTCTATACATTTCCCTATACCTTTTTGTATATATTTTTATTTAACAGGTTTGCTTATTACACTCAAAATTGCAGCTTACTGGAATCTTATTCTTTCTCTTTAAAAGCTCTTTGTTTTTGTCAATTAAATAGCATTGCCCTGCCCTCATAAAGCTGTGAAAAATTTAGGGCAAAGTAAACTGTGGCTTAAATAATTTAACTTTTTAAAAGATTTAGAAGATTTTCTTCAGTGACAATTTATTGACTGTATGTACTTAGTTCCGTTTTCTGAAACATTAATCACATTATTCCTGTATCTCCAGTTAACTTGTTATTGGATGTGATATTGATGCATTTCTTATTTTACTATTTCAGTTGCAAAAACAATTTGTTAAAAAATGTTTTGAAGGAGAGAAGGCGGTAAGGCGTTTGTTTGCCTTGCCTGTGCTAGCCTAGGAGGGACCGCGGTTCGATCCTCCGGTGTCCCATAGGTCCCCTAATTCAGGAGTGATTTCTGAGTGCATAGCCAGCAGTAACCCTGAGCATCACTGGTTGTGGTCTTAAAACTAAAACCAAAAAAAAAAATGTTTTAAAGTAGGTAGTATATGTGGGAAGACTGACAATGAGTTCACAGGAAGTTATGAAACCAAAATAGGATTTAAACCAAATAAAATTTAAAGAAGTTAATTTTGTCAGTAGCCCTAAAGGAGCCCAAAAGTATTAATGCAGAATCCACTTTGAGGACGCAGGTATTAAGTTCTAATAGACTCTAACTAATATCAATATAAGTACAGAGAATACCTCTCCATCACCATCAGCCCAGGAGAAGATGCAGCAGGAAGAAAGAGTTGTGATATGGACATGAAGATGTCCATAAGCTCTTCTTTTAAGCTCTTTCCTTTTGAAGTCACCTTAACAATAGGCATTATCTAAGTAGAAAGCTCCACTAGGGCAATTTGGAAGAAAAAGATGTGAAACCTATTCTGCAAAGGCAAATGGGTACTATATTATTAGGGGTGGTTGGTGGTCCTGAGATGTATACTTTTGGCATTCTATTCTCTAGAGAATTCCACTTTCTCGTTTGAACACATATTCTCTCTCTTACCTTTCTTATTATATATAAGTAAAAATAAATTATATATAAATCATTATTCATCTCCTCCTGAAATTCTTCTAAGTCAAAGCAACTGATCTGGGAATCCTGAATTAAAATTCTTTCTTGCAAATAACTATTATTCACTATTCCTAGATTCTTATGACTGACCCCAAAATTGGTTACTAGGGATCATTTTAATACCAGGAAGAACATATAGAACCTAGGAGTAGTTGGATAACTGTACTATAGAGATATTGATATGTGAACACCATGTAGGTGCTCACAGCAGACTCTCATCAGTGTTAGATTTCTCAAAGCACTTTTGGATGGTAGATATGCAGGCAGTGAAGCAATAGACTCCTTCCTGGACTCTGCTGTCTCTCTTTTTTCACTTCACGTAATTTGCCTGCAACAGTACAACTTCTATTTTGATTTTATTAATAATAATTTCCTTAAAATAGTCATTTAGTAAAAGACCACATATATACATATAGTTGTACATATATATTCATATTGTGTCCATATCCAACTATATAGCTGCATTCAGGGAAAATAAATCAGGCAACTAAATTGACCTATCACATTATTGGCATTACCTTATATTGGAAGTTAAGCATAAATATTTATGTTTTAATAGTTACTCTGTATTTAGACATACTCAGCTGTTCTCAGGACTTATTCCCAAATTTGTGCTCAAGGATAATTCCTAGTAGAGTTTGGTGGTCCATATGGTATGTAAGGGATTGAATGAGGGACTGCAACATGTGAGGCAAGTGTCCAGCACCATTCTTTCTCATTAACACTTATAATTATGATTTAAATAATATTATGGTTTTATTTTTATATATTAAAATAAATATCATGATTCATTTCTGTTCCTAAACAATATAAATATTCTTATATATTAATATAATTGTATTGAATATGCTACCATGACCAAGTGGATATTTTTCTAGGAATAAAGTGTTGATTTTCTTTAATGTACGTATTAACAAAACTCACCGCAGCAGTATAACAATTTATAAAATTTATTATTCCCTTTTAAGATACTAAACTTTCTATGGTGAGATATATGCTTATCAAAGTCTCATACAGAACACTAACTCATAATAATTATTATTTGAATCTATTTGAATTTATTGAATATAATATATATTATTAAATCATATTATATTAAATCATTATGATTAAGCTATATTATGTCTATCATTAAACTATGTCAACATAAAAGTTGACAGCATGTATATAGAGCAAATTATAAAATATTTTGAAATAAGGTAAAGGAACAATATACAGAAGATCTTTGTCACTATGTTACGTTTTCTAATGATATATACATAAAACAAAAATAAAATTTAGGTGAGCAAAAGTAAAATTACCTTATTTGTATGTGATGTTATATCTTACAAAATATATAATTAAATAACAAGTGATAGCATAATTCAATCAAAGAGGTAAAACAGGAACTATTGAAAAATAAAAATAATAAAATAGATCTATTTGTACACACATACACACAACACTATGGAGTGAAAAAGTAAATAAATATGTGATAGAGTACATAAGGAAGAGTAATTTTAAATATCAATAATAGATACAAAGGGGCCGGAGTGATAGCACAGTGGTCTGGCATTTGCCTTGCACGGGCTGATCCAGGATGGACCTGAGTTTGATCCCTGGCATTTGACATAGTCCCCCTACCAAGGAGCATCTGAGCACAGATAACCCCTGAGTATCACTGGGTGTGGTCCCAAAACCAATAATAATAACAGTTAATAATAATAATAATAGTCACAAAAAGATAATATCAGAAAAAAGGCATGAGTTTTATATTGAAGTTACATAGCAGATAGTCTTTATATCTAAGCATTGGGTGAATAGCTAATCTTTTGGGGTAACAAGACATTCTCTTATAAGACAGTGGCCTAACTAATATTTTTACTTCATTTCCCTAATGGACTACTAGAACATAGTCTCTATTGCAGAAAATATAACATTTTAGAAAAGCAAAAATGATATTCTACATCTATTCTAAATAGGGCTTTTAGATTTTCAGCCAATGAGATTTCCTCAGAAACTATTCAGCAGTGGAGACATGGGGAAAATATCTTTTTAACATGAAAAATTTGAACATCACAAAGAACCCTCAATAACAACAACCGTATATCTGGTAGTATAAGCACTGATGGATAACTCCTCAAAGAAAAGTACTTTAAAGCACTGGATTGTTTTCTAGAACAAGAGACTATATATTGCCTAATCTTACAAATGAGTTTTATGCACTCTATTTACTCATGTTAAAAAATATATTGACTTTTGCTTGTAAGGTTAATTAACTGTATCTTTAAAAGGAATTCATCTTTCTATATAAATAATGTCCAAATATATGCCTCCATGTTTGAGTAATATTAATAAAGCATTTCCTTTTCCTGGAGTCCAAAATAGAAATGTTTCTGTGGTTCTGCTTTTACAGAAGAAATTTATTGTATTAGGTCACAGCTGTAAATTTTCTCTCTCCAATCCTATAAATTTCTCCTAAATGTTTAATGGTTTATAACTGTAATTATTCTTGTGTGCCAACATTAAACTTTAAAAAGTTTAATTTGGAGACTATTCGGAGAAACTCATCTTTTTTACAGCCTCATAAATAGTTCTTTGATGAAATGAGCAGAGGCTCTGTGTCTGCCCGAGGTGAATACAAATGACACCACATAGACTCTACTTATGGAGAGGAAACAAATGCATTTATGTCTAAAGTGATCAGCTGGTGCTCAATAGCAATGAGGAATAATATGTTCAAAGATAGGAAATGACACGACTCACACAAGCATTATATTTTCCTCTTTATGCTCTTTCTTATCTTCATCTTCCTTTTTCTTTTCTTCATAATTTTTCAGGAAGGTTTTACATTCCAAAAATTATATATAGATTATGACATAGAGGTAGCCACAATTGTCATTTCCTTATCCAGAAAATATATTTCATAGGTTTTTATTTGACCTGCTCTAGCTGCTTAAGAAACAACTAGAGTGAATAATTATGCACTCTAACATATATATTTTTTGAGAAGTCCAATTGTCATATGGTATCATTTCAAGAATTAGAATAAATGAGTACTTCTTGAGTTAGGAAAGCTCAATGAACAGTAATACACATATTAACTTCCAATTGTAAAGTTATACACAGTGATTATTTTCCATTCAATTAAGATTGAATAGGCAGCCATTTTTTCTTTAATTAAATTCAAGGGAAAACAAATGAAAAATTTTTAACTAAAGGTAAATAGAAACATGGGATTACCTACAATGATAAAGTTTTTTTATGCATTTTAACATTATTAGATTATATTTAATTTGTATTTTATCACAAACAATGCTTTATTGAGTCATAACTTTAAAAAATTTAAGTTAAATTTGTGATATATAATATATCCTTAATTAAGGAATTTAGGTAACAAATAATAAAATTCCTATTTTAGATTATTAATTAGGTATTAATTATACTAATTTATTTACAAAATTATTTACATTGATTTTAGACATGTATCTAATTTAAGAAACTCAAAAATAGATTAAATAAAATGTATTTATCAAAACTTGTCTGTTAAAGTTGTAGATATAAATCAAATTGAAGAGAAATTAGGCTAGAGAGAACATTGTCAGACACATCCCACACCTTTTTTTCAGAATATATTATTTGAGAAATATGAGGCAGTAAAAATATAATTATGATAAGTTAAAGCATATATTATACATCTAAATAAACCATTAACAAAATAAAATGACTTCCTTACTTTCAATGAGAACACACAAAAATTTAAAAGAATATTATCAGTTCACATCAATAGACATTAACAAAAATGTGGTACCTATATATTTGAGAATTTAACAGATTCTTCTTGCAGTTTTGCTTCTCCTGCAATTTGTTTTCAGATAGTTGCATTTCTCAAAAGTCCAAAGTCTAAAACCTATATTATCTTTCTGGCCTAAGATCTTTGTGTTCTGTATAAATTTAAATATATATATATGAATTTATGTATTTATAATATATTTATTTTTATACTTACTAACACTATTAATTTATAATATTGTTTTCAAAATATTATAAGTATTTTGAAAAATATAATCCAGACATAATAATGTATAGAAACAATTTGAAAATAAATGATAAATAATCTAATCTCTTAATAATAGATTGTATCAATGAATGGATAATATAAAGCTATTATTTCCAACGTTAACTTTATTTTATATAATTACTTATTTCTTTTTGGTTTTGGGGCCTCACCTGGCAGCACTCAGGTGTTACTCCTTGCTTTGTGCTCAGAAATTCTCCTGTCAGGCTCAGTGAACCATATGGGATCTTGGAATTGAACCGTGTATGTCCTTGTTTGGCATCCTGCAAGGCAAATGCCCTACCGCTGTGCTATCGCTCCAGCCTCAATCACATTAATTTTAAAATGAATTAATTTCAGTTCAGGTAACATTATTAATATAAATCCACATAAACTTATTAGAAGGATTATTTAATAATCTCATCAATATTTAGTTGTTGCAACGTTCATGTTTCAAATACATTTTAATTATAATAATAATTTATTATTAAGGCCTTATGAATTTTATTTTATTTATCAAAATATATTATTTGTATAAGGTGGTGTTGAGGAATTATAGCTATATACTAAACATATTGCTTTTTAAAATAATACATATCTTTTAAGAAATCATTAAAGTAACTATTTAACCTCAATAATGATCCTATTAAATTCCAATTTAATGGCTAGTTAAGTATGTTTAGGGCAAATCACTTAGGTTATTCCTGTACAGATGAAGTGACTAACAAAATAGTTGTAAGAATAATTTGAGGCAAACTAAAAATTAAATATAATTAACAAGGACATTTTTTTCTTTCATTATATATTCCAGGTACCTTACTATTCTTGGATATTATTAATTCAGAATAAAGTTTATATGTCATTAAATCTATAATAAGAGTTCCATAGGGTGCTCGCTTCAGCAACACATACTAATTGGAACGATACAGAGATTAGCATGGCCCCTGTACAAGAATGACATGCAAAGTCATGAAGCATTCATATTTTAAAAAATAAGAGTCCCTAAGGGTAGCAATATATTTTGTTTCTATATCACTCATTATGACACAGACCAATTAAATTAATTGTGATGTTTAAAGTGAAGCACAATAATTTTTGTTCTGTTTCACAGTCATATCCAGCAGTACTCAGGGGTTAAACCTGGTTCTGAGTTCAGGCATATCTCCTTGCAGGACTCGGTACCATCAGGGATGACAGGGAATAGAATTTGAGATGGCTGTGTGCAAGACAAGAAACCTACTTACTATACTATTTTTGACCCCCTCCACTGAAGCACAATAGATTTTTAATTAAATTACTTAACTTTTGGGGGCAGAAATGATAGCAAACCAGGTAGGGTGTTTGCTTTGCACATGGTTGACCTGGGTTTAAATTCTTGTAACCCATATAGTCTCCCAAGGCAGCTAGGAGTGATTTCTGAATGCAGAGCCAGTAGTAAAGCCCAAGGGTTTCTGGGCATGGCTTAACAAAACAAAAAATATATACTAAATGTAATTTATAAAGCACTAGTTTATATATAGAAGGGTGTATATATATATATATATATATACATTTCCAAGGAGTGCAAAATTTGTTTTTTTCTGAGTTGTAAGAATATTTTAGTGCTATGATTTTCCAAGTAAATTCAATTCATATCGTCATAATATCATTGGCATTACTAAGAGAACTAATCTCTTTTAATACATATTAGTTCCTGTGTCCTGACAAGGGTGTGGCTATGACACAAAAATGATAGTGCTGATAGCATTTGGATGCTCTCCTTCTCAGGTGAATTCTTTTGTACCCAGCAACTGGTAAGAGGATGATTGCAATGCAAAAAGATAATGTTGCACTGGAGAAGGGGGATATTCTGTTTATGACTGAAACCCAAACTACAAACATGCTTGTAACCATGGTGTTTAAATAAAGATTTATATTAAAACAAAATTAAAATATGCCAAATTAAAAAATTAAAGCAAAAATTTAATTGGAAAAAAAGATAACACTAGTGGCAGTCAGTTCTTGTGCCCCCAAAATAGAGTGGGGTTATGATGAAAAAAAAGATGACTATAATACTAACTATGGTGGTATTATCCTCTAGGTTTCATGGGGAGAAATTCTTTAATCTAGGTCAATTCCTATGTCCCGAGAAGGGACTGATCATACATTTCTTCTAGTCAAATAATCATAGCAAAACACATAAAAATCATGACTGCAGAAATAACAATGGAAAGCAAAGCAGAACTCTATCACATTAAGTGAATGAAGATGGTAGTTATGAAGACCAAATTAGTATGAGCCACTCATATAGCCTCTCTGATATTAACTTCAGAGAGGAAATGTTGTGATGATTCAAAGAAAAAGAAACCATATAATGAACAGCCAAAAAGACTCAAGAGGATATGTGAGTAAAAATGAGAAAAAAATCAAACAGAAATAATAAAACAAAATCTTGGTAGGTGAAATAAAAAACTCAATGGAATGCCTCACCAGCAGAGTCACAAAATTAGTGACCTGGAAGATGAGCTACAGAAAATCTCCATACAACAAAAGAAGTTGGAAAAGAGTGCTAAATTAAATGAACAGAAGACAAAAAAATACTATAAAAATAAGTGAACATATGAAAATAGACTTCTGGGATAAACTCAGCAGGAGCAACATAAGAATCATTGGGGTACATGAGCAAGAAAGAAAACTTTTATGAAGAAGCTACAGTCAAAGACATCATTATTGAGAAATTCCTGGAGCTGAAAAGTCTGCACCACATAATGGATTGCCAGAGTTCCAGCAAACGAGACCCATCCTAAGGCATATCCAGGTCATAATAATGAACATTATAGATAGAGATTTAATACTGAAAGCAGCAACATCAAAAAGAAAAGTTACATACAAATAATCATCCTTAAGATTTACTGCAGATTTCATGAAGAAATACAATGGTTTATATGGAAGTTGTTTAGAACACTTTTAACCCCAGACAATAACAAGGAGAGGGTAAGACATTGAGTGGAAGAGGATAAACACAAATATGAAATAATGAGGACCATATACCAAGTGGCCTCAAGTTTATTGGTGGCATTGAAAAAGGTCATCCATAAATACCCAAGCCAAAGTCAACAACAATAAAATCATGAGACCCAAACCTTAACAATAAAAACTTAAAATGGGCCTGTCATTCTGGTAGTCTGGGAGGCATTGGCGGTAACATTAAATGCACTCTGGAAACATTAGTGAAAGGAGGTTGACACTGGTAGTGGGATTGGCCCTGTTACATTGTACATCTGAAACCCAACTATGAAGAACTTTGAAAATCACAATAATTGTAATAAGATTTTAAAAAAAGATTTGTAGCAGATTTAGCACAAGCAACTCTCAAGATCTGAATGGATTGGTGGACATACTGAAAAAAATACACAAAGAAATGAATGCCTTGCCATGAATATTTTATCTAGTCAGACATTTATTCAGATTTTAAGGAAAGATACACAGCTTTGTGAATAAACATCAGGTAAGAACTTAGACATAAAACCAGACTTAAAAGATTTTCAAGATCTATGTCTAGCAAGATAGGCCCCACAAACACTATAGACTTCTATAAAAGATGGCACAAAACACAACACAATAACAACCATCTCTTTCAATGTCAATGTATTACATTTATCAATTAAGAGAGACTCAGAGTGGTACATTTGATCAGAAATTTGAATCCACCATTCATTTGCCTGCAATAAACACATTGGAATAATTAAACACAAACTAAAAGTCAAAGGTTGGAATACAAGTCCTCAAGCAAAGAACCTCCTTAAAAAAGATGGTTGGGTCCGAATGATAGCATAGCAGTAGGGTGTTTGCTTTGCATGTGGCTGACCCAGGATTGACCTCAGTTCGATACCCTGGTGTCCCATATGCTCCTCCAAGCCAGGACTGATTTCTGAGCACATAGTCAGGAATAACCCCTGAATATGACCGGGTGTGGCCCAAAAAAATCCTAACCAAAACAAAAGAGACGGTTGGCAATATTAATATTATAAGACATATATATAAGGCTTAAAATGTTATAAGGACAGAAAGGGTCATTTAAAATAACCATGTGATATGTACATCATGAAGAAATAACACTCCTTAACATGTATGCACCCAATAAGAGGCATGCAAAATAATTAAAAGAAGTGTTAATAGACTTCAATACTACTCTATCATCTTTGACTACAACCAGGTAAAACCTCAAAATGAATACACTGACTTTGAAAGAATAAATGGAAGAGAGGAGCTTAATAGTCATGTATAGAAATTGGTATTACCAAAATGCTAAATACTCATTCTTTTCCAAAGCACATGTCTTTCTCTCCAATAAACATTACTCTGGGTCACTAAAATGTCTCCATAAAATAAAGGATTAAAATTTGTATGAATCTTTTATTGATTCATTGATTGATTGATTTCTTGGCACACCCAATGGTGCTCAGGGGTAAATAATACTGGCTCTGCATTCAGAAATCTCCCCTGGCAGATTGGGGGACCATATGGGTGTGGAGGATCTAACTGAGTCTCTTCCGGGTCAACCACATGCAAGGCATTTGCCCTATGCATTACCTTTACTATCTCTCTCCGGCCCCTCTTTCAAACCTTTAGAGAGAACTTATTGCTAATCTTTTTCCAGGCTCTTCCAGTAAACCCAAGAAATAGAAACACTACCACACTATTTCTATAAAGCTAATATCACCAATAGTATCCACCAATTCATCAAGAAGGTCATACATCATTACCAAATAGGATTCATACAGAGATGCAAATATATATATGTAATATATAATAAATATATAAATATATATTTATTTATATAATAATATAAATATAAAAATATAAATAATAATATAAATAATAATATAAATATTATTATATATAAATATAAATAAAAAAGAATATAAATAATATATATTATAATATATATTATAATATATATTATATATACATTATATATATTATATTATATATATTATATATATTATATAATATAAATAATATATATAAATATAAATAAAAAATAATATAAATAATATATATATAAATATAAATAAAAATAATACAAATAATAATATAAATATAAAAATATAAATAAATAAATATATAATAAATATAATATATGTACATCAATAATTAAATCACTATATTAATAATAAAAATAAAATAATATGATCATTGCAATAAATGCAGACAAAACATGACAATTTTCAACATAAATTATAATAAAAATTTTCAACAAGTTGGGAATATAAGGCACATTCTTCAATATAGTTAAAAGCCATTTACCACAAAGCTGTGGCAAACATTATACTTAATAAGGAAAAACAAAAATCTTTTAATATCCAGCATAAGATTAGGTTGCCCACTCTCACCAATTCTATTTAACACAATACTGGAAGTACTTGCTATAGCAATTAGGCAAGAAAAATATATCATGGGCTTTCATAACTAAAAGGAAAAAACAAATTCTCATGGTTTGCAAATGACATAATGCTATATTTTTAAAAAATCTTAAAAACTCTACAAAAACTTTTCCAGGAAAAATAAATCTGTACATTAAATTTGCAGACTAAAAAACTCATATACAAAAACCATGGCTTTTCTACTTAAAAGAAATAAAAATGAAGAGAAAAATATTAACAAAACAATCACATTCATAATTTTCCTCAGAAAATCAAGTACATTGGAGTCGGTGAAAGAAATATTTAAGGGCACTACAAAACACAGCATTAAATAAAGAGGATACAGGAAATGGAAGTACAGCTCCTGCTCATAGATTGAGAGTATTAACATACTGTACTTGCCGGCGTATAAGACGTCCCCCTAATATTGCAGTTAAAACATAGGTTTAGGCCTATATTCGCTGTATCAGACAGAATGTTCCTGTGCTGCAACTGTATCTTCCACAGTGAGCCAATCACAACAAGCAAAGGTTCAAAGGTTATCCTGTCATAGACTTCCTCTCTTGACTCTGGCCAATCTGAGCAGGCTTTTGACAGTGTAGATTCGGGTCCAGAACATTGTCTAATTTGCATGCATAAAAAGCCTGCTTGGATTGGCTAAGTTAGAGAGGCGGTCCGAGCAGCCTTGCAGTGATTGGTGCAGGATCGAGTTGGAAAATTCGTTTTGTGGCAATATTCAGACAATTTTCATTTAGCGGCATATTTGAACATTTTTTGGGATATACTCATATAAGACGACCCCTGATTTTTGGTTAACTCTATTTTGTTTCAAAAGTCGTCTTATACGCTGGAAAATAGGGTAATCAAAATGGCAATACTTTCTAAAGAATTCTACATATTTAATGAAATCTCTATAAGAATACCCATGACATTTTTCAGAGATATAAATCAAACACTCCTGAAATTCATAGGGAACAATAAATCTCCGCGAATAGCTAAATCAATCCTTGGTAAAAAGAAGCTCACTTTCTACACTTCAAATTATAGAATAAATCATAGACATTAAAACAACATGGTACTGGAGTAAAGACAATTTATTCAATTGAATAAAATTGAATATTCTGAAGCTGACACTCAGATATAGGATTGATTAATTTTTGAAAAATGTGAAAAAAAATGAAGTAGAACAAGGAAAACCTCTTCAACGACTGGTGTTGCGGAAATTGGTCAGCTACATGCAAAATAGTGAACTCAGGCTTCTGTTAAACACCATACGCAAAATCACATAAAATTAATTGAAGATTTTGATACTTTTCCTAGAGCCGCAAGGTCCATAGACAAAAATATAGGTCAAAAACTCCAGAATATTGAAGCTAGGCATCCTAAAGAATGAAACATCACCGAACAAACAATTTGAAGCAAAGATAAACAAATGGACTATATAAAATTAAGAAGTTTCTGCACATCTTAGTAAATAATGACTAGGATAGAATGATTCCCTACATAATGCAAGAAACTATTTAGCAAAACTGATAGGGAGCTAATATCTATGATATTCAAGGTACTGGTTGAGCTTAGCAAGCAAAAGCCAATCTAATCCTATCTAAAAATGGAGAGGAAAAATGAACAGACATTTCTTCAAAGGAAAAATAAAGATAGATGGCCAAAAGGATCATGAAACAAATGCTTCACATTATTAATCATCAGGGTGATATAGATCAAAACAATGAGTATCATCTCACACCACAGTACTGGCTCATATAAATAATAACAAGAACAACCAGTGCTGGCACAGATGCCAGTGATAGGGACACTCATCATTGTTGATGAAAATGTTGACTGCTCCAATCTTTCCAAAAACAATATGGATATACCTGAAAAAACTGAAAATAGAGCTTCCATATGCTCCAGCAATACCACTCCTAGAAATATACCCAGAGATTCAAAATTGCAATGCATAAGAGTTTTCTGCATTTCTATTTTTAATGCAGCTCTATTAACAATAGCAGTATCTGGAAACAGCCCTTTTGCCAGAAAACAAATAAGTGAGTAAAGAAATTGATAAATCTATACAAAGAAGTACTACTCAGCTTTTAGGAAAAATAAAGTCATATATTTAGTTATACATGGATGGACACAGACAGTATTATGCTGAAGAAAAGAGAGAAAGAGTAATTAAAAATAGAATGATAGTACTTGGTTGTGGAATATAATAAATAAGATAATATGGAAATAGTCTCCAGAGACAACAGAGACAAAGGATAGGAGGATCATTCCATAGTAGGAAGCTTGACACAAATAGTGAGGGATTGCAGCTAGGGCAGAGAAAGAACCACAGTGATAGTTGAAACTGATCACTTTGGACAAGAACTGGATGGTGAAAGGAGATAAAATGATAGTCATGATACCCCTTCGAAAATTATATTGTAAGTCAGTGTCCAGAAGAAAGAAAAATGGAGAGAGAAAAAGAAAAAGAAAAAGAGAAAGACAGGCACGTTGAGGCAAGGGAAATGAGAACATTGGCTGTGGGAAATAACGTGTGAAGGGTGCTGTACATTCTATAGCTGAAACTCAATCATGAACAACTTTGCAACTGTCGAAAAAAATTTTCTTATAAGGGACCAGAGTGGTGATGCAAGCAGTAAGGTGTCTGCCTTGCCCATGCTAGCCTAGGACAGACAGTGGTTTCATCCCCCTGGTGTCCTATATGCTCCTCCAAGCCAGGAGCAATTTCTGAGCGCATAGCCAGGAGTAACTTCTAGCCATGGTATTTAAATTATTTAATTTAAAATGTTAAAAATAAGAAAACTAAAAATTAAGATAATTAAATACTTTGATTTTTTAATTCAAAGTTTAATTTTTAATTTAATTATAGGTTAAAGCAGTAGTTGTATTACTATATTATTAGATTTAAAAATACTCGGAGATATTACAATTTTAAGGTGCTATTTGGTCAAAAATAGATTTGAATCAGGTAGAACCAAACCTAAAGTGATTAAAAGCATAATTTTGATAGAAGTTAGGTGAAAGATTAGCAGAGAAACAGTACAGAAGTAAATTCTTTTAGTGACTAAATTTATAAATCATCACCTGGGAAGAACAACAAGAAATGGATATTGGTCACTCTTAAAATATTTAATTTTAATAAAAATATTTGTTATTATTTCTCAAAGAAAATTATTTACTATAGATTAAAGACAAGTTGATTATCTATGATGGTTTGTTTTTAAGCTCCCATTCAACTTATTTTTTTTAGTTTAGGTGATCAAATCCAAAATGTCACAGAAACAAGTCATGGCACTACTGTTGAGGAACGGTACTCTTACTGAGGCCACCAATGCACTAATGCCACAACCAATGACCTCCCTGTTTAGTTTATTTAACACAAAACCTTTCTATTTTTAAGTTATATAAATAGTGTGCTTCTAGAGTTTGCTTCATAGTGATTCAGAATGCATAATCATATTTGAAGATTAAAAGTATGTAAAAACTCGGGGCTGAAGCGATAGCACATCAGTAGGGCATTTGCCTTGCAAGCAGCTGATCCAGGACAGAAGGTGTTTACCCTTAATTTTCATGGTTTGCTTTATATCTTTTTCAAGAAAGTGAGTTGATGGTCCTCGGTGGGTGTAGAATTAAAATAAATATTTTTATTTAAACATGTGATAGATATATGATGTTAATCCTATATATTTGTATCTCTAGTTTCTAATCAAATGTGATTAAAAGAAAATGCAGTAGTTAAATTATTTTATTCCACTGATAAAATAAATTCTTATCTTTAGAAATATAGAGAGTTTTCTTCCAGGACACTTAAAATGTATCAAATTTGTAATGATATGGAGAACATTTTTGCTGCCTACCTCATAGTTCCTATCCCCTCTCCACATTTTTTTTCTAATAGAATTTTTTTTCTAATAGAAGCACAAAATCTCAATTTTGGTCAACTACTGCATATACACATGTTATAGCTGCGGTGTCCAGCTTGAAATTTTATTCATTCAGCTAGATACAGTAATCCTACTCTCCTTGCCAATGATCAGATTTGAAATAAACCCATAATGAAATCCTGCCAATGGAGGTTAATGGTAAGACTCCTTCGTTGCTTTAGGCAATATTTTCCTTCTCTTTAAGGACATATGAAGATTAAATGCTATACTATTTCCTTTTTTTTCTTGAGGTAGTTTTGTTTGAATGTGACTGCCAGATATTTCAGTATGCTTTGAATATAGAAGCAAAAAAAATCAAAATGTTCTAGATGTCAGAGTAGTATGTTAAAATGGACTACGCAATTTGAGAATTTAGATTTTATTGCAAGTCCATCACTATACAAGGCAGATTAAGATAATTTAATATGTTTTAGAATACTTTTATAATGATATTATCAAAAAATCTTATGACTTTATAAGGACATCTAGAGATGCCATATTACTAATCTTATGTTTATATTTATTGATTCAAAAGAGTAGAAAATAGTACTTTAAATTAAGACCAATACTTTCTGCTCAATTTAATACAAAAGATGAAAAATTAGTAAATTGGATTTTAAAAACATTTCTATTTATTCTGACTTCATATAATGTTACATCTTTTTACATTTCTGGCTATTAAATTGTTTGTGTGTATATATAATCATATATATAATTATGTAATTTAGAAAACCCTAAAAATTCTACCAAAAAACTTCTAGAAACAATAGATTCAGATAGCAAAGTGGCAGGCTACAAAATTAACAAACAAAACTAAATGGCCTTCTTATACATCAATAATGATAGAGAAGAAATTGATATAAAAACAAACAATTTCATTTACATTTGTGCCACACAAACTCAAATATCTTGGAGTCAACTTAACTAAAGATGTGAAGGACTTATACAAAGGAAACTACAAAACCATGCTTCAAGAAATAAAAGAGGATATGTAGAAATAGAGGCATATAACCTGTTCATGGATTGGGAGGGATTGACATCATTAAAATGGCAATACTTCTCAAGGCATTGTACAGATTTAATGCAATCCCTCTAAGGATACCCATAACACTCTTCAAAGATGTGGATCAAACACGTCTGGAATTCATCTGAAACAATAAACACTCAAGAATAGCTAGAGCAACACTTAGAAAAAGAAATATGGGGGCCCGAAGAGATAGCACAGCAGAGTTTGCCTTGCAAGCAGCCGATTCAGGACCAAAGGTGGTTGGTTCGAATCCCCGTGTCCCATATGGTCCCCCGTGCCTGCCAGGAGCTATTTCTGAGCAGACAGCCAGGAGTAACCCATGAGTAGCGCCGGGTGTGGCCCAAAAACCAAAAAAAGAAAGAAAGAAAAGGAAAAAGGAATATGGGAAGCATCAATTTTCCCAACTTTATAAATTTTATTACAAAGCAAAAATCATTAAAACAGCATGGTATTGGAATAAAGACAGACCCTCAGATCAGTAGAATAGACCAGAGTATTCAGAGAATGCTCCCCAGATATACAATCAATTAATCTTGGATAAATAGGAAAGAAATGCAAAATGAAACAAGAAGAGCCTCTTCAACAAGTGGTGTTGCAAAATTGGTCAGCCATTTGCAAAAAAATACAAACTTAGACCTCCAGCTATCACCATGCACCAAGGTCAAATCCAAATGGATTAAAGACCTTGATATCAGACCTGAAACCATAAGGTATATAGAATAATACATAGGTAAAAACAGTCTAGGACAGTAAACCTAAAGGAATCTTCAAGGAAGAAACAGCACTCTCCAAACAAGTCGAAGCAGAGATACACAAATGGGACTATTAAGCTAAGAAGCTTCTGCACCTCAAAAGAAATAATGCCTAGGATACAAAAGCCACCCACAGAATGGAAGAAGCTACTCACCCAACATCCATCAGATAAGAGGCTAATATCTAAGATATACAAGGTACTGACAGACCTTAACAAGAAAAAAATCTAACTCCATCAAGAAATGGGGAGAAGAAATAAAAATATTGTTAAAGAAGAAATACAAATAGTCAAAAGGCACATGATTAAATACTCCACATCACTAAACATCAAAGAAATGCAAATAAAAACAACAATGAGGTATCATCTCACATCACAGAGACTGGCACACATCACAAAGAACAAGAACAATCAGTGCTGGCAGGGATGTGGGGAGAAAGGAACTCTCACTCACTGTTGGTGGGAATTCTATCTAGTTCAGCCTTTATGAAACACAATTTGGAGATTCCTCAAAAAAACTGGAAATTGAACTCCCATTTGACCCACCTATACCACTCCTAGGGATATACCCTAGGAACACAAAAAAAATCCAATATAAATTCCTCCCTCACACCTATATTCATCGCAGTATGTTTTACAATAGTCAGACTCTGGAAACAATCAAGATGCCCTTCAACAGATGAGTGGCTAAAGAAACTGTGGTACATATACACAATGGAATATTATGCAGCCATCAGGAGAGATGAAGTCATAAAATATTCCTATACATGGATGTACATGGAATCTATTATGCAGAGTGAAATTATTCAGAGAAAGAGAGAGACACAGAATAGTCTCACTCATCTGTGGGCTTTAAGAAAAATTAAAGACATTGAAATAATTCCCAGAGATGAGGGCTGGAAGGACCAGCTCAAGATATAAATCTTACCACAAAAAGTGGTGAGTGCTGTTAGAGAAATAACTATGCTGAGAACTATCATAACAAGTTAGTGAGTGAGTGAAGGATGTAGAAAGCCTGTCTCAGATACAGGAAGGGTGTGGGGGGGGGGGGGAGAAAATGGAGGCATTGTTGATGGGAAGGTTGCACGGTGAAAGTGGGTGTTCTTATGACTGACACCCAACTACAATTATGTTTGTAATCATGGTGTTTAAATAAATAAATTATTTTTAAAAAATTGGAAAAAATTTGAAAAGACTTAAACAATTGAACATGCTGATAAAGGATATCATCATTGAAGTGTAATGAGATGAGGATGAGTATAATAACTGCATTTTTGTTGTTGTTTGGTGTTTGATTTTTGTGCCACACCCAGCAATGCAGTGATTACTCCAGGTTATACTGTATTTCAGAATCACTCCTAGCAATGCTCTTGTGAACATATGGGATGTCAAGGATAAAAACCTGATGAGTCAAATAATACAAGACAAATTACCAATCTACTGTACTAATGCACTGGCTTTTAACCAGCAGGTTTTTAACCTTTAAAATAACATACATTAATGTGAGCAATTCTGAATTTACTCTTTCTCATTTGTGAAATAAGGAATTGCTTGTTCTTCAAAATCTATTCAATTTTGAATAATTCCATAAAACTAAAGAAGAAAAAGCCAAACAATTTTTTCATATTTGAACAAAACAATGTAAATATTGCTTACTCTATAATAATTTGACATAAGAAGTAAAAACAATTATTTTGTTTGCTTTTTTCTCCCATATAGCATTAAAACTTCCCATTATAGATAAGGATAAGTTAGCTTTATTTTAAAAATTATTGAAAATATAATTCCAGAAAATTGAAAGACTCTCACTTAATGAAATAGACATTGGGGGCCGGGTGGTGGCGCTGGAGGTAAGGTGCCTGCCTTGCCTGCGCTAGCCTAGGATGGACCGCGGTTCGATCCCCCGGCGTCCCATATGGTCCCCCAAGCCAGGAGCGACTTCTGAGCGCATAGCCAGGAGTAACCCCTGAGCCTCAAATGGGTGTGGCCCAAAAACCAAAAAAAAAAAAAAAAAAAAGAAATAGACATTGACTCTTTTTTAAAAAATATTTATTTATTTAAGCACCATGGCTACAAACATATTCATGATTAGGTTTCAGGGATAAAATGCACACCCCTCACCAGTGCAACTTTCCTGTAATCATAGTCCCTCATTTTCTACCTCCCACTATCCCTTGCCTATCTTCAAAATAGGCATTGTATTTCTCTATATATCATTGTCAGGTAGGTGGTAGTGTAGTTATTTATCTAACTGCACTTTGTGATAAGCTTCTTATCATGGGCTGGTCCTTCCAGTCCTCATCTCTATTGTCTTTGGATGTTATTATTATACTGTTTTTTTATTTTTTTAAATCCCACATAGTAGTTAGACTATTCTATGTTTATCTCTCTCCCTTTGACTTATTTCACTCAACATAATATTCTTCAAATCCATTCATGTTAAGCAAATTTTGTTACTTCATTTTTTCTAACAGTTACATAGTTTTTCATTGCATAGTTGTATCACAGTTTCTTTAGACACTAATCTGTTGTTGGGCATCTAGTTTTTTTTTTTTTTTTCGAGATTCTGGCTATTTCAAACAGTGCTGTCATTAACATAGAAGTGCAGAGGGCATTATCATATCGTGTTTTTGTGGTTCTGGGGTATAACCCTAGAAGTGGTATTGCTGGGTTATATGAGAGGTCAATGTCCAGTTTTCTAAGGAATATTCAAATTGCTTTCCAAAAATACTGAATTAGACTGTATTACCATCAGCAATGAAGGAAAGTCTTTCTCCCACATCCACACTAGCAGTGGTTGTTCTTGTTCTCTGTGATGTGTGCCAGAATCTGTGGCATGAGATAATATCTCATTGTTGTTTAATTTGCATATCCTTGATGATTAATGAAGTGGAACAATTTTTATGTGCCTTTTGGCCATTTGTATTTCTTCTTTGAGTAGATGTCTGTTCATTTTTTATTCTCTTTTTTTTTCATGGGGTTAGATGTTTTTCTTGTTAAGTTCTGTCAGAGCCTTGTATATCTTAGATATTAGCCCCTTATCTGATGAGTCTTGTGTGAATAGTTTCTCCAATTCTGTAGGTTACCTAGTCACTGTTTCCTTTGAAGTGCAAAAGTTTCTCAGTTTAATGTAATCCCATTTGTTTATCTCTACTTCCACTTGTTTGGGCAGTGATGTTTCCTCCTTGAAGATGCCTTAGTTTCAATGTCCAGAGTTTTGCCCGAGTTTTCTTCTATATACCTTGTATTTCGGGTCTGATGTCAAGGTTTTTAATTCATTTGGATTTATCTTTGTGCATGGTGTTAGATGGAGGTCCAATTTCACTTTTTTTCATGTGACTGACCAGTTGTTCCAATACCACATGTTAAAGAGGCATTCTTTTCACCATTTTGCATTTCTTGCTCCTTTATCTAAGATTAATTGTACAAATAATGATTATTGATACCTTTTTTTTTTCAAGGATTATGCTTTGGTAAACACTAGAAAGTAAGTTCAATGGAGTTGTGACAATAGTTAGGAAATGTAACTCTGTTACAAACTAAATGTCTGTGCAGTCACTAAATCTATGAATAATCGCATTTTATGAATCATACAACCAATATTCTTAAAAACTCATTACCCCCATTGTCATGTGATCATGAGATCATGCAACTTTAGAACTGTTTCCTTGTAGATTTCTCAGAAAATTTCTACCTTGTACATCTCCTGAACAAATAAAGTACTACATTAAAAGAAGTAACTTAACATTCTTTTTTACATTATTATTGTGCATTATTCCCTTGAAAAGTGATATCCTAAAGATGACAACTTGTAACATTTAATTACTTTGCAGACTTGGCACTAACAATGCCCTTATCAGCACTTTAGATATTGAGAAAAAATTAAATAATATGGCTTTGAACAACAGATAAATCTTGTGAAGTGAAGATATTATTACCAAATCTGACAAACAGAACATAGATATTCAGTTGATGTTATATTAAATCTAAAAACATAAAAATGTCTGCTGGAGCTGAAAACAGAAATCTCAGGACACTGGGCTAAGTAGTTGCCCTGATGAAACTACACCAGCTGCACCCACCATCCATAGTCACTGCTTCAACAATGGCCAAGATTCACAACTCAACCATGAAGCTCTGCAGAGATGCCAAACTGAAAAAAAAAATTCGAGGTATCCAGTAAGTTGGGCTGACATACCAGAATTATTTTTGGACTGAGTTGGGCACCCTACCCTTGTCCACCTCCAAACTCCACATTCTTCAGGAAGACCAGGCAGCCAAAACCACATCTGACATAAGTCACAGTATCAGTCACAGAGCTTAGAATTTCTGAACCATGAAGTTGCATAAGTGACTGAATGACAATTCCAAGTTGTTGTTGTTGTTCTTTTTTTTTTTTTTTCTGGTAACACACTCTGTGCTGCTCAGGGATTACTCAAGACTCTGCACTCAGGGGTCATTCCTGGCAGTGCTCAGGGAACTAAAGGGGATGCCAGGAATTTATCATGGTCAGCTTTGTGCAAGGCAAATTCCCAAATCAGTTTACTATTGTTCTGGCACTGAAATGCAAAATTTTGTTCCATACTATCATCCCAATATAACACACCAATTTTGTCATCAACATGATTTCAAAGCCACCTAATGTTCAGAATCAAAACAAATATCAGAAAATGAACTAGCAACAATTGACTTAACAAACCACCTGACAACTACTTAATGACCTCATTGTGAGATATATTAAATTTCAAAAATTATCTTATCACTGTATTTTAAAGAATAGTTTTACTTCCACTTGTTACAGCCAATATAATATATATATCTATATATCTATATCTATATCTATCTATATATTTTTTGTGCCCCTTAAGAAGGTATTCTTGGAAATAGGTGGTATTATGGTAACAATGGTGGAGAGAATTTTACTTTGGTGCTGAGTTTGCTCTTGTAACCAATCAACTATTTAACACATTTTTTTTTTGGTTTTTGGGCCACACCCAGCAGTGCTCAGGGGTTACTCCTGGCTTTCTGCTCAGAAATAGCTCCTAGCAGGCATGGGGGACCATATGGGACGCCAGGGTATCGAACCAACCACCTTAGGTCCTGGATCGGCTGCTTGCAAGGCAAATGCCGCTGTGCTATCTCTCGGCCCCTATTCAACACATTTTTTATACAAAGTAATTTACATATAAAATGTCTGCAGGACAAATTAAATTTTATAACATCAACTTATAGACATATCACCTGCTTTCTACTTTGGCATCTATTACTCTAAGTGTTATATCACCACCTTAGAATATAATAATTTATGCATGCTTATTTTTATTTCCTAGATTATAAACTTGAATTAAAAAATGTGTGCTGCTTAATCCTATAATTATAAGTAATATTTCTAAGATGCTATCTCAGATAACCTTTATATAAAACTCATACAAAATGCCTTGATATTATGTTTCTTTCCTGACCATGAAATGTCACATCTGTGATCTCAAAAATTTGTGAGAGAACAAAAAATTAGCACAGTAAGTAGGACACTTGGATACATCCAACATGGATTCAGTCTTCGGCACCTAATCTGCCACCTGGAGGACTACAAGGAGTAATTATTAAGCACAGAACTAGGAATTATTATAGAGCACTGCCAAGAATGCACACCGCCAACACAGATAGAATAATAAATAAGCACTTACAAACTATAGATCATGAAAATATTGTATTGTCAAAAAAATGATCACAATTGACTTGGATTTTTACAATAGTTATATACTGATTAATGTAGCAAATAGTTTCCCTTGTTTTTCTGTAATGTTAATATTTTGTTAAAGGATAAATTCATTTATTTTACTGACTACAGTAATTTCTATATGTAAAATTGTGATGTTTTTACTTTTAAAGAAAATAAATATCTATTTGATACAAAATGTACAATATAATATAATACATAAAAATTAATAATATAATAACAAATTCCTATTTAGTACAAAATGCAGGTTAATTATATCATTATTCTTTCTTGAAGCTTAATATTTTTCATCCAAATATAAAAACTTACCGTTAAATTATGGGAAAACATGATTAAAAAACAAGGATTGCTGAATAGATAATGATGGAATATTAGAATAGAGATGTTGCATTTGAATTAATTTCAGATCAATAGATCCTTGATCACATTATTGCTTGCAGATTGACATTTAGTGTCAACCTAGTAATAACAGAAAATATCTGATAAAAAATGTTACTCAGCTCAGTTAACTTAATCAGAAACACAGAGATAAACTAGCATCAGCTTGTTACAAACCAGTAAATCCTTAGACACTGACATTTTTTAATAACACTGAGGAGAAATATTACAATTATTTTGACATTTTAATAACAGGAGAAATATTACAATTATTTAAAATTTGTCCTTATTGATCTAACTTTTGATAATTCCATTGGCCTTTGTGATGTAAAAAAAACAATATAACTAGAGGCTGAAGTGGTGGCACAAGTGGTAGGGCTTGCCTTGCACTTGCTAATTTAGGATGGACCACATTATATCCTCTAGTGGCCCATGTGGTCTCCCAAACCAAGAACAATTTCTGAGCACATGCATAGGCAGGAGTAACCCCTGAGAATCACCGGGTGTGGTTGGAAAACCAAAAAACAAACAAACAAACAAAAACAAAAAAACAAAAAAACCCACCAATACAACTAAATATGTGCAATCAAGGAGGCAAGCTTTAGAGGTGTATGGGAAATTGGGCACAGTTAAAGGAAAGTCATACTGTTGATAGGATTTGTGTTTGGAAATTTAATGCCCCAAACAACTGTATTATAAACAACTTGGTTAATTTATGAGTTATAATAAAAATATTAAAATAGTAAGAATTCAAAAAAGCCTCAAGATACAGGGGCTAAAAATAGACCAGAGTGGGATTCCCTTTCTCTCTGAAGAGCCCTTTTGACCACATGTCTCTGAGTCAATTCACAGCCTTATTTTATATTTCTTCTAGTCAATGAGCCTAACCACAATATATTGAAATATTAAATTATTATTTATTATTAATATTATTAAAATATTAAATAAAATATTAAAAACATCACAGAACCCACCAAACTCAATGCATGAAGATGGTAGATCTGAAGGCTCAAATAGCATCAGCCTCTCTGATACAGACTTTATAGAGGACATATTGAGGATATTGAAGGAACTCACATAAACTATGGAAAAACAGACAGTAAGACTCAAGATGATATTAGAGTAGAAATGAAAAAACTTCAAACAGAAATGGCAGAACTGAAAAACTCACTGGAAGTCCTCAACAACAGAGTAAAAACTGCTGAGGACAGAATCAGTGAGTTATAAGATGGCCAGAATAATACATTTAGACAATAGTAGAAAATGGAAAATATCATAAAAAAAAGACTAAATGGAAAAATCCCACAAAATAAACAAATGGGGGCCAGAGCAGTGTTGCAAATCATAGGGCATTTGCCTTGCATATGCTAACCTAGGAAGGACCATAGTTTGATCCACCGGCATCCCATATGATCCCCCAAGCCAGGAGCTATCTTTGTGCATAGCCAGAAGTAACCCCTGAGTGTCACCGGGTGTGGCCCCAAACCAAACCAAATCAATCAATCAATCAATAAATAAATAAATAAAAATAAACAAATGAATGAAAATAGAACTTTGGGATAAATTTACTAGAAACAACGTAAGAATCACCAGGGTCTCAGAGAGTCAGGAAAAGAAACTCATATGAAGAAGCAATAGGCAAAGATATCACTGCTAATAAGTTATCAGAAAAATCCTAGATATAGTGATAAAATATATATATTTATATACATACTTATATAAATATATTTATATATTAATATATAATCTATAAATATGTTATATATAATGCTGAAAGCAGCAAGATTGAAAATAGAAAATTAAATACAAAGAAGCATGTTTAAGATTACATAAGATTTACAAAAAGCAACATGTTAAGCCCAAAGACATTGGTGGGATATAATGAAAAGCATTTAAAACAACACTAATAGACTTAGAGAAAGACATCAATAGCAACACAACAGTAATTGGAGATTTCAATACTACCCTCTTGTCTCTTAATAGATAAAAATGTTACTACACTGGGTTAGAGAAATAAATAAAGAAAGTGGCTTAGTAAATACATGTAAAGTTTTTAATTTACCATAACCTGATATATATTTCCATTGTACTTGGGGAATTTTCCAAGATAGAATACATGCTGGGTTACAAAATATACCTTTTCAAAATCAAGAGGATCAAAATTTTATCAAGTAAATTCACATACCATAATGTACTGAAATACATGTGAATCAAAAACAAAAATGGAGATATAACATTAGAAACTGAAAATTAAATAGTTCTTACTGAACAATCAATGGGTCAAAGAAGAATTAAAATATTCATAGAAACATGGGACCGGAGAGATAGCATGAAGGTAAGGCGTTTGCCTTTCATGCAGAAGGTTGATGGTTTGAATCCCGGTATCACATATGGTCTTCTGAGCCTGCCAGGAGCGATTTCTGAGCATAGAGTCAGGAGTAACCCCTGAGCGCTGCCAGGTGTGACCCCCCCCCCAGATTCATGGAAACAAATTAGAATGAAAATACAAATAAGTAGAACTTGTAGGACACTTAATATGCGGTAATAAGTGGAAAATTTATAACTGCAAACATTCATCAGGAAGGAAAAAAGAACATATGTATTGGTCCACTTTAATAAATTGGAAAATAACCAACAAAATGAGCCAAAAATAGGTAGACAGAAGTAAATAATCAAACTTAGAGCAGAAATTAATGAACTAGAAAAACAAATAACAATTTAAAAGATCAATGATATTAAGAGTTGGTTCTTAGAAAGAATAAACTAGATCAATAAACCATTAGCAAGATTCACAAAGAAAAAGAGAATAAAACATAATAAACTGAATCAGAAGTTAAGAGGGATGTCACAACAGATACTAAACCAAAGTGTAATCAGAGATTACATTGAGAATCTGTATGCTACAAACAGGAGAATCTGAAAGAAATGTATAAATTCTTGGACTTTTTAACCTCTTAAAATTGATCCAATATGACTGGAATACTTGAACAGACATATCACTACTGACAAAATTAAAATGTTAATCAAAATGCTTTCTGCAAAAATAGCACTAATCTAGGTGGATTAACTAGTGAATTCTATCAAACTTTTCAAGAACTACTTTCAATGATTTTAAAACTCTTTCAGGAAATTGAAGAAATAGAAACATTCACAGTTTCTATGAAACTAACATTACCCTGATGTTAAAAGCAAACAGAGACATTACAAAAAAGATAACTGCAGGCATATATCCTTGGTAAACATAGACAGAAAGATCCTAAAAAAATTATTAGCAAATAAAATCCAATAGAATCCACTACTAGCAAACAGAATCTATGACAAAGTAGGATTCATTCCAGAGATGCAAGGATGATTTAACATATACAATTCAGTCAATATAATACACGTCAATAATAATAGAAAATTAAATGATCATAGCAATAAATTCAGAGAAAACATTTGACAAGTACCAGCACTGACTCATAATAAAAACTCTCATCAATATGGGAATTTAGGGGACCTCCCTCAATATAGTAAATTTCACTTACCAAAAGCCTATGGCAAACATACTCAATAGGGAAAATCTAAAAACCTTTCATCTAAGATCTGGTACAAGACAAGGCTTCCCCCTCTTGCCACTTCTATTCAACATAGTACTGGAAGTACTTTTTAATACCAATCAAATAAGAAAAAGTGATCAAGGGCATTCAGATAACAATAATATAAGTCAAGTCCTCACTGCTTGCAGATGACATGATACTTTATTTAGAAAGTCCTAAGACTCTATCAAAAAGCTTCTAAAAATAATAAATTTGTATAGTAAAGTGGCAGGCTACAAAATCAATACACAAGATCCATGACATTTTTATATAAAAATAAGAAGAAAGAGGCATTAAAAAACTTTCATTCACAATTGTGCTTCAAAAATCAAATAACAATAAAAATCAAGTAATTTAGAGTCACTTAACTAAAGAGTTGAAAGACCTATACAAAGAAAAATACAAAACACTGCTTTAAGAAATAAAAGAAAACACAAAAAAGTGGAAATATATACCCTACTAATGGTTTTGGAGGATTACCATAATTAAAATGGCAAAACTTCTCAAAGTTTTGTGAAGGCTTCATGCAATCCCTTTAAGGATATCCTTTAAGGATACCCATGACATTCTTCAAAACAGTGAATCAAACACTCCTGAAATTCATTGGAATCAATAAGTATTCAAGCTAGCTAAAGCAATCCATGGGAAAAGAAGATGGAAAGCATCATTTTCACCAATGTTAAATTGTACTACTGTAAAGCTATAGTCATTAAAACAGCACGGTATTGGAACAAATACAGACCTTCAGAGACATGGAATTGATTTGAGTCTTCTGAGATTGACTCTAGATATATAACCAATTAATCTTTAATAAATGAGCAAGAAATACAAACTGGAACAAAGAAAGCCCCTTCAAAATATAGTGTTGGTAAAATTAATCACCTACATGCAAAAAAAAGTGAACTGAACCTCTTTAAGGCCATGCACAAAGGTGAAGTAAAAATGGATTAAAGACCTTAATATTGGACCAGAAACCATAGGTGAATCGAAGAAAATGTAGGCAAATATTCCATGACAATGAACTAAAGATAGTTTCAAGGATGAAACGCCTCTGTTCGAGCAAGTGAAAGCAAATGTAACAAATGGGACTATTTTAAACTAAGAAACGTTTTTACCTTAAATGGAACTAATGACTCAAAATATATCTGAAAAAGGGTTAATATCTATAAGATAAAGCACTTGAGGATATTAATGAGGAAAAAATTATTTAAGCTATCCAAATATGGGAAGATATTCACCCAATATCCATTTGGGGGAGGGTTGGGCCACATCTACTGATGCTTAGTGGTTACTCCTGTCTTTACACTCAAAAATTGCTCCAGGATTGGAGGACCATATGGGACTCTAGGGGATCTAACAGCCACTTGTCCTGGGTCAGCCACGTGCAAGGCAAACACTCTACTACTGCACTATTGTTCTGGCCCCAATTCTGTAACTTTCTTATAAATTTAACTGCAAGAGTTTTTCTTGTGATTATAAGCTGAGATCTAAAAAAATGATTCTCATTTATATAAAATCATGTACTTACTAATTATTTTTTCTTCGTGTCATTTTTATTACAATAACCTTCATGGTGTAGCTTAGTTTTCCCCTCCAAAACATTTTTCCAGTTTCTTTTCTCCACATATGCCATTACTTGATCGCAGAGTAGTCATACTTGTTCAGATATCCATGTTGAGGTTTGTGCAGTGTATATGAATACTTTTACCAAAAAAATTCATGATGTTACATATATTTTAATCTAATAAATATTTGTTTCACATAAATAAAATTGCTGTTTCAAATACAACTCTCACCTGATATATATATATATATATATATATATATATATATATATATATATATATATATATATATTAATATCACCAGTGAAAACATTTGCTCATAAGTATTTGGCTTGATAGTTACATCCAACAGTGTTGAGAATCAGACCTGGGTTGGCCCCATACAAGGACACACCCTGACCTCAGTATTATCACTTCAGATACCATTTCCTTGATGTATGGAAAATATCACAACAGACATGTCTAGGATCATAAATTATTATTTTTCTAGATATATTTTTTCCTTTTGAGAAATTATTTCTCAGATTATTTTTTCCTATTGTCATAAAATGAAGGCTTAAAATGCCTTTAGATGATTTCTTGTATGTGATTTCTAATGTGCAACCAGGATTTTTTGGCCTTTCACTCCCTCTAATGTAAATCACTAAGACAGACAAATTCTAGAACAAAGCATTCTCAATACTCTCTGTAAGAAATCTGCTGACACCTGAACTGGCTTCTATTGGAATTTGTTTTTGGCTGATCTTTACATGACCTTTGAAATCCTGGCATCTGACCTGCTTCAGACTTGGACTTCATGGCTCTAAGCCTAGCTGCTTCAGGGACTTTATCCTCCTGATATCATATTTTCTAGACATTTCCATCTGTCTTAACCCTCTGGAAACCAATAAATGTGAAACAAGTATTTTCTGGACCTTTTTGTTGGTCATAACCCTATAAAAGATTGGATATGTAAAGTCATAAAATTGATATCTTCTTAATAACTGTGAGTTCCAAAGAATATACTGGCACTAAAAGAAGCATTTATTGAGAGAAAAAAATGTGAGCCAGCTTGGGTCTTAGCAGATACAGTGAATGCTCTGGCATTGTGTAGAAAAGGGAGCTTCACTAAAATGATTCTAAATTTCAGTTAAATGATATATGGCTGAAATTAACAAACAACCAGATTACTGTTATAGAATAGGTCCAAGGCCATGCTCTTCATTTTTAATAACACATTCTTCTACACTCATATGTAATTCTTGGTTCTGGCTTGGACTGTTGACAGATGTGCCAATATTCTCTCAGGAAAGAAGATAGAGCCTCGCAGGACTTTTACCCAACTAGAAAAGGGAAATTTTAGCCATCTCGTAATAAAGCATGTGCTCCAGAGATTTGCAACTCAATTTTGTAGGTCTAATGAGTTTGAAGATGATTGGAATGGGCATTGAGACTTTGGTAGTAGCTTAGCCAAATTCTGGCTAATCTGTCTATGTCCTCTGTGGTTTGCCCTTCACAGATGCAAACTCCTCACAGTTATTGCTCACCATGATTATTAGTGCCATACAAAGGCAGTTGAAAACAAGGCAAGTGACAATCCTTGTTGTGTATCTTTAATTTACAAAGGGAAATTCTCTGGGCAGTTTTCATTAGCTTCTCACAAGTTTAATTGGATGAAAACATTGCTTTCATGATCTTTGATACCATGTGTTCGTACAAATTAAAGTATAGCAGTTTCTAGTCACGGAATTTTGCTTCTCAAATGCCTCCAGAGTATTAGACTATACAAAGAAGAGTCCTTTAACAGAATTATTATAAATCTCTATGGGTACAAATTGATACTTGTGAATATCAATATTCAGTATGAAAAAAAAGAACTAAAGTTTATATCTACACATGTGGAATTAAACATTCATGATAAACATATATGTTTAGTACTGATGTAAATTTCTGCATAAAATCATGACAGACATTATTAAAAATATTTTTAACATTTTACAGAATATAAATCCTATCTGTATAACATTATACACAGATAGTTTTCAATATGATTTAAATTTAAATTATCACCAATGGCCTACTAACTGTATTTTGTCAATAGAAAGCATTCAACCCTGATTATTTTGTATATGACTATATTGATTATCCCCAATGCAATAATATTTTGACATGAAAATAAATTAATCTTCTGAAGTTAAAAGGTGAATTGAATAGGCAGTATCTCAGGATTTAATATATTTTTCTAATAAGATAATCATAAAAATAGTCATGTTCCATATTTTCTGGTTGAAAAACACCATTATATTCATATTTCAGAGGTGAACTTTTATGAACCTAAATCAGATTCCTTAAACAGTGTTCATTGCTAATTATTAAAATAACATTCTTCTACAGATCTCAGCATGAGGATTGATTTAAAAGCATTAATTTCCCCAATGGAAGTCAAAGTCCATTGATGAATTCACAAAGAAAATAAAAGAGCAAAGGAATTTTAAGAGTGTCACAATTATGATAGAGAGCATTATCTACTCTATTAACTACTGTTTTACTATCTATGTTTATATATGCTAAACAAAATACATATTTGTGTCATCTTACTATTCTGGGAGTGATGACTTTAGTCTTTCCATCTCTTTTTTATGTGCATCCATATTATGAAAAAGATTCCCATTGTTAAAAATCTGTAGTCAGGGTAAGTGCATGTACTTACTCAACTACAGTTTATTCCTATGCACCACTTGTTATCCTGAACATCATTGTGGATATCCTTGGAAGTTTCTAGAGTAAAATTAGTTGTGGCATGAAGTACTTTGCCATATGTTGTCCTGAACACTGCCAACTGGAGTCGTCGAAGTCTCTAAGCACTACCTAGGTAATCTAGATGGCCCTGGGTTTTCCAATTTTGAAGCACCACTGTATACTCAGCTCTTTCATTCATCTGTCAGGCTAGGTTGGCTGAGAATTTTTGGAAATGGCCCTTCAATCTATCGAGCACATCTAGGGAGCCATCTACTATAAAATAAAAAGACTTGTTATGAATCACTAGACTCTATGCAATGTAAAAATAATTATCATAGAAGACTCCATTATTTACTTTGTAACTAGAGAAAAATTTCATATTATGAGTAGCTATTTGAACTTAGTAATGGAATCATTTATGAATCTTTTGGATCCCAATGCTAGACAAGCAGGAGTGGCACACAAAAGAAAAAAATGTTTTTCTAACTATGTCAAATTTTTTTTATAAAGCACTGCTTTTATGAGAACATAGATATTTATTAGTAAAGAATCATTTTTTCTTAAAACATATTTTTTAATTTTTTAGTCCAAATCCTATAGTGCTCAGAGCTTATTCCAATATCACTACTGAGAAATAAACAAGTTTCAGCTCCTGTGTGCAATAAGTGCATTAATCCTTGTAGTATCTCTCTAGCTCCATGAAAAACCTCTTTAATTATAATTTCAGATCCTATTTGTAATTTCAATATTATAATGTATATATTTAATTTTTTCAATATTTTTCAACAATAATAATAATTTTTCAATAATTAAGTAAATTAATTCAATTTTGGTGAGATTGGGTGGGAATTTGCCTATGCAGTAATGAGGCTGAGGTTCATTCCCCATACACTCCAGCAACTAAACATACTCTTTACTGCTAGAGTTGAAGATGCAAGGTTTTATTCCTTGCAGTGCTAGGACCAGTAGGGCCACCCTTGTGGTCTAGCAGTGATGATGGTAGGGGAAGACAACTCCAGGGATATCCCTGATAATGCTCAAATTTCTCTTGCCACACCATGCAGCATAAAAGCCTCCGTTTTAGGGGAAGCAAGCCCACCAGATGTGTCTATTGGCTTTCCTGGTGCAGTGAGCTGATATTTTCCCCAAGAAATATTTTAGTCAGCTGGCCCGTTAGTGGACATTAATCATACCCCCTATGTAAATTACTGGCAATATTTCTGATATTCATGACATGATAGTGACGTTACAATTTCTTTCTTACTATATAGCACATTCTCTCCTTTGCAAGAATATGGGCCAAAATTACAGGCCTCAGTCTATGACTCAGAGAATTTTTCAGCACCCAAAAGTCTGCAGCTAAGTTCTCCCGCTGGCAAAGTAAATTTGCAACTCAAAGACAAGTCGCCAGCTACCTGCAACATGCTTCAGTTTCCAGGTGGTAAACAGTTTTCTAGCTTTCTTGCTTTCGCTATTCTGGCCAGCTTCAAAATTGTAGCAAAACAAGTTTCTTATCTTTTGTCATAAGAATCTCCTTTCTAAACCAAAACACCCCTTCTCATGTAATTCCTACCTTGTTAGCTCGGGATTCTTTTCACCTGTATCAGCTAGTTTTTTGATATGCATATTGCCTCAATGGCGAATGTATGGCACGCGTGCCAGCGATGGCACATGAAGGTCTTGCAGCTGGCACCTGGGAAGATCCGCAAGTAAGATATGCAGCGCTTAGCAGGAGGCAAGTGTGCAGGTGTCTGCTTTGCAGCTCACCTGGCAACAGGGCTGGACTGGCCATTGGGAGAACCAAGCATTTTGCAGCACTTTGGGCACTCGGGCTCAAAGAAGTTAGCCGTCACTAGGGCCTGCTACCATTGTATTGCTTCTAAGATTCTCCGCTTTTTGTCAGCATGGAAATGCCTTTCATATCATAGACATGAATATATGTCACCAGCTTGAAAAGTAAAATTATCTCACGTCTATTGAAGACGCGGGTCCCCATACAATTTTTTGTGTAGTTTCATTATTTCATATTTCGCCGCCCGTGCAACCCACTCTCCCTAAAGTGGGTTCATTGAAATCCCACTGATGGCTGTAGGACAAAAGTAGCTTCCAGCATTCTCTGGGTTCAAAGATTATCTAATGCTAGGGATTAAACCCCAATTTGGCTCATGCTTAACCCTGTACTATTTATCAAACCCTTATAAATTCACATTTTAAAATAGTAATTTCAAGCAGATGTTGGTCATATTAGCAGAAACATTTTTAAATCTAGAAGCATTCAAATAATATCTAGAATGATTTAACCTTTATAGGGAGATAAATTATGCATGCAATTAAGCTATTGCTAATAATTCATATGCTTGAATAGTCATAAACTTTAAAAATTATATGTAGCTATGTGATTCAACTCCATTTTTATTAGAGAAGGATGAAACCACTTTTTGCATTAAAAATCTTTAATAATGTTTCGAATGAAAGAACATGCCAGTGGTTGTAAAGAACTAATTCTGATTTGTAGAATAAATCAGCAAAATGTATTTTTGCTATTTAGAAAACGTTTCCTAAAAGGAAAACGGGAACATTTGTATGCACGAACATGCATTCACTTCTTATGCAAATATCAAAAATGTTTTAATTTCCCTGAACACTTAATTGAAATTATACATATCAGCAAAAATTCATAGAGAATCAAGTTTATGTGTGCAGTATATAACTGGGAGCCAAACCAATAAATTAAATAAAATGTGTGTCACAAGGATGATTGTGAAATATGATGACGCTTGATTGAGGCAAAGGAAACATAAGGCGAAAGGAAATGCTGCTCAATACTGAAACAGGGCCTTTGTCGTTTTTAATTTTTTCAGTTTTTATAAGTTCAGTTTTTCCATTTTTCCCTTTTCTAATGAATGATGCAGGGAAGATAATTCCATGGTTTCTCATTATCTTCTACTATCAGAACTTCTTCAGGGAAGAAACTCCAGGCCCTGATGGAATTGATCAACAAATGGGAATGAAGGGACTGTAGAGGCTAGTGACTGCCATTATGTTGTCTTTCTCTTGGTGCCTAGTAAACTACTTCACTATTAATATTACTTCTTCCTTTCAACCAAAGGGAGAAAAACTTAATAGATTCAATATCTTGCTTCCAAGCAGACTTCATTTGTTTGATAATCTAATAGTGATATTTAACTCCATCTTTAATATATAATTATATTGAATTCTCCAAGGTCAGGGCAAGAAGTTCTAAACATCGTAACTCTGTGAAACATTTTTAATTTTCTAATTTTCATACCTCCTCAATCTCAAATTGATCTCCGCCCTTTGAACTTTCTTTTACAGAACATTATCTTCTTCAGTGATTTGAAGGAATTTATTGGGCCACCTTAATTTGAAGGTAGAGATCTATCATTATCATCATCTATATTAACACTTTCTATATCTTCTTTATCAATATTATCTGTTTTGACAAAGCACAAATTTGGAAGGCAAGGAGAGAATCAATAAACATATTTGTTCAACACATAACGTAAACAGACTGGACCAGCATGTGCTATACAGGAAATATAGGGCTTAGACATGAATCATGGGGTTTGAATCCTAACTTATATTAGCTGTGTGATCACAGGCAATTTACACTAAACATTTCTGTGCTTTAAAACTTACATTTCTAAAAAAAATAGAAATTAATGGAATAGGAGTACTGATGAAATATGTAAAATATTACATAATGTAGAAAATATTTCAACATTATACGTCAGATATCCAGAAGTGACCACCAATTACTAGGCTAAATGTAAACCTGAACACTGACTGATGTGGTTCCAAAATAAGCAAAATAATATTCTTGATAATATGCTTGATAAATATAGTTAAATCATCCAATGTACACTGAATGAATATACTAATATTTCATACCTAAGTTGTTTAATGCCTCATCCTACTCAGTGAAACATATTTTTCATTATGTATTTCATCTATATGTAAAGAAAAGGAATATTCAGATATTAAATATATTAATATTAACATTTGCTATAGAAATAAGAATATAGAAAAGTTTTGCAAATATAAAATTAATATGACTTTTATCCTGCATTCTATATTTTACCCATTTGTTTATTTTATTAACTTACTCAGATTTTACTCATACAAATATTATTTGCTCAGTTTTCCTTCTTATTCTCCCATTAATTTTGTAAAATTTATATATATTTATAGAGCAATTCAAGATTGAATACTCTATAATAATTATTATAAATATGTTTTAAAATATCTTAGATAATACCTATGCTTTTAATAAGCAGAGCTATTCCTTTTTAAAATAATTACAATAGTTTTTACAAAATAGTTTTTACAAAAATGTTGGGTTTTGCATTATGCATAATTAATATTTAGATTTTGTAGAATTAAATAAAATAAAATATAACATCATATACGTTCTATGCTACTATTTACCTTTAAATATCCATGGAAAACTTTGAAGTAAATACCTGGCAAATGCTAGCATTGCTATTCTAGAGAGCTCGTGTCTCTCAAATTTACATGTTGAAATCCTCATCCTCAAGGTGACTATAGGAGTAAAGCATTTGGGAATTAATTAGGTCTTGAGAATGGTGCCCTCATAAGCGGGCTTAGTATCTTTATGTCAGAGTAGCCACTTTCCACCATGAGGGCACACAGAAGACTACTGTATTTGAATGAGGAAATGCTACCTCATCCATACCAAATTTATTGTCAATTTGGATATTGAATCGACTTTCCGGTACCCAGAACTGTGAGAGAAATGAAATTTTATTATTTATAAAATATCAGTGTCTGGTAATTTGCTCTAGTACTCTAAAAAAATCTGACAAGTGATTTCTACTGTACTAATCATTGCTTCAGCATTTTTCAGTCACTTATTTTGACCTTTACAGAATTGTTACTATCTTATAATTATTCTACCAAGTATTTCAGACAATAAAATAAACATAAAATATTAAGAAACTAAATCAGTCTTCAGGCATAAACACATATGTCACATGGACTCTAAACAACAATCTAACTGTCAAGATGGAAGGCATTGAAAAGAAAACACATCCATGGAGTGTGACTTCCGCTTCTCTTAGAATTCTGTGGATCAGATTTATGGAAGGTTCTTCTTTGATTAAAACTGCAATGTCTTCTCAATCAGTATGCAAAACACACCATCTAAAATTCATCCTGTTTCAAGTATTTTTGATAAATAAAGTCCCCTGACTGATGGTGTTTTGGAAATGGAAACTAAACTGGGGAAAGAGAGCAGAATGGTAACTAAACTGGAAAGAATGAGAAAATTATTAAAAAAAAAAAAAAACCAGCAAGCAGCCACCATTAAAAAAAAAAAAAGTGTGTGTCTCTGTGACCCCTACTCTGACAGCTGCTAGCTACACTTTAGAAAGCTGAGGTCTCTCCCCCTGATTAGGTCACTTCCCTTCATGATCATAATTCATAATGTCACAACAACACAGAAACAACAATAAAGCAACGGTAACAACAAAGTCTTCTGGGTACTGACATTGCTTTCATCTCTGCAAGTTGTATGGTTTTGAAAATTGTTCCCACTTTGTAAATGTGCAAAGGCAGACTACTGGGTTTCTTTTTAAATCAAAGCTTTTATCTAACAAATGATGCCATCAAAAACAGACAGTGGTAGGGGTTCTGTTACCTCTCTCCTGGAAAAATACTTTTATCATTATTTTCCAACTGATTAAGTTTGAACTGTTTGTTCCAGAGGGCTGAAATAGGATATGTTTTATTTTTAGAGATTCTCTGTTGGTGAAATGTGTAGTGAAACATAGAGATTTTCTAGTAAAAATGGACACTTAAGAGATTCATATAGATACATATAGATTATTAAAAGCCTTCCCTTCCCGTAATAAATAAAAGGTTCTTTTTGAAATTACTATGCATTTTTCCAAGTTTGCATATTTGGGGTTTAATTACTATGGGGACATTCAATTGGTTGTCTCAATTCATATAAGTTCTAACATTGTAGCTGCTTTTCCTTCTCAATTTATGATTCTTTATGTCAACATATAACATTGAGGTAATCTTATACATTTTTATAGAGAATGTTGAGAGGATCTTAATGGTTGATGTATATAGAGATCAAATACTTGGGTCTTCGTTTTTGAAACAGGAAAAATATGTATAAAATTACAAATTTAGGGATTAAAAAATATTCCAGACATGCCTTTTCTTTAACAGGTCTAGGCCCCTTCTGAGATGGAAATAAAACCATAGTTTGTTATGGTCCACAAAGACCAATTCTTCCCTAGTGTAAACTGAAGTGGCAGGACCAAACAGAAAAATAAATATCTAGTTTTCTCATTTGGTAGTTTATCTAACTAGATAACAATCATTTTGTTAAGCATATATATATATATATATATATATATATATATATATATATATATATATATATATATATATATATAAAACTAAAGTAAATAAATAAATAAAAACTTTAACCTTTTTATATATCAGAAATCAGGTGAAATTATATTCTTTGTGTTTCTATATACTAATTCTTGTTTGGATATGAAATGTATTTTTCTTATTTTGGAAATTTTTTTAACATATTTTTGTTTAGTACATAACAGATAATTATGTTATGTTATAATAATTTAAATAATATATATTTTTTTTTGGTTTTTGGGCCACACCCGGTGACGCTCAGGGGTTACTTCTGGCTATGCGCTCAGAAGTCGCTCCTGGCTTGGGGGACCATATGGGACGCCGGGGGATCGAACCGCGGTCCGTCCTAGGCTAGCGCAGGTAAGGCAGGCACCTTACCTCCAGCGCCACCGCCCGGCCCCTATAATTTAAATAATATTTAAAACAATGATTACTGTGTCTCTTATACTGGTAACAACAAAAGACTATAAACCTAATCATAGTACATCAAAAATAAATATGTAGATATGCCATTGGTTTTCTTTACCTGCCTTATAGTTTTACTTTTAATGTAATATTTATTTAAATATGAAAACTTTAAAAACAAAGATTCTGAGTATATGAATCTGGATTTAAGCATTTCAGATGAAATTTTATGTTTTTTTATGCACTGGAATTTTCTGCCCATTGTTTCTGGTGACATTTGCTATCATCTATGTTCATTCTAAAATGATTATTTTAAATTTATCACTAAAGTATGAGATAGAAAAATATGATATATTGACTAAATTTGTGTTACTATGTAGCTTGTCAAATTATTTGTTCAAATTATTTTATGTAAATTCAAATATTAAAATAAAAAATACTTGTATTTTTATATTGGTCATTATAAATCAGAGCATATTTACCTTAAATCGAATCTTAAAGAAATTGATGGTTAATTTAAAGTTAAATAAACAAGACTAAAATTGTTCAATGAATTTGTATAGATCTATAATCAAATCTTGAATATCTAGATTTCTTGTCACTAATATTTTAAGTCATGATTTGATGCTAAATTAATTGAATCACTAACAAATTAATCTGATTATATAATTTTTTGATTTCTAATATATCTTAAATCAAAGTATGGAAATTAGCCAAATAGCTGTTAAAGTTATAATGATCTAAATACTCTGTGATCACAAGACTGAAGATCAACTTAGCTTAGACTGGCAGATTAAAATTAGAAATAATCATCTCCAAAAAGTTCATTTCTTAAATTAGTTAGCCTACACTACTAAGGAAGACGTTTTCATTACATGAGTAATCATAAAAAATAAACCAATATTATAGGACCAAGAAGATAGTAGAATGGACAGGGTGCTTGCTTTGTATTTAGACTAGGTTAGATTCCAAGAACCTAATTTATCCATTTGTCTGCATAGGATACACACATTTTAAATAGAGAAATAAAATTATGCCTGTCCTTTCATCGGTGCTGAAGAGTAAACCATATTCTTATGGAATATTAAAAACACAATATTGACTTTTGGCCAACTGATTGGGTCACTTTAATAAAACAATTAACACAGTTTACAGAGTATATTTAATAATTAGTCATCAGAAATATCTAGTCATTGATACTAGATATCATTTGACTAGTTATCTATTGAAATCTATATCACTATAGATATCTATTAATAGATATCTATATTGATATTTATATCAATATACATTTAGATATGTATATCAATATGTAGATATTAGCTATAGATAGCCAATGATATTAATATCTATTTCATCTACTGAAGTCTATTTCACTATACCAATTGACTAGATATTCTATCTAATCATTGACTATAGAATATCTAGTCAATGATTATACATGCAGCAAGAGATGGCCAGAAAATATCTACAACATAAGTGGTTTGAACTCTTTAGACTATCATGCTACCAATGAAAGAATAAAAAAGATTAAAAAAGAAATAATTAACTTGAAAGGAGTACATAGGAAAACATCCATACGTTTCTGTTTCAACACAGAAAGACTCATGTCACAATATCAAAGACATTCAGACTGTCAAATTGTTTTTGAGTTGGAAATTAATTATAACTATATCAAACCAATATCCTATGATATTTAAAAATGAATAATCAATGGTTACTGCATAAAGTGCCTACTGACAGGCAAGGTATATTTTGTCTTACATGAGAACTTTTTAGAAATACAGAATCTCAAACCCCATATAGAACTGTTAAAACAGAATATATGTTTTTATAAAATGAAGAAGCACTTTAAGATCGTGGGGCATTTATTCGAAATTATGATAATAAAAGTTTAATTAAAAATCAGGACAAGGGGCTGAAACAATATCACAGCAGGTAGAACATTTGCCTTTCAAATTTGATCCCAGGAATCCCATATGTTTCCTCGAGCTTGCCAGAAGCAATGTCTGAGCACAGAGCCAGGATTAACCCCTGAACATCATTTGGTGTGGCCCATGAACCAAAACCAGAAAAACAAACAAACAATATATCAGGCAAGAATTACTTTTAAAGTTGCAGTTTTCTAGATATTAATGTGTATTTCGCATTAAATTTATCTTTTCCAAAAGAACTATTTCATTTATTTCATTTTCTCCTGAAAAAGGTCAGCAAACAGGTGAGGTTAATTGATACTTGTGGCTCTACTCTCTAAACCTGGCCTGTTTTCTGTCGGAATATTTGTTTTGAAAGATAAACAAAGCTGTCATATTTCTTTCTAACTTTATTTTCCTTATTTTATATTTTTCCTTATCTTATTTTTATTAAAGTTGCCACACCCAGCCATACTCAGGCCTTACTCCTGGCTCAATGTTCTAGGGATCACTTATAGAAGAAGTTCAGAAGCCACATACCAGAGATCAAACCCGGCTGTGTATAGCAAGAACTTGACGCCTGTACTATCTCTCTGGCCCCCCAAACTGTCATTTTCTTTGGTGTTCTCTGTAGCACTTTATATCATTTACTAGTCTTCAGTAACTCATCTACACAAAACAAAAACTTCTAAACCTCAAAAGGAATAGTGACAAGGATATAAAAGCCACTCACAGAATGGGAAAAACTATTCACCCAATACCATCAGATTAGGGGCTAATATCTAAGATATATAAGGAAACTGACAGAACTTAAAAAATCTAACCCATTAATAAATGGGGAGAAGAAATTAACAGACACTTCCTCAATGAAGAAATACAAATAGATGGAGCAAGGAAAGCTTCTTCAACAAGTGGTGTGGCACAATTGGTTAGCCACTTGCAAAAAAAGCAATCTTCTAACACCATGCACACAGGTCAAATTCAAATGGGTTAAAGACCTAGACATCTGGCCTGAAATCATAAAGTATATAGAACAACATGTAGATAAAACACTCCATAACATTGAGACTAATGGCATCTTCAAGGGGAAACAGCACTCTCCAAAAAAGGGGAAGCAGAGATAAACAGATTGGAATATATTAAACTTAGAAGCTTCTGTACCTCAAAGGAAATAGTGTCTATGATAGAATAGCCACCCGCAGAATGGGAGAATCTGTTCATCCAAAACCCATCAGATAAGGAGCTAATATAGAAAATATACAAGGCACTGACAGAACTTAACAAGAAAAAAAATCTAGTCCCATCAAAAAATGGGTAGAAGTGAACAAACTCTTCAGCAAAAAAAAAAAAAAAAAAGACAAATGGCCAAAAGACACATGAAAAATTTTTCCTCATCACAAATCATAAGGGAGATGAAAATCAAAACAACAATGAGGCACCATCTCACACCACAGAGACTGGCACACATCAGAAAGAACAAGAACAATCAGAGCTGGTGGAGATGTGGAGAGAGAGCAACTCTCATTCATTGCTAGTGGGAATGCTGTGTAGTCCATCCTTTATGGAAAACAATATGGAGATTCCTCAAAAAACTGGAAACTGAGCTCCCATATGATCCAGCTATACTATATACTCATAGGGATAAACCCTAGGAACACAAAAATATAATTCAAAAATCCCTTCCTCACATCAATATACATTGCAGCTTTATTTACAATAGCCAGACTCTGGAAACAACCAAGATGCCCTTCAACAGATGAATGGCTAAAGAAACTGTGGTACATATAGATATGGAATATTATGCAGTTATCAGGAGAGATGAAGTCATGACATTTTCCTATATGTGAATTATATGGTGTCTATTATGCTGAGTCAAATGTCAGAGGGAGAGAGATAGACACAGAATAGTCCCACTCATCTATGGGTTTTAAGAAAAATCAAGGGCATTATTGTAATAATGCCCAGAGACAATAGTGATTAGGGATTATGATATGAAGTTCCCCACAAAGAGTGGTGAGTGCAGTTAGGAAAATAACTATACTAACAGCTATCATTACAGTCTTAATGAATGAGAGAAGTGGAATCCTGTCTCAAATACAGGCAGGGGTTGGGAAGGAGGAAGGCCGTGGTGGGAATGTTACACTGGTGAAAGGGATGTTCTATTTATTACTGAAACCCTACTACAATCATGCTTGTTATCATGGTGCTTAAATAAAGATCTTATTTAAAAAAATACAAATGAACAAAAGACATCTGAAAAAAATCTCCACATCACTAATCATCAGGGAGATGCAAATCTAAACAACAATATGATATTGTCTCATGTCACAGAGACTGTCACACATCACAGAAAACAAGAACAACCACTGCTAGTGTGTGGAGAATGGGACTTTTCCTTCATTGCTCATGGTAATGCTGACTAGTTCAGCTTTTTTGGAAAACAATTTGGATATTCCTTAAAACACAATACAAAAAATGCCTTGTGCACAACTATATTAATTGCAATGCTATTTACAATAGCCAGTATCTGAAAACAATCAAGATGCCTTTCAACAGATGAATGACTAAAGAAACAGTGGTACATATACACAATGGAATATTATGCAGCCATCAGGAAAGATGAAGTCATGAAATTTTCCTATATGTGGATAAATATGAAAACTATTATACTGAGTAATATAAATCAGAGGGAGAAAGATATACACAGAGTAGTCTCACTCATCTATAGGTTTTAATAAAAATAAAAATATTATTTTAATAATGCCCAGAGACAATAGTGATGAGGGCTGGAAGGACATGCTCACTATATGAAGCTCACCACAAAGAGTAAGGAGTGCAGTTAGAAAAATAACTACGCTAACAACTATCATGACTATGTTCTGAGTGAGAGAATTAGAAAGCCTGTCTCAAATAAAGGCATGGTGTGGGGAAGATAGAATTGAGGGTATTGGTAGTGGGAATGTTGCACTGGTGAGGAGGTGTGCTCTTTTTTTTTTTTTTGGTTTTGGTTTTTGGGCCACACCCGTTTGACGCTCAGGGGTTACTCCTGGCTATGTGCTCAGAAATCGCCCCTGGCTTGGGGGGACCATATGGGACGCCGGGGGATCGAACCGTGGTCCTTCCTTGGCTAGCGCTTGCAAGGCAGACACCTTACCTCCAGCGCCACCTACCCGGCCCCTGAGGTGTGCTCTTTTTATGACCAAAACTTAACTACAAATTTGTTTGTAACCATGTTGCTTAAATAAAGATATTATTTTTAAAAAAATAACAGTGCATATATAAAGATGTTATCAAAATAAGAAAATGCCTCCTTTGAAATAATTTGACTTTTTATGAGATAGTAAAAATGATTCATAAGGGTTGTTTTGAAGTCAAACGTTTGGAGGATGAAACTTCGATGTAATATATATTAAATGACTTTCTTAAAAAGAAAAAGAGACTTAAAGGGTAAGAAATTGCCTATGATTTCACACCAATATGGAATTTTTCTAACTATAAATTTTATTCTTTTCATTCCACACTATTTTTTCAAACTAGCTACATGCAAAACCTGAATTTAGTATGAAATTGGTATTGTTAAAGCTCTTCAAATATTTTAATTCCAGAAGATAAAAAGCCACACTTTTTTACATTTTCTTTCTTCTATAATAAAAAATACTTTCTTCTGCTATAGTAAAAAACTGAAAAAGTAAAATTTAATTTGCAATAGATAGAAAAATAAAAGAAATAGGCATGCTCAAATGAAAAATCTAAATAGGAAATTGGTCATTATCTTAAACTTTTTTGAAATTTTTTTATAAATAAAATTCAACTCATTCTAGGTATTCTTAAGAGTTAAAAATTAGCCACATACTTTCAAATTGTGTCAAGACATTTTAGTTTTCATATGATGAAGAATCCATATGATTAACACATGAATATTTTGAACCAGTTTTGGGGGTGAGTATAACATGTTATATGAAGGACTTGAGAGATCTAAATGATAACTTATCTAGCTGCAGGGGATTCTCTGATCCTGTCAATCTCAGAAAAATAATAGTAAGTAAATATATGCTGATATTTACTATGGGTTCGCAATTTTAAATAATGTATGTTATAGTATTAAAACTGATAAGCCTCACAACAACTTGATGAGGCTTGTATAATTAATTGATCTCTTTTAATGAAAAAGAAACACAGACAAGATTAGTAAACCTGCAGAAGGTAATTAGCTAGAAATTA